>NC_135263.1:12108425-12733425 GCF_964204865.1 Styela clava | reverse complement strand
TTAACTGAGAGTGTTTGCCTTTTTCTTATCATCTATCGGCATTTTACATCAAGCATCAAGCATAAGCCAATGTTAAAAGGTGTTTGGCATTAAATACTCCTATGAAAGGTTTCGCATGAATAAGCAGAATAACCATAATCGTGAAAACAAGTCATTCAAGGCCGCGGTATTCAGACTTACCTCCTGGTGAGATGTGGTCGCTTTGGAAATCTACCGAAAGCTTTCTGTAGCAATTCTGTAGGATTATTCTGGCATATATTATGGAAAATGTGATTACCCATGTTTAAGACATTTTGCAAGTCCTTATTATTATTAGACTTCGTCGTTTTCAAAAGTGTTATAGACTCTAAGATTTATAACGTCACTTCAAGTCAACATAAGTTGCTGTCAACACAGTTGCATAGACCAGACAGTTTGTGCCTGTGCAGGATAGAAGGAAGCCGTTTAAAATATAGTTTGTCGCATTCTATATAATTTAGTTCCAACCTACATATCTCAGTCGTAAATCTTAAAATAAACTTCCACCCTTGTTCGCGACTACTACCAATCAATAAAAATCGTACTGTGAGTATTTGATAAAAAAAAAGTTTGATCACTGTTGGTGCAAAACAGTCGAAAGACCTTTTGCAAGTCCCTATTATTATTAGACTTCGTCGTTTTCAAAAGTGTTATAGACTCTACGATTTATAACGTCACTTCAAGTCAACATAAGTTGCTGTCAACACAGTTGCATAGACCAGACAGTTTGTGCCTGTGCAGGATAGAAGGAAGCCGTTTAAAATATAGTTTGTCGCATTCTCTATAATTTAGTTCCAACCTACATATCTCAGTCGTAAATCTTAAAATGAACTCCCACCCTTGCTCGCGACTACTATCAATCAATATAATCGTACTGTGAGTATTTGATAAAAAAAAAAGGTTTGATCACTGTTGATGCAAACCAGTCGAAAGACAAATTGATTTAATTTTGGTGTTGTATTTTTTCTACACAATTCTCATGATCACAAAATATTACCGGATGTATTATTAATTATATTAATCGTCGCAAATTTGCTACTTATAAGTCAATAAATACAGAGTGCTCGCTAGAAAACCAGAAAATTTGATGGTCAGATGAGATCACGAATAAAATGCATGCTTACCCATTTTCTTTTCGATACGTTTTTATTTTGTTTAGGTTCTAGGTTGTTTCAGATTGATAGATGTTCCCCGAGTATCATTTTCTTGTTTATTTCCGTAACAAATACAAATCAGCAATAGGTTAACAATGAAGTATAACAATTGGACGTAGCGTAATTTTGACATAGCAATCCGCCGCTCGGACACTTCTTTTGCTCAGACAGATATTTAATTGCGTGTAATTTCAGTTTTTTGATTGTGTTTGAATTAAAATGATAGTTTGGAACATGTGAGCTAGTTTGTAAGCGCCAACTCTCCAAAACACTCACAAAATCAGCGTTGAAATATACGGGGATATGGGGAGAATCTTTCAGGGGTGGAGGGAACATCCATGCATAAAGGTTCTATTCGATTTATATTTTAGAACCCACGTCAGGAAAGAAGGCAGGAAACAGCTTTTAAACTTTGAAACGATTTCTTTTTTGTTTCCTAGCGATCACCCTGTATATTAACCGTATTTCTGTCAGGTTGCATTCTTAACCTACTATTTTTTGTTCTATTTATAATATTTTCAAATCTTGAATAGCAGATACATGACATAGTTATCACTTGAAATTTAAGCAGAATGATATCACCTTTGGATGTTCTTTCTTTTGAATCATGGATTTTTGTCGCAAGTGTGATTTTTCTTGCAAGGTAATAACAGCATAATTATTAATTAACGTACCTAAACAAAAATATATTTTAGGGCATATTGAACTATTGAAAAATCTGCGTTTTAAAAACAATAAGAAAGCGTGTAACATTCTGCCCAATAGCACAAATGTTAAGTATTTTATAATATTCTAAGTGTCAAAGTTGCCATATTGATCCACAGAATAATTGACAATTACTTGCATGGTAACATAATGGGTACTCCTGAAGGATGCGAACCAAGATGGCGGACATCGGGACGTAGTATATGTACCAAGTTAGGGCCAGGCCATAAGGAAAATAAGGAAAATTGGGATAAAATTATGGCCTAGTTCTAACCTAGTAAACATACGACGTTCCGGTGTCCGCCATCTCGGTTTGCATACTACGGAAGTACCACATAATGTTACTGGTTACTTGATATGAAATCTCGGATGAGCTTTTATATTTTTTTAATAATCAGAATTAAATGTTGGAATTCGTTACTTTTTCAGATATTACGTTAGACGCAAATGGAGCAAACTAGAAAATTTGCAAATTCCATTTGATCCTCCATCTCTCATGAATTTGGGAAGCTTGAGAAAGGAATTCGGAGAAAAGGTAAATTAATATGCATCCTAAATACATTAAAAAAATTCCAGAATTGACTTTCATGGGGTGGATGATTATCAGATTATAAAATAGCATTTCTCTATAGTTGCTTGCTTTCAGAAGAAGCGGAACTGCAGTTTGTTTTGTGGTCTTGTGGTGTGTTTTGTGGTTGTTGGGTTTGTATTATTGTTTTTTTCGGAACTAATGGATCAATTAATTTCAACTTTACTTGGTGGATTGATAAAGGCGCTAGAAAACTACCTTAATTTGTATCAACATTTCCCATTAGTTCTTTGGTACGTCATCGTATTTTTTAAATATTGCATTTTATTTTCAAATATCTTTTTAGTCAGCCAGACCTAGTCAAACGACCCAACATTTTTCCTCAAGTTTTTCTGGAAACGAAGCCCAATATTTTCACTGTAATCCCAGTCCGAAATTTAATCATTCTATCCAGGGATAGTTTTTGCTTAATTTTTTTTTTCCTATCGTTAATTGTTCGTTCATGGTACGGTTTTGTGAACCAATCAGCAACGCTAGAGAAATGAAAAAAATTTAATCACGGAAAGTATCCGTGGTTGAGGTTCGGCATTTTTCAATTATATTTGGCATTGATTAAATTAAATATTACTTTTGTAGACTGCATTTGAGTATGAAAATGAGTGTAAGAAGAAATATGGTAATATATGGGGGTGAGTAATTAAGTTTTAAAAAATACATTGAATAAATATGATTTCCTAAATTAAAATAGTACAAATAGTATATACGTTCAATAGTTGCATCTAAACCGTGCATACTGTGGAAAAATTATACGGTTAGAAATTTCATATTGTCTTTTTTATCTTGTTCCACAGTCTGTATGAAGGATTGCATCCCGTGATAACGGTACACGATCCTGACATTTTGCGACAAATTTTCATCAAAGATTTCTCCAATTTTCCAGACAGGGATGTAAGTTTATAAATGACCAAATATACCAAAATTTATGTACTGTAAACGCCTTTGTCTGAATGGTTGCTAATTTGCTGGAATGATTCTCGACCTAAAATATATTATGGAGAAATTAGTACAACATTGTGACAACATGGCAATTACATATAACGACTAAAATATAACGAAAAAACAACAATCAAATGTAGATGATACGATCGAATGACAAGCGTTGCACTTCATACCAAATTCTCCTCGATAAATTGCTGTTAAACTTTGGAAACTTAGACTACATTTATGATATTAATACAATATATATACATTCACAACATTGTTTCTTAAATCATATAATGGTAACATTAAGAAACGGTTGACAAAAATTGGCGGAAAAGAGTTGAACAATGGACTAACTGTCGTAAGCGGAAAACAATGGAAAAGAATTAGGTGTGTTACTAGATATTTACATATAAGTAAAATAACCATTGCAAATTATATGTTCACAGAAGAGACGTGTTCATGCTTTTTTAATATGTCTTCATGATTAATAGATCGACGATGACACCAACTTTTTCGACGTCAAAATTGAAGAATATGTTTGGTATAGTGGAATGGTGTGCCGACAACGCAGTTGCAGCTTTCAATAAAAAAGTTGAAAACAAAAACGGAATTTTCAATCCAAAAGAGTAAGTTCTCGATAAATTACGGTTAAAGTTAATATTGCGTACCTTCAATATTTCAGAAAATGTTGAGTTTGACCTTTACGTAACCATAAACGTACAGCACACCAATTAAATTTCAAATTCTCAGTTTTTAAAACGCATTTCACGTCTGTGTGTAGATGATATATATATACATATATCAACGTTTCAGATCATTTTCACGCCTTTCATTGGACATCGTATGCTCAGCTGCTTTCAGCACTAAAGTTCATTCTCAAGACGATACAATTGAAGAACCGAAAATTTCAAAACAAGCAAAAAAGATATTTTCGAGCAGTTTTTTCAATCCTCTAATTTTGTTGTGTAGTGAGTAACGGCTTTCAACTATTCAATTTTATTGTTATTATACGCTGGAAGTTGGCGAATAAGAAAAAAGCATACAACATAGAAATATTTTGAAAGTGTAGCTCACAATATGTTTAACGAAAATGGTTATAAAATAATAAAAAAATATTCCAACTTTCCTTGGCATGCCGGGGAAATTTGTAGCTTTTCGTTTCCTCCATCAAGAATTTATTACATTCACTTTTTCAGTTGTTTTTCCTCCGTTCGAAAACGTCTTAGAAAAATTGAATATCAGTGCATTTGGAAGCGGTGCAGTGGGATATTTCAAAACGCTCACTGATCGTGTTATTGGGAAACGCAAAGAAAATCATCATGCGGAGGTGATATATCTTCACTTACAAATCGAATCAATGAAAGTTTAATTCTTTAGGATTTTTTCAAGTTATGCATTCGTTTATTTGATAACATTTCGAACTGAAAATATTTAAGGACTACAAGTAATTTTAAACATCTTTTACACACTCCATTTGTGACATCAAAATTCTTTTTATTTACTTTCATTTTCAAATTACAGAGCAGAGTTGATCTTATGCAGCTTATGCTTGATTCTGAGATACCAGAAGACAAACTCACTGAAAACAATGTAAAAGGTACTGTATTGGAATAATATTTTTTTCTGTGGAATAAGACTGGGGAGAGTTCTCGAATTTTATCGAAAACTGTTTGTTACATGGTTCGATTGGTGAATATATGACGTCAGTAATGGGATACCTAGACAGAGCATTGAATTCATACAGATCAAGCGAATTATGCAGCTTTTAGGAATATTCTTCTTAATTTTAAATAATATTCAGGGATGACCAAAACTGAAATTGTAGGAAACTCGATGCTAATGATACTTGCTGGTTACGAAAACACTGGGGGCACAATGTCTTTCTTGGCATATTGTCTTGCTCAAAATCCGGAAATACAGACAAAAGTTCAAGAGGAGATAGACGAAATGTTTGAAGAGCATGTAAGCATTTTTGAAATTTGCTCATATCAGCTGTTCTTTTATTTGAGATGGTTATCTAATTTATTTGCAGTCTGTCTATCTTTAGCCTAGTTAAACATATTGCGCCAACAACGTCTTTGTTTGCGTCACGGTTCTGTGTGCCCAAGCTTTCAGTTTTTCAATTGCGATGAAAGGTGATATAATTTCGCACTCCTATGAATAATGAAAAGTGCTGTCTGATATCTGATATAAGTCGATACGTATTTATCCAACAACAAGCAATATAGCTCATTGAATATATTTTAAAAAGTGTACATAATGCCCGTTTTGTTATTATGTTGTTGTTATTTTTGGTATTTTTCTACTTATCGTTATGAAAAAAATGCTTCACTTATTAACTAATTGCTTCGAAAATTTCAGGGTTCGAAGATTATACGTACAGTATAGTTAAGTGAATGTATATGTTTTGACATGAAGTGTACATATCGATCGTTTTGTTATTATGTCGTTGTTGTTCTTGGTATTTTTCTTCTTATTCATTAACTACTGGACCAATTCCTTTAAAGTTTTCAGTGTTTAAATATTGTATTTGTCGTTAGAAGGCTATTAATTTTATTGTCAAAAACTCTGGGGACTCTTAAAATTTCGTTTTCTGTGTGTAATGACGCCATCAAACATGGCGCACCTTGTGGCGGTTCCGCAATCGCTTCAGTCGTAAACACTGCTGGACCAGAAGTCCTCTGTAACAGATTGCATACCCGTATACCTCGTTTTCGCCTTCGTGTCCCTATATTTCAGCATCACTGTTGTTTTAACTAAGAACGGGGATAGATACTGTTGCTAATGTTGTAGTAGTAGTATAAAATTTATCAATATCTGTATTTGTACCGTATCCGATACAGTAAACCAGTTGTACTTCGGTGACCCCTTCAGTACAATATTATTATTGTAGTCATTACTTATCGATCTTGATCAGTAAGTATGTTGATAGGTATTTGTCTGTCTGTCTGTTAGATGCACGCGATATCTCACGAAAGCAAGGTTGAATCTGCTCCAAATTTCGCATGTGCATTCATCATATCTCGGACCAGAAGGACCTCGGACCTATTGATTTTGGATCAATTATGTCGTATAATTAGCGAGTTATAAATTAATTAATTAGTGATGAGACACGCGGTGTCACTATAGAGTCATGAATCGAAATCGCAGTTTCGATCGGTAAGTCTTCGGTCTCCGACCGATATTCTCGTTTTCCTGGTTGGCGCATCTAGGAGGGTGACAAACATGTTAGCTTGTCTCTGTTACGACTTGACTAGACACTCTATCTCGGCCATATCGCCAAATATATAAATGCACCGTAAAATTCGATCTGCAATTGGTATTCACACGCATACCATATTTGTATCAAATTTTTCCTCAATGTTGGAGTGAATAAGAATTATATGAAGGGCGCAGGGCTCTGATATTCGCTTGAAATTTGCTTTTTCTCCAGTAAATAATTGCTTGGGCACGACTGCGACATTCAACACCTGAATTTGAAGTACAGCAAATGTGTTGTTATAATGTTTGGAATTCACACCGATACTAGACCTATTGGTCGACGAATTAGTTTACCAGGAAGATTTAGCCACTTTCACATTCCTAAAATTGCAGTTTTGTTATTCCCCAAATTTATAAATATATATATATATATATATATCGGCATATTTTGTGATGAAAAAGAAATCAGAAGTCAATGATCACATATTTGATTTCATTAAACGTCTGTTACGTGAAGTTTTTTCCAGGTATAGGTTTCCTAGTTTTTTTCCGTAACAAAGACCAAACAGCAAAATATTAACGGAAACGTAACGACTGAAATTTAGCCAGCCGCTCAGACATTATTTTCCTTCATAAGGATTTTGAAACACGGTTTGAAAATTGACACGTTTTCGTAATATCAACGTCGTTAAGTCGTTACTATCCTCAAAATAATTATGAAAAGTGTTCCACGATTCAAAAAAGGTCGAAAATCGACTCAATTTCAGAATGGAAATTTGGTTAGCGTTATTTTATGTATATACTATTAACTATACTATTCTAATCACTACAATTTTTGCCTAAATAAACCTACTTTAAATTAACGGTTGTTGTTCCAGGGCAAATTTGACTATGAGGGCTTGAGCAAACTCAAGTTACTGGACATGTGTATAAATGAAACTCTCAGACTATACATCCCGATACTGAAGTAAGTTTTTCATTCCCTTTTTGAGACCCTGATTTGTAACTGACTCACAATTACCTGGGTGAAAGTGAACGATCACATTATGATTGATTACAATAACTAACTAATCATCGCAGAATAGGGTTTATTTACAAATTCGAAATGTAATTGCCTAGTTTTACAGATATATCTGAATATTGTTTCGATGTTTCAATACCTATTTCTGGAGGTTTGGCATTGTTTGTCCCATGTGATATAAAACTTTGTCTTTACATTTACCAGTATACAATCAGGATTGTTTCAATTTCGTAAGTTGTGAAATTTGAAAATAATGTTTTGGATTCAAACATCTTTCGCTTGTTAACGTTGTTCAGTTGTCGGTAATGCATTGTGGAGGAAAACTGATTTGAAAATTTTTTGCTTTCTCTTCAGAAAAACTGGATAATTTTTGGTAAAACTACTATAAAAAGACACCTCTGCATTGGATATCCAACTTGCTTAATCCTTTAAAAAATAATTGGATTTTATGTGATGCAGAACCAGTTATGTTTTTGGAAATTCCATGCCGTTTTTCATGTAATGGTATACCTTCTAACTTATAGAAACACTCGTTTCGCCGAAAAGGAAATCACAATTAACGGATTTACAATACCGGCAGGAATGCAGATAAACATACCGACTTACCAACTTGCTCATGATCCAGAATATTGGGATGAACCGTATGAATTCAAGCCAGAAAGGTATGTAATTAACTAATTATGTAAATAGGAAAGTTGAAATAGAGTCAGTGGCAGTTCGTTGAAGGGGGCATTTAAAAATTGAACATTTGTGACGTCTGAAGATGATGTCATATTTTGTATTTCACACCACGGGGGAAAGTTACTGTAGTCCAGTGTAGAATGATGTAAAAGTCATAATCACATCATAATGAATTCAGAATATTATCATAAATTTATAGCCTATTTGATATGTAAAGGATATTTGAAAAATGAAATATGAATCATGGTAATGAAATATCATGATATCAGGAGACGTGGTGTCATAGTATTGAATTTTGAAGTAGTAGCCTACATAGCCGAATGCCCCACCCTAGGTACGGTAATAAAGTATAATAATGAAATATTGTGTGTCATCCGTACAGTAACTCAGTTTTTTTGTGACGACAACCCAACCTACAATCCCAAAAACTATTCTCGAGACGACAACGAAGCAACGACAAAAATACCAAAACGTTGTGTGGTCATTGGCCAATCATCAACATTTTCATGTTTGGTGTGAAAGTCTTGAGTTAGTCGGAGGTCAATTCCAAAACAATCTCTATTTTTCGACATCCTCTCTTCTCATTTATTATTTGAATATAAAATAAAACCTATATTCTAACTATGGGCAAACCACGCTATCTTCCGCAACGCTATATGTACTGTTTTGCTAGAGAGCAAAAATAGTTGTAGGTCTTTGTGAAAAATAAACCATTTGCAAACTAACACAAAAAGTAGAGCAAGGTTGACTTTATTTATGAACTTCGTTCTTGTTATACATAAGATTTCATTACCTACTATAATTACAACTTGTTTTAGAATGAAAGACATGAGCCAGATTGATCCAATGGTTTACCAACCGTTTGGTGCAGGACCAAGAAACTGCATTGGAATGCGATTTGCACTGTTGGAAATCAAGCTGTCTTTGGCAAAAATTCTGCAGAACTTCACTATCAAGCCTACGGAAAACACTCCTGTAATAACGATACTTTTGAATATATATTGGATCAATACATTTATAATATTATTCATGGTTTTATGTGATGGAACAGTGGTGTACGGATTCTGTCTCGGACATGTCAAAACAATCGCAAATTCAGATTTTTAAACGTGAAGTATCGACACTATATACTTGTAATTATCTTAATAAATGTGAATGCTTTAACTATTAACAAATAGAATAAACTTGTAGAAAAAAATCGAAACATTTTTAAGATGTGATTTTAATATCAGCACTAAAAGTATTAACAAAGCAAGACATACTTTATTGAATCATTCGTCCGGCGGCAGATACCGTAGTACCTTAGCTTCTACTTAATTGAAAAAATACACGTTCTGCTTTTATTAATATATATTTTATATTGCTTTTATTCTCAGAAACCACCTCTTAAGTTGAAGTTTGCCTTTTCCGTTCGACCCGAGGTAGAGTTTGATCTGAAAGTTGAGCCAAGAAGAACATAATTATATAAAAACTGAAGAAAACGAGAATCATTCAACTGCACTCAATTATAAATAGATATATGAAATATTTATTGTAATTATAGATGACTAATATTGACAAATTAATTTTTTGTCGTGATCGATCTTTAATTCAAGTCTCATAAAAGAAAGGTCAAATTCAGGTTTCAAAGAGGACATTGGTCAAATTTGCATAATAAATTACACGAAAAAAATTATTAAAAAATTTGATTTGAATGATAAGACAGTGCTACGTTAAATATAGTATGGTACTCAAATAAAGAAGAAGTATAAAATCCAATGCGCCGAGTATAAGCACCAAAAATTATAACAATAATTCCTCGAAATTGAATAAAATGCTTCTCGCGCTATTCAATTTAACGAATCAATGATATATATCAGCAGTTTTTCCGTGTAGGAAGGAAAACTAATGACACGATCAACAGCTGACAAGCAGCAGGCAAGTCCACCCGCAGTCGTACTCGTTGTTTTGACGTTATACATGCGCGGTCTCATCTTATTACGAAACTTAATCCATATTAAGATTTTCGAAGGTGACGACTAAGTAGTGCTCGTTTAAAAAGAAAATAGCCATTATGAACCGCGTGTGATTGCTCGCGATAAAACATATTGGTAGAGCATTGTAAAATATCGCCAGGCTAATAACAAAAAATAAGTGTAAGTCATTTTTATCGGTTTGGAGAAAAACCTAGAAAACTTCTTGGAGATATTGTCGGCTGTTAGGAGTGAATAATTCTCAATGGTTCAATAGTCGCAGCTGGATTCAAATTTATTTGTATGACGCCGTCATAAGGCTCACTCCGATCTACGCATGAAATGTGCCTGTGACCTTGGAACATAGCCTACTCAATTTTATAACTTGACTATATCCATCCAACAGTCCTAAAAATCAAACAGTCAAAAAACGTATGTAATTTACAGTATCTGCGATGTGTAATCGCAAAACAGGTTATATGTTGTAATAACATTATTTATTTTTTTTGGGGGGGGTATAAGTATTTTATCAATATGCCGCGCTCTGCATCCCCACCGAAAATAAGACTTTTCATAAATATTAAATGTATCACTAAATAAAGGCCAACCAATATGTATTTGGACTCAAAAGTGGATATCACAACTGTCCACTTTTCCATGCTGTAGTGTAAATTCAAATTTATTAGCGCTAAGCTAGAATCTATAATGAAAAATGCTTCACTGATAATTATTTTACATATATATTTAACGTCACAATAGTTTTGTGTTGAACTATGATAATTTATTATGACGGACCAATTGTGAGAATGTGCATGTCACATAAATCTCCCTTTTCATGCCTTTCGGAATCCTTGAGATAACATTTAAGTTAACAGACAGGTGTGTTGCATTGCATAAAAAAAACTATTGTATAAAAAACTCAAACTCTCCAAAAAATGACTCACGCAATCTGGTTATCAGCCTGGCGATATCTAAACGTAACATACTACGGAAAACGATTGGATTTACTGGCAAACCCTATGTTTGTATCAAATTTTTTCTTAGTGTTGGAGTGAATAAGAATTAGATGAAGTCGCGGGTACTAAAAAGTACTAACAAACCAAGACATATTTCTTTGAATCATTTGTCCAGCGGCAGATAACGTAGTACCTTGGCTTCTTCTTAATTGGATAAAATAAATGTTCTGCTTTTATTAACATGTGTTTTATATTGCTTTTATTCTCAGAAACCACCTCTTAAGTTGAAGTTTGCCTTTTCCGTCCGATCCGAGATATATTATGATCTGAAAGGTGAGCCAAGAAGAACATAAGTATATAAAAAAATGAAGAAAACGTGAATCATTCAACGGCACCCAATTATAAATAGATATATATATGAAATATTTAGTATATTGTAATTATAGTTGACATATATTAACAATTTAATTTTTTGTCGTGATCGATCTTTCATCCAAGTCATTTATCAGTCTCTTTCGAGGTTACTTAAAGGACATTGATCAAATTTGCATAATAAATTACACGAAAGAAATTAATAAAAAAAATTAATTTGGATGATAATACAGTGCGATATTGAATAGAGTATAACATTCAAATAAAGAAGAAGTCTAAAATTTAATGCGCCATGGATAAGCTCTATAAAATCACGATAATATTTTTTCGAAAATTGAATCAATGGATAAAAAGTTCAGTGGGTATTTTTACCCTTAGATAATTTTTATGTAAGAATAGTAATCATACAATACATATTTCTTCCAGAATTAAACTAAGTTTTATGTTAACAATTACCATTTCACACACTTTTTGGGATATTATTGGAAAGACATTGAATGTCGTTGATCGTTTGCAAATTGTTTTGTGTGATTACTCTCACTATTTTTAGTTTCAATATTAACACATTAAGGCATAATTAAATGAGCGATATAAAAGTTGACAAACTTTATACGGAAGTCCACTGCATAAATCAGCGATTAAAAAACACAAAAAAAATTTAGAGGCATCCTGACGTATTTGACGAAAGAAGTTTCTCGAAAGCTGGTTTTATAGTATATATTAAAAAACAACCGAGAATAATTTTCACGAATATTTTTATTTTATTACCTTTAGTAATATCGATTCTTTAATTTGTGGAAATTTGGAAATACGCAAGCGCGGTAAATTGGGGCAATCGAAATTATTCAGGATAATTCGGTTACCTATTAGAAAAAATTTGGATTTTTTTTTCTCGAATTTGCAAGTTCTCGTCAATAAAGAAAGATCAATCATTTTATTCAAAATAAAAATTTATCCAATATGGAAGAAAATTGAATAACTACAAACCTAACTTACATTCAAGTAGCCCAGCTACGAAAATGAAAAAACTATTTTAAAATAGAATGCCGCGTCTACCTATGTATAGAGCAACATACGATGAACCCATCGGAATTGTACAGCTATTTTGTTGTTGATTTATTTGTCCGGAAACAAATATTGTATTACCTTAACCCCTACCTAAATGAATCTTATCGTTATTTCATATTATTAGTTTATAATATAATATACTCCCATTCTCAGAAACCACCTCTGTAGTCGAAGTTTGCATCGTGAATCGTGATAGACTATATGATGAAATATTTAATATATTGTAAAAATATATGGCTGGCATTAACAAATGAATTTGTCGTGATCAATATTTCATTCAAGTCTGTGTATCGATATGTCAAATCATAGGGTATATCGTCACGCTAATAACCGAATTGCGTAGCAGTTTTGAGAAAAACGTAAAAAACTTCCTAATGATATTGTTATGCCATTGGGAGTCAATAATTTACCATGGTTCAATTTTTTGATCGTAGCCGGATTTAAGTTAATTTGTATGACGCAGCTAAGTGACGTCATAATGGCACACTGTGACTTAGGCAGAAATGTGTCTATGACTTGGGGACATACGCAATTTTGCAACTTTACTATATGCACCAGTCCTGAAAACTAAACATTCCAAAAACGAATGTAATTCTCATTATCTACAATGTCTAATCCCCAAAATAGCTAATCAGTTTCAATTACATTATTTTTTATGTTTAAAAATATATATTTCATCAATATAACACGTTCTGCACACCCACCGAAATGAGACTAAGATTAAATATAAAGAATAAAACAGCACTGCACCCAATATAAAAGTCCAACCAAGGTGAATTGGACTCGGACAGTAAATATCAAAAGTGCACGTCTTCCTATACTGTAGTATAAATTCAAATTAATACGCACTAAGCTAGAATCCGAGATGCAAAAACTCAAAAATACTTAGCCGAGGTTATTTTGCCTTTGTGACGTCACAATAGTACTGCAGTCACAATGATAATTCATTATGACGAAACAATTGCACAAATGTGCATGTCATACTAAATCTCCATTTTTATGGGTTTCAGAATTCTTAAAATAAAATCTGAGGTAACAGACAGGTGCGCAGCATTACATAAATTACTTGAAATGAAAACTTTACAAATTCGTTTTTAAATATTGAAATCAAAGGCTTCTTGCACTACTCAATTTAACGGATCAGTGATATATCAGGAGCTTTTTCCGATTAGGAAGGAAAGCTAATGATCCGATCAACAGCTGGGCAGGCAAATCCACCCGCAGTTGCATTAGTTATTTTGACGTTATACACTCAACGCGGTTTCATCCTATTACGAAACTTAATTCAAATTAATTAAGCCTTTTCGAAAGTGATCACTAATATAAGTAGTGTCATTACAAACCGAGTGTGATTGCTCTCGATACGACATATTGGCAAAACATTGTAGAATATTCTAACGTTAATTGTAAAATATATACTAGGGAAAGCGATTAGATTTACTTGCAAGCTAGATGTTTGACATAATACGACGGGGTGAATGAGATACCGAACAGACAGTGCCTGGCAAGCGTGAATATAAAAATGTAGCAATGCAGATGCATGCAACAAAAAAATATTTTACTTTATTTTAATTAAAACATTTTGCTCGAGTGAATATATATCGTTGTAGCGAACGTTGTTGCATGATAACTGATCTGCAAGCTTTCGCGCTGTTAAAATTAATTACTTCCTGGAAGTAGTGATTTTGATAAGATTATTCGCTTCTCCAGTTTGTCTCCAATACAACCATTTGCTTTGCAAAAACGCATATGCTTTGTATAATCGGGGTATAAAACATGTTATTATTGGATCTCTGCTCTATTGGATCTCCGCTCTAGGAGACCCTTATTGTCAGTGGGCATTTAAGTCTGTCTGTCTGTATGTATGTCTTGCTGAAGCGTCTAAACGGCTGGATAGTTCTGAATGAAATTTCTCAAGTGGGTTATCCTATCACTCTAGTATTGTGCGTTTCTGTGAAAATCCGTATTAGTGTTTCGTTTCCATGGCAGCAGCAAAAATATGCGTCGAATTTTAAAAAACTCCGAATTTACTCTTACATTTCGCCAATTTATCGTAAACTAAGACGAAAATTAAAATTCCGGGAACGCTACCTTCTGCGAAATAAACTACTCTTTCGAACAAGCTCTCCTTCATCTGGATACGCCATAAATTGGGGGAAGCCTTAGGGATTTCAGTGAAAATTATTTCGATTATCAGCTTCAGTATATCACTCACGCGTGAACGTCCACGTGACAAGCAGAGCCTACATTGAACTGGTAGTTTCGGTGACGGTTTCGAAATGTAGCAACTTTAAAACATTTAGTAAAATCGTCAGAATTGAATATTTACTTTTTATATGCAAACTAAAACGACTTCATATAATCTGAGACTCAAAAGAGAGAGATTTTCAACATTGCCTGTTTGTTAATTAACGATTTTAGAGATTCTCGACATGCAACTGAGATTAGACATGTAATCTTTTCGAGAGATTTTCGATTTCGATCAGTCTACAAAAAGGATAAATGTTTATATTTCATTCCTAAAATTTTAGCGATCAGGATGCAATCAACAAATCAAAACAAAAACGTATTGCGTTCACAAGGTAAGTTTTCGAAATTCTTGTTTTAGAACACCGAGAACACAATAACATAGCATTGCCGAGTTTCGGTTTTTGAATTTAATTCTTCTGTTCAATTAAAAGGGACATGAAACATGATACGAACAACTTGTAGTTCCGCATGCCAATAGCATATTGATTCGTGCAGTTTGCTCTACAAACATTGTTTTTCAAAAAGCATATTTAAACATCTGCAATAGTGGTCTGTAAATGATTTCGCAGATACTAATTCATACGCCTTAAAGTAAAACAAGGTTAATTGTACAATAGATCCAAACATCATACTTTGACAAACTTTCAACTTGATATTTATTAGGGCCCGGCCGATATATCGGCCATGTTTTTCACAAATTTCGAACTAGTATCGGCTAATTTTACCGATATATATCGGCCAATCACGTGACTACCAAAGTGTCCAAATTTCGCCGGGAAAGCAGTTTTATCGCTTCTTTAATTGAGAGCGGTTCTGCCTAATACTCTTTTTCTTGGTTACTTTTATTTCTCTCTTATCAAAAGGCGGCTCTGGACTGTCTCATTTATCCAAAACGGACATATGGCACGGGATTTAACACTTTGTTTGCGAGCGTGGTGGCTTGCAAATTGAAGCGAGAGAAACGCGCGAACCTCTTATTTGTGTCAAATAATATACGTTGATTAATAAACAATTCTTTTGACTAAGTTTCTCTTATCCAAAAACGGACGTATGGCACGGGATTTAACACTTCGTAAGCGAGTTTGCGAGCGTGGTGGCTTGCAAATTGAAGCGAGAGAAACGCGCGAACCTCTTATTTGTGTCAAATAATATACGTTGATTAATAAACAATTCTTGTGACTAAGTTTCTCTTATCCAAAAACGGACGTGTGGCACGGGATTTAACACTTTGTAAGCGAGTTTGCGAGCGTGGTGGCTTGCAAATTGAAGCGAGAGAAACGCGCGAACCCCTTATTTGTGTCAAATAATATACGTTGATTAATAACGAATTCTTATGACGAGTTTCTCTTATCCAAAACGGACGTACGGCGGCACGGGATTCAACACTTCATATACGAGTTTGCGAGCGTGATGGCTTGCAAATTGAAGCAAGAGAAACGCGTGAGCCACTTATTTGTGTCAAATAATTTACTTTAGTTGATAAAGAATTCTTTTGACTATGTTTCTCTTATCCAAAACGGACGTATGGCACGGGATTTAACTCTTTGTAAGCGAGCGTGGTGGCCTTGCTAATTGAAGCGAGAGAAACATGTGAACGACTTATTTGAGTCAAATAATATACGTTGATTAATAAAGAATTCTCGCCGTTTCCACTTTCCACGGCCTTGGATTCCCCTTGCGCCTCGTTCAAGGCGCGATTTAACTTCTTGTATTGATATGCAATAGATGGCTGGTTCTAGCGGTCAGAGCAAAGTATGGCAATACTTCGTGTGCCATAATGATGGCGTAATTTGTAAAATATGCTTATCATTATTAAGTCGAAAGGTTCCGCCGATTTAAAAAAAAAGATGGGTATAATTTGTAGAGCCATCTCAAAGCAAAACACAGGAGCAAGTATGATTGGAGCCAATGCAGAAAAGCATTGGAACCAATGCAGAAAAACGTTGAACTGGATCTATTGAGATTCATAAGCTTCCTGCCCTTACAAATTTACAATAAGTGTTCTTTCTTGCCACGCACACAATTGCATGAGCTCAACATTTCATTTATTTTCCAAGAAAAACACAATATTCTCAGAGTGTTGCTTGTTACTTGTAGCCATATTTGTAGGTGAGGAAACATCGGCTTATCGGCCTAGTTTTAAAAAACTATCGGTATCGGTATCGGTTCGAAATGGCAGTATCGGTCGGGCCCTAATTTTTATATACATTGCAGAATCGGCCGATGTCGTTGTTATTGGTGGAGGGGTCATAGGATGTAGTACAGCGTATCATCTTGCCAAGTTGGAAATAGGAAAAGTTGTTCTCGTCGAAAAAGAAAAAATAGGCTCGGGGACTACGGGGATTACTGGAGGTAACCGATTAAAAATATTTTTTGTATCATAGTTGTGAACATTGTTCATCTACTGAATTGGGATGTGGTGATTTTCAGTAAATAAATTGCGAATGCAAAAAAATCCGAGTAATATAAAATTTAATCTCCTTGGTAAAAATGTTGTAACTTCTAGGTCGTTGGTCTTCTTCAGCATGAAATGTACCTATCTTTGTAACTGTGCGATGCAATGAGGTTTAATCACAAAAGACAAACGTTTTGACATGTGGCTTTTCACAATCAGATGTGTAATGATGATCGTCTATGCATGGTCTCTATCATATGGAAGTTTCATTTTCTCATTCACTTCTGGTGATTATTCATCTCAAACTGTATCTAGTTCAAGGGGTTCGTAAAAAGACCATGCAGACCGTGATACACTGCACTTATTTCATCTTTTGTAGTCATCGAACAGGTTCTAAAATAGGCGTACTTATAGCATTTATTGAACGTTTTGGAGATGCCCGCCCATTCGACAAAAAAATGGTTTGTATATGCATAGCAATATAAAATTCAAACTTTATTATATGACCGCAGATTGGCATGGGGCTTATTTTTTTCATATCTTAATATTCAAAGGAATACTCCAAAATCTTAGCAATTCTTACGCGAGGACAATGATGCAAGTTCAAACTGTTGATTTATTGACCAATATACTTCCGAGTGAAGGTGTCGAATCTGGTTTTACGGAGACAGGTGCAATATTTGTTACAAGAAAGTCGAGTGAATTGAACGCTCTGGAGAAAATGAGTTCGGTGAGTTTGTTTCAGACCAATTGGGCGGAAAAAAATTCTACCCGATAAATACGTTTTATATATTGATTTATTGTTAAGTTATACACATTTAGATTGGAACCGCTTGCGGTGTTACGTCCCACCTCGTCAGCGTTGAAGAAATATCGCAATTGCATCCTCATTTGAACACAAAGGGGCTTGTCGGTGGAGTTTACATACCCCGTGATGGGTCAATTGATCCGGGCATTCTCTGCAGTTCATTGAAGAAGGCGGCAACAAAACACGGGGTTGAGGTAAACATATACAACTAGTAAATCGATTGTTGTGATATATAACTTCAGTTATTTTCGTACAACATGTTTTATAGATATATGAGCAATGTTTGATCAAAAATATTAAAACATCGCGGAGTGGACAAGTGGAATCTGTAGAGACCGATAAAGGAATAATTAAGACCAACAAAGTCGTGAATTGTTCCGGGATATGGGCTTCAGATATTGCAGAGGTAATGATTAATTTTTTTATAGTCCGTTATACAAATTGTAGCCAGGCTATTCTTTGTATCCAAATAATTTTATGGCTCCGTGAACTCAATTATACAGGGTGTCTCAAAAGTAAGAATACACTTTTAATTTTGATTTGCTTTTTAGGTATACTCATCATAGAGCGTTCATTTCTTCAGGAAACATAGTATGGGTGAGTAGTAAAATTTAGGTATTGTTTGCATTTTCCAACAACCCACTGAATGACAAGGAAATTGATTAAAGAAATGAGATGCAAAGTTGCTGTTTGGCAAGAGCATATAAATCAATAAGACAAACTTAGTGTCATATAGGAATTTGAAATTGATCCAGCTCTGAACGTTTTTCTCAGAGAGTCCGATTCTTGGTCTTCCTGGTCTTTGTGCACCAACCACGGATTCAGTTTCCATAAATTTATGATGAATTGCTTACATTGTTCGTCGTAGGAGGCAAATTAATTCAAAATTCTTAGTTAAAAAGGAGCTGAGTTTGCCTCTTGTAAAACAGCAATTTTTCACCTCATTCCTTGGGTTAATCTTATTGTCATTCTGTGGGTTGTTGAAAAATGCAAACAGTACCTAGATTTTTCTACTCATCCATACTATGTTTCCTAAAGAAATGAACGCTCTACCTGAGTACTTGAAAAGCAAATCAAAATTAAAAGTGCATATATACTTACTTTTGAGACACCCTGTATAATGCGCGTATTGCAGACTTGATCATTCTATACATACGATGCACGACACGTGTGATAGTGATAGATATCGAACGCGATTTGCCGGACAGAAAATCTTAATACCTAAGAGATGGATACGTTAGATACATCATCGTTCGAATATACAAAAACACCACGGTGATGTTCATCAATCATTTTTATGGGACATACTTTGGCATTTTTGAGTATAAAAGTAGCAATATGATGCGTAATAAAAGAAGTAAGGTATACGAAATTTTCAAGTAACTCACTTTGAAGTATTTGTCGTTTAGAAGGTTGGATTGAAGCTGCCAAACGTTACTTACAAAAGATGTTATGCTGTCACTAAAGGTAAATAATATATATATAGAAATGTATATATATGTATATTGTTACACTCGCGAGAAATTGTCTATTGGAATTTACATTGTAATTGGCAATTTTTTGAATGAAACCTATTTTTTAATAAATAATGTCAGAACATTGTTGCTCAAATTTTTACTTTGGTAGCTCCTGTGAAGTGGATCGTTCCAATGCAGCCTATTATATATTTAATTCGATTATTCAAATCATTTTTAGTATTCGACAATAAAACGAGATATCAAAATTTGGATATAAGTAGTGAACCATGCAATTCATGAGATTTGGCGATTTGTACGAGACCTCTGTAATTGTATATCTGTAAATTTTATATTTGACGTTAATTGTTGTTACATAAATCGATTCGCAGGACTATAAAGTAAGAAAGTTTTTTGGAATAGATTTGGGTTATGCATGACGTCTTAAAATGTTGTTCATATTAAATGATATGTAGCAGATGACGTTTTCTTTGATCTGCCGAAAGCTTGTTTTTATCACAATCAGCGAGTTACTTTTTTAAGAAATTCCCGGAATCGAGAATACGCCTCATATATTTGACCTACAATGTGGAAGGTATTATAAAAACCAGGGTAGCACATTGCTCTTTGGTGGTCATGAGAAGAATCCGATAGAGATTAAAAAGGCGAGTTTGTTTTGACTCATATTGATTAGTTAGAACTGTATTTAATACCATGTTGGCCCAAAGTAACAATTTATTTTTATTTTTACATCATGTTTTCATCGTGACTAAGAGCAATTTTTTTATTGTGAGTGACTCCCTCGACATGGCCAACACATTTATTTCATATGGCATGAAATATTAAACAGTGATTAATGGATTGATCAATGAAGCAGCTTAAATAAATCAAATCCGGATCGGGCACGCTAATCCCATGATGCCTTCGAAATGATAACATTGGCTACAGCTTGTGAAAAAAGAAAGTTTAAGAAGTGCTGCAAAATATATCCATTTTTGAGTATAGTGCTCTGCGTTAAGCACTTTGATCAAATTCAGTGAGTGATAGCTGTTGGCAAACACTAAAACGTCAAGGTTCTTTAGAAATTTTTGTACCAATTAATATTAGAAGTCACGACTAAAAAAGTTATGACTGGTGTGCCTTCCTTGCTACGTTTTGTATCCCTTCCCTAAATCGTCGATTGTTCTGCATTACAAAAATGATTCGCTATGATAATACAAATTTGTATTATGTGATAACTGACGGGTTAATATCATGACTAGGTTCCAGAAAACTTCGCCTTCAGCTTCACTAATTCTGATTGGTTGCAGTTCGAACCTCATGTTAAATCGGCTTTTGAATTGCTGCCTTGCATAAAGAAAGCTGGTTTTGAATCAATAACTTGTGGGCCAGGTATAAATTTTGTTTCGTTAATTATTCAAATTAATAAACATTATTATTTATTTCGAGTCTTTGTCTGTATGTTGTCATTAGGCTCTTCGTCAACGCTCACCAAATAATTAAATTAAAGCCGTATCATGCAAAGTGTGAAATCCGTTTAAAATTTGAATACAAAAAGTGTAAACGATATATATATGTATAAAAAAATTACTAGCAATCCTAATTATCGTTTATTTTTTTCAAGATTCATTCACTCCGGATGGCTATCCGTTGATGGGAGAATCTACAGATGTCAAAGGATTTTTCAATGGAACCTCATTTAACGGCGGGGGGATGATGATGGTACAGTTTTTATCCCACTAACATCGAATATTTTAGCCTGAAAATGTTCAAAATTGTATTTCATTTCTTATATTCCTCAATTGCACAACGAAATAGGTACAATTTTAATGATCAAAATCTATCCACACATGCATGTAATTGGATTTCATATTTAATACCTCCAAAATAGGCATTAAAATGATCCAATATATTACAGCGACAATAATCTAGCAAATTAAAAGTGAGTGATTTTCACGGTCTACCTTACCCTGTTTTAGAGTGGCGGAGCAGGACGACAACTTGCACATTGGGTCGCATATGGGCGTCCAGAGTTTGACATGAGCACATGCGATATAAAGTAAGAAAATTAGTAAATTCTTTACCCTGTTATCAATATTCTGTGAACATGCGCTTCGCATAAACTTACATTTAAAAGTGTTAAAGAATGAGGATCTTATTTTTAATATCAGCAAAATCTGATTTGATTCCCAAGGCTTCTATGCAAACTCTTAACTCATAACCTAGTCTTAATGCTCTGTCTGCATGATGTTCAATTAAGTCACTACCTTTTTGTTACTAATTTAAATATACTGCATGCCGTGAATTTACATTTGAAATACCATAATTGTTTATATTTAGTCGATTCCCGCGTAACCATGACGTTGAGAAGGTAAAGAGAAGTTGTCACAAAACCTTCACTACAAAATATGAATTGAAACATTTTTAGTGGACTAATCCATAGTTTATTTTCAGTTTATATGCAGTTATTTGCGATATATATTTGAAAGTGTTGATGAAATTTTTTAAAGAGTTTAAAGTTTTTCTGTACACCACTTCTTGATATATTCCTTCCCAAGATGATGATACTTTACATATTTGGTTTCTATTCTTGACCAAAATCAATATATATATATATATATATATATATATATATATATATATATATATACATTCTATTATACTTATTGATTAATGCCAGGTCGTATCCCTGAGTCAGGGGCACACCGCCTAAATGGGCATATAATTTATTTAATCAGAACTGTTACCTCAAGTTCAACTAATTACTCTAGTCATTGCCTCTTTTTATTGTACAAAAAAAATCCATTCACATATCAATCTACTGTTCAGTTTGCAGTTGAGAGTTCAGTTCAGAGTTCGGAGCCATGATTTTATCCAAAGACTGTAAACGTCTTGTTGCGTATGACATGGCCCCTATATTCGAAAGATAGATATAGTGCATAGCGATACGCTCTAAACAACTGAGCTAACAAGTAAACGATTGCGGAGAAGAAGACATTACGACTGGTTTACATGTAAAACAAAATGAATAGTATATATTCATATTGTTTTTTCTTTTTCTTTTTAAATTAATCAGCTCGTAATGGCTTCAATCGCTGTTGCTAATAATCCGATTGTTGTACTGGCGTTTGTTTGAACCTTCGCTCAAAGCAGTCTTAACAATATCACTTTCTGCTTCTAGACAAGTTCAAATAGGACGAATAAAAACGATCACATAGCCTACTTCGTGTTACACGGAGGACATTATTCTTTGTGTAAGTGAACTTTGGTTACTCAATCACGAGCGAAATTTAGCTAATTTGAAAATGACAAGAGGGTTCAAGCTTCACTATTATGTTAAATGTTTATAAATATTTATGCAAGGGGCGTTTTACGAGAATCGACTTCCTTTTTTATTTCGTAACATTCGCCAATCAGCAAGATGCTTGCACGGAGTAATTGTAATGTAATTAAAATATTTAAGAGAGTAATTGCAATTGTAATTGAGCTGATTTAATGTAATTGATCCAACTCTGCTTCAGTACCACACTTATAAGACTCCTCCACCACTTTTACAAGATAAAGCACAACGTTTTTTAATTCTCTCATCCCAAGTCGTTATAAGAATCAATGTTATGGTCCCGGTTACGTTGACATAACCTACACACCATTTAATTTATTAGTTATATAGGCTAGAGATACTGGATCTCCAGTTTGACCCTCTATAATTTAGGACGCTCGCAACTGGTCCTTGTATGCATATGTCACAGATAGGTTTTTATTCTGTGTGTTGAGTTGAAAGAATCAGAAGACTCCGATTCCGGATTTGTGGTTTATTATGAGGCTACTTCACAGTTAAAACATCACAAGCCAGAGAACACAGGAAAACACGTCCGACCTCCAGCGCGGCGACCGGAGAAGAGGCGGATAGCTCTTTTTTCCCCAGGAGTCGATGGTGGTCGGAGTCTCAAAGTAATCTAACCCGGATGAATTATATTCAAATTAAGGGTCCTCGAAAAGATTATAGGCAAATATAAAAAGACAAACTAATCCAAAACACACTGATAATAAAATTTGTGACACATCCTTTTTTATTTCTAGTATGAGAAATGCAAGATATTCTGCCCGAACATTTATTATTGTGATGCATCAAATTAGGTTATAGCAGACTAAAAAAAACATTGTGATGGCAAGTTTGTGTGGCAGGCAGAAGTCTCTTTTATGTACACGAATATAACAACTTATAAAACAACAACACAACATTCAAGAGAATTGCTGGACCCCACATCGCCGTAGAATGGTACACGTAACAAGTGGCCGGTTACGGCTTTCTCCGTCACCATTTATATATAAATTAGTAGACAGGGTATAATATAATGTTAACGAATCGTATCTAGAAAGAAATACCATAGATTAGAAGATGTTTATACATTATCATTGGCGACAGCAAATGGCATCAATTTTAGGTCTCTTGCGCCCACGGACGGATGGTATATTTTTATTTGCTGTGAGAACGACTGATGTGTCCTTCCACAGCAGGCAGCTCTTATAATCTAATGTTATCTGCTGCGTCGATACTACAAAATGGCATCATGCTGTCATGCACACTCATGTTCAGAGTTTGGAAGACCTTGGGGTAATAGACAGTGTTAGTTATATACTTATACTATACTTATATTTAGTTGCAATCTGACAATGCCAATGGTTACGGTACCGGTACTGCTACACTTGGGTGAGCGAACACGTACTACTTCTTTTATCAATACCTTTCCATCTAAAATCTGTACGTTTCAAACCTTACTCTAGGTTTTGTTCACTTTCCCGATTCTATAATCAGTTACTTTTACTTTTGTTTTTATCTATTTTTTTTATCGTCTATTGCTGATTATGGAGTCGAAATAAACTTATACTTATTGGTTGTTACTTGTTAGTGATATAATTTTTCTAGTGATATGGTATATTTTATAATTAGATTCAATAGGATAAGCCTGGCTTTTGTTGTTAGTATTTTTTGTTCGACTTTTTCTAAGAAGGTTTCAATGTTAGACTGGGCAGATGGTTGAAGCTGCTCGATAACCATCACTGGTTTATCGAGTTTCCCTTCACACTGGAACATATTTTTTATCTTAATTATGTTTGTCTACTGTGTACTTTCGGCATGTGATAAATAAACTACTCACTGACTGACATAGGGATGGGCAATATAGAATACCGAATCCGGAGGATTCGAATCCCAAAGTATTCGAATCCAACGGGATCCGATAACAGGATTCGGTTTTCGCCTCTCCGGCGCCTTGCGTCAATTTTTGTATTTCGGGTTTCTAATTTATCAACTACAGACGAGCTTTTTTTCTCGCATGGAAATCTCTCTCGTTTAATTAAACTTGCGCCTGTTCGCAAGGAATCCGTAAAATCGTTAAACATCAAAGACGGTAATCTCAATCGGCATATTCAGGACATGAAGTCGGCGAAGTACGGTATACCTCACGGTGAAGACTCGTTATTGTGCCATTTTTGTGTATTCCTGCTTTGCTATCTAGCTAGCGTGTAATAATAAGAATTATTTGTGCCAACTTACTGACGATATTCCGATAATTTGAATGAAACAATCTTTAACTGTTTACAGGTGCCTTGCTTCATTTACGTTAAATGATTTTTCGCGACCTGCGAGTTTTTCCAAAAAATGATGCATGTAAACCAAAAGCCAGGAGTTAAATGTTATAACATTACTTGCGATTATTTTAATCAAATATTATTAACGAATCATTCCCGTTCCCGTTCTTTTGTTGTTTCTCTGCCGTTTCAATCGCTTTACCGATGCTGAAAAAGCGAAGTTGCGTTGGTTCATAAGGCAATTTCTCTTCCGTCGTCATATTGCTGTTTGATAAGCCCGACATTAATTATCACGGCGATGACGTATTGGCGTCGAGTAATCAATCGCTCTTTTCGCTTCCGATTCATCGCGAAAGCGCTTCGTTAAATTTCGCATGCTCGAGAAACCTAAAAATCGGCAGTCGTGTTGAAAGGTTATGGATATTTTCCTGTTTATACACCAAGTCGAAATAAAACAGCCAAAAACAGTATGATATTCTATGGTTCATATATCAAGTGTTTATATTAACAATAAAGAATGGTAAGCATTTCTAATCAACACTTGGTGGGGAATTCCCACTATTTAAATACGGGCAACTATAAAAATAATAATACATGAAAGTTATATTAACACAAATAACGGAAAATAAATATTTAAAAAGGCGTTTTTTTCACAATTATCGTTGCTACCAGTTAGCGATAGCCGTTGGTAAATTATTACCCGTAACTCGCTGTAAATTAATGTTGATAAATTCTAATTTGTTTTCCAATGCGCTGTGATTTGTATTAATAAAAGTGATTGAGTAGGGGAAAAAAGTCACCTTCTCTCCTTTTGAGCGTCCATAGCGGCGGTAAAATTCGTTTCATGTCTGTTTCATGGAGAGAAAGAAAAATACGCCTTCCGGAATTGCAATCAACAATCACACATTAGCGCCGAATTAAAAAGATACCATATCGTGAAGACAAAAAAGTCTGGCTGTGTCAATTGCGTTACGGTGATAACGCACAGAATGCCTTCCCCTACCTGCGTAACAAGAGAGAGAAAAACGGCTGCGAATATCGGAACTCTAACTTCTACTTATTAAACTTTCATTCTTTACAATCAACGGAATTGACTGCTTTGAAGAGAGCTCGTTTCTATCGCGAAAGCGCTCGAACAATAATTACGACTTTACTACATAATTCGTAACTTCGTTTCCATAACTCGAAATAATTCCGTAAATTACGTGCAAGCCTACCGCTCATTATTAAAGTGTGTAAACCGTGTCTTAATATAGCATTTCAGTATTTAGGGATTCCATACATTTGGAACAATTGAAGGCAAAAAATATTGTAATATTCCTAAATTTTATTGTCCTGGGAAATGCCTGTTAAGTATCAAATGAAATCCAATGTTCAGCACATTTCCCAATAAATAGTACATTTATAGTAATACATTTACAATTTTTTAACTTCTAAATCCAGCAATGTGGAAATTCCCACTATTTGAATAAGTATGAAAATAGAATAGGATTCGGTATTCTGGATTCGATTTAACTATTCTAGAATATTCTAGAATAGTAAATTATTCTACATTGCCCATCCCTAGACTGACATAAGGCGCATTATCATATTTTTTATGCACCTATAATTGTTGCAAATAAATTATCCGACTAGTCATGAAAATTAATTCAAAACATATTCTCCTTCAAGCACACTGAAACGAAATTATTAGATCAGTGGTTTCCAGAGGGAGCGGCGATTGTAAGTGCACCTTGAAAAATTAACAGAATTGTGTTAAATATATAACCAATATATGATTGAATATTTTATTTATTATAGATTTTTTATTGTTTTTATTTCAAAAGATGCTTATATGAATCAATAAATTTATTTTATACCTTTCTATGTCATTTGCTTTCTTATTTTGTGTAAGTGCGGCACAAGTTTTTTTCCCTTGATAATTTGGCATCATACGAACAAAACTTTTCAGAACCACTGTCATAGATGTTAAAAGATATATTACTTCAAGAAAATATATTACTGTGTGCAGAGTTTTAGTTCATTATCCCGTTTTGTTTTTGATTACCTTATAGCATTCTATGTAATATTCAATGTTTATTATCAATATGAAATCACAGAACAAAATGAAATGTTTTGTTGTTCTTCTTTCATTTTGCATTGGAAACTCACTGTGTAAAATTGAAATGGAAACAAAGAAAACTGGTGATGATGATACATCGGAAAACTCACAAAAATTGACCGACGAAGCAGAAAATTTGCATAGTTTTGTCAAATCTCCACCCTCACATAAGTTGAAATCAGATCCAGATGTTTCATATGATAACAATGATGATGATTCCGAACTACACGATGATTCAGAACCAGATGAACCCGAAAATTTCAAAGCAAGCTCTTATCGACCTGATGATATCAACCCAGACGAATATGAAATTATTTCTCCTGGTATAGAAGAAATGTTTTTGAAAGAGGAAAAAGATGTTGAAAATATCAAACGTAGTAGGCCTATAGAAGGGTCCAATATACCAAAACCTGTCAAGGAGCAGCATAATCAAATCCCAGCGCCTGTTAAAACTACCACTGAAATTAATCAAAAAGAGGTTCCCACCGAGACATCATCTGTTGAAGAGAAAGACGATGAAAGTGAAGGAATGTACATTAAGGAGAAAGAGGAATTGAAAGAAGCAATCAGTCATGAGTTAGGTTTTGATGATTCGAAAAATAAACCAGCAGCATCCAAAATTGACCCTGGTGCAAAAAAGGTTAATTCTGATGGATTGCCATTCTCTAATAACTTCGACAAAACAGGAACTTCTTATGTACATGAAAAGCAACAAGATATGGACCCAGAACCCATTCCCCCTCCACTTACTGAGGAGGAAATCAAAATGGAGACTTTATACAATGAGGGATTGAAAAAAGTGAATTCTTCTCATCATTATAATACAATTTATGATGGTTATCAGCAATTGCTAGAAGCAGCTAAAATGGGTCACAGTAAATCTAAAGTTGAGATTGCCTTTGCTGAAATGCATGGTCGATATTTGCCTATGAATATTGAAAAGGCAAAAAGAACTTTTGAGTCCGAAGCAGAGCAGGGATCCCCTCAAGCACAAGCGGGACTTGCTTTTTTATATGGTACTGGTGTTCACACCAATTCAAGTCAAGCTAAAGCATTGATCTATCTTACTTTTTCTGCCCTTGGTAGCGATACCATGGGACAAATGATGCTTGGTTACAGATACTGGACAGGTATTGGGGTATCAAGAAATTGTGAGAGCGCTCTGTCATATTATCGCAAAGTTGCAAATGAAGTTGCTTCTGGTGTCACTATGAGTGGAGGTGTAATGATACATAGGATAAGAATACTGGATGAAATAGAAAATGCTGGAACTGGATCAGGCCGTGTCGATGAAGATCTTGTGCAATATTACCAGTTCTTAGCTGACAAAGGTGATGTTCAAGCACAAGTAGGGCTGGGGCAACTCAATTACCAAGGTGGAAGAGGATTTGAACAAAATGTAGGCAAAGCTTATGCTTACTTTAAACTTGCTGCAGATGCAAACAATGCCAATGCCCAAGCTTATTTGGGAAAAATGTATGCCGAGGGGTCAAACACTGTAAAACAAAATAATGAGACAGCATTGAAATACTTTGAAAAGGCAACTGAGCAAGGCAACCCGGTTGGTCAAGCAGGCTTAGGAACCATGCACTTACTGGGCAAAGGTGTTCCAATGGACTACAAAAAAGCATTCACATACTTTCAGCTGTCTGCTGACCAGGGCTATGTAGAAGGGCAATTACAACTTGGCAATATGTATTTTCTCGGACTTGGGGTGAAAAGAGATTACAAGCAAGCTCTTAGATATTTTAATTTGGCCTCTCAATCTGGTCATTTACTAGCTGTGTACAATTTGGCCCAAATGCATGCTACTGGTACAGGTGTCGGTCGCCGTTGTCATATGGCCGTAGAATTGTATAAAAATGTCTGCGAGAGAGGAAGATGGTCAGCATTGTTTGATGCAGCTTATCATCAATATCAAGCTGGTAGAGTTGATTCAGCTCTTGTTATTTATCTCATGTTAGCAGAACTGGGATACGAAGTTGCACAGAGTAATGTTGCCCATATTTTGGATCAAAAGGAGTCAAATCTTTTGCTAAATGAAAGTTATCCTCGTGCTCTGGTATACTGGAACCGGGCAGCATCACAGGGATATACGACAGCAAGAATAAAGTTGGGTGACTACCACTATTATGGATATGGCACTGAAGTTGATTTTGAAACAGCTGCTTCTCATTACAAAGTAGCTGTTGAGCAGGGTAAAGATGCTCAAGCTACATTTAACCTGGGATACATGCATGAACAAGGCCTGGGTTTAAAACAAGACTTTCATCTCGCAAAGAGATATTATGATCTTGCTGCAGAGACTAGTCCTGATGCACAAGCCCCTGTCATGCTTGCATTGATGAAAGTTGGTATATTATATGGTATTCAGTTTTTAAAACAATTGCAATGGACTGAAGTTGTACGAACATATGGTATTCACGATTATATAAGTGATGATTGGGATATTTATGTTATGACTGTTGTAGCGCTTCTTTTAGGTTTTGTTGTTGCTTTCCGAAGGCAGCATGCCATGCAGCCCCAGCAAGCACAGAGATAAGCACAATATTTCGATGGTAGTGATGCTTTTTATACCATTATCTGCCGATAATATTAGCCATTGTGATGAGATTTTTTGTTTGGTTCATTTTCATCAAAGACATGGCTAACCAAAAGCTTGACTCCAATATATACGAATTTCAAATTTTCAGAAACATTTTATAGCATACATTGTCATGTCATTGTCTTTCCATGAGATGGATTGTAAGACACATATGGACGCATGGTTTCTAAAATTTTCAAAATCTTTTTTATTCGATTAGAAATAGTTGAATCACTTGGCCAGCCTCCTGCTACAATTAGAGGTGGTGCAAATGTCGTAAGCGCCAAAATCGGTGAGTTGGTGATAATAAAACATTTGCCTTGCCTATTTTTCTTTAACTTAAAATTTATAAAAGGCAAAGTCATAAGTATTCACTCGATAATGAACTAACCAGAAGCCAATTTGGGACATATAAACTGTGTTATTTATCAGATGCTTCTTTCAAATCATGTAATGGTGTCCTGTTCTTGAATTTGAACAAAAAAGGAAAATGCAACGGAATAAGATATTCAAGGATATGCGTTGATAATTATGCATGGTGCATTGGTTGTAATTTATTTTTACTCTTGTTTTTTTTGCAATATTTTGATTTGTATGAAATTGCTCTAGTTTTGTGGAATATACAAAGGTATATGGATATTTTTATATATGGATATATGGACTGCATATCCATATGACCAACCATCGCTTCTTGTCCGTTCGCCATCTCTGAATTGATGTTTAGGCTTGGATCGCAGGATTCGTGAACAAGGAAATAGTAAGTGCAATGGAAAAAAAACACATTTTTATCTCAAAATCTAGCTGTCTGTAAACGTGGAAATCATCTAACTCTTGTTTGTATAAAAACTTTATAAAGAAATTTTGGTACTCCTCAAGTATGCGCATCAAGATGTCACATAACCTGAGTTCAGGTTGTGCGCCATCTTGGTGCGCATACTTCAGGAGGTCCGAAATTTATATAGTTAGAAATATTAAATACGGGGAGTTGAGACAGCTTGATCATGTTGCGAACCAAGCTACTCTTTCGATTACTATTCCAGTTCGATTATGGGAATCGTTAACATCAGGTTACTGCTTTGTTTGGTTGGTTGGTAGTCGATGCTTAGTAACACGACCGACTGGGGTCGCGGTAATCCCCTCACGCGTAGTTAGCAATGGACAGCGCCTGAATAGATGAATCGGTTAATCTCCGATCCAATTGTGCATCCGGGACACCACACAACAACAATATTTACAATGCTGGGGTAATGGCTATAGCCAAAGTGGAAGACTGGGCGACTGCTAACTAAAGTCGGAGGTAATATTTAAACTTTTAGTAGTCGAATAGGATGTTTTGTCGAATACGAGTAGAAAATTGAGAGGGAAATATAGGAATGAATAAAAATGTTGATAGATTTTCTAGTGGAGAAAATTGCCAACAATGCGCTTTATCACCGTTTTTTTAAAACTCACCAGTACATGTGATAAGTGATGTGATAAATTTGGATTCCAACCTCAAGGTGGAACGGGTATTTAGAAACCCGCCACGCGATGCTGAGTAGTATATAAATATGGAAGTCTTCTCGCATATAATCATAGAATGCAAACCCATGTGCGGTGATTTACAAAGCGTTAGTGATTAAACACAATAGATGAACCCCTATGTCTTAAAACTTCAAATGTTAAATTGTAATATGTTGCCTAAAGTACTGATCACATGCAATACAATGTTCAAATAGCGAGCGCGATCCGGTTCGCTAACTAATTTGATTGTAAATTAGTCGTTTCCATGCCTTCAAATCTTTTTTTTTGCGGATTTTTAAGCTGTCGAGTAAGCAGCAAGCACTCAGGAATGATGACGCAGTGAAACAATTTAAAAAATACCATACGATTCATGCTACGTTTTCGCTTGAGATAACATGCGGTTGTCTCTGAATCTACAGTCTATAGTCAACAGTTGATTTCCTCTAAACAAGGAAGTAACATCATTATCTACATGACTGCAATCTGCACTCGAGTTTTTGGTTTACCACATTCATTGCATTTACGTCAACTTAATTAAATACATTTTACCCAGAACATTGTGACATAGCCTACTTATGCGTGATATCAAGGTATATCATAGTATTCTACTGTTTGCAGTTGACCTTGACGATAACTTGAAATCGAGAACATTTTTCTGTGGCCGGTGTATATAGACGGGTTATATAGCCTACAGTAGTGGGATTCAGCCGGTTCGTACCGGTTCTATAGAACCGTCTCACGGAATTTTATGAGATCAGCGAACCGGTTAGCATTACTGATTACTGTCAATGTTCTGTTTGCAACAGAACCGGCTAATAAATATGACTTTTGTGAAGGAACCGGCTGACAAAATATTTGAATCCCAGGACTGGTTATACATATAGTAGGTCCGTCAAATACGGACACCACTATAGCAAAATCTCAAATTCTCGTAATCTTTACCATATAGAAGCGTGACTCCCGTATTAAAATAACCAATTTGAATGTGCCCTACAGCCCACTGTCGCTTTCGGCAATCCGACTAATATTTTGTTAGATATGAGCATTTTTTCCCAAAACGGACACATGGATGGGTAAAACGAACATTGAACAAAATTAATTGAAGACACTACTAAACTATTTGAATGCGTATAAAACGCCTAAAAAAATCATAAATAATAAGCCCCGAGAATTACAGTGGGGGCAAGCAATGATGCTCATACTACCCCACCAGACATGAAAACTTATTAATCACCCAGGCATGTACTTGCAACCGAACAAAAGCTTTGCTAATGCATGCACAAACCTTAGTTGATCAACTGAATGTCCTTTACCATAAATAACATAACGAAATTAACCTAATGAAACAGGCAAGTTATTTATATGTAAATTATTACTGGCATTCCTCACATGTGAAAACTTGAACGTTTCTGCCATAAACACCAGCACAAATGTCATGAAACCATCTGAGGCATTGCTGACATTGTATCCACTCTTCATCATCGTAAAAATTGTCTTCACCTTCGCCTTGGCAGATTTTTTCCTGTTTATAATTCTTTCTACTTTGACCTTGCTCACATGAGGTTTATTCAAACTGCTGGCCTCTATTTTCTTGGACCCTGCTTTTGCTTTTTTTCTTAGTTATAATACCAGATTCCTTTTTATTTTTTAGAAATGCTAGTTCTTTCCTATATCCTTCACTGGTGAGTATTCTTATACCAGTTATGATCGCTTTCTCACGAGGTGGTTTTAGTCGAGGTGGGGCCTTTGGAAAGGGGCAGAATCTCTTCAAATAAAGTGTCACTCAAATGCAATAAACTATCCTCTATGCTACACTGTTGTTCTGTAGAGATTTGCTGTCTAAACTTGGGACCTGATGTTTGCTGAATAGTTTTACTGCAACAAGGTGAATCATTGTCAGCTTGCTGCAAACCACATGCAACAAAATTATTACTTGTCGACGAGCTAGTAATGTTGAGCGGTGGTTGGGAAGTGATGTTGCTACTTGCTAGGCTCTATACTAAATCGAGTTTTACTAAAGTTTGACAGGGGCAAGTTTCCGTATCGTTCCTGAAAGCCACTCCACCAGTCTTTTCCAGCCATTTTAGCAGATTCTGAAAATTTATTAGAAATTTTGTTCACCATTGCAAATTCATAAGCCAACTTTCGAATGTCCTCAACCGTTAAGGGGAAGCCTCTCATTTCAAATTCGAGTATATGTTGCAAAAGATCCTTTTCGTTCTGGCCCAAGGTAGGAGACAACCAAGACTCCGTGATCCCGGGGCATGCTTCAGTGTTCGATAAACATGACGGCGAAGTGTAGCCCTTGGAACCGAATATGTACGTGCTTCAGTCGGGAGTTTTCCTCCGCTTTGTACCATTTTAATTGCTTTTTTCATGTTTTTCCATCCATTGACATCTTTTACTACTTCTCTTCCATTTACGAAGCATAATTCCTGAACAACAATTCAAAATCTGAGACAATGTCCCTTTTGGGGTGAAATGGACACTAAAAACAAGAAAGCATATTGTTTTAAACTGGTAGACTGAAATGAAACAACTAATATCCCAAATAAACACAACTCAGATAGTGTATAAATCTAACTATTTTTTATTTTGTAATTGCATAACAACAGAGCCTAAGATGAAAATTAAAAAAAATCACCCCCCTAATTGTCATGACGTCATGAAGTTTATTTCGAGCTCCCACAACGGCCACAAGCAATCATCTGCGCAGTCAGACTATGCAAACGCCTTTGAAACCTCATGAGGTAAAGTAAAAAAGAAATAAAATTGTTTATTACCTTATAGTTGGTGTTTTGGTCCATCAACTGACGTTGAAACTCAATATGATAGTAAATACCCACTTTTTCGCCCCTCCAAAATCGAACCCGTCAGAGAATCGCAAGCATGTTGACGAGATTTGCGGCAATAGCGACGTATTCGCTTCAGCGAAACTACGCTTAGTTACGTAACAAACGAGCAGTGGAACCACGGCCGTAGCTCTTATGGTGTCGCTGTAAGATGAAATCGAAAAAAGGTGTCCGCATTACCCCGCCTGTCCGTTCTCCCCCGACCTACTATATATATATTGAAACCTATCCTATCTACATAATGAAACTAAAAGAGGGGAAAATAAAAGTATCAAAGAAAAACTCGCCAAACTGGAAACTCGCCAAACTAGACAAGAGTTAAAGATAGTAGGAAGGTACTAGCCCTACTAGGAAATCATAAAATAACGTGCATGAAGGAGCGAATAAATATTAATAACAAAATAAATATATACCGATCGAAAACTTACGATTGGAACTAGATGAAAATCGACTAAATAATCAATCACGATTGGATAAATAAGGATTAAGCAATTAAAAATAGCGTAGTCATACAAGTGGTTTTCAACCAGGATTTTGCGGAACCCCGGTGTTCGGCGTGTTCAATTCAGGGGCTCCGCAAGTTTACGTCCAAATCCAACGGTAAACATAATCAAATACACAGGTATACTAAAGTCATATAATAAGTGCTTTCCACTAGTATTCCGTGGAAGACCTTCAGATGTTTTACGCCAAATTGTTGTTTCACGTTGCTCTTGATTGGCATATTTTATAAAAACAAATATATATATATATGATCAATCGCATCTCGAGCCTCTCCTTGTAACTTACTCTCATCTGATTGCTTAGATCTCATATCTTGTTCGAGGTGTCACATACAGTTTGTTTATTCATTTGATTGTATGTCAGTTTCTTGTTGACATGAAGTGAACCTATTGATCGTTTTGTCGTATTGTTGTTGTTGTTGTTTGTATTCTTAATGGTACCAAGGTATGTTAGTCGTTGATGGTACCCCCTTCGTCTTCTTGTCGTGAAAAATCGTCTTTCTCTTTAATTACTGGTTGAGGAGCATTGGTGTCACTAGAAAGCTATTGTTTTTATTTATTTTTGAAAAATCTGTAGACTCCATGGAATTTGTTTTTTACTTTAAGGTTTCATGCGATGGCATCATCAAAATAAAATTTGCGTACCGCAATCGCATTCCGATCTGACAAGTCGGGATATTTTAAATAAGGAACCGGTACTGTAAAAGATTTGATACTTAACACGTTTTGGTCTTTGTGTCTATATTTGAGCGTTACTCTCTTATGTACGTCTGCATGTATCATTTCTACCTCAATAAGTGTTAACTAATATATGCACGCTGAGAATTCGTATTTTAACCATGAGAGAGAGACACTATAGGATCACAACCAGGGTGCCAGAGTACCTCGATTCTCGAGATATTGATTCGCGAACAAATAAGATAAAAAAGTCTTCAGATCCGTTAGGTGTTAATTTCAACAACTCTCAATGCAACTAACTTAAAGAGATGGATATCATAACATGTGAACATTTAGACAACCGATTTTAGTATTCTCAGACGGAGCAATTGTTGGGATTTTAGTAGGCCGGTGAATAATTTTTCTGAATCTATTTTACGGTCTATTCTAAAGAATCTATTACCGATTATTTTAATATCTCTTTTTGACGGTGCATCCATGACGGTGTAAAAAATCGGAAATGACTCTTTGCAATAGTGTGATATCATAGTCAACTTAATTTGTCCTGATTTATATGTATTTCTTGAAGCGGCTACCTTGTTTTGGTAAGAATAAATTGAGAATATGCATTCAAGTTTTAGGCAGGATCATTAGTATTCTGCGACAAATGATATTTCTGAACCCTAGCACCATTTCACCACTCCAAAGTCAATAGTGCTTTTTTGTACCCATGGAATCATAAATTGGGCTTTGTAATAATTAATAGTTTGTTTACTTCAATCAATCAATGGCGCTCCGGAAGTATTCGTACCAACATGACGCACAACCTGAAGAACCTTAACCTGGTGCACATACTATGTTCAGGTTGTGCGCCATCTTAGTATGAATACTTCGGGAGCACCCGATCAAGATAGAATATTATAGAAGTGAATATAACATAATAGGGAAAATGACCTTGACTGAAAATATGTTCAATTAGAACAACTTTCTTCGCAATTATGGCTGAAGCAAGTATCTGTTCAATCTTATTGAAACTATGCAATGAGCCTGTATCAGAGCATGAATATTGTTGGCTATATGTTTGCATGTTCACGAAACGGTAAGCGATCGAAATCTGAAGGTATTGCACAGGAGAATAATTACTAGACTACATTTTCACGCAAATATAAGTGACCATGGATGCAAATGTGTACAGCGCAAGATATATAATCGTATATGACGTCAAATGCCATTTGTAGCATAAATATTCACCGTTAGTGCGAATACACACAGGTGATATACGCAATTATAAATTGCGCACTTGTTGATCATGGTTACAAATGTATGTAGATTGAAATGGGCTGAATCACTGAAATGAATCATGGGTGTCGAATTATTCGCGAGGGAGTGTAAAGTTATTGTGTAGATGAATCTTGTTCATAAGGGATTAAGTAATGTTTATGTATATAACTAAATGCAAAAATTACAATCGTCTGATAAAAAATTAGTGCAAAAAAGAAACCATATCTGCAAAATGAAATTCTACACCCTGAAAATTTTTCAAGTATACTTGTTTTAGCAATTTATTGCGTTGAATAATTTTCGCAGAAAATGAATATATAAGTTGATAATTATAATATAGCATATAAATACATATTCATAATATATAACATAATATGCAGATATCCGAATTTGATGAGATTTTCGCAGAAAACATATACGACATAATAGGTCAATCCTGACAAAAGATGACAGACGTAGTCTGAAATTTACCTTTGAGAGCTTCAATTGGCTACTTATTTTGCCAGTTGTGACCAATACAAAATTCTGGATGGAAGGACCGTTTTCTAAAATTAAATTAGTTGTTTAACTAAACTTATATATCGTACGGCCAATTTTATTCAATCCCATCAATGCGAAAATCGAAGAAGAAATTAATATAGAATTGGGGAGATAAAAGTAATATAAAACTATATTTAGCTAATGCTGTAAATCGTTCTTATTGCCTGATAAACTTTTTGGATAACTATTATTAACAAAGGTAATGACTATATAACAGTCAAAAAGAAATATCCATCATTTAAACAACTACTCTTGATAATCTGAGACACCATTTGACACTTGCAGAGATTGAAGCCAACGCACAATGTTGTCAACGGCTTCTGTAGTGCCTTTGCAGTACTCCTGTGGAAAACTTTGAGGCAACGCAGTTGACAAACCCAAAGCTCGGCTCGCTTTGAGTGATATTCGCCCATCAAAATTAACGAAGCAAAGACGAACGGTGAATCTGTCTTCTTTATCTAGAAATGCTGGACCTCCAGCAAGAAATGCTACCCCAGCTTCCTCGAGAATAGCATCGCACATTTGCTCTCCCGTTCTTATACCTCGCGCTTCAAATTTTTCACGATAAATTTCAAAATCAGGGAATATGTAGTAACCAGCCTGCGGATGAGATACTTTCACGCCGGCATCCAATAACGTGTTAGCGCAGTAGTTACCTACTGCTTGCAGAATGCGAGAGCAATGCTGGACATATTCACTTGCATCGTTGTCAAATCTTAGGAGTGTCTGAGCAGCATACTGAATAGGACTAGAGCAGCAGGTATAGGAATTACTTGCAAGCGCTTGGACCGCATCAAGAACTGGTCTCAATTTCCTTGGGTATAGTTGATAACCGAACCTCCAGTCACCACAGCTAGCCCATTTTGATATACCAGAGCTTAATATTGCTCGATCAGGTAGGTATTTGACGAGAGTGTTGTGGTCTGCGTCGTAGGTTAATCTTGCGTAAATCTCGTCACACAAAACAATGATATCACATTTCTGAATGACCTTGGCTATGTCTTGTAACTCGTTTTTTGTATAGCAAGCTCCAGTAGGATTATCGGGGTTGCATAATACCAACAAACTGCCGGGATTGGCGTTGTTTAACGACGACTGTAGTAAAGACGGCGTGACCTTCCATCCATTATCGGGGGATGTCCTGATGATATGTGTGTTTCGTCCCGCAATTTGTGCCTGCGGTTTGTAGGTTGTCCATGTTGGCGACAAAAGATAAATGTCTCCACGCAAAACGTTCATAAGCAAAAAGAGCAGATCCTTCGAACCAGGGCCTATAATGACGTCGTCAGCAGTAAATCGTTCCAATCCATCTAAACGAGAGTGCAACTTGCATATCAACTCTCGCGTTTGAAGCAGACCCTTGACCGCAACGTACTCAGCTTTGTCAGCGTTTTCTCGTAGGGATCTTTGCGCTTGTTCGGGAACTGGAAATGGTGATTGGCCAAATCCTAAAAGCTATTGTTTTTATTTATTTTTGAAAAATCTGTAGACTTCATGGAATTTGTTTTTTACTTTAAGGTTTCATGCGATGGCATCATAAAAAATAAAATTTGCGTACTGCAATCGCATTTCGATCAGACAAGTCGGGATATTTTAAATAAGGAACCGGTACTGTAAAAGATTTGATACTTAACACGTTTTGGTCTTTGTGTCTATATTTGAGCGTTACTCTCTTATTTACGTCTGCATGTATCATTTCTACCTCAATAAGTGTTAACTAATATATGCACGCTGAGAATTCGTATTTTACCCAATAGAGAGAGACACTATAGGATCACAACCAGGATGCCAGAGTACCTCGATTCTCGAGATATTGATTCGCGAACAAATAAGATAAAAAAGTCTTCAGATCCGTTAGGTGTTAATTTCAACAACTCTCAATGCAACTAAATTTAGAGATGGATATCATAACATGTGAACATTTAGACAACCGATTTTAGTATTCTCAGACGGAGCAATTGTTGGGATTTTAGTAGGCCGGTGAATAATTTTTCTGAATCTATTTTACGGTCTATTCTAAAGAATCTATTACCGATTATTTTAATATTTCTTTTTGACGGTGCATCCATGACGGTGTAAAAATTCGGAAATGACTCTTTGCAATAGTGTGATATCATAGTCAACTTAATTTGTCCTGATTTATATATATTTCTTGAAGCGGCTAACTTGTTTTGGTAAGAATAAATTGAGAATATGCATTCAAGTTTTAGGCAGGATCATTAGTATTCTGCGACAAATGATATTTCTGAACCCTAGCACCATTTCACCACTCCAAAGTCAATAGTGCTTTTTTGTACCCATGGAATCATAAATTGGGCTTTGTAATAATTAATAGTTTGTTTACTTCAATCAATCAATGGCGCTCCGGAAGTATTCGTACCAACATGACGCACAACCTGAAGAACCTTAACCTGGTGCACATACTATGTTCAGGTTGTGCGCCATCTTAGTATGAATACTTCAGGAGCACCCGATCAAGATAGAATATTATAGAAGTGAATATAACATAATAGGGAAAATGACCTTGACTGAAAATATGTTCAATTAGAACAACTTTCTTCGCAATTATGGCTGAAGCAAGTATCTGTTCAATCTTATTGAAACTATGCAATGAGCCTGTATCAGAGCATGAATATTGTTGGCTATATGTTTGCATGTTCACCATGTATAGATTTGGAAATGAATAAGTGCTGAGAATTATGAGAACCAAAGTGCTCAAATGCTGATTGTAAATTACGTAGATGCAAATAATCGAAGGTTCACAAGTCCATTGCGAATGTTCACAGATGCAACCAAAATGTACGTTAGCTAGCAATGCAGGCTGGTAATGGAACGGTAAGCGATCGAAATCTGAAGGTATTGCACAGGAGAATAATTACTAGACTACATTTTCACGCAAATATAAGTGACCATGGATGCAAATGTGTACAGCGCAAGATATATAATCGTATATGACGTCAAATGCCATTTGTAGCATAAATATTCACCGTTAGTGCGAATACACACAGGTGATATACGCAATTATAAATTGCGCACTTGTTGATCATGGTTACAAATGTATGTAGATTGAAATGGGCTGAATCACTGAAATGAATCATGGGTGTCGAATTATTCGCGAGGGAGTGTAAAGTTATTGTGTAGATGAATCTTGTTCATAAGTGATTAAGTAATGTTTATGTATATAACTAAATGCAAAAATTACAATCGTCTGATAAAAAATTAGTGCAAAAAAGAAACCATATCTGCAAAATGAAATTCTACACCCTGAAAATTTTTCAAGTATACTTGTTTTAGCAATTTATTGCGTTGAATAATTTTCGCAGAAAATGAATATATAAGTTGATAATTATAATATAGCATATAAATATATATTCATAATATATAACATAATATGCAGATATCCGAATTTGATGAGATTTTCGCAGAAAACATATATGACATAATAGGTCAATCCTGACAAAAGATGACAGATGTAGTCTGAAATTTAACTTTGGCTACTTATTTTGCCAGTTGTGACCAATACAAAATTCTGGATGAAAGGACCGTTTTCTAAAATTAAATTAGTTGTTTAACTAAACTTATATATCGTACGGCCAATTTTATTCAATCCCATCAATGCGAAAATCGAAGAAGAAATTAATATAGAATTGGGGAGATAAAAGTAATATAAAACTATATTTAGCTAATGCTATAAATCGTTCTTATTGCCTGATAAACTTTTTGGATAACTATTATTAACAAAGGTAATGACTATATAACAGTCAAAAAGAAATATCCATCATTTAAACAACTACTCTTAATAATCTGAGACACCATTTGACACTTGTAGAGATTGAAGCCAACGCACAATGTTGTCAACGGCTTCTGTGGTGCCTTTGCAGTACTCCTGTGGAAAACTTTGAGGCAACGCAGTTGACAAACCCAAAGCTCGGCTCGCTTTGAGTGATATTCGCCCATCAAAATTAATGAAGCAAAGACGAACGGTAAATCTGTCTTCTCTATCCAGAAATGCTGGACCTCCAGCAAGAAGGGCTACCCCAGCTTCCTCGAGAATAGCATCGCACATTTGCTCTCCCGTTCTTATACCTCGCGCTTCAAATTTTTCACGATAAATTTCAAAATCAGGGAATATGTAGTAACCAGCCTGCGGATGAGATACTTTCACGCCGGCATCCAATAACGTGTTAGCGCAGTAGTTACCTACTGCTTGCAGAATGCGAGAGCAATGCTGGACATATTCACTTGCATCGTTGTCAAATCTTAGGAGTGTCTGAGCAGCATACTGAATAGGACTAGAGCAGCAGGTATAGGAATTACTTGCAAGCGCTTGGACCGCATCAAGAACGGGTCTCAATTTCTTTGGGTATAGTTGATAACCGAACCTCCAGCCACCACAGCTAGCCCATTTTGATATACCAGAGCTTAATATTGCTCGATCAGGTAGGTATTTGACGAGAGTGTTGTGGTCTGCGTCGTAGGTTAATCTTGCGTAAATCTCGTCACACAAAACAATGATATCACATTTCTGAATGACCTTGGCTATGTCTTGTAACTCGTTTTTTGTATAGCAAGCTCCAGTAGGATTATCGGGGTTGCATAATACCAACAAACTGCCGGGAATGGCGTTGTTTAACGACGACTGTAGTAAAGACGGCGTGACCTTCCATCCATTATCGGGGGATGTCCTGATGATATGTGTGTTTCGTCCCGCAATTTGTGCCTGCGGTTTGTAAGTTGTCCATGTTGGCGACAAAAGATAAATGTCTCCACGCAAAACGTTCATAAGCAAAAAGAGCAGATCCTTCGAACCAGGGCCTATAATGACGTCGTCAGCAGTAAATCGTTCCAATCCATCTAAACGAGAGTGCAACTTGCATATCAACTCTCGCGTTTGAAGCAGACCCTTGACCGCAACGTACTCAGCTTTGTCAGCGTTTTCTCGTAGGGATCTTTGCGCTTGTTCGGGAACTGGAAATGGTGATTGGCCGAATCCTAAATGGTGTATTTTCATTCCTGCGGACTTCAATTCGTTAACCCGTTCATTAAGTTGAAGATTCAACGCGGGCTGAATATTTAAACTAGCTCGTAAAGTTTCCATGTTTCGTTTACTAAGTAATGTACCTACTTTACAGATAACTGCGGAAGCCTTTTGAAATTTTGTTTGGTTTTGTACAGTAAAGGTGACATTTTCACGGTTGTAGCGTATTAAAAGCTTGGTCGCCTATGACAATGCAGGGTATTGAAATGTCTGAACTCATCCTAAGTGAGTTAGTTCTACGTGATGCAATCAATCGGAAGATTGAAATTGATTTTCGCCTCATATTGATGAACTAGCTTATCGCGTCTCAACAACAGAACTGAGAAAAACGAATGACAGTGGATTTAGATGCTTTGTAAAGCGATTTTTTTTTGTCAAATATGCAGCATTAAAACGAAATTTATAACAAATTTCCATTGGCCACAAAATAGCACGAATCGCGTCACCATACAGTGTGGCAATGTTTGTAAGTGGTATGAAAATTTTGAATTTTGAAAAATAGTCAATTATTTGAAGAATAGGAATTAACGTTGCAAAATTTGCTTTAAAGAAAAAAAATAAACATAAAATCTGAAATTATTTTCATGATATTATCTCCAGAGTGTGGAGGTCCAAGGTAGAAAAAATTTCTATGCTCGTAGTCCTATATATTCATATTTCTGCATACAAATCCTTTTCTTATTACCATAAAGTATTCACAGTGCATTTTAATAATAAACATACTAGAGCTCAATCATGTCAGCTGTCGCTAATAATTTTGAAAGACTGCTTCCACTATATTTACTCATATAAACCTGTAGTATACATGGAAGTCATTTCAGCGTGACGCATGTAATAGTACATCTAATAATAGTTAGCTTCTGTCTGCTGCACGGTCGATTTATCATTTCAATAACGACATAACCTCAACAATATTATTTGTTAACGTAGACATTGATCCTGCAAAGTCGCGTTCTAACCGTTTGCCACGGGGAGTACGATATAAAGAACCCCTCTCAGGTCGATTTTAAATATTATCATAGCTCTCGGTCTTTACATAGTGACGCCATTGCTAAACGTTTATAACTGGTTACAACCGGCTTGGCTATTTGTAACAAATACGGTTGCTGTACCATACGTCATCGTATTTAACCTTGTGCTCTCTACGAGCAAACATCCACTTATGTGAAGAGAAATGGTGCCAACAATCAGAAGCACAGTTTGGTAATCGATTAAAGTGTTGTCAAAAAAGGATGAGCATGATTGATAACAATATATTACAGTCCAATTAAAATGCCAAAATTTGTAAATTTAACGATTAATTAATTTCAATAAACGCATATCATAATCATAAAACGATTACGGATAAAAAGTTACGCAATGTAGCGGTTTTATATTTTATATAATTGCCTAGTCATCGATGAGCTCTTGTTTTGACATGTGTTCGAGAGGAGTTGGAACATGATGGGATTCGCCATAACTTTGGTTACAAACGGAAGTAGAAGCGGTACTGGATATTCAGAACAAGTGACATTGACTTCGACTGCCGTGATATGTATGTCGTACACACGCTGAAACATATGAGGAGTTTTATAAGACAGTCCGAGATTGTTTGAAGTTTACCTCAACATGGTATTTATTACTCACTGAACGCGATTACTGAGTGTCACGTGGACGTATTTGTTGTGACGCATATGCGAATGTTTGCTTCAACTAGCGCAAGCTATATTTCTAATAATTATATAATTATATATTATATAATAAATTAATTTTTGTATGCGCCATGACTATCCAAAATTTTTGTAATCACGCATACAAGGATAGAAAATAATATGAGTTTATAACGTTTGACTATCACAATACCAACGATTTGTGAACTCAATGCACTGTTCCCTATTGACACCAAATGGCCTCTTCATCCTGATAAACTGATTCCCAAATTCTGATTGGTTGAAGTTACCCCGCCTCCCCGGTGACCACACTTCTGCGTGATTCAATTGTATTTGCATACGCTTTTTTGCACGTGACAACGTTTAACATGGGCCAGGCGTGGCATATGTTAGATGTCTGCGCAACAACTAATTTGTAGTTTCAAACTGGATCTATTACTTGAATCAAGATGCCATAAACATTAAATCAAATAATGGAGCTTCAAATATAAAATTATTTCATCGTTCTAATCAAAGTACTTAATATAAAAGAGATGAGTAATATAAGCTAATAATTTATTGCAGAAAACTCTACACCACAATTTCGGAAGCGAGCAGTACCGATTGTTACTAGTAGATGCAAGTCTTTAGTACTGTGGTAATGCCGAATTTCTGTACCCACAGCGGCCAGCGCTGTGAAACTTTAATAACATGCCCTTTATTTAAGGAAGTTCAATTTTATCATCAGTTCAGTCTTGACGAGAATAAAGTTTAGTTTGTTTCTACTGTTGGTCCAAAGCGCTTTCATATTACTGCACACTTATTCACAATTCGCATTTGACACAGGTATTGACAGGACAAATGTCGCAAGACGTAGCATTGTGTATCGTCTGGCTGCTGAGTGGCAAAGAACTTCACCCATGTTTGAAACGTCACCAGTTATTAAGCGTAAAATGCCACTGCGAACCTTTCTCAGCGCACACAGTTCTTCATACAATGTATCGCAGTCGAGACTTATGCCCAAGCGTTCAACAAGTGACAACAAGCCTGACTATTCAATGTCATTTCCATGAGCAAGTGAGGCTATATTGTTCTATATAGAAATACTACACACCGCAACTTTAATGACTAAATTACTCAACAGGTTTCACTGGATTAAGTTTTTTAAAGCTTTGTCTAACTTTTGTACTAAATTAAAAAATGAACATTTAAACCATTTTTGGTTTCATTGTTTTATTTTAAAATTAAATACATTCTTCACAGTAAAATATAGGTTGCTTCATATATAATATATATATATATAAGGTAAAAAAAAGGTCCACTAGTGCTATTACCAATGTATAGCTTTTTCTCCAAAGCCATTTCTCTTTGTGGTTCTCAGGGAAACCTAAATATTTTCACTTTAACATTTTTTTCATGTGAAAATAGGCTAAATATTAATTTGACTTTTCACCTTTTCTTTTAACCTTCTTCCTTCATTTACATTTTACCGACATACAGCTACAGAACCGTTTTAAAACTACCTGCGTTTTTTCAAGTGATATACCAAGTTGAATGATCTTTTCAAATTAAGGTGACTGGTGTATATAATGTTAGCATCGATTTTGCAATTGTTTAGCCTATTTGATTGTTATGTCATCAGGAAGCAACGATAGACGAAACATGTCTTATCCACAAATTTTGGCTCACTTCTATTTGAATGACCCATATCGTAAATATATACTACTATGTAATCGCTTTTATTTTAAAAAAGTATTCCTGTGAATTACATCCGTTTCCAGATTTGAAGGAAGGCTACACTTTTACATGGCCTTCTATTTCAGAACGCCTTGGTTGTCAATAAATTCCGGGGGAAATGCAGCCCAGCCCGAGACACGGGACGACAGACGTCAATTCCCGGACTGTCCCGGTCATTCCGGGACGGTTGGTAGCCTTAGTTACCTAGTATATCTTCCTCACATTCGTCCACAAATTGCAGCAGTAGTAAAGAAGCACCATGCATAACAGTGCTACTGACATTCATCATTAATATTCTATACCAAGAATATCCCTATACCTGTTACTCAAAACAGGGTATGTTCTATGTTGTATTTACATGAATAAAATTCCCATTATCTTATCTTTTTTGTTTATTATTATTTTATAGCAAAATGGCTTTATGAGCAGAAAATGTTCATGTATTGGGATAGGTGTGCCGCGAATATTTAAGGTGCTCAATAGTGCGCCGATATGAAAAAAAAAGTTGGGAACCTGACCTACACAAATCGCGGTGGGTAGGAGTACATTCGCACGCAAGAGAGAGAGATTTTAGTAGCAAGTGATACGAAGAGAACAATTGAACATAAATAAACAAAGACTTGAAGAGCGTGGGGTAACTATATACTTAATCAAACGATTGGTTTCACAACTCACTCGCGGGTTTCCGACGCAAACACGAGTCGCGTCGATAGATACACCCGAGTGGTGTTTCTCGCGAGTCCGAACAACGAAGAATAATTTTTTTTTCTTCTGTTAGGTGTCAATGGGGGCAAACCCAAATTTTCTAAGTTGGAAAGCGGTAACGAAAAATGCTAAAAATATAAAGGAGAACACCATAAGTTTTATTTTTGTGATGGTCCGCGACCGATTAAAACGCTTTTTTAGACATTACAAATTGCAAAATTTCAAATGCTACAGTAGTATATATGTGTCAATGCATTTTCCCCTATGATAATTTGTCTCACTGCCTCCACTTTGGTACGTACAGTACTCGAGTACCGTAAGTGTTGTACGAACAGCTCAGATTTGTCGAATTCGCGAAAATACGAATCAAAACAAAATATAATCGGACACTTTACCACGCATTTTTGTGTTCACGGATTGTCATGATATTTTCCGAGTAGTATTGCTTTTACTTCGTCAACACAACCGCAGATATAATGATCACGATAAAATCCATAATAAACCAAGACGGTGAATATGTATTTTGATTTACTAATGACCTTCAATTATATTTTAGATAAGTACTAAATCAACTTGTACTTTGTGAAAATTTATACCAGATAATAGGATTTTTCTAACGGCGATAACAAATTCGCGAGATCGCAAAAAAATATGTATTAAAACTAAATATAATCGCGCAATATATTCTAATATTAGTATGTTTGCTGTGGCATTTTAAAGAAGTAATGCTTTCATCTAGTCGTAAGTCGACGCAACCGCGAGTTACCATAAACACAATTAAATTAAAATAAAAAGACATTTTAAATTTTCGTCGTTGTCATGGATTGAATATTGTGCGACAGGAAAGTTTTAGTTAACGAACGCGTAATTGCAGCGAATGTCCGATTTTAAAATTCGTTAAAATTCTATTGTGTTTAGTTTTATTGCTTCTTCGCACAGAGTACCGTTGCAATAAACGCATGTTGAGTCCGCAAAGGTTTTCGCTGGTGAGAAAATAGTCCGCGACCAAAAAAGGTTGAGAAACGCTGATCTAATAGGTTTAGTAGATGTTAGTGATGGATAGATACAGATTTCATCGATCATATTATGTATGTACATCAATGCCCATTTACTGTAATTGTCCCCTTGTTACATGGTTAATTATTATATTATTAAACTGAAATCGTATCGTAATTCATAATTTTATACTATACACTAAAATACTATACACTTCTATACTAAAATTGGTAAAAGAATATATGAAAGATATGTTTAAATTTTTGTATAGTAATATTCGAACAAGGTCAAAAACGTTGTGTACCCATCGTCTGCTTCATTATATGCTTCAAATGCTAATCAACTAATCAGTATGCAGTTCCATTTACAATGCTAAATCTTGTTCAACAGGAAATCTCACTCCTATTACCTATATCTATGTTATTTCATTTTTATTAGTGCTGTATCTATCAATTAATTTTGTTATCTATGTAAAACTATCAGTTTTATTCAAAGATATTACAAATTTCTTCTAGCTCGATTGAAAGTCGGCAACTATAGGCAAGAACGGTCACTGTCATTTGTGAACGTCTGATACTTTCCCAGATCTTTTTTTACATAAGTCATCTATTTCGAATTTTCTTCTAAACTATGCAACTAGCACTTCAATTTAAATAAATAATTTTTATCCGCTTCAACTTCAGATTCAATCAAATTTGAAACGCTCAACTTGCTTCGTCGCCATCCAGTTTTATCCCTTTATTGACTCGAGCATATATAATTCTAGTCGAAATAACGATACCTTGGGGATCTTCTTTATCCCATTTTCTCTCCTTATTTTCCCGTCTTGTAGGTACTATAATAAATGATCAGCAGGTATACTGATCATTCCGTGAAAGCGCAAACACCATTCGGTAGAAATTACACTACTACTCGGGATACAACTCATAAGCCACAAATGGCCCACGTTTAAATAATCAAAATATACGTATTCCATGTATGATTATTAGTCTTACCATGAGAACTCTTCTATGTGGAGCGCATGAAATGTTTCATTTTTTTCCAACTTTGTGTCTTTTTCAAACACTTTATTGATCTCATTAGTATTCTTTGCAATGTTAATTGGTCGCAAAGGCGAGTCCGTAGCCCTAAATCATTCGTTAATCAGAAAGTATAGATTTTCTGTCCTGTCGGTCCAAATTAAATCTTGCCCTATCTTGAACCTGTCGCACTGTTTCCGTCTAATATTGACTTGCAAATTGGAAAACAACTTCGTTAACTCGTAATTAAAAATATCTGTCAAAGAAATCGTTTGATAGAGACGCAAACAATCGTTCGAACTTTGATTTTAGCTAGGTTACCTCAGAGGGGATGTGGACTTTCGCTGCTAAACTGGTAAATATTGCGTCAGAAAATGGCGAATCCAAAATGTCTCCGCGTCGCGTATGTTGTAACCGACACCACTCAAAGCGTTTGTATATTTCTTCAATTATTCGCGTATCGGAATATCTATAAATAAACGAGTATAAAAATTTTCTATCAAAATATTTGTTTTCAAATACATAGCATTAAGGTTGAAGATATGATGAAATTTGAAATAATATCCCTAGCTTACGACTTCCATAATAATGCGCTGCCCAATGACATATCTGTCAAAAATACCTCCAACCGAAGAAGTAGTTCTGATTTATTCGTACCTTTCATGAGTAAATTTGTGAGTCAGCATTGCTTGTCTTTTACTGGACCCAAACTTTGGAATTCTCTTTCCTTAAATATGAAGACGTTAAAGTCCAAAAAATCTTTTCAAAAACAAGTCAAGTCTCATTTAGTTTCCAAATATTAAAAATAACCACTGGTGGTATTCGATGACAAAAACTTGGGACACTCCACACTTGCACATTATTGTCTTAATGAAAATGTTGGACAGCTATAATAATATTGTTATATTGGATCTCTGCTTCTAGGAGACCCTTATTATCAGTCGTTCTGTCTGTCTGTTTGGATGTAGCGTCTTAACGGCTGGACCAATCTGGATGAAATTTTCCATGTGGGTTATCCTGTCACCCTAGTATTATGCGGTTCGTAGAAAGTCCGGATATGGGTTTCGTCTCCATGGTAACAACGAAAAACGCGCCCATCGTTATGAAATTTCAATTTTTTTCACAATATATCGCTGTTTTCTCGCCAACCAAGTCGAAAATTAAAAATCCAAGAATGCTTCCTTCCGTATAGCAATATACTCTTTCAAATAAGTTATTTTTGGTCTTGATACTCCATAAACTGGAGGAGCCTTAGGGATTTTAGTGAAGATTATTTTTTTAATTTTCAACCACATTATACCAGTCACGAGAGTAAGACTACGAAACGCGCAGCGTTCAAAATGAACTCAGCGGAACTCGCAGCGTTAAACATGAACTGGCGTTTTTAGTAGTGTCTCCTATTATCCGTTAGTAAACTGAAATGATGCGGTCTCAAGCAATGGCGGAGATCCAACTGGGCTGCTACCGGCTTGTCTTGATATGACTTGGCCAGACCTAGTCCAGCACCAAAGAAGTGGTATTGTGACATGCATGAGTATATATTTTTTTTTATATATATGTAGCTGAAATATCCGGATGATATTTTCTTTAAATAACTGCACACATTCTAATACTTCACGCTCGTGTTTTTACCTTTTTCTAGCTGTGATGTCCTTAGCACACACGCATGGTCTTATGTTTGAGTGGTGATATAAGGGTTGTAGATAGTATAATATAGTTCCTGCAAGGTTACTAATTATTGCAACTAGGCGAGTAGGAGAGCTATGTTGGATTCACCCCTTCAGATTTTAATTTGCTGTGGGTCATTGTAATTGGATGTGGTTTTTGTATCATTTATGTATGCATGCATTTTATGTTGAGGCATGGTATTGGTGTTTGAGTTGACTTGTTGGCCAAGGTATAGATAGTAAAATTGTGTGTGTTTTTTGCATGGTGTGATAAATTTTTCTCTGTCCCAAGCAGAATGTCATCATAGATCATCTATCCATCGCTATATAATGACAATACATCCCATTTAATTAAACAATTATTTTTTGTCTGTAATAAATAGTTCAGAGCGTTCCCCTTCACCCAATCATTGAAACATCTACTCGCGGTTTTATTTTTTGTTTTTCAGGTTACTTCAAAGTGTTTAAATGAAGTAAAACACATAAGGAAAAAATCCAAAAAAGACTCCGATATCCTGTGAAATAACAACCTTATTCCTATATCCTTGTCTGAAATCAATACCCAAGAATGAAAAACCTCACTTACACCCTTTGTAACCAATTATTTCCACATCCTACTTTACTTAATTATAGTAATTTTACTATTACCGGTAACTTTAATTACTTATTACAATCTGGACTATAATTTGGCAATAATAGGCTCTAATTTGGGGAATGAAATGGTCTCGCCCACCTCTTCATGCACCCAATTCTGGCAACTTTGGTTGGGCAACTTGGCATTTGACTCCAACTATAATCAGATTGGCAATATGTTTTCAATAGAATCTTCCTTTTATATCTTAATTAACTATTAGAAGATCGATCAATTTGGCAATGGCAACCATTACAAAAATATCAATATGGTGTGGCAGATAATTTTTTTTTTCTTTTCCAGTATTTATTTATTTTTGTTTACTGTATAGTATACCCTAAATTTATCGCGTTTTATTCTTACTTAAATAACTTTTCAGTGGTTGTGTGTGTGTGTGGCTGGTGGGTGCATGTGAGCGTGTGTGAAATAACTTAATAATTTTAGGTGAGTAAACACGTACCACTTCCTCTTGGCAAAACCTTCCATCTTATATTTTGTACGTTATAAACCTTATCTAAGGTTTTGTTTGCTCCCCTGATTTCATAATCAGTTTTTATTTAGTTGTTTTTATCTGTCAAATGTCATTGTGCTGATTATGGAGTCGAAATAAACTTATACTTATACTTATGTCACACGATAAAAATTATCGGCTTTTGGCGGGGAAAATCCCACGTAATTCCCGGTTGGCGATCTGTCTGTATTAGTTGTTGATCAACGTGTCCTTTTCCGTAGACAGGTAGAGCGATTTAGGCTTAGGACAGGGCTGTCCAACCCGCGGACAGCATGCATAGGATATGTTTGAAACTTCTGAGTTAGTTTATGTACAAATCCCAAAGTGAGAAATTTATTGAAATTGACTTTTTATCAGAAAGGCTGAAACGGTACCGGTACCGTAAGATTGAAAATGTACCGTAGTGTTCTCATAAGTTACAGACAGTCGCATGTTTTAAACATCATTTGATTTTGATGTTTTTGAATTTCCGTCCTATGTGATTGTCTTGGCATTGGGTATTGTAATTTATTCTATTATCTTTTTGTAAGATTTTGGTCCATGCTGCCATGCATCAGTGCATGGATATATTAGTGTATTAGAGATTATATTATTATTATGGATCTAGTTCTCTTCCCATAATTTTTTCCATAAGTTAAATACCGGTATTGCCATATATGGAGGGTTTATAGTGAAAACAAATATAAGACAAAATGCATTGAATTTCAACAGATTCCTCTTAGATCTGTAGATTACTGTGTTAGGTATCGACACCGTACTTCTGTACTTGTTAAAATGCGTATGAGTGTTGACTTTTTGTTTGTTTGTTCATTATTGCTTCATTGCATATTGTGCACAACATCGGCAAAAGAAGCAAAGAAGGAAGCTAAAAAGAAAGATCCAAGAGATTACACTGACGCAGACATATATAAACTTGAGGAGGAGTGGACGGTACTAAACTATAAAATATTTAATAATAGATACCGGTACCGGTAATTAAAATATATAAGTCTAATAAGATATAGGATATTTTAATTATCAAAATTTGGTTCTGCTCCAATCTTTCTTTCTGTATATTTATTTTGTAATGCTTTGTATGTGGAGATACAATGTACACCCATTTTAGAAACCGGTAATGCCAAAACCTTTTTGTGTGATTACGTAAATTCTAGGCCATCTCCTGTTTTAAAAAAGTAGGGGTGTCCCTTGAAATTATTTTATAATTTGCATTGCATTGACTGATTTGCCTGAAACTGAAAAGTTGGTTGATTATTAAAATCCATGTTTTTGGCCCCCACTCGAAATAGGCTATAGCCAGGACTCATGACAAATATTGTGCAGCATTTTAGCCTTCACCAGAACTTGACTTTCTCTACTAAATATAGAAACTATCTTTGCATTACTTTGATAGTGAACACATGAACGTCATATCAATTTAACTTATATTCACAGGAAGATGGAGACATTGACGAAGGAGATCTTCCAGAACATTTGAGAAAAGCGGAACCTGTGGATTTTAGCAAGGTATTTTGGATCTTCCGGAACTATTATTTTTTATAAATGTATGGAAAATCTGCTTTATATACTTGGGTAATCTTACTTACCTAATATAATAAGTTTTACCTGCATGAAATTTGTTTTTGATGAGTGGTACTAATATGTGATACTGGTGTGATAGTCTTTTGCTTTACCCTGTACCATATGCATACTAATTTTGTAGGTTTATGGTTTTATGCTGGTACGTTTATTTGTATTCCTCTTCAATCGCACTCGAATGATTCTTTAGCAGATTATAAAAAAGTGTTTAAAAGTCTTTCACCATTGAATTCAGCTAAACACAGAAGACCCAGAAAGTGTAATCAAGATGACAAAACGACACAAAACTTTAATGATGTTTGCAACAGTATCTGGTGATCCATCGCAAGATGAAACAGAAGATATTACCACTTTGTGGCAAAACTCACTGTATAACGCAAATATTGAAATTACAAGGTGGGATATGGCTGAGTTTCATTTTTGTTTATGTGCCCATTTTTTATGGCTTTATCAAGAGGTATAGAGTTGCTGTGGAGTCAGTGAAAAAATAAGATCATCTCGTACAGTAATCAATATTTTATATTTCTATGTGGTACCTCGCACCTTATTGCGCACAACCTTTACGCAAGCTGAATTTCTAATTATGATATTATGGAAATCGGAAGGATAGCCTTCTTACAAATTTAGCATAGCTATCATATTTTGCATTTGAACATATTCAACCACAAATAAAACAATGTGACTGATCGCATGGATCCTCATTCATAATACATTCTGTAAAATGTGAAGTATGTACTGCCATTTAAATTTCAGTTTTTTGTCGTTTATATACTGTAGCTGAATGGGTTTGTATAATCTAATACAAGTACTGCTGATGCAGCTTGTGGCAGCACAGATAGTTATATGTGAGCAATAAATTACTATCGATTCAATTTTCTCAGATTTGTCATCAGTCCAAATCGTATTTTAATCAAGCTGGTTGATGGATCATATGCTTATGAGATTAAAGATTTTTTAGTTCAACAAGAACGCTGTGAATCGGTTACTATTGAGGGGAAGACTTATCCAGGAAAAGGGTAAGATTGACATTCCATTTGTGTTAGGTAATTTTAACTTAATGTGGTTAATAACTTAGTATATTTCTATTGTGAGTAATCCGAATAGGTTCTATTTTATCAAGCGACAAACTGAATATCCTAAATCATGGTTGTTGAACCATAACCAACTACTAAAAAAGCCTTATCTGCAACCCTCTCTTAAAAATATTATATCGTCATTTAAAATATATTGAAGTGTATATCGTAAGTGAAGTGTCCCACTCAAAAAGGTAGTGTTAACTAGTTATGAATTATAATTAAGTCAGTTTGTAAGCATTCCCCTCCATTTTGATAGATATGAAATCCTATTTTACTTGCATAACAAGAATTTCATCATATTTTCGTTCTTCGCATTTCATAGTCTTTTTATTGCTACGACACAAAGACAGTAAAGTTTATAGTTCCTGGCACCGTTTACAGTGGAACCTTGTTACTGTCACTCCCATATCTGTTGGTACCATGGTTTTGTTAATATTACAATGCATTGGGTGACGAATGACGTGTCCATAATATAAGAAGGAATCAGTGCCCAGTGCCTCAGTGAATTTTTTCATGTATTCCACTGTCAAGATGTAACAATATAAAACTCAAAATGAGAACCCATTAATAAATAAATAAATCTAATAGCTTCATCAAAGTTATTTGAGATATGATCATTATTCAATGCTCAACATACAGAAATTTGAAAAGGCAAAACTTTATAAAATTTTATTAAGGCCAGACCAGTTGGCGTAGTACTTTCCCTATAGTTTGAATGAACAGTTTTAGCCGAAGGCGAATTTTACTACCACATTGTTAAATCATATTGTGCGTGCCTAAGTAAATTCATCTTGTGAATATTACACAATAGATCTCCTGATTACAAGCAAGAAAAGCCAAAAAAAGATAAGAAGAGTGGAAAAAAGAAAGAAAAATCCAAAGATGAAAAGAAACAAAAGAAAAAGAAAGGAGAAAAGAGCAAAAAGGAAAGTAAGAAAATGAACAAGGAAGAATTGTGATATTGTCCATTCCATATAACGATACATTATGGTGTTTTTGTACTATTTTCTTTGAAATTTTTATATTTGCCAATAGTGTCTATTAGTCAATGAAATATTGTTCCACCACACAAGACATTCCTGTACTTGTAACCATCAACAAACTTGAACAAAAGAAAGATTAAGATTTATAATAAGCCGACAGTGCTGTATGTAAAACATGCAAAAAATGGCACTAGACCAGGGGCCAAAAATTTGCCCACCTGGACTGGCAGGCCATGTAAGTTTGACGTAAAAGTTACATTGTTACAAAAGCAACAGTGGAAAACAATGGGCTTTGTGTCGAAACTAAATTTAACCGCAATCTCAACGTAATTCTCTGAGCTATTTTTAGCTAAAACATCAAAATTTGGTTTCAGTTTGGTTGTGGCAGCATCAGGCAGGCCAGATTGAATCACCCAACGTGCCTGATCTGGCCCGCGGGCCGTACTTTGATCATGTCTACACTGGACTGTCTCTCCATAGCGATATCATACTAATATATATTTAATAAATTTACCCAAATTTATTCATACTCGCTTGTAAACTTGTAGGCTCATAATGGAGGTTACCCCGAGAGACAGATTTATCCCCAGATGGGAATATTTGTGCTAGGGCAATCAGAATCTTTCATTGACTTGAAGCAAAACGGCCTTGATTAATTATAACATTTGACCTTATGTTATACCCAAGAAGAACACATGGTATTTGTGAACCTTAACCTAATTAAAGCGGAGCATAATAATGATGAAGCAATTACAATTTTCTAGAAGCATAATAATTCATCTACTAAATGATATTGTACATGTCAAACAGCATTAGACAGAAAGCTCCAATTTCCTTGCATTCTCATTCTGGCAATTGATCGATAATATCACTTTTTACATAAGAATCATGTTGACTTATTTTTATTATTTGTGGACATACTGTTTTTTTTTCGTTTATAATCGCATGCATTTGAATCAGTGTTTACTGAATTCAAGTCTAACATGTGTCATTGCTATTGACAGAATACATTGATGTGAATTTTTCATGTCAAATAATGTTAATCTGGGTTTTAGAGTTTGGCATGATTTACCAGGATACAGGGAAAATATCCACATGTTATATCCCGAGTTGAAGCAATGTGCATTGCAGAAATAAAAATTTATATTGCCTGGTCTAATAGTTTGTGCAATACATTGGCGTCAAACCGCTAGTAAATATATTTCATTTTTCATGACAATGATCGATACAAAATAAATTCATGTGATTTATAATAGATATGTTTGTGCTTAATGCTCCGGATAGAATAAGATGTTGGATTCATATTATTACATGTGTAAAGATGATACAGTAATTTATTTCTTCCTACCCCAAAATTGAACGATGATAAGGCTATGCCATATTAGGTTATGTTATAAGCTTTCCTTTCCCTTGAGAAACATATAATCCCATGCCGATTAGGAAAAACATATCCGAACGAACTTTAGGATCCAGTAGTTATTGTCCAGAAATAAAGGACTCCAACAGAGTGTCTCAGAGTCAGTGTATTAATTGAATAAAAGATTTATGTCCTCTAAAAAGGACGCCATTCCTATTCCATGTCAAAATTTGTCATTTGGTATCATTTAAAAACAATCTTGACAGCAACCCTCTCAAGCTTTATGGAATAAAACATTCATAGAAGCTATCTCAGTGCTTTGTTCACTCGACAAAGTGTTTGAAACACTCCCACCTAACAAACACTAAACTTAGCAGTTTGACTTGTACAAATGAAGGATTTTACTTTGGCAGTCTTGTTGACCATCTTATCATCAGTAATTATACATTCACAACTTCCAGTTGCCAAATCACCACCCACTACTGCAAGTTTTCTCAAATCCCAATCCTAATAAATACATAAATGAAAACAATATTTCCAATAATACTTTGAAGTGCTTGTATACAAAATTGCACAGTTTGATAATTAGGTACTGCATAAGAAAAAGCTTTATCACTAACATTCCCAGCTGCCGTCAAAATGTTAGGAAATATATCACTGGCAAGTGCTACACATTTTATACCAGAATAAATAAAAGCCAGCCCGACTAATCAGCTGACATAATGTAATCATGATAACACAGTACTCAGCGCCAAGCTGTGTCCACATGCTGCTCCAGCAGCCTTGAAGAGAGCAGATAATATTGCAGTAAAAGCTTGCGATTGATGTTTTTAAATTAATCATTGATATTATAGGAAACTTATAAAATATTATGAAAAAGAGTTTATAGAGAGTGTAGAGTTCAGTTGGTTGATTGAGTAAAACATCTAGAACAGTGGTTCTCAAAAGGTGGGGCGCGCTCCACAGAGGGGGGCAGGGGGCGTAGACAGTTTTTTTGAGGGGGCGTGAAGCTGATTAAAAAATAAAAATATTTGTTAGATTTGGTCCTAGTCGCATTATTTTAGATATTTACATTTCTTTACCGTTTACATTTCCTCATAATGTACACGTTTTTTTTTCGAAGTGCTTTCGCCTTACTACCTGTTATTTGTAGCTTATTGTTAGCTAGGTATTTTTGAGGTGGGGGCCGAGACACATTTTAAAAGGGCTTAAAAAGTTTGAGAACCACTGATCTAAGAGTCCTGTTTACACAATATGACACAGATCACCTGTGACAGGTGGTTATCATCACTTCTCTTTAGTGTGTTTAGAGTGGAATACATCAATAGTCGTTGCATGGCATGTTCTTAAGTTTAAATTATGTAATCCAATTGACAATTTATCTGCTCTTTTGAAGTAATCTAATCCTCTGCCTATTTTTATGATCCAACCATTATTGAGTCTTATTTCTCTGTCATGCAAAGAGTCAGAAAATGTGATTATGAGTGAAATGCTTCTTTTTAATAAACTGGTTCGTATATGATCAAGGTTATCAGCTTGATGATGTTGGTTCATATCTCTAGTTGTCATCAGATTAATGGTTTTCAAGTTCGTACATTTGAGAACTAGTAGCTCACACAGCTGCAAAAAGTTGTTTATCTGGAAGAAGAAATGAATTTTATATTTAAAAATCTATCTAATGGCCCTAAACATTATAATGCAAGGAACAACCTAAAGCGAGAATCGAAGATAATCAGACCCAAATAGTATATTAAGTTCTGTGTTCTACTACAATTTTATCTAACTGTACATGGCAAAAATATGAATACAAAAAAGTAAGGGTTTTGGTTCCTACTTCTGTATCAGCATAAAATATATTAAACACATTATTGGAGCCTATCTTTATTTCTTTAAATCAATTCAAATTTATGTTGTGTAAATGCTTTTAATGATTTACTGAACATAAAAAGACCATTTTTGTATATTTAGGCGTGATACTATATATCGAAGCAATTTGAACACTTTCACAAAGCGACAATGAAGTCCTACTAATTGGTACCTGTGGAAAATTTCTTATATAAGCATCTTCAACATGAACTTCCGTTACTGTATGATCGAGATACGATCCAAACACCTTTTCATATCCAAATCCTGTCTCATTTTCCTAAATTGTTATACATTTGTATACATACAATGAGGCAATTACCCAATGTTTTATTATCAAAGATAATAATTCGTTACTGAATATCCGGTACAATTAAGTCCATTACAACCATTTCATTTTACACTTGATAAAGGAAATGAAATTTCAGTTTCATAAGTATATAGCTAGTCAGTATGATAACGATTTACACTTTGATATAAGATTTACATATTCATCCTTTTTTTACACAGCTCACTTCCAAATAAGCAGCCTTTGATTTTAAATTGAGAATTAATTATGTAAGCTCATTAACTAACCTAGGTACAGAAGTAACAACAGAACATGTTCGAAATAGTGTTTTTTCAAAGGGTTGAATTTTGATAAGCTCTTAATTCAGTGACAATAAAACAAAATCAGACCTTGATATGAATCAGCTCATGATATTTGCCTTCTTCCTTTTGTCGTTTCACCATTTCCTTTATTTGTTCAGCCCGTGTCATGTATTCTGAAACCTTTTGTCTATATCTCTTCTTTTTCTCTGGATCCTGGCATGCTGTAAGTAAGTACAATAAACTACCGGTGAAGAATGATGTGACTGTGACTACTGGACTAGGCTAGTAGGGTAGGCCCCTATATTCCGAAATTCGTGATGTCTGTTCTGCTATGTTGTTGTGTTACAAATGGCAGAATGGCCTAGTGGTTAAAGCGCTGGTACAGTCTGACAGTACCTACAGTTGTTTATCACGGTACCTAGTCTAATAGTCTATCTTCACAAACCTACATTTTAAGACTTCCAATAGTAAATCTATGCCTTCTTGATAGCAGGTTAACGCCGGTTGCAATCGAGCGTCTGTTTCAAGTTCGACGGCTCTCATGATAATTTTAACTGCAGACGATTCAACCCCATCCATGGCCTAATGTCAACCAATTATATATTTTTTCAACAAATTAATGTGAAACGTTTCCGGTACAGGTACGGAGTTTGCGCTGAACTGAGAAATAAAAAGCCTCAGAACAGAGGGCCGTCCACTAGCTAAGATTAACTTGAACAATCGCGTTTTTTCGACCTTTGACCTAAAATGATGGACGTTCTTCTGACCCTTGATCTCTGAAAAAATCTCCCTATTGTTCTGTTCTAAGTTCGCAAGTTCAGAAAAGACTCAGTGGTTCAAGCACACAGATTTAATACAGCATAACATAAGACTATAACATAACTATAACAGTAAGATCAAAACAGCACGCCAGATAAACATTCGACAAGTGCCTGGCCGGATCGCGTACGAGTCGCGAGTCGGTTACTTTCTCGGGACTTCACGCGTATACAACATCTCCTCCTTTAAAGGTGGGTTATCACGCAAACGTTTTTGTAAAAAAATTGATTCTATATAATTTTTTAGGAATTTTGACGTTTACCGCCTGCATAAAGTGGACATAGTTTTCTAGTTATCAATTTTTAAAAACCGCTCGAACGAAAATCGACAGCACTTCGGAAATGGCCTTTGATGACGTGAGTGAGAACTCGTCCAAGAACCTGCCTTCATTGCGCTTTCGCGAGTAGGGTGTTTATCTTCTGTTTTGGCGTTCAATATTAGTTCCTCATCGCGTAGTTTTATGAAGATTGAAATAATAATGTAATATAAAACAGAAATCCCAATGCATAGAAAGCTCTGACTGAAAGAGATTAGGCAATGGCGTTTTATGCATTGAACGTACCGGAATTGACTGGCCGTCAAAAAATGATTCTAGAGTAAGTTTCAACCACTTTACTGTGTTTTCGGCTGTTTGAGATAATATCCAGTTAATGTTAATGCTAGCATGTTAAACTGTTATATAAAACAACTTTCCACTTGTTTTAAGTTGCAACTTGGGCGTCTGAACAGTCCGATGTGATACATTTACCACCAGTGAGGACTTATTTTTTCATTCATTCCACATTATTAGTGTTGCTTGCTGAACATTACTAATCTGTTTGGTGATATTTTTGCCGATCTCTTTTATGCCAGTTCTATCAATTTAATTTGTATACTTTGTTTTTCAGTTCACACTGCTAGTAACAACACAGCTCAGCTGTCAGCGATTAACTAATAGAGCTTCGTGAAAAAACATTTATTGGCATGAATGAATTATATATGATGAACAATCATAATAAAATGTTAAAAATAAATAAGAACTGATTTGATAAGCTGCGTCAGGTATTATTGTTTCGGGATGTGGGCCGGAGTTTGCATGTATTCAACATAATTTTAAGGCTGAAACAATTCTTCGAAGTAGAAGTCTTCTTTTAGTTCCATGGAGCTTTCAGAACAGGTTACTTGAGAAAATATGATCTATAGTTTTTTTCTTGTTTCCGGCTTTGGGACAGACCCATCACTGTGAGTTCAGCCGTAACCACCAACCACATACTGACTGACACATCCGCTAGTGTTTGAAAGCAGATAAACCGGTACCGTATGCTAATTCTAATATAGTTTGTATAAACCGACAAAATAACAGAAAGTCTGGTTATAGGATCAGAAAAACAGAATAAACCCACATAAATTATAAAATCTAGATGATTTGAGAAAAAAAAATAGCCTGGTGTGCGTTATTTCACTGGAAAATATGTTGCAGCGAAAGGTCCGGCGCAGAACTCGAGTGCTTTTTGACCTCAATTAGTGGAGTTTACTATAATTTCTTATATTGCAATGATATTTTTTGAAGATATTGGAATGTATTTAAACCACTGGAGCGTTTTTCAAATACACTGTCCAATATAACTAGCATACGGTTCAAAATAAGTACACAGAACTAGGCCGCGAGCCGAGGCCATTTATCTTTCAGTTTCGTAGCGCACATAAGGTAACTACCTGAAAATGATTTCAAAGAAATTTAGAAACGAATATTGCCTTGTTCCCACTTTCAAAAGTTGCACGTTTTACAGAAAAGACGCTTTTACTACAATAAATATGTGTTACCATCTGTCCTATTTTCTCTGCTTTTCCGGTATCATGGGCCAATGAACGCAGACTTCTTGTCAGCTGTAGGTGGATCGAATGAATATCAGATGTACTACTACTGCTCGCGTTTGCGTTGAGTAGCCTTTCCATAGTTTTTTTTTCAGTTAATATTAGTTCAGTTATTTTAAGGAGGTGTTGAAAAGTATAAGTAAGATAATAAACACTTGTATATCCTTACCATAAATAGCAATTTTAGTTGAGCACTAGCGCATAAGACGTTGTTAAATAGGTACGGAAACTCCAAGGAAGGCTAGACCTAGAATAATATGTCACAAACAACGATATTTTCTGGCTTGCATGAAATGTTTATGATTAATTTAATGACTCTTCTTGACTATTCAGCAGACTTATACTACTATATAGACCACAGCATATTTGGAAATAGAAATTAATGGCTGTTTCTGTAATGCACGGTTGTGTGAAAGAGAAGAAAATAATCAATTTTACTAGTGTCGGTTGGTCCAAATCTAAATTCAGTCGACAAGAACCTGGGAAGCAATGATAAGTTATGCCGGAGTGGAAAGAAAGTAGCATTGGAAACGATTGAGAGGTGAGATATCAAGTTGTAGACAGACAGTTGATGTATTAAAATATAGTCTATAGTCCGTACTCATACTGTCATAGGGCATTTCAGACTGTGATATATCAATATTTAGTGTAGATATAGTCTAGTAATGGTATGCAAACACTGCTGGACTGTAGTACATGCAATGAGCAGATATACGCTCATTGAGTACATCAGATAGAATGCATTATATATTCAAAGTATTAGTTAGTATTTAGTGGTATTTTTACACTCATGCTGTTCCAAATATGATTTTCTTACTAATTTTAGATACTGTACTACAAATTTGCACCAGGATTGTAGAACAAGCTGTAATGCGTTCAGTATGTTCATTCTCACACAAAACTGAAGAATTAATTTAGTTACCAGAGGTGCGCTACGAAACTCATTTTCTGGACGTTTTCAAGGCTTTGTCTCACGGCCCATATCCGTGGTAAGGATCTACAAGTGTTTAATAACTTACTTATACATTTTTCAACAACATCTTAGCATAACTTAACAAATAATAACTAAACAGGGCTATGGAAAGGCTTCCCAACTCAAAGCAAGGTCGAGCAGGAATAACTAGTATTCATCCGCTCGCTAACAGCTGATTCGATTCAATTGTTACGTCATGCAGAAGTCATTGTTCATTGACGAAAATGTAGAGAATATAGGACAGATCGTAGCACATATTTCTTGTAGTAAAAGCGTCTTTTCCGTAAAACGTGCAACTTTTGGAAGTGGGAACAAAGCAATATTTGTTACTGAATTTTTAAGGATCATTTTAAAATCATTTCCAGGTAGTTACCTGATATGCGCTACAAAACTCACTTTCTAGGCGTTTTTCAGGGCCTCGGCTCGCGGCCTAAACGCAATAATTGCTTTTGACCTAAAGCAAAATTTTGCCAACGAGTTCTCACTACTACGTCATCAACGGGACATACTAATTTGCGTTCGATTTCGGCAGGGTTGACTTTTAAAAATTCGAGTCTCGCAAACGAAGTCCACTTTATGCAAACGGTGAACGCCAAAAATCCTAAAAAGATATATAGAATCAAATTTGTCACAAAAATGTTAGCGTGATAACCTTTCTATAAAACTTCTTTTCAGGTTTAAACTCTATGGTTAATTATATTGTTCATATATTACTTTGTCTAACTGGAACAGGTTGTTTATTGATTTTGACCTTCTCCTCTGGTCTAATAGTACCAACTTTCTCCTTCTCTTCAAGAACCGGAACATCTTTTACAGGAAACAGGACTCTTCTATTTCGCCAATATGTTCGGCAACTTGGGAGTTTGAAGTGGTAATCTCGGTGTCGGCCTCTTCCAACAATGACACCAGATTTGTCCCAACGTTTCGTTGTTACATCTTGGACTCGTACATGTTGTCCAACTTGCAGTGGCTTCAAGATATTTCTGTCATATCTCATTTTGCTTTTCGACTTGATACGTTTCTGAGCATTATCAAGGATTATCAAGCATTATCGAGGATATCTTGCTATCCCGTTTGCTTCGGAGTATTTTTCCTTTCGAGTAAGCCTTGGAGAAAAGATTCGTCATCAATATTTCCATTCTGACATGACTTTTTGGCATGTATTTTCATAGCTTTCACACCAGCTTTCGCATGTCCGTTGCTTTGTGAGTAAAATGGCGTAGAAAATCCTTCTTCCACTCCCCAGCGTTTCAGAAAATTCGTGATTTGAACTGAGGGCCTCCATCACATCTCAAACTGACGGGCATTTATAGATTAACAAACCACTTTCGGAGAACTCTGACGACTTGGCGGGAAGTTGGATGTTTCGTCCATGAATGAATACACGGCCAATATCTATCCACATATACCAGAAACTCTTTTCCAGCATGAGAAAATAGATCACAAGAAGCGTCCTCAAATGGCCTCGACGGATTTGTACTTGCGATCAACGATTCTTTCGACAAACTGGCTTTATTCTCTTGACATTTCTGACAACTGTATACAGTGTTTTCAATATCACTGGATACAGCAGGCCAGTAAACCGATTGTCTTGCACGTCTTTTTTTCTTTCAACGCCCTGGTGAGACGCATGTAATTTCTGCAACACTACACGTCTCTTGCATTTTGGAATCACAATTCTGGAACCCAAAAGTATTAATTCGTTTTTTACTGACAGCTCATCTCTGACTTGCCAGTATGGACGCAAAGAATTTTTTAATAGTTTTTTATTCAAAGGAAATCCATTCAGAATTGTTTTTCTGAGATCTTGGTACGATTCATCTTTTCTACCTGCGTCGCGTAGATCAGATAGAATTGAATCTTCCAACTCGACATTTCCATATTCCACATCGGGATCAGATATGAGTGCTGCGCAAACTTTGATAGCATTTCTAAATTCTCGCTCAATTTCCGCATACTCATTACCAGCAGCGGGATCATCTACAGGCGATCTCGAAAGAGCGTCGGGAATAGCATGGTCTTTTCCTTTCTTCCAAATTGCGTTGAAATTATAAGTGCACAATTCCTCCTTCAATCTCTGAAGACGCGGATTTTCGACCATGTCTAGCGTATAGCTGTTCAGAATAGGAATGAGCGGACGATGATCTGTCACGACTGAAAAGTCTGACAGTTCTTGCAAATACAATCTGCATTTCTGTACAGCCCATACGATTGCTAACATTTCAAGCTCGCACGTTGCATATCGACCTTCAGTTTCGGTTATAAATCTTGACCCGCATTGCACAATTTTCCATTCATACTTATGTTTTTGCAGCAATACAAATCCCAAACCTTTGGTTCTTGATGCATCGGTTTGCAATGATGTTGGTAAATTTGAGTCGAATAATGCGAGTATCGGGGGCGAAGTCAAAACTTTCCTCGTCTCATCGAAAGCGTCATCATGAATACTTTCCCAGACAAAGGCATTTTTCTTGCTGAGTAAAGATCTGAGAGGATTTGCAGCTGCACTGATTTTGTTTGAAAAATTTCCTAGCTGATTCACAAGTCCCATAAGAGATCTCAGCTCTGTGATATTGCCTGGTTTCGGAAATTCTGCAATTGCACGCAATTTTCCAGAATCAGCCTTTATTCCAGCTTCACTGACTTCGTAGCCCACAAAATTCACAGATTTCTTGCAGAAAATAAATTTCTCCGTAATTTTATTTCTTCTGTATCGATCTAGAGCAGGGGTCACCAACGCGTTGCCCGCGGGCACCAAGTCTCCCGCGAAGACCATATGAGTTGCCCGCCAGTCTGTTCCAAACTAAGCTTAATAACGGCTCTTATAAGTAAGCTACATCAATTAAATTTTGTCCTGCTATTTTAGTATAGATCACACTTATATGGGAATTAGAAATGACACTATATTAATATTTGTAATCATCAACCTTATTTTTATTTGACCTCAGTAATGTGACGGGTTAATTTACACTCTTCCAATTATGACATCACACCGATATCACTTTCCACGAACCCGCACTTTTTCTTGTCCGTTGGTTTGTGACGCAGCAATAATACAATTATTGATTCCAAAAAAAAATGGCAGAAAAGCGATGAAAAACCCATCATTTTCACAATGAAATCATTTTTACCACCATGAAAAAAGCCTGCGTGTGTCTCTTCAGTGGGGCGATCGTAGCGACGGCAAAGCGGAAGGATATTTCACATCTTGTCACGTAATCTTCCGCGCTCACTATCCACTGGTCAGCGCAGTACGGGCAGAAAAAGCTTGCGATTCAAATCATACAGCAATCCTATTTTACGAGACCATTGTTTGGTTCAACCTATCTTTGTGAATTAACATTTTTGACATAAACTCAGGATAGGAGGGGATTTACATATTTATCCCGGGGAGAAGATAGCCGATAAGACGGCTTAACCATATGACGACCACGGCCTCTCGCCCGGTTATCATTCTATGTCTGGTCTGGTTTGCGGAAGCATGGACTTGATGGCGAATGAAGCCGTAACCGGCCAGCGACGGCGAGGAGTTCAGCAATCCTTTAGTACATAACTATCCCCGCATGGGATTCTAACCTGCGAACCTAACGCTTAACACGATGGGCCACAGCGCCGCGACTCACTCTACCAGGAACAAACACGGAACACGCCTCACTGATGAAAGACTCGCTCAGAGTTACAGTGTCAAGTTACACATTTTATTTTAGACTTGTGCAGAGTGTTTGTAAATAATCCAGATACATTGTGGTTTCCTAGGATATTATAGTAGGGATCACCTGAAAATCAATTTAAAAAGACTCGGCTTCGAAATGCAGGTGTAATTGATAGATTTTTATTTGATACGTTGTGATAATCGTTTGAATTCCTGAAGAATCCTAAAGTTTATTAGTGTCTCTACTTCACTAAATACCAGTAGTTGTCAATATTTGAAGCTCAATCGAGTAACTCAATTTTCAGAAGTGTACATTGAACTGGTAGCCCTCGGCTTGATCTGTACCCAGAAAGTAGCCCTCGGCCTCGAAAAGGTTGGTGACCCCTGATCTAGAGTTTCGATTGTTCCTTCAACTTGTTGTGGAACTGAGTGAGCGTGAATTAGCGTATCGTCAACAACTTGTATAAACTGCAATAAACGTCTCCAGATGCGCACTCAATCCCATCGGGGCACGGTTGAAACAATATCTTCCCCACGGAGAGATAAATGTTGTCAACAAGCTGCTACTTTCGTCCAGTGGTACTTGCCAATACCCCTTCATTGCATCGATCGTAGTGAAATACATCGATCCTGGTGGTATATTTGACACGGCTTCGCTGCGTAAAGGAAATGGGTGCAAAAGACGCCTAACATATTTATTCACCTTTTGAGATCTACACATATTCTAGGCTTTCCGTTTGCCTTCTGTACTATCACAAGTGGATGATATTGCGTTTCAGCATTCCATCAAGCGCGGCTTTCACATCATCTCGTTGAGCGTGAGATATTTGTCTAGGAGCTTTTAGGGAAAATGGTTGAGATCCCTCCGTTAATTCAATCTTCAACGGTCTTCCATCCATGACATCGAGCTTTTCCTTTGCATCGAAAACATCTCCATACTCTGTCAAAAGTATTGAGCGAATTGCTCCAACATTTTTCTCAGATTGCGGTGGCAACTGAATTTGCTTCTTTTTGAAGAGATGAATACCGTTGCAGATGGGTGCGGGATACGTTTCAGGCAAAATTTTCAACTTTTTGCACGTATACCACGCCAGCACCACGTCATCAACATTGTCAGAAATATAAATACGTTCTCTGGATTTATTTCCTTGATACTCGATTTTGACATTTGTGTAGCCAAGTGAATTTATTTTCGTCCCATTTGCAGCAAATATGTCTTGTGTGTGGTTTTCCAAATTGCTGGCATCACAGTTAATGTGTTCCTAAAACTTTCTGCTCCCAAGACATATTTCAAATCCGGAATCGGGTAGAGCGAACGATGTACCCCAAAAATGATTTCCAGTTGGACTGAGAACATTTATTGATATTTTTGAAGTGCGTCTATTTTTTTGAATCGCTCTTACTTTGACAACTCCTATTGTTTTGCCAGTATTCACTTTCGTTCTACATTTCTGTGAAAAATGATTCTTCTTTCCACACTCGCCACAAGTTTTTCCATAAGCAGGATAATTCAACTTTCCTTGACCATGCCTTCGCCCACAATATTGACAAGACATGTTGTTGCGATCGTTCCTAGGTTTGAATCGTCTTTGAAACGGTTCTTGACCTGTATCGAACTGGCAATCGAATTCTGCTTTTTCGACAAATCAGTGTTGTTATTTATCGCCATTTCCTTCGATCTGCACAGACCAACCGCTGTCTGTAGATTAGGAAGAAGGCTTTTCGCCAACAGTTCCTTTATGGCCGTTGCGTTTCTTGCGCCAGCAATGATTCATGTAGTGAGCCGCTCATCGTAGCAGTTTTCGCAGAGATCAGCGTCTCTTCCTAGCTTTTTCAATGCGATTAAAAACGAATCGAAGCTTTCTCCATCACCTTGGTTGCGCTCTTCAAACACTTCTCTGACTGCGAATATGCTCCTTGATCTTGATCTTCTAAAATATCGTCAACGGATATTTCGGTCACTTCGCTGATATTTAGAACGTGTTTTACGACAGACAGCATTTCTAGCGACAGAAATCTTCCACGAGTCAGGGCCTGACGGAGAAATATCAGCAGTCAGCTCAGGTGGAGATTTGGCTGATATGCGCCCTTTCAACGTCGGAGTTTCAGTTCTTGACCGGCTAGCTTGAGAACCAAGTTAGGAAACCAAAGCCTCCATTTGCTTTTGCTGCATTTCCAGAAACTGCTTCAACCAACCGCTGTCCGCGACTTCATGGAATGGTTTGGTTGATTCCTCTTTCAATTGTCTAATTTTCTGCGATTTTTCTTGCAACTCCTATTAAACTTCATCCAGCATCTTTCAATAATTCAGCTTTAGTTGACTTAACAGTCGGTTACAGATATATCCGAAATGCGACAAGAGTAATTCGTTAAATATCCACTGGTCAATTCAATGACACGGCATATAATGCCACTGCCGACAACGCCATGTTCTGTTCTAAGTTCGCAAGTTCAGAAAAGACTCAGTGGTTGATACACACAGATTTAATACAGCATAACCTAAGACTTTAACTATAACAGTAAGATCAAAACAAAGCAGTACCGCACGCCAGATAAACATTCGACAAGTTCCTGGGCGGATCGCGTACGAGTCTGGCAGTTAATTACTTTCTCGGGACTTCTCGCCACACGTAAACAATGGCCAGACGCGTATACAACACCTTTTTTTTCAAGCAGAAACCACTTGAATAAATTGATTGAATCCAAAATAAACAGCAAATTTATTTTATTGGACACGTAGTGGACATAACGATCGTTTCAATATTATGTTGTTGTTGTTCTTGTTCTTGTTCTTGTTCTTGTTGTTCTTTGACACGTTTTTAAAAAGTCGCTTTTCTCTTCGAATACTGGACCAATTGCTTTGAAATTTTCAGTGGTTGAAGATTAATTTTCTCGCTAGAAGGCTATTACTTTTGTTTATTCTTAAATTTTATATGAATCCTATGAGATATGATATTTCATACAAAATTTCGCGGTATTTATTTTTACTCATGGGAACACGGTTTTACACTTATTTCAAGCGGTTTCGCGATCGATTGTCTTTCTCAGTACTACAGCTACTGTAGGTCGGTACTGGTAAGTTGCCATACCGGTGCCGTAACGCAGTGAAATTGACTTATTCCTTCCGCGGTATTACTGATGCTGCAATGCAAGTTTTATAGCCTATCGTATGCGGAACGGAATATCAGACCTACAGGTTCGGTACCGGTACTGGTAGCTCAGTACGTAAGTACGATACTGGTACTGGTGCCGGTGTCTTACCACAATGAAATTACCGTAACTTATTCTTTCACGGTCCTACCAGTGCAGTAATGCAAGCGTTGTAGCACTTGTAGCCTACCGGTACTATATTTGTTTATTTTGATGAGAGTCTACTGGAAACAACATAAAATTTGAAAGGGAAGAATTGTTCTGTGATCAATTATCTGTCCTAAAGTGTAAACAACATAAAATTTGCAAGGGAACAACTGTTCTGTGATCAATTACCGTATATGGCCTACAGTGTACAGGTAAGATGCTGCCTGACTGCTAACTCAGTACCGCTTGACACGTTTTTAAAAAGTCGCTTTTCTCTTCGAATACTGGACCAATTGCTTTGAAATTTTTAGTGGTTAAAGATAAAAATTTTCTCCAGAAGGCTATAACTTCTTTTTTCGCTATGACGTCATCAAAATTATGTGGCTCTACGTGTCCATATATTTGAGCATAGCTCTCTTGTTTTTTTAATGTCCACAATTTTCACTACCCATATGTTTTATACCAAATATTAATGTTAATTAACACAAAATTATTTGTCATATATAATTGTCAATCAGATAAGAGTCCATATATGTAGTCCATTGAAGTAATCCAATATATCCATCAGTCAACTATTTCCATGTCCCATTTGTTCAGGATATTTTATTTATTACATTATTTATTTTATAGTACGGTATTCACGGAAAAGAAAGCCATTTACACTAATTAGACAAGTTGACTATCATGTTGGATCAGCTGAAGGGGGTGATATTCAGCTCAACCAACATAAAAGTTCAAATGGGTGCAATTTTTGAATAAATATTACCGTAATATCATTATTATTAATAGTAGAGACAAGTTTGAGGTGGTTTAGCTCATTTGAACAGGTTTCGCAAGCACAGATCCAACAATACTTAGTAAATATCTTTCTTTTTCGTCTGATTGAAAACAATTAATTCGACCTTGGATCTTCGTTTTGTATTGTATTCTCAAATTGGTTTGGTTTTTTTCCAAATTATCATATTTCACACTATTTCAATATAGCCAGATGCAATATTTACCAATTCCGATTAAAAATATCCAGTATTCGTTATCAATGTTATGTAAAAGAAGCACTTATTTGATGTCAGTTTGATCAAGTTGACACCCAGTCCAAAAACATTTTGTAAAGGGGCATTCACACAATAAATGATACACTGTTTCACTAATATTTTCGTCACATAAAACACAATTTCCATCTTCATCATTGAACCAGAGATTTAAAACATTACCTACACAGGTAAAGCTTAACTTGCCGCTTTCCAATAAAAGTCTTGCGTTTTTCTTGGTAAATCGTAATACCTACCGGTAATTTTATTCCATGATACTTTTGAATATTCCGAAATTATTCATAACTCTTTGATTTAGGACTATCTTTTTTAATTCCATATTAGAAGATATTAATCTTAAATAAAGATATTTAGTTTTGAATTTTAAATTCCAATTATTTTCAGAAAATAGATCATAAGTTTGGTTGATTTGAGAGTTTGATTAATGGGGCCATGTTTGAATATTAGATATGATGTCTCTTTTAAATATTTCTACTCTGTTCTGAATTCTATGTATGTTACTGGATGTATTGTTGCCTATTCGCAAAGCCAGTTGCGAATTTTCCACATAAAATAAATCCCCAAGTGTTATAATCCCATTTCTGATCCAATTTTTATAATCAAATGGGTAAGACAAATTTCCAAGAATAGGATTGTACCAGATATATTCTTAACAAATATCATTAAAATCGTATGGTAGAATAGTTCTTACCAAATTAAGTTTTCTGATGTGTATTATCATTTCCTTATAAAATTGAGGTATTTCATTTGGTATGTTTCTTATGGGAAATTCGAGAAACTAATTTTCAAAAGAATCTGTGTCATATGCACCATTGGAATGTTTAATGGAGTATTTTGCTAATTTTGTCCAGGTATTACTGGTACCCTGCATCAATTTGATCGCCCATTTTAGTTTTATAGATTGAATCTTTTCGTCAATATCTATCATTTTTATTTCCCCTTCATTATAATTCATACACATTTGGATCCTGCTTATCATTTCTGTTTTACAGTTCTAGATAAATTCCCAAACAGGCTTTTTCAAGATTTTTAAAAAATCTTCAGGTATAAAGAAAATTGCAGCAAAGTACCAAACCTTGGATAAAACCATACAATCTACAATTATTTTTCTACCTTTAAATGTTCGAGTTCTTGCCAGATGCCCAATATTCTTAGATTGTTATTTACAACAGATATACCTTCATATTGGTTGATACTGATCTTTCTGTATTCTCCAGAATAGAGAATATCACATTTATCTAAACTTAGAGATGCACATATTTCCTTGCTAAATGTAGACCAAAAAAAAATTATCGCAAACGTTATAGCAAATCGTTTAAAAGAGGTCATTGGAGATCTTATTCATATTGACCAAACTGGCTTTGTACCTGGTAAGGAAATATCACAAAACTCTATGTGTATTAAGTATTCAAGATGCATCTTACACATGCGCCTTCCAGTTAATGTTCCCGTCCTATCTTTTTCTCTGGAAATAGAGTCAATATGTCCAAATTCTTTTAATATGTGTGCGAGATAATGATTTGGACCTCTGTTTGGAATGAGAGACACCCAAACGTCAATGCTGTCATCTTGGACGTCCCTCACATCAGCACAATGTTGTGTTTTGCCATCATATGTGTAACATAATCCATCGTTTATAATTGTTTGGACATGTTGTTAATTTTTCAATTCAGCCAGCCATTTTTTTTCTTTTCTTAAGAAGAGTTCAATAACACTTTCCTTTCCACATTGTTCTTCTATTAACATTATGACTTCCTGTCTGGATATCCATCATCACATATGTCACCATCTACGCCAAAGCTGTATTTTATTGCTTCGTTTAATTGCAATAAATAAACCACTTCAAATAACAGTCTCATATACTCCTATTATTGGAAAGAGTGAAATTGTCAGTTTCGTATTGCTTGCTATTGTATAGATTCTATACTATAGAAGGAGGGTCTCGACTGTTGTATTCCATCTCACAAGGAGAATAGAAAATATTTCTGAAACTTATATCGCTAAGCTGGATATTTGAATGCAATTTAAGTCCTCATAAACGTTTGGCAGACGGATTGATGTACGATGGTAAGAGCAATAAGCCAGGACGTGTTAAAACAGCACATTTTTTTTCGCTTGGCAAAAAAAATTTATCACTCACTCGCTTCGTGGAATTTTTCAAATGACCATATTTCATCTTCGCAGTGTATTTAATTCACATTTATCGTTTTAGTCCCATATTTAAAAGCCTCTTCACATTACGATAATAGTTTACAGATGGGATTGAAGCATTGGTCAATAGTAGCAACATAAAAAGATCTCCAAATCCACAGAAGTATCGGGATTTCAAATTATGGTAGTTGTAATGAAAGTATTGTAAGGTAAGTATTGTAATGAAATTCCAGGCTTAATGAAAAAATGGTCAAGGTAGGGATGTCCTTATCGTTTCCGTTTTCGTTTCGTTTAGAGCTGTATTCGAATAGTTTTTTCCAATTTCGGTTAATCGTAATTTAACATGTATAAAACTTGCGACGTCGCGCACGATCTTTTTCGGTATTTTTTTTTTTTCAAAGTACGTTAGTAAGTGCTGAATCGGCCGTCGCGTGAACCATAGTGACCTCTGCTTTCTATCAAGCGTGACGAAACGGGCATGTCTGGGCATGTCCAGACTTGTGCGATTATTGCCGACAATCTGATGTTGACGGTGCAGGCAACCGGTACGGTATCTCTGTTATGGAAGTGATTAGTTTTCTATTGCGAGTTTATCATAACTGCATAACGCACGGTGGAAGTTTTAAAGGTAAAGATGGGTACGGTGTCGTTTGATTGAATAGCAGTGCAGCAGTACCGTACCGGTAGCCTAATGGAATCGGAGTTTATCTGTGCCAGTACTGCAGTAGGCTACGGTACTAGTACAGTCATACGGCACTGCCGCACAACATGAACATTATTATGTGTACCAGTTTAGGGTTCAGGTTGTGAGCCATGCACATACTTCAGGAGCTCTAAAAAGGAACTGTGGTCCCTGGAGCTGTAGCCAAAGCCACTGTGATTAAGAATCAGCTTCCCAGTCCTGATTAGAAGCTTGTGATGGCAACAGTATGTTTTCTTTAATTCAGAGAAATAACTTTCTCAGAGAATGCTCCAGTGATTCGCATCAGTTTAGTTTGACAGACTATGTCACATGTTCATTTCACCCACTTATGTGGGTCTCCCTAAAACCAGGCACTTGCGAATTCAGGCACCATTTCAGGCACTTTGATATTTTTTATTTTTACCGTACGTCATTGGGGTTTCCAATTTACCTGACAAGATAATTAGTCTTTAAATAATTTTTTGCATTCCTATATTGCAATAAAACAATATTATTTCCAATTTATTAGGGTATAAATAATTTTTCAATAGTAAAATGTGGCAACGTTGATTACAAAATATAGAAATCAGGCACTTGTGAAATTTCAGGCACTTGGTCAAAACCTATTTTACAATGTATCTGATTACTCTAAAGCAGAAAATTAAATATATACACTTTGTATGGTTGAATTTACAACATTTTGGTAAAATACAATACCGTTTGTGACTGATGGAGACGTGTCATATTTTGCAAGTGCCTGATTTTTCATTTTTCTCGGTGACAGTTGCCATATTTTTTCACAATTATTTTCTTAATTTATTTGCGTCAGCACTTATTATTCTTTGCTTTTTAACGCAAATTCATTGTTCCACAACAATTTGAGCGTTTTTAATAATGTAATGAGCAATACCATTTGACAATATATGGTCAACCATCGTACTTTCTGGATTTATTTGAAATTGAATATGAATGATAAAATCTGGCAACCACAAGCAAAAAATACTAAAACCAGGCACTTGTGAAATTTCAGGCACTTGGTAAAAACCTATTTTTCGATGTTTTTACTTACTTTGAAGCAGAAAACTAAAATATACACTATTTTGTATGATTGAAATGACGTTTTTTTGGTAAAAAACAAGAACGATTGGGACTGGTGATGAGGGGTCAAATTTCGCAAGTGCCTGATTTTTCATTTTTTTTCGATTACAGTTACCATATATTTTTGCAATACTTTTCATAAAATCATTTTCGTCAGAACTTAGTACTTACTATACTTTTCTTTCTCGGTAAAATGTTTTTTAAGACAATCCGTTGTATATTGAGTGCTATTCTTATCGCTAATTTCAATTCGACGTCTGCCCGAAGGTGGTGCAAGTCTTTATATTTGAAGTGAGTACATACCTCTTCAAAACGCCCAGATGTAAGATTGAACAAGGCGGAGACAAAAAAATTCAATCACATTTGGGACGTTGTCGCACTGCATCGTCGCCACTCATATACTCTGACATTCCGATGCATGAATTTTGCTTTCTGGAAAATATTAATTGGAGTGTCTGTTAAATTGCGTAATGTATACGGGAGCACGTACAATACTAATGCTGCGTTTGCTAGCGTTGGTATCATGATACATGTGAAAAAGTATCGAAAGCGAAATTGTGGAAGTGTAAAATTTGTATTCGGTAAGTCGGTGTTGCAAATGTGGGTATTTTCAGGGCGCTCCCGTAGTAGCCTATGTGCTCCAGGATGGCGCACAACCTAATACCTCTATCTTTGTACACATACTATGTTCGGGTTGTGTGCCAACTTTGTGCACATACTACGGGAGCACCATTTTCTGCACAACCTATTCTGATGCTCATTCGCGACATGAAGAAACTATACGCCCGACATATAAAAGTAGCAAAATATACACAAAACCTTTTCATGTTTAATTTCAGAACTGACATTTGAAATTTTCAATTCTTAGATCTGTGGTTTTACTTTATTGCAAGATACGTAAATCATATCATGTCAAAATAGAACAAATAGTAAGGATTTTTATTGAATACTCAATATTTCTAATAATTTGCAAACTGAAAGCTTCAATTAGTGTTCACTCATACACTTCCTTTGTGAAGTTGTGTTTTCAATGTTTTATCTCCCTAATAAATTTAAATTCAAATTTAATTCCCCAATTACTGATGGAGAAAGATTTATAATCGAGAGTTTAATACGGCTTCTGTGACATTAAAAACAATTACTGTTTTACGTTTTTATATATTTGCAACTTTTTGAATAACGCAAAAAAATTCGTTGGCTGACTACCGGCGTGTTGAATATTGAAGGATTTTTATTGTAACATTCGTTTAACGATGCTTTTAAGCCTAACTTTGGGCATATCAGCTACCTGATGTCATTCGCCGAGCGAATTTTGTTTAGGTGACATTGCCATCTCGTATTTACCATCCTGTAGCCATTCTTCTTATTTAGGAACTACGTGTTTTACAGTTAGCTGTTACAGCATGAAATAATGTACACATAATTCTACGTAAACTATCCATGAAATCCATTCCATAAACTATCCATGTAAAGATATTACAGTCAGATCTTCAGGTTGTAAAAAATATTATACAACAGCAACAGCAAGTGATCGAATATCTTTATTATAGCCGTGGTTGAACACCGCTGGTTGTCAATATAGATTTTGCACAGGCTTTTATACATTTTGTGAACGGTAAATTATGTTCTATTAGGGGATAATGTGACTTGGATACGTATTATAAAAGATTCTCTGCGACATAAGTCAATTGTTTCTGTTATGTAGTTTATATGAAGTCGTAGGCCAAATTACATTATTAAAATCGTCGTCCGATAACAATTAAAACTGGAATTTTGAACTAATATTGCCAGAAGACAAATTAGGTTGTTTATAACGATGCGATTGTTACTACTTGGGTAATATATTACGTCGAAATGTTTATAACAAATTAGAAGAAGTTTTGAACCAATTTCAAGGGTTCCGAACATTACTATAAAGATGTCGTCTGAATAACTAATATTCCCTACAAATCTGTCAAATTTAAACCCGTATTTAAATAATACATATGTCATACTTTTGAATTAATAAAAATAAACAACACAATGTCATTCAAACTTTACAATATTCAAATAGTTTTGCAAAAGCGTGATTGGTTTAATTAAATACCGATTTCCGGATGTAAATACTGATGTTAAAAGTTTAATTCCATTTATGCTAAGGGGAGCTCTCATACAAACATTGACTTTTATAAAATAATGCAATAGGGAAACAACATATGAAAAAAAAATAAAAATTATAGAGATATGGCAACTACCATTGACAAAACCAAAAAATCAGGCACTTTTCAAATTTGCCACATTCCTACCAGTGATAGTTCTTCTAGTTTTGGACAATAAAAATACCAAATTCAGTCATACAAAATATGTATATTCGGATTTTCGGATTTAAAGTAATCAAAAACATCGGGAAATAGTTTTTTACAAAGTGCCTGAAATTTCACAAGTGCCTGAATTTAGTATTTTGTGCTTGCGGTTGCCAGATTTTATCTTTCCTATTCAATTTCAAATAAATCCAAAAAGTACGATGGTTATCTATATGTTGTCAAATGATATTGCTCATTGCATTATTAAAAACGCTGAAATTGTTGTAGAACTAGGAATTTCCTTTAAAAAGCAATGATTAGTAAGTTCTGACTCAAATAATTTAGAAAAATTGTTGCGAAAATATATGGCAACCGTTATCGAAAAAAATGAAAAATCAGGCACTTGCGAAATTTGACCCCTCATCACCAGTCCCAATCGTTTTTGTTTTTTACCAAAAAGACGTCATTTCAATCATACAAAAGAGTGTGTATTTTAGTTTTCTGCTTCAAAGTAAGTAAAAACATTGAGAAATAGATTTTTACAAAGTGCCTGAAATTTCACAAGTGCCTGGTTTTAGTATTTTGTGCTTGAGGTTGCCAGATTTTATCATTCATATTCAATTTCAAATAAATCCAGAAAGTACGATGGTTGACCATATGTTGTTAAATGGTATTGCTCATTGCAATATTAAAAACGCTCAAAATGTTGTGAAACAATGAATTTGCGTTAGAAAGCAAAGTATAGTAAGTGCTGACGCAAAGTATTTAGAAAAATTGTTGCCAAAATATATGGCAACTGTTATCGAAAACAATGAAAAATCAGGCACTTGCGAAATTTGACCCCTCATCACCAGTCCCAATCGTTTTTGTTTTTTACCAAAAAGACGTCATTTCAATCATACAAAAGAGTGTATATTTTAGTTTTCTGCTTCAAAGTAAGTAAAAACACCGAGAAATAGGTTTTTACCAAGTGCCTGAAATTTCACTAGTGCCTGGTTTTAGTATTTTGTGCTTGTGGTTGCCAGATTTTATCATTCATATTCAATTTCAAATAAATCCAGAAAGTACGATGGTTGACCATATATTGTCAAATGGTATTGCTCATTGCATTATTAAAAACGCTCAAATTGTTGTGGAACAATGAATTTGCGTTAGAAATCAAAGAATAGTAAGTTCTGACGCAAATAATTTAAGAAAATAATTGCTAAAAACAATGGCAACTGTCACCAAGAAAAATCAGGCACTTGCGAAATATGACACGTCTCCATCAGTCACAAACGGTATTGTATTTTACCAAAATGTTGTAAATTCAACCATACAAAGTGTATATATTTAATTTTCTGCTTTAGAGTAATCAGATATATTGTAAAATAGGTTTTGACCAAGTGCCTGAAATTTCACAAGTGCCTGATTTCTATATTTTGTAATCAATGTTGCCACATTTTACTATTGAAGAATTATTTATACCCTAATAAATTGGAAATAATATTGTTTTATTGCAATATAGGGATGCAAAAAATTATTTAAAGTCTAATTATCTTGTCAGGTAAATTGGAAACCCCAATGACGTACGGTAAAAATAAAAAATATCAAAGTGCCTGAAATGGTGCCTGAAAAAGTGCCTGAATTCGCAAGTGCCTGGTTTTAGGGAGACCCCACTTATGTTGGGAAATAAAGTTACTGAAACACTTGTGAAGTATTATTTTGGTTCTAGTAATTTAGTTTAAACGATATTCGAAATGTTTTTTTCAGAAGCATTCTAGAATAGTTTAGTATTCGGATACGGACATCCCTAGGTCAAGGTGAACCAAAAGTAGTTTGACAGTATTAATATTAATTAATGTTAATCATAAGTTTTTTTTGCAGTCTGCCCACTTTTAGAACACCCCATATACAAGGTACGGGAACTGTATACAAGCGGACGGAGAGATTTTTTTTTATGATTGATCAGTTTTAATTTTTAAAACTGTCAACCTACGTTTGGCCTACCTCATGTGGAATGCTAACAAGCACTGTTTGAAGCACTAACAAACTGTTTGGATGTGGTATATGTCACAATTTTGAGTTACTTAGCCTCGCAATATTTTTCAGCAATTATTGCGAGACTCTTCTCCATTTTTTGTGAGAGTCTACCAAATTATGCAGTAGTTCTTTTATTTCCTTCTGTATTGTGACTATATCACTCGTTTCGTCATCACAACGTCTTTTTTTTCTTTTGTGTAAAGTGCTGCTGACTGCACATGACGCAGAAGAAGGGGCATGACAGGGAGACTGACTTTCAATGTATGAAGTGTATGGAATAGCATAACCTAGGGAATGCTATTCTTCAAGAAAAAAGAAGAGGCAGGTTAAATTTCATTGTGTAATTGGGGTATAATATAAAATGATATATACCAGTGGCTTGGTCTTCATGCTCTTCAAAACTATGGTTGTTGAGATGCAATTATTTTACCTGTGAAATCAAAATAGGTATTGATAAATGTTATATGTCGTTAGCAGCAATAGCGATTAACTGATATAAGATAGATAATTGGACATGACTTACTTAATGATTCTTTGTTAGTGTCACCTGAATTGACTTGAGAACTTTGCATGGAAAGTGAGGATGTTTCATCATAACCTAAAAAAATAATTCATATGCTCAATAATCATTGATAGACTACAAAAGCCATATTTTTTTGTAGAACTGATTTTTGAAATTTCAACAAACAAAGCCAGCTTTCGATTGCTGCAGCACCTGGTATACCCTCAACTGACTCATTTCCCATAAGGGATATTATCCTGTAGTCCATCTCTGTAGGTGGTTTTGCTGTTATTGTATCTCCTCCAGTTTTTTTTAAATCTTTCCTGTACAAAGAGACCTTCTTTTTGGCATTTGACTTCATGTCGTACCACTTATGCTCTATGAGTTCTAATGCTCCCCGTAATATTGACTGAATTCACTTATGAAGAAAATAGTAAGTTTATGGTAAATGATAGGAAATTTGATTGAAAGCCTTGCTATCCTGCAATCGCACTTCGAACGTATTAATAACTGTGATCTACATTAGCAACTTTCGGAAGTTGTACACACCTTGTTCGAAATATCTTTTCATGCTGCTCTTTTGGTTTGTGCAGTAACAATCTTAGAGTAAGCCCCAAAAACTTGTTCACGGTGTTGTGCAACCCCAGAAACAAGTGCCTCAATCTCATCAGGTGAAAAGCACTTTGCCCTTTTCGTTTCCACTGACATAGAAATTACGGTACGGTACCTTATATACTAGTTACACTCGATAATCCTGAACCTGCTCTGATGAAATCATATACTCATACTGTTTCATTGAAATACTTGTATAGAGATATACACGGACTAAATCAATGCTGCAATCAGGCATGGTACGGTACTAACATCAAATATGGAATCACAATAAACTTTGGCAACTCACTGATTTTATTGTCTGTTACACAAGTAGTTCACAATATGTAACTCCAGCATTTATTCCATGTATCCGTCAGTCTATAGATTACGGCACTGCAAATTTCAAAACGCGGGCTGCAAAAGGTGAAGCAGAGGGAGGTTAACGCGAAACACGTTTGACCCGTTGGTGGCGATAACTGATACGGCCGAGTGATCAGTCAGTGCATTCTGTTCAACGGCGACCATGCGTAAGATTTCGAGAGAAGCGTGTCAAGTGCTACGAGGTCTCTGGTGAATCGTATTTTACGAGATTTCGCTATCACGATTCTGAGAGACACAGTTACTTGATCGTAAACCCAGCTTTCACGAAGTTTAGTGAATAGCGCCCCCGGTGCGGTAATTATGCACTTTTGGTTTACCAATATATGTAATGCTTTATAAATCGCTCGGCAAAGGTAACTTTTATTGCCCTGAAAAGCAATATCATGTCTACTACGCACAAGTAAGGGATAGAATATCGATGTGATTTCAACTACACACGAATGAGGGACGTTTGGAATGTATGGTTAGCTACCTCGATACCACGGTTTGCCAGGTTTTCGTGCGCATTAAACTTTCATCAACATATACCGTACATGCTTAACGAAGAGACAATAACGCACCTTCGGGCAACTTCAACACGATTAAATATTTAATTAGACGCATTGTTAATCGGCCTATAAACGTGATAATCTTACGTATGTTGTGATGGACCAAGCTGGATCACATCCGTTCATAATGATCGAATTATCACATTACTCAAACAGTTTTATCCGTTGTTTAATTGTATCAGATTGGCAGATTTTTTCGTAGTAAGGCAGGAATGGAAAACTTTGCAGGTGAAATCATCAGAAGTAGCAAAGATTGGCAGATTTTTTCGTAGTAAGGCAGGAATGGAAAACTTTGCAGGTGAAATCATCAGAAGTAGCAAAATTAAAAAAAAGCTGGACTGTCCCGCCTAAAGCGAGACGTATGGTAAGCCTATAATAGGAAGCAAGATTTGCTAGTTATTTTTTATCTCCGCCTTCTAAAAAACTATTTTATACATTGGAAACTGAAAATACTTGAGGAATTTGTGATCGTTATGTAAATTTTCGGGCATGTGTGTCGTAATCACAGCCCAAGCATTTCGTTGACAAACATTCATACATATCTATTTTTATTCGATGCCATTCGTCGTACATAAAATACACCATGGGTGTATAGGGAATAAAGGTAAAGCTTTCAACGACGATAGTTCATCAGTAATTGCGATGAGTGAAGTTAGCAGAAAAACCTAGTACATTTTCAATAAATTTAGTCACCATCCAAGTCCATTATCTCGATCGAATAATTTGTGACCTTGGCCAAGACGGCTAGTAATCGCGAAAGGTCGTTGTCCGTCACATGATAAAGCGTTTATTTCAACGTTTATTGGACACGTGAGTGGACCTATTGATTGATCGCTTTGATATTATGTTGTTGAGCTTTGATGTTATGATGTGAGCGTTGAAATTCATTATTACAAGAATTCGAAATGTTTTCAAACTTTTTTTTTCATAAAGAGTTTTTCCCAAAAGAATATAAACAAATTCATGACTTATTTAAAAAGTATATAATATATACAACAACTTCGGATTCTAGCTAAATTCGAAATATGCAATATGACATTTTCTTGCTTAGATGGTTAAGTACTTCTTTCAGATTATGAATACTTTTGTCTATGTAAATCGAAGTAACCGTAACAGAAATTTTTTTGCGTTTTGTTTGCTTGTGAAAGAATCCCAAAAGAGCAATTAAAATATATGAACCAAATGAATGAAATCTAGTGGCATCGAAATCAAGCTTATAACTCGGAAGCAATATATATATATACATATTTTTTTTTTCATATCAGTGTCGATCTGTTTTTGGACACATTACAGTTTCCAACATTATGAAGTCATCATATAGACACACATTAAACATGATCGTGCGTAAAATGTGGAATAACAGGGATGCTATGCCAATGACTGCAGCATTGTCAAATACCAATGACAAAATGGAATATTCAAACACCACATGCATCTACATTATTCGATAAAGAAATTACAATTGGTATTGTGCTCTTCGAGTTTCAGGCTAATATTGTGTATGCATCCCATCTCCAAGATTAATATTTACAACACCACATATATTTATGTTGTCATTACGTGAAATATAAACTTTCAATTTAATGCCACTATCGCGTCGGCATTCTTTAGCAGCCATCAACATATAGCGTACAATGCTGAACAAAGAGACAGTAACGCACATTAGGGCAACTTTAGTACGATTAAATATTTATTTATTCAGTTACACGGATCGTTAACCCGACCCATAAACGTTAAAGTCAATGTTTGTCTTACGCGTATAAGGACCCAGCTGGTATCGCATACGTTTATATTAATCGTATTATTATATTACTCTGACAGTTTAAAAGGTTTTTAGTTATACCAGTTGGCACATTTTTTCGTAGTGAGGCAGGGATGAAAAACTTTACAGGTAAAATCATCAGGTGTAGAAAAATTCATGTGTTCATTTTTATTCAATACTGTTGTTTCGAACGGAAACGTCGAACGGGACTTCCACGTTTCGGCGATTCTTAACGTTAGTTCATTTCCTTCGGGATCGAATGTGTAAATTTGATAGCCGGCCTTCGTGTTGTTGGGGCTAACGATGACGTTCTTTGCCGTTTTGTCGTGTGCATGACCGCATGGCGTCTGCCTGTCTAAGGCCGAGACTCGGGGGACCAGATTCCGTCCGATGTTTTAACATCCTCCAGCTACCACAAGGTTCTAATTTATGTCAACTTCGGTATTTAAAAGCAATGAAATGTGAAATCTCATTTCGCGAAAAACTGATTTAAGCGCATTGATACATCACAATTTATATAGATAACAGCAGGCACATGATGTCGGCTACCATGTACCTCGCTTGTTAACGTTAAACATTATTGCCGTTGAAGCTTGGACCCGACAGTAAAATGTTCGTCGTTTGCAAATTGGAGACAGCAGCTAATCAGATTGCATGGTGAGCTTGAATTTCCCGAGTATAACAATCTTGCGTAATAGGCCGTTGCTGTCTTAGTACAGATGCTTGCAACTTAATTGTATAAAAAAGGGATTTCTAGTCTTGTTAAAATCAAGTCAAAAAATCTAAACTTAAATCTTGATATTGATTCTTTGTCGCGGGGTTTAATTGAAAAAGAACTCTAAAATCCCATTGTGGCCTAATTATCGAAACTCTAAATCAACCTTGTTTTCACGATTTGTTTACACCAATAATGTGTAATGATTTAGAAAGCTCTCGATATCTTTTACGCACTATTAAGAGATAGAACAGCTAGCAATGATTTCAACTACGAACGAGGAAGAGACATTTGGAATCTTTAAGTACATCTATACCAGGTAGGTTTCCGTGCGCCTTAAGATTGGTATGTAGATAACGCAAAATAATAATTGATTTTTTTTGCAAAACATTCAGAAATGATTAATAAATATGGAATTGTTTACATTATTACTTTGTATCTTCGTATTGTTGTGTTTTGTAATTATTTATAATCTGAGATGGTTTCTGGACTTTATGAGAAGGTACAGGAATTCTTGTGAAGCAACCAGAGACATCGGGTGCGAAAAACCACACTGGTTACTTGGACATCTTCGAATATTAAAACCCACTGAAGCATCTTTCTTTTATATTAGCAAACTAACAAAAATATACCCTAAACTTTCCCCTCGATGGCTGGGACCGTTCGTCGTATATCTAGAATGCTATCACCCGGATTCTATGAAGCCAATTCTGGCTACAGATGAACCAAAGGACGAGGTTGCATATCGATTTCTTCGACCGTGGATTGGCGATGGCTTACTAACCAGTTCGGGACGTAAATGGAAAAGAAATAGACGTCTTCTGACACCGGCATTTCACTTTGGATGCCTCAAGCAATATATGACATGTATAAACAACGCTGCCTCAATAATGCTGGGTAAATGGGTTCAAAGGGCGGATAAAGCTATTTCGGTTGAAATTTCCCACGATGTTAGTTTGATGACGCTTGACAATATTCTAAGATGCATTTTATCAAAAGATTCTGGATGTCAACTCGACGAAAATAACGAGTATCTCAAAGCTGTAAAACTGTTATCGGAAGTCGCCATGATACGACTTTTTAACCCTTTGTATCATCTTGATTTTATCTTTTACTTGACCCCATTGGGACGAAGATATAAAAAAGCGTGTCAAGTAGCCCACGATTACTCCGAACGTTCCATAAACGAACGAAAAGTAGCAATGGCTGAATCAACAGAAACGCCACAAGTACGGGACTTTTTGGACACGCTTTTGAGCGCGAAAGACGATGACGGAATCGGCTTATCCCACCAGGAAATATGTGATGAGGTCAACACATTTTTGTTTGAAGGCCACGACACAGTATCTAGTGGTATATCATGGGCATTTTATAACCTTGCAGCTAATCTAAAGCACCAAGAGTTGTGCAGAAAAGAGGTGTTAGAAGTTCTTAATGGAAGGAAGACAGTGGAGTGGGACGATTTGCCAAAATTTAAGTACCTGTCGATGTGTATAAAAGAAAGCATGCGTCTCAATCCGCCTGTATTTAGTATAGCAAGGACTACTTCGAAGTCTTTGTTTTGTCCCAGGGCGTTCGGATCAGACCAGTACAATACAGATCGAAAACCGAATTCGGGTTGTGAGGCATCCAGAATATTACCAAAAGATTTCAATGTCGGCCTGGGAATAATTCTTTTGCATAGAAACCCGCACATTTGGAAGAATCCTGATATGTTCGATCCTGAGCGGTTTAATCTGGAAAATATAGCTAGTCGATCATCGCATGCTTACTTACCATTTTCGTCTGGTCCCCGAAACTGCATTGGGCAAAATTTGGCAATGAATGAAATGAAAGTCGTGTTGGCACTGGCACTCTCCCAGTTTTATATAACTGTAGATGAGTTCTATCCTAGACCAGAATTTGAAATGCATGTCGTTTTGCGCCCTAAAAACGGAATTCATTTAAAACTGGACAAGATTAACTAAAGTATGGTGTTCGGCATTGAAGAAGAATATTTTCATTGTCATAAATATGTGATTATAATCCTGAGTCCTTATCAGGACTCATGAATGATTAATTTTTGTCTCTGCTTGTGGTAAGACTACTCTGTACACTGGATAATAAAATACTCGAGCAATTTGAGTTCGTTGTGGTATATCCATATAGGTATATCCATGTAATTGTGCGCGTGTTTCACAGCTCAAGCATTCGTCGACAAGTATCATTATATCATTTTCCACTTTGTTAAATTTCATATAAATTTGATTACTTGCTTTATAATTTTTCCTTTCTGTGTACTGTGTTTAATAATGTAACCTTTTAGAACCGGCGATTTGGAGGTGAGTGTGCAAATATGGAGGTAACTAATTTTGTCCGCCACTTTACAATCAAGTTGTGTGAAAGGACTGAAACCTGGCATGGCAGGGGTTATATTCACTTGGCTAACACAGTCAGTACCCGAACTCGTAATAGAACTAAAATAGGAATAAAATTATGGTCTAACCCTAACCTGGTAGACACACCACGGGACTAGCCTACCTAAGAACCTCTCATACATACATACCTATTGTCAGTCAATGCCACACAGCATACATCGTACATAAAATACACCATAATGGTTATAGGTCAGAAATTCACAGTAGTTTAAGTATGTGTATAACAACTGACATTATGCTTTCCTAACTGCAATAACCATTTTGAGCAGCCTTCTTTAGTTATTTAGCAAGGTTTTATAAATACCTACCATTTCTCCTTTATCTCACTTGTATATTTTGACGTTCATCAACCTTTAACATAATTTGAGCACTGTCATAGATCTTGGGCATAAAAGATGATGGGAAGTTCCTAACAACCAAGCAAAACTTCAACTCATTGATGAAGCTGTCAACAAATAAAATAACTCATCTGTAATTGCGATGAGTAAATTTGGTAAAATAGCTCATCTGGCATCTTTTCAATTGGGTGAAAAGTGAGCGTTAAATGAAATCCATTAACACATAATTTCAAATTGTTTGCAATTGTGTTTTTTGAAGGAGAAAAATTTACGACTTTTGTAAAAATTATAGAATATTACGCTTTGTGAATTCAGCTAAATTTGAACTACCGTATTTTCTCGTTTTGTAGCCCGGGCCCATATTTTTTCAACCAAACTCACTAACCGGGCCCAAGTCTCAAGTATAATTTAAACGAGAATAACGAAAATTTTGATTTTTTTCTACGCAGCGCAGGTACAAATCCTCAAAAGAAGAAAAGTTTGCAACGCCCTATCAATATTGAAACGACGCACTTGGGCGTCGCGACGCCCAGTTTGAGAACCACGGTGTTACGTAATCAATGCTATCTGTTATGTAAGGCGTGAGTGTTATCTACCAGCGCTTAAAATTCAACAGCGCTGTGACAAAAGCACTTTTTATTTTCTATTGTTCTCTACCACTGAAAAATTAGCTTTTACATTGTGCAGGTATTCAAGCACCGGCCCTTATTTATTTTTATGTTCTGTTCACACGGGCGGTTATTCAAATGGGCCCTTAATCAAGATCGGGCGGTTAAACGAGCATATACGGTATGCACTATAATAATTTTAGACGGGTAAGTTACTTCCAGCCTATACAATTTGATCGAAGTAACCGAAATAGAAAAAACTCTTACATCCTTTTTTAAGTAAAAGTATCTTACAAAAAGCAATTGCAATATGTGAACCGCAAGCATGGAATTCCAAACCTATAACGAAATCAAAGTCTCCAAATCAAGCTTATAATTTCGTACTAAACTAAGATGAGAAAAATGTGGAGCAACAGACTGACGAAGACCACAAGATTTAAAAACAACGCGAGTTACTTCATTATTTTTACCGATCCACAAAGAAAACAATATACTGACACAATAATAAAAACGCCATCAAATTTTATTCTTATCATTCACAATTAGGCATGAACCAAAAATAGGAATTCAGGTTGACGATAATAATATTTAATATGTTTTTGCTAGTCTCTACAGAAAAATTGTTAGTTGCCATGCTGGGAGATTTCTTCCTTTTTGTATTTTAGACTAGCATTGTCTTCTGTATGCATCGCTTCTCTAACATTTATATTCTATATATATATAAATATGCCAAATTATCTCTGTATCTTATTATTACGAGACTATCTTAATATTGCTATGCTTCAGTAGACCGAAAGCTGTCATCGATACGTACATGCCTAAATAAGGGACAGGGCAGCGCGGCTTTGATCAAAATCAGCACGATTATCTATTTATTTCCACGCATCGTTAACTCGGCATATCACCGTACTCGACGTTGTATGCTTTCTATTTGTTGTGATCGATCTAGCTGATGTCATCTCCATGCATTTTGATCAATTATTACTTCCTTTTTTACATTGATAGTTGTTTAGTGGTACTAGATTGGCATTTTTTGTAGTAAGGTAGAAATGGAAGATTTAACAAGCGAAATCAACAGTTCAGATGTTCTTTTAATGTTTAAAATTGTTGTTTCAAGCAATATAGGGCTGTTTATACCACCATATGTCAAAATTTAGAAAGCGCTCGGACAAAAGTAACTCTTATTGCACTCGGTAGCAATATAGAATTCAACCACACGACGACTACCAGGGACATTTGAAATTTTTCGTTAGCTCACCACGACTCTTTGTTATAAGGTTTTCGTCCACATTAATATTGGTTTGTAAGTAACAGTCATATGTAATAATTATTTCAATCGTCTTGTAAAAAATTTAGAAGTTATAAATATTAATAATAAGTATTCAGATGGAAATGTATACATTCTCACTTTGTATCGTCGCGTTGATGCTCTTCGTATTTTTTTATAATCTGAGATGGTTTCTGGACTTTATGAGAAGGTACAGGAATTCTTGTGAAGCAACCAGAGACATCGGGTGCGAAAAACCACACTGGTTACTTGGACATCTTCAGAAATTAAAATCAACTGAGGCTTCAATTTATTATGCTGCCAAACTATCGCAGATATACCCTAAACTTACTCTTCGATGGTTTGGACCATTTGTCGTATATTTAGAATGTTATCACCCGCACTCCATAAAGCCAATTCTGGCAACAAATGAACCAAAGGACGAGGTTGCGTACCGATTTCTTCGGCCATGGATTGGCGATGGCTTACTCACAAGTTCGGGGCGTAAATGGAAAAGAAATAGACGTCTTCTGACGCCAGCATTTAACTTTGGAGCCCTCAATCAATACATGACGTGTATAAACAGCTCTGTCTCAATAATGTTGGGTAAATGGCTTAAAAAGGCGGTAAAAGGTACTTCGGTAGAAGTTTCTTACGATGTTGGTTTGATGACGCTTGACAATATTATAAGGTGTATTTTATCAAAAGATTCTGGTTGTCAACTCGACGAAAATAACGAGTATCTTAAAGCTGTAAAATTGTTATCGGAGGTCGCCATGATACGGCTTTTCAACCCTTTGTACCATATTGACTTCATTTTTTACTTGACCTCATTGGGACGAAGATATAAAAAAGCATGTCAAGTAGCCCACGATTATTCGGAACGTAGCATAAACGAACGAAGAGCGGCAATGGCTGGATCAACAGAAACACCTCAAGTACGGGACTTTCTGGGTACGCTTTTGACCGCAAAAGATGACAACGAAATCGGCTTGTCCCACCAGGAAATATGTTATGAGGTCAACACATTTTTGTTTGGAGGCCACGACACTGTATCTATCGGTATCTCGTGGGCATTTTATAATCTTGCAACCAATCTAAAGCACCAAGAGTTGTGTAGAAAAGAAGTGTTGGAAGTTCTTGACGGAAGGAAGACAGTGGAGTGGGACGATTTGCCAAAATTAAAGTACCTGACGATGTGTATAAAAGAAAGCCTGCGACTCAACCCGTCTGTATTTAGTATAGCTAGAAAAACTTCGAAGCCTCTGTTCTGTCCCAGGGCGTTCGGATCAGATCAGTACAATACAGATCCAAAATCGAATCCGGGTTGTGAAGCATCCAGATTATTACCGAAAGATTTTAATGTAAGCCTGGGAATATTTCTTTTGCATCGCAATCCGCACATTTGGAAGGATCCAGATACATTTTATCCTGAGCGATTTAATCCCGAAAATATAGCTAATCGATCATCCCATGCCTATTTGCCGTTTTCGTCTGGTCCGCGAAACTGCATGGGGAAAAAATTGGCGATGAACATAATGAAAGTCGTGTTGGCACTGGCACTCTCCCAATTTAGAATAACTGTAGATGAGTTGTATCCCAAACCAGAATTTGAATTGCATCTCCTTCTGCGTCCTAAAAACGGAATTCATTTGAAACTGGAAAAAATGACTAATGTATGATATATACTGAGTATTGAAATGTAATATAGTTCATTGCGAAATATACGTGACTATAATCCACAGTTCTCAACAGAAATCATGGCTGATTACAAAATTAGTTATCTGTCTATATCTGCTCGTTGACTACTATATACAATGGAGACCAAAATAGCAATTCGAGTTCGTTAGGTATATTTTTATGCATGCATTTCGAAATTGCAACCCAAGCATTTCGAATTATAGACTGGTTATAAAATATATCAATGCTTCTCTCTAGCAAATGCAAATTGAGAAAAATTTTCTATTACAAATGCTGAAGTGACTATCTTTATATTTGTTCATTCATGCGTGCCATACTTTGTAATGCAATGATATAATATGCAATATACCCTTATCACTAACTTCCATACATACTTACTGAAACTGCCTCTTTCCGTTAACCGATTTTATCACCTTAAAAGAAATGGTTTCGTCCACGATTTTACCAATTGTGACTTCATAATATCTTGCGCGCTTTTGCAAATCGTTATGCTTCTGAAACATTGATTCGACCTTTTCCGGATTTCGGGATTGCGAATTTGCAGTTCAAGGTTTTAAATGTCTTTTTGATATAATTATAATTAACAATAATATATAATCAACTAAATATACTGAACTGTTCCACATGGCGATTGTTTGTAAGCTACATTGTCATTTACGTGTTTAAGTTTATTAATTTTATATTTCGCCCGTAGAGTTTTTTTGAATGATTATTTTTGTTACCAGTCGTTAACTTTTATTTTAATGCGTTTTTAATAATTTATTTTGGCAGTGGATATGACAAGTGTAATACATCATCAATTATAACACATTCTTGCAATAATTTATCTTGTATGCACAGGTTAACAAATTATTAGCAATGTAGCATAAACAAGTACAACGACATACCCAATTGAAATAAGAAAAACTAGAACATATGGATAAACGCAACTGAAGCCATCAGTATAAATAAACACGACAATCAACCAAGATTATATACCGCAGAAGAACAACTAGTTTGAGACAGTATATATATTAATGTGAATTAATTAGAAGTAAGGATGAATTCATGGCTCCTATCGCCGTATGAATCGCTCTCTTCGTGAAAATTTTATGGATTAAAAAAAAAGTATTATTTTTCTGGTTCCAAATTACCTTTGTTAATAAATCAAAGTTAGCTTAGTCATTATTTCACAAACTATCCAGGTTGGTTGAACCATTTGGTGAATATTGAATAAATAAACAAAGTTTTGAAATCGTTAATTTAACAACATTACTTACGAGAAAGAACTTACTGTAACATTTTCAAAACGTTTTATCTCCTATTATCAAGCTTGCATCCTATGACGGTGATCAAATATATCATGCTTCGTGTATTGCAATAAATCTTCTTCAAAACCCTACCCAGCCGGTTGGTCTGGTGCCATTTCACATAGGTTATTTTTTTGTCAATCATTAGGCCCTAAAGCTTCACTCGTGGCTTTATAATAGCGTGTGATAACGCTCTATTCAGCAATATATGTAAAACGCACTCCTCTAAAACAAAATTTTTTTTACGCCAAAATTTTTATTGAACTTTCGAGATTTTGTGTCTAGTAGAGGGTTAATAATTATTCCCATATAATTAATTTTTATCTCAACGTTTCCTTGTGTTATTTTTCAACAGAACAACACCAAAACCCCTATTATAGCAAGAATTGTTACTCTAAAACTCACGATTGTATTTAAAGAATTTTTAAGGAAGAGGCTTCAATTGACAATTTTGATGACGTCACACCTCTAAATATTAGTGCAAAAATGTTACTTTTTCCGACGGAAATGCGCGTAGAAAGACGTAAACATTCTAATGCGCGCCGCTACGCGTGAAAATTACCATTAATTTTACGTTTTTTCACGTTTAAAAAATCTCGATCCCTTTACCAAGTATGGTACAGTCGAAATCATATTTATCAAAACATCACAGCGCCAGGGATGATATGTATGACTGAAAATACATGCTAAACCAGCGCTCTTCAACAGTGGGTGGGGTTCCGTGACTTTATAGGGTTCCGCGTAAAAGTAAAAAATTGACTGCTGGGCCAGTAAAGTTGCAAAAAATGATTATTCTTCTTTTTCCGTTTTTGGATGAATTTCTGAATGCGCAACAGCAAGAAGGACTCTTAGATATCCGTAATGATATTAATTCGGAGGAAACATTTGAAAAACAAGACGGAAGGAAGAGTGAAGACATGAGTAAGAGAATTGCTTTGAGCGCCGTGGAGCCTCGATTCAAGAAGATTGCAAAGGAAATGCAAGAACAACCTAGTCATTGAATTTCACGCTTGTTACCTACTTTCTGTTTCGTTGTTGAAGTAGAAATATTTGAATTACAAATATTTCGTGTTACGAGTATTTCGTGTTTTATTTTTGTTATTCGGGGCTCCATAAAAAACGAAAAATGATATCAGGGGTTCCGCAATAACAAAAAGGTTGAAGAGCACTGTGCTAAACCAATAATGGGTCATTATAAAGGAGTTAATGTTATTGATTTCCTGTCTGAGTCTTTATTTCGGATCAGAATCCAGCCCGAATGCCTTCATACCCAGACTATGTCGACGGAAGTTTTATGGATCCCTTCTCTTTGCCATAGAGATCACCATTTTATATACCACATAAAGAGGTAGTCTTCCATTCATCACATCCGCCAGTGGCGGCGCGTCAATAGGGCCAACCGGGGCAATGCCTCGGTTGTTTTTTCGGTATAATAAAAAATATTCGAAAAATACCTCAATATCGGTTGCACAGACTGTCTACACTAGCCATATTCTCCCGACATGGTTCATTTTTCGCTCGCAAAGCCTTCGCCGAACGTCGACGGGGCGACGCCGATTTTGCCCCGGTTGCTCATTGTATATCGTATTCTCTCTTTTATCTTCCACTCGCCGCGTTTGTCTCGTTTGTTTTCTGTTTCTTTTACTAAATCATCGGGGCTAGCCCCGAAATTATGACGACACAATGCCGACGTTTCTTACAACAACGTGTTGACATATTCACGCATTCCTTCTCGTTCGTTGGTTGCTTGAAGAGTTGATAGTTTCCTCGCCTTCGTTTTTGTCGCTTGTTTCGCTATTTGAATCAGTTAGAGACCTTTAGTCCATTTGCTTTCGATTTTCCACATTCCTTTTGAGCTCCTCACTTTTTTCCGGCTTCGCATTTCTTAGCCTTAGACATCATAATGAATAAGGTTGATGCACTACTTCGCACTCCGTTTTCGCAGCTGCCGCTGGAACAAAAATTGGGGGGAACAACGTCTTGGGCCTTATCAACCAAAAAATTGTTCACTGGAACAATCCCATGACGGAGGAAAGCGTCGGCGTACATTCTGCGCAGAAACTCGGTATAAAAAACACGAATGGTTGTGTTACAGCGAGGACAAAAATGCACTTTTTTGTTTTTATTGCCTACTTTTTGCTACCGCCCGTGACTCACGTTGGTGTAAATTTGGTTTTACAGATCTTAAACATCTTTCCGAGCGTGCCAGGGATCATCAATCTTCTATGGAGCATCTGGACAATGCAGTAAAATACCGAACATTCGGAAATGTTAATATTGCAGCACAGTTGGATGAAGGACGCGCGGTTTCTATTCGTCGGCACAACTAAAACGTCGAGAAAAACCGCCATGTTCTCGGTCGATTGATAGATGTTTTGAAGTTCATTGGTTGTCACGAGCTGTCCCTCCGTGGGCACGATGAACGGGCTGGCTCTTCTAATAGAGGGGTATTTTTGGATATGGTGGAATACACCGCATCCCTAGATACAGTATTGAGAGATCATCTTGATGCCGCAACTGTTTCGAAAGGGACATCTAAGGATATCCAAAATGATTTGCTCGACTCAATGTATAAAATTTATTTACAACATTTGGCTCTGGAAATTGAGAATTACCAGTTCCTTTCGATTCAGTCTGACGAGACAACTGACATCACGTGCGTTTCCCAACTGGCTGTGATTTTTCGGTTTGTGAAAGATGGTAAACCTACCGAGAGATTTCACAGCTTTGTACCAATCGTTGATCGCACGGCTTGCGGGATATCGGCTGTACTGAAAGAAGTGTTACAGCCTTACAAGGCGAAGTCAAAATTGATAGCTCAAACTTATGACGGCGCGGCAGTCATGAGTGGGTCGAAACATGGTGTTCAAGTTTATATAAAAGAAGATTTTCCTCATGCGCATTTTTTACATTGTTATGCACACCAATTTAACCTCGTTATTAAAAATATGTGTCTTGATACCCCTCTCGTCCGTATATTTTTTGCAAATGTTTCGGGGTTTTCTTCATTTTTTTCCGTTTCGCCGAAGCGCTCTGACCTCCTTCGCCAGATATGTAGCCGCCGTCTACCAGCTTGTGCACCAACACGTTGGAACTTCCAATCACGCGTGGTGCAGGGCGTGTCCGAAATTAGGTCTGAGCTCATTGAGTGTTTCAATGGCGTTCAGAGCTCTCCGGTTTGGGACGAACGCTCTGTGAGGGAGGCGGCAGGTCTAAAGCGTCTGCTAGAAGATGGTGAGTTTTCATTTTTTTCTCGCTTTTTTCTCCACAATATTCTATCACGTGGATGTATTATACGGTGCATTGCAGTCAAGGCTAATGGATGGAGCGTCTGTGCAGTCGTGTATTTTAGACTTCTGCGATGCTGTATCTCGTATCCGGGAAACAATAAAATACGACGACACATGGAGTGCTTCTTTACGCCGCGGGCAAACAACGCAGCGTTTGATTTTGTCTGCAAAGGAATGCTGTGACATTCTGGTGAATCAAATAGGCGATCGTCTGCGCACTGAACACCTTGCCGCGTTCTCTTTGATGAACCCCAAAAATTTTTCCAAATTTGCAAGTCAATTTCCCATCCATTTGTTGGCTACTGTCTCCAAATTTTACCCCATGATAAACGTGGGTAAATTGGAAAATGAATTGCGATGTATATACACCAATCAAACTTTTTTGAACATCACATCAACTTGTGCGCTCTATGGGTTCCTCATAGATAACACTCTAGTAACCACCTTTGCGGCGTCTGCAAAATTTCTGGACATCATTTTGACGACGCCTATTTCTTCCGCCGACGCAGAGCGAACATTCAGCACGCTGAAGCGTATTACAACGTATCTCAGAAACACAATGAAGCAAGATAGATTAAATTCCTTGGCTGTTTTATCGATTCACAGAGACGTTATTTCTGGGATGCATGACTTTAATCAGCACGTTATTGAGCATTTTGCTTCCAAGAAACCGCGGCGTGTTGCATATATGTTCAAGCAGTAGAAGCAGCATATATATCTATGAGTGAGCGACGCATGTCCTTATCTTTGCATTACCTTTCCTTTCTTCATAGTAACGTTTTAAACCTTATTTTAGGTTTTGTCTGCTTTCCCGAAGTTTCTGTTAATATGTCATTGTATTTATCTGGGTAAATATTGCCTTTCCTTTTGAAAGGGGTTTCAAAATAAACTATGTCTATATTTATTATCCCTTGACTTGGACCGGTTTTAAATACACTTTCTTATCGTTAAAAATTGTCGCTTTTGCCGATTGGTTGTTACCGATGGAATGGTTTTTATACTCATAAAATGATGGGAGAACTTACAGCGCTCATCCTGTCCCCGTAGATGGGGGTGTGGTCCCGCAGTAGCTTGCCCCGGTTGTCAAAATGACCACGCACCGCCACTGAGTCATCCGCTATAAGTGGGATGGTATTATCTATGTTGAGCTTTATGCCATCAACTGGGCAGAATTTTGTATGAGTGATGTTTTAGGGGTCGAAATGAATGTCCAGAGCAGTGATTCCCAAAGTGGGCGATATCGCCCCCCGGTGGGCGAAAACGATACAGAAGGGGGCGAAAAAGTCGAAGGGTGCGATAGGGGGGCGAATTCGCGAAACCTGTTTTTGGTCGGCGCATTGTGCACTTGATTACTGTACTCTGCGTGCTTTCGTAGGTTTGAATCACGTGGGCGATGTCACACGCGAAAGAATTGCTGGACTCGTCTTTGCAGTAATAAGGTACGGTAGTTTGCGTATCCCAGTGGTCGGGAAATCTGTAGTAATCTGGCCCGGGACGCTTCACTGAATGGACCTTTTCCCGACCTTTGACCCCGGTAAATTCTTCCCTTACTTTATATACTAAAATTTATTTTTTCGGTGCTTATTTCAAGAGTGGTTTCGCGAGTTATTGCCTATAAAATAAAGTATTTGTTTCAAACTATCATTCTAATTCATACCATTCAACAATCTGCTTTTTAAAAGTACCGGTAAAGAATTTTTACCTAATCTATCACAGCTATTTCTACACTAATTTTTGATTACTGTAATTGAACTAAAACTCATAGAATGATCATTGACTTATTTAACTAAAAACTAACGAATATAATTCAAAATCGCGAAAAAGAGGTAATGTTCACGACCACGCCTGAAAGTCTGTCTGAGCGAGGAATGTGTCTGAGGCTCCCAGCGGATGCGAAAGGGGCATTGTTACGTTTATTTTTGCATTTTACTCAATGACCAACGTCATGAAGTATACAAGGAAGTCTATGCCAGGGAAAGCATCCAAACGGCGGTTTTAACGATGAATTGATTTTATTTATTATCTACGCCCGAGGAGTAAATTACATTTTTTTACGTAACAGAATTTATCGCGAGACACGTTTAGACTAAATTTCATTATATATATCCTGAACAGCTACTCGTTTCACGAGCCTACAATTCAATCATAATTAGAAAAATGGAAACACGCAGATATAAAATTCATATTCTATTCGAGAGATTCGTCACTGCTTAATTTTTGTAAGAATGTATATCTTCTTAAAGCAAAACTTTATCAAAATTTCAGAAACCCTGCGAAAATATTCACTTCGATGTTTGGAAGTACATATTTGTGCGAACAATTATTTTCGAAAATGAACATTACAAAGAACGAGCAAAAAACTAAGATTAGTGATGCCCATTTAGAAAATCTTCCAATCTTGGCGTCGTAAAGCTATCAAGCGTGATGCGGCAACAAGACAGTGTCACATTAAATGTCATTGAAATAATTTTTTAATAAGACGACTAAGTTGAGTTCACGAATTGTCGCAGTTTTCGCACGATGTTCCGTTTTTAACTTTCAAAAAATATATGCGATCCGCAAAATAAATAGCAACCCTAAATTTTGTCCCGCGAGCGACGTAAAATTTGCCGACCCCTGGGCCATCCGAGTCCACAAATCGAAGACAAAGGGCTGATTGATTCTATATGGACTGGTGATCGGACCGGAGGACGTGGTAGGAAGAGGAATCGAGGATGAATTTTACCGAAGACCGTTATATATCATGTATTTTGGTGAAGGTCATTAGGCTGTTTTGGAAAATTAAATTTGTTTTCATTATTTTAATGTTTAATGGGGTGAATTTAGGGAGATAAATGCTAAATAAGGCAAGATCTTCGAGAAGGTAGAATCCTGGATTCTTTCATTTCCGACCTCTGATATGGTGAAAGAGGGGTTTTTAGCCGTGCTGCTATTGCTATCAAAACAACTAAATCGCCTTTCCATCAGTAAACGGGGTAATTTTAGATATATTAAAAAAACTCGCTGAAGAACACCAAGCTCATCCATCTCATTAAAAAACACTATAAGCTATGATTTGTCTTCTTATTTGGTCTGTAATATGTTCGTTTCAGACTTTCATTTTTTTTTGCAGTGCCGGGGGGCGATGAAGTTGTATAAACTACTATAGGGGGGCGATGGTACAAAAAGTTTGGGAACCACTGGTCCAGAGTATGGAAATTTGATCTGTGGAAGTCCGAATTACTTACAACTACTTTTTCTTTTGCCAGCTAATTTGAATTTTAATGAAGTTGAGAATGAAGAGTCTGGTGATGATTCTTCACGGTTTCTTTTATTTGCATAGTCCGATTGGTCCAGATTTGATTCGGATAAGTCCACAGTTTGAGGTTTAGATTCATTATATTCCAAATATGCTGGGGCGGAGGAAGTTTCATCGGGTGTCGTACTAAAGACGGAGGATGTTTATAGGTCTTGATCCTGACGATTATGAACCATCACTCTGACATACGTGTTACCTTTGGATGGTAGATGAAAAGGGGTGTTGGCAATCGTCGATGATTGTTTTAGTCTGGACGATTGCCTTGTTTGTTTGGGTTGCGGCTGACTCGGCGGTGTTGACAGAGGGCTTATAACGTTTCCCACATCTTCGCACTCCGACCAATTGCTAACTTCTTTTAAGTCGGTTGAATCGGTGGAGGAAGAGAATTCAATTACATCCGAGATTGGTTCAATCCTATTGTCGTGCGGAGTATTTCCAGGAGTAGTCACTTCAGGTTGTAAGTCCATTTGATCGTTTGTGTTTGGTGTATCCGGTTTTATAGTTGTTTCAGGTTGTATGGCATTTTGGTTGTTTTGTAATTCCGAAATTGGTCCAGGTTGTGAAGCATTTTGTAATTCCGAAAGTAATCCAGGTTGTGAAGCATTTTTTGAATCCGAATTTGTTGCAGGTTGTGAAGCATTTTGTAAATCCGATATTATTGCAGGTTGTGAAAAATTTTGGTTACTTGGTTGTTCCGAAAGAGGTTGGTTTTCTGATTGCTGTTTTCGACGCCTTGGAATGGTCCATGTGGATCCGGAAATCGATGGAAACTCTTTCCCTCTGGATGGACAATCTTTTAAAAGATGGCCCAGCTGTTTACAGTAGCGACATACTGGCTCGCTCTCGCATTCAGTGAAGTTGTGACCAGGCTTTAAACACCTTCCACAGGTTGGCACGTATAATTCCCTGGGTAAGTACCGGGTAGGTTTTGCAACTTTTCCCGTCGATGATCAAGTAGTCTGGCAACCTGTCCTTTTTAAAATTTTTAATAAAGAAAGAAGTGTAACCATTATAAATAGCCGTACCTCTGTACCAGTTCCTGGTGGCATTCCGGACTTTTCCGCACTGCAGTCGTTCGATTGTAGACATTGCCTTGCTGTATGACGTTTCTCCCGGTATCCCCCGAATGGATATTCGGATTGGTGCTTCGGTTGGCAGCGATACCGTAATAGTACCGTCTGAAACTCTTATTTCACCCTTTGTGTCGTGCGAGAATTGCTCGCGACAGCTAGAGTTGGGGTCGTCGGTGGCGGCAAAAGTACATATCCACTGACCTTTTCTTCCTTCGAACAGTCCCGTGATGTTGTCGACGTAGTTGCGGGACGCTGAGTCGGGCTTCAGGATGTCGAACAGTCGAGGGAAGTCCAGGTCTTCGGTGGTGGTCGGGAACAGAGTGCGAGGTCGTGTAGTCGGTGCAGATGTTTCCTCGCTTGTAGGTGTAGGCGTTGTTGAGGCGGCTTCGGCGTAGTTCATCTTCTTCCTTTTCTTCTTGCATCGTTGCTGTCGAGGGCCTAACCCGGTGAGGGGTTGCCTTAATCAAAACAGCAATAATGAGTCGCGTCAACAATTTCACACATATATATGACTGACGATTTTGAAATCGACGCTATTTATACTATTCGCACTCTGCGTCACGGCTGGAGTCTCTTTTTCGTGAAATATACGACTCTACTATAGAACATTGACTGTAAAACACCATTAAAACCTTTTAGAGTTGGACTAGGCTAAATAATACAGAGTATATGCCATCCGACGGTGTTGGTAATGTCTCTCAAATTTAAAATGGTCATGAAGGTTTGTAGCTACCAAGTAACACAAACGCTAGAATGAAATTTTAGAATAGCGTAGTAGCGCAGTTCAAAATTTATAAATGGTGCTGTTCTATATAAAACTCCCTAACAGCAGATCGCCTTATTTTAGAAAATGTATTATTTTCTTTTGTACATTAAGATGACATGCTTCACAAAATTATGATGCATAACTTTCGAAACGCCATTTATAACGTTTGCCGTCAGTTGCGGTGCCTCTTAGCCGTATGCTAAGATGGTGACTGTGCGATGCCCAATTATACGCGCTTTCTATTATTAAATTATACGCGATCAATGATGGGATTCCAAATTTTAAGAACGGTTTTTATTCTGTATTACCCGCCTCACAATAGGTGCCCCCCCCCCCCCCCCCTATGGCCCTAAAAACTCTCGGACATAATCTAAAACAAAGTTTTTTTTATATTTCGTCAAAAAGCGTAACATGTCGCTATTAAAAGGCTATGGTAAGTTGGTAACCTAAAATTTGCGCTTTCGTGTTAGCAAACTCATCCACCATCTTCGTCATATCAATTTTTTCAATTTGCTTCAAAAATCAGTAGCTTACCTGTGATAATTGTCGTGTAAATTTTGGAAGAAAATTCATTCGCGTCGACGCCATCACTTTTGGAGATTAAACACGCATCTGGTTTTCTACCGGTACCACCCGTGCTAGGCTTAATTCCTCCTCAGTTATGTTCGGTATTCCCAAGTCTAATTTTGGTTTAAATATTTTGTTTATCTTGGTTACTTTAATTTTTTTTTCATACGCTCTTCCTCTCCTGCCCTTTATTCTTCGTTTTTGTGCGCCACTAAGAGGTTTCGCTTTCAATCTGACAGTCTTCGTAATTGAGCCGGTGGCCGGTGCGATCAAACCATAGTTACCTCATAATAATAGTTATTCGACTCTTTCGTTCCGGCCGACTGACGCTGTACGATGACAACTTTTTTCGTATTTTTGGCGGTATGAAATGTTGACATTTATTTACAGAGTTGGTTTTATGTATTCGATTCAGGGCGAGTGAGGAGGAGCGGTGTGGTAAATTTTGGTGTTGGACGCACAGTACAAGCTAATTTTCTGCCAGAATATCCTCATCCCTTTTCTGTCGACCGGCGTTTACCTGTTTACGGATGAATTCTATCACAATCAGATAAGTGCATTAATTTTTTTAACATTTACAGTTAATGACATTTTGCAAACAGAAATTGGCTTTTTGTCATTTTTTCCAGTTTTTCCTGGAGGTCAATCTAGAATTTATATTGTTCAGACTGCAATATTGAAGCTAAGATAAGAGTATCATAGACTTTCTATATCTGTATATTTTTTCTTCAATAAGGTATGATGTCTGTGCATGGTTTTCTTGCATGGCTCACTGTCGTGAATTAGTACCATACTTGCACGGATGGTCTGCTCACTAACACCCTATTCACTTTAGAGCCAAATTAATGCATGTGGCTAAACCTTGAATATAAAAATCACTTTGCTCTGCAGGAATTACACTGCATGATTCTATGATCTGTATCTGAAAAATGAATCTTTATTTTCTTGCATGTCAGTTTTTTAGTGTTGCATGATTATCCTCAATCTTCACTTTTCTCCAATCTCCAAAACCAGAATGAACCAATTTAGTGATAAATCCAGATAATTACTGTAACCATATATTAAAAATACCTGCTACGCATTGCTCTGTTCCGGGGTGTTTCTGGTCAAGGAAAAAGAAGAATGTCGAAAATAGAGCTTTGTTCTCTATTTTGCGTCCAGAGTTCGCTAAAAATCAGGAAGAATGCAGACATCGGCAGGAATTGACAAATTTTATTTTGTCACTTCGTGATTTTGCTTGGGGTGATAGAATTAAACAAATGCTTAACAAAGAATCGTAAGTAATCCAGTCATATTATTTATTTATATATGGAGTTCTGTACTTCGAATAAATTAGTATAAAAAATTGTTTGAATGAATATTTCAGCGCTGCTATTTGTGAAGCCCATTTTCTCAAAGAGGATATTTTATTTGAAGGCAGACCTAGATTGAGGCTAGGTGCCAGGCCCATTCTCAATTTACCTAAGAAAAAACATTCAACAATACCTCGTAAGGAACCAAAGGAAAGGATGTTTGTAAAAAAAGCCGAAGTATATGTCATTGAAACACTTGTGGAATGCATGTGAAAAGCTGACATCAAACATAAAAGGTTTCAGAGATATTCTAAAATATTGTTATCATGTATATGAGTTCCACATCTATGAACTAAGATAATGAATTTATTTGACAGAAAAGTGGATTTTTTACGACCAGAATGGCCTATTTATAATAGCAGAGTTGAGAGAAAAGGATTGCATTATACCCAGAATAAGGTTTATACAGTAATTAATGAGTTTTTTTTAAATGAAGACTTTGAATTTTTGTCAACTATTAGTTTTTGTATTATTAAAGGATACAGATAAACTCAGACCTAAAGATAGAAAAAGTTGGGGTTTTAGGGTGGCAGGTCAGCGTCAACGTATTTGAAGATCTCGCCTATGATTCGATATACAACATGTTGTGTAAGTAGATAGTATGCTATGAAATTGGAATAAATTTATCAGTTTAGGGTCCCCAGTGAACTTGACTGAATTATTGATTTTCAGGTCATTTCGAAAATCTGAAGGTCTGTGCAGGTATTGGAAATTTTTTGAAAGGGGCTCTTGAGCATCCTATACTGCAGTCGGGAACGTTTTTGGTCAAGAGAGCCATAAAATATACATATTTTCAATTGCATTTTCGTGCGAGCCATATAACATTTTTTCACTTAATCAGGCTTGAAATGTTTACTCAAAAGTCAACACATACAATGTCAATATACATTTAATGTGATTTCTGATGCTGCATGTAGTCGCTGCGGGCCTTGAACGGTTGCTCACATTCAGCCCAAGTTGAAATCTACGATACTCATCACCCTTTTTTGTTTAGGCATCTCCGTAGTGTTTTTGAAACTCACAATGTCACAATATATGTTCCAGAATCCCATTGTTTGTCACAATGCCTGTCTGGTAATTATCTTACATAACATAGACATGTGCTGGACGCGCGTTCTCAAACGTATTGGGAATTTCCTGCCAAATTTGGCTATAAAAGAGTTTGAAATTTCGTAACAATAGTAAGCTTAGTCCTGGGATATTAGATTTTTCTGGGAGCCATATGCCGTCACCAAAAGAGCCATATATGGCTCGCGAGCCATGGGTTCCCGACCCCTGCTCTACTGTAATGGTCATTTCGAAAATCTAAAGGTCTGTGCAGGTATTGGAAATTTTTTGAAAGGGGCTCTTGAGCATCCTCTACTGCAATGGGGTGGGTGCAAGATTGCACAAAAAATATATATACAGGGCACCAAAATGTGAAATTATGGGCAAGTAATAACATTTTTTTGTGAATGAAAACTGAATTTTCTTTGCAATATTCTTTGTATATATCATAAATAATTTTTTTTTTACAAAACCGTTCGCGTGCCACATTTGATCGTATGGCGTGCCAAATTTGGCGCACGAGTGCCTCGTGTTGTGCACCCCTAGTTTAGAGTATCTAAAAATAGTGTAGAGTGTTATTTAGGAATAGAACATTTTTTGCAATTGATACATTGTTGGAGTGTTAATTAAGATCACCATACCGCATTTCTTTGTATATTGCATTGACAAATCCAATCTAAACAAAAATATCGATTTATATATAAAATTGATTTATACTTTGTCATATTAGCATTTTTAACAGTACTACTTAATATTGTTGCGTATATTTTGAAAAAAAAGTGGTAAATGTCAATTAATGTTGCAATATTACCCACCTGTAACCGACTTTACATGTCCCGAATTTAGTCTCTTTGTATAAAGGCGAGTTCGGAAGAAAAGATGACAATTTCAACTCTTCGTGGAAGGAAAAGCACTTTTTCGGTGTAAAGGGTCTGAAATCTAATACAAGAAAGGTTGGGAGATGAAATATTGGATGTCAGGTGGAAATCTTCAATGATCAACGTAATAGAGGTAACATTGTAACCTTGGATCACCCTGATCTAAACAACGCCTCATTTAACTCAGGAGTGTCAAACGTGGGTTTTCGTGGGCCCCTTTCAATTTTGGAAATTATGCCCGAAAATTCTCAAATGACATTTGCATATTAATTTCACTATTATTTCAAAAAAATAATAAAATCTGTCTATCTTAAACTATCAAAAAAATTGGAAAAAATTCTGATAAAGAAAGAACAATAAAATGACTTCGGTACAATTACAATTATTTTTAATCGTTCTCTGGGGCTGCGTGTTTGGCACCCCTGATTTGAATGCAACCAAGTTATTATGAAACCCAAATGAAACAGCTGATTATATTAAAACAAATCCAAACCACTTTTTACTGCCAGCTGGTATTGGTCACAGGAATTGGTAATTTTTGAAAATTACCATATCCTTTAAGCCAACTAACCACGGCAAGGTTCCAGATTTTGAGTTGGATCTCTTTTTGAACAGAAGAAACCCAAGCATGGATAGGCAGATTGCCAATGCTTGGTAAGAAACTGCTGTGGATGCCATTGGCTGAACATAGTTCAGCTCATCCGCCTTCTGGTATACCAAGGGTCCCACTACCCAGAGGTACATTACATGTGGATGCCGTTGGCTGGCTAATATCAAGCTCATCCGCCTTCTGGTATACCAGGGTCCCACTACCCCTCCTGGAAACTACTGATCAAACTTTTTCAGATCTCCACGGAGACCTTTGGATTGCTTCGTCAGTTTACCACCAATCCTTGCAAAAAGCTTATTTGCAAAGCTGTATGATAGCACTCTAACAAGAAGTCTCGCTACAAAAGATATTAGAGACACAGCTTCCCCTTCAATGAAATTTTCATCACAGGCGTTCTCAATCAGATCTATATAGTTCTGACAAAATTGACTTTGGAGGACCTCCTCTGCAACTTTGTTAAAATTAATAGTGTTCGAATTTCTGCTAGCTTCCCGTGTAAACCTTAAGTACACACGTTGCAAAAGGTGGAGATATTCATGTGATGGATACATGAGAGCACCAACCTTTCTTTCCATTAAAGGAATAAGCGAACCCTGCGGAGCTGTACCACACATTTCGCATATGAGATACGATGTCGGAAATTTTGTTAGGGCCCTCTTGATTGTATATCGTCCTAAATATTCAAGTGTCGAATTGTTAGCCTCACTGAGCTCACCAGTTACAAGCTGCTTCACAGGGTCTTTGGGTAGAATAACCTGTTGTATTATCTCGAGCAATAGATCTGCAGCATAAGAATTGCTCAACACACTGCCACTGAATAAGGATTTGGCCTCACAGCAAAATTTAGGGAATTTGCTGATTATGACATTACAACTCCTACTTTGTGCAAATTCCTCCATCCAGTCTCTAACAACCTTTTCTCCACTGCAAGACAACTTGACTGATTCGCTGACATTTTCCATCAGCTTAACTGCATCTGCACTTTGCACTGAAGATCTAATGCTAGTACCTGTACAAGTAGAAGTGCCTTCCATATCTTTGAAAAGGAGTTCTTCAACAAGATCTGGTGTAAGCCAGTCATTAGAGCACTCTCCTAATTTCAATTATCTATCCATCTGTGTTAGAATATATGATGAATGGTTCAGATTGCTTCATTTCGGTTTTAGGAGTGAAAATAACAGAATATGGTTAAAATCGGAGTGATAATCATGCAACACCGGTCTTACTACTTACTGAATACAGTGCGAAACACCGCAAAGAGCGCGAAACAGCGCGAAACAGAAGGAAACCAAGACCCTGCAACACTCACTGAATTTGGTTCATTTTAGTTTTGGGGTTAACATAAAAAGGGAAAGTGAAAAATGGAAGTGAAGATTCAGGATAATCATGCAACACTAAAAAACTGACATGCAAGAAATAAAGATTATTTTTTCAAATACAGATCATAGAATCATGCAGTGTAATTCATGCAGAGCAAAGTGATTTTTATATTTGAGGTTTAGCCACATGCATTAATTTGGCTTTAAATAAATAGAGTGTTAGTGAGCAGACCATCCGTGCAAGTATGGTACTAATTCACGACAGTGAGCCATGCAAGAAAACCATGCACAGACATCATACCTTATTGAAGAAAAAATATACAGATATAGAAAGTCTATGATACTCTTATCTTAGCTTCAATATTGCAGTCTGAACAATATAAATCCTAGATTGCCCTCCAGGAAAAACTAAAAAAAACGACAAAAAGCCAATTTCTGTTTGCAAAATGTCATTAACCGTAAATGTTAAAAAATTAATGCACTTATCGGATTGTGATAGAATTCATCCGTAAACAGGTAAATGCCGGTCGACAGAAAAGGGATGAGGATATTCTGGCAGAAAATTAGCTTGTACTGTGCGTCCAACACCAAAATTTACCATACCGCTCCTCCTCACTCGCCCTGAATCGAAAACATAAAACTAACTCTGGAAATGAATGTCAACATTTCATACCGCCAAAAAAACGAAAAAAGTTGTCATCGAACAGCGTCAGTCGGCCGGAACGAAAGAGTCGAATAACTATCATTATGAGGTAACTATGATCAAACTACACGACACCGAAAATCGACGACTCCGGCATTGTTACGTAACAAAACGATTTGAGCAGAACTAACATCAACATTATAAGATGTGCATTACTGCTTTTGCAATGCAGCTTTTGGTTTTGCTGCTTAAATTTCTAAATTTTTTGTGGGCCCCCCCGCGACCGCGGGGGTGGATGCTACGCCACTGACCGTACCGGTATTTAATTGTGACAGATTGTATACCCGTACTACTTCGCTTTAGATTTCGTGTTCACTGTTCATATATTTGAGCATCGCTCTCTTGTTGTTGTATATATGATCATGTTCATAATGATATTGTACAAATCTTCACTGTAATCTCGAACGGTGTACTTTATCGATGAAAGCAGTAAATGAAAAAAAACTATCACATATATAATTTCACATCTTTATTTGTGCATATTACAATGAAATTGAATGTAAAACAGTTCTCAGTCTATATTCAAAAAGATATATATGTATGTGATATAGGCAATAACACACGTGTTTTGAAAAGTTCACTTTGATCTTCATCCGAATAGATGAATAAACTGATTTAGAGGAAAGAAATGTTCTGACTTTTGATGAATGACTGCCACTCAATAATATTTTCTTTAAATGATCCGTCATTTAGGCATTGGAGAAACAAATAAAAAATTGCTCTCGACTTCCCCTCGGCGGATAAGGAAAATTGCGATTAGTTAGAATTAGTAATGTTGCTCTGGATATATTTTAATTTTTTATTTTATTGAAAAGTGCATATTACTAATAAATAAAAATTAATAAGCAAATTTTTATTCAAATATAACAATATCACTGACATATTTATTATCAAAATAGCAATGTCGCGCAGCAGATAATCGTATAATATTACGAGAAAGTCGCCTGACACAACAGACAACGTTATTATATCATTCAAAATAGATAAACTCTTTAAATTAGAAACGTCACACAGATATGAGATAATATTGATTGGCCGTGTTGATAATTTATTATGTTTTTTCCTCTTAATTTTCTCTGCATCATGTCAGTACATCTAATAATGATTATTTCACCTTATACCAATCAGAACATTTAGGAAATTGTATAGCTCGCCCAAGATGAGCTATTTATGTGAACTATGCGAATGACATTGGAATGTATTTCTTTGTAACAAAAAAGAAGCATTAATATGGATTAAATGGAATCAATTTACAATTTATAAAGGCAGAAGATGCCTCGTAACACTTCGCTGGTATGCGACTCTAATAAAACATGTATAACTTCTGACGTGCAGTATGTTACATATTTCATTGAAAACAAGATAAAAATGCTACATTATAAAGTATCGGACACTTAAATCAAGCACATATAAACATGCGAATCCGTTGCTAGCTATTTACATTTAAGACATACATTAAAGCAATACAACATCGAACTTTTTGCCTGGCTGGATAATAGAAAACGCAAATATAAAGGGAGAGTATAGTTATGACAATAAATATTAGACGCATATAAAAAAAATCGCCTCCAAATGGAATGTGTTGAAATGGAGATTGCAACGACGTCCTGCTCAACTCAACACAGGACTATCAACAACAAAAATGGGAATGAGAGAATAATATAACCGATGATTGGTCGCAACAAAATACACACACAGTTGACAACAAAATAAATCAAGTGATATACCAAAAGGAATGGAATTTCATAAAAGTGTGGGAGCATTAGAATCCTTCAAACGTTGGAACACAAAAACCAACAAGAAAAAAATACGCTTGGTATTACAACCAATGATATTATAGTACGCATATACCATGAAACAATAAAAAAGAAACAAATATGAAATATTTTAAAACATAAGCAGCAAATCACACCGCGAATTATTGCATTATAAATAAATATAATTATATATATATATACCATAACGGTACCTCATCATATTTATCATAACCAATGAAATATAAAATCCTAACAGATATAAATGTAAATTCAGTATAAGGAGACCATTATGGTGTTTGTCGCTAGTAGATCGCGAAGGAAGGCAAAATATGATTTCGAAAATTTAAGCTTGAAAATAATTCTCAGCCAGTACAGCAATCTTAACAGAGCGCACACTGTCCAATTCACACTAATTTTGGTGCGAATTCTGGTAGCAAGAGGTGACGCCTTCTTCAGATTATCTTTTTTAAGAAGCAAATCACAGTTTATAGCGATTTAACACTCACGTCAAACGAGATAAAGTTTATAAATATTCATTAATTAAGTGGATATTTTCTTGTAATACAGGCGGTTGAAGAACAGATCACATAACATTAGCGTGTACTTGGGGTTGGGGATTGCAAGCGTGAAATACCTTACGAATTTCATTATCCTGGGGAAAATTAGTGAATATAGTCGGTCCTAAAATATTTGACGAGACAATGGTAAAACAAACGATGATCCTCCTTTTATGAACAGTGCAAATTTCCAATTTTTTAGTTTCATGTTGCATACTTTGTTTGCTTTTATTACTTTGTTGAAACATTTCACATTTGCGGGCATTCTATTATTCAAATTCTTCCACACAAACGACCTGGAAGAAAAGTAATGAATATATAAATAAACATGATATATGCAAAAGTAATTTGAATAGCTATCTGAAACATTCAAAACTTGAATTTCTTAGCTTCTTGTTACGTTCAGTTCATCACAATTTATCATAAAAAATATTTGACTTTATCAACATTTCACGAAGTTCTCTTAGTATGATTATAATTAAATTTGATAAATAATTTTATGGGGATTTTCACCGAAATTAAAACTAAATCAACTGCATAGCAGAAAATAGAAAAATGATACGTCATTTGAATATCCAATATCGGTAGTCATCCCTCACGTATGTCAGGCAACAAATTGTCATAACAAACAATACTCTAATTGTTCATGAAACTGTTCATTCATTAAACGAAGGGGAAGGAAAGATAAGACATATTTTTGCTTTGTAATACTAAGTGAATTTTATGCGGTACAGTGCGGTAGTTACGGATGTTTTCGATACTTCCTCGATATTTATATCCCAAAACGTGAGAATGCACTTTCGATATTGTTATTGTCATGATTTATTAAAAGTTATTTCTTTTTATGACTATAAGCTTTCTGAAAAATCTAGACAATATTTAATTAATAAATTCGCAGAAGAGAAGTCAGTGCCATCTCGACAAGTGCCGCAATGGTAGGTGGAAAAGTAGTAAAGGTACAAAATAAGCATTCTGTTGTTTAAGGGAACCACCAGAAAATTCATACACTCAGATGGATAGGAGAGAATTAATTAAATGAAATAATTAACAGTGAAATTTTATATCTCCCTATTATTGGCGACTTTTATTAGCGATAAATTTTCATCAGTATGTTAAAATACAGACTTGATAAGCAAGTAAAACTTTTTCCTAATAAACCGCCAAAAAAAATAAACTCGATGACTGTATTCCGAGGACTTAAATGACATGATGCCTTCGACGAATTAATTTCACGTATCAACGCGAAATCTATTATATAGTTTTCTAAAATCGGCCAAACAACTCCGCGCTTTTTTTTTTCTAAAAAAGTGAGCAATCAAATATACCTGAAAGCCAAAAAAAAATGTGAATGCGGGTTCCTGTCATATATATCTAGGGTGACGTAATTAAATCAATCTGAGCTCATATAAATGAAATTAGTCGAAATTTTCAAACCAAATTCTGTCAAGACAGATTGCCCTCTTTGACGATATATATTGCACGTTTTTAGAGTGGCAAATTCAACCTGGCGGAGAATGCCCTTGATTGGTAATCAAAATGCGGTGAATATAATGCGTACAAGCGTCAAGGGAAACAATCATTGTACCACTTCTGGACGAGATCCCAAATAAGCCACTCAAACACCGAATTGGGGGAATTGTGACGCAGACTATTTGACAACCCAACTTTTATTGTTTGATCATTTCCAGTCCGGATTTTTATCAAAATGGAAAGGGTAATTTTGTTCTTGTTCTGACAAGAACTCGCCAAATTGCTTCCATTTTGTATAATAATCCAAGTACAATTAGTGAAAGTACGCCAATAGATTTTATTCACCCAAATAAGCTCGATTTTGGATCTAGAGCATATGGGAAAATCTGGGCTGCCTACAAGTGAAATTTACCATACAACTTTTCCATGCACATACGCATAGAGGTGCTATTTCTCAGCAGTGATTTAGGTTCCACATTACAACATGAATAGATTTTTATTTACTTTCATTTTTGTTTTTATTTCACAACCCTCATATTTTCTAAATCCATACAATATATATGTATTGTTGGACTGAGCAATATGGCAATATTGTTGGCAATATTTCAATCAAGTACGATTAACCGCATATTGTATAGTCAGATAAGCGAGAATGGAAAAAGGCCGATGGCCAAGAGAGTGTCTTTAACTCGTGAGTCACAGTGATATAGTTTTGAGCGAATATATTTCTTTGGCTATATCCTATACTTTATATTTGTTTGATAGATACCATGTCAATTGGTTCTAATTGTGATTGAATAAATTAGTTGAAAATTTGTCACATCCCTATTTTAAAACGGGAAAATTCAATTGAAAAATGAAGATATTTATGATGAATTAGGCTATGAAAGAACAATAAAATGGCCATGGTGACATGCCTCTAGGTTTTGTGTTAGTTTAATTTTTCTAAACCGTGTGGGTTGAGGCGTGGCAAACATCAAGAAAATATTTTAACAAGAAATATTTTGATATAGACAATGTTTGTTTATTGCATTCAAAATTAAAATAAACAAAGTTTATCAAAAAAAACTAATATTTTAGATTGACAGATTCAAGAAAGTGAGGTGATTAAAATATATAAAAACTTGTTCAAAATAATCAACAATGCAAACAAAACAAATATACTGGTATTGTCAAGTACCAGTAATTACTCTTACATACCAACACCTCGCTGACACTGTTTTAAAATATTGTAAAATTGCTAGTATATTTAAGTTAATTTAGTTACTCGCCTAATTTCATTAACCAAATATTTATACACAATTTATTATATCGTCACCGTAATCTTCGTTTATTATCATATTTTGCTCATTATAAGGTTTAAAGCATATTCATATATAATAACCTTGAATTTATATTTGTTTATTAAACTTTTATTTCCGTAGTTTGTTTGTTAGATCGTGGACACGATTTCCAATAAATCGAAAATCCAGATTACTTTCAAATTTGAGATAAACAATTTTGAAATAGGCGTATTTTAATAAAACAATATTTTTGCGAATTCGCCGTGGTTACAAGAACAGGTTAGACGACTCCACTAACAACCAACAATCAATGCTTGCAAATAAATAGAAATGCAACCTAAATAAGTAAATACCCAGAAATCTGATTAAATAAACTACGTTTTTATAAACATAAATAGTTTTAAATATATATTAACCTCCTTGAAAATGAAATATGCATGTTCAGCAAGATGCAAATGATTCTTGGATAGATAATGTGTAGCACACATAAAATTATTGAAAGAGCATTTATTAAAGCTGAATCAAAAAGCTAATTCATGAGAAATAACACGGTTGGGCAAAGTATCTCTACATCTCAGGTCGAAGAACTGACTCGGCCCCGTAATAACCCAGTGTGGGGCGTTTTGCATTTGAAATATCCAAAAAAAATTTAATTGGTTCTTTTCTAGTGGGTGTAGAACAAAATATATTGTGTTATTGCGCGTCTATCGTAACGAAAGTAAAAGTTTAAATCAAAATGAAACGCTATATTTGAATTCTAAATTTAGCCAAAAAATTTAACCGTTTATATAACAGATATCTAAAAAAAATCCCCTGCAACAAATTTTATCTTATATATAATTTTAATCTTTATTTTTATTTATTACCATCAAATTTTATGCTTATGCAATTATCTTTAGGGTAAAAATGCCGTAATCTTGTGACTATCTCTTATTCTTGGGATTGTTTATTATATGGCGGCTGATACAAAATTGCTTCCGGGCAGGTTTAATTTTTTTATTTTGTTTTTGTAAAAGTTAAGAGAGGTATTGTTTTGAAACGAGTTTCAAATACCTCAACGTCGTCCGCTTTCCAGAAAACACCAAAATTTCCAAGGATGCAAGTTGTCGACCGAGTTTATAAATCAACACGAACCAACCTCATTTGCTGACTAGCACATTTTGTAGATGTTTGTCAATTTACGTTTAGAAAAACATACATCATTAGTTATGGATTTACCGTCCATAAACTGCATTTCAAGTTGCAATTTTAAAATACCGAAAAAAAAGAAAAAATTTTATGCATATATGTTTACATTCAACCTGATAGAAAAAATAAGTTATTAGGTTGCATTAAAATATAATGATAATTTACTAGAAATACGTACTGTCTCTCTCAATGTATATCTTTTCACCAATCTAGAGTATAGTTTTTATACATAAAATATTGACACATAAATGCATCTGCTGCGTCAGTTTCCCAGATTTAAAGCTATTTTTCATATCACCCCTGCTCGTAATTCTATCTACAGATACTTGTAAGAGGCAGCCAAGTTTTTGCATGCATCTCTCTGATTCGAAATAGTTCAGCTACTTTAGTAATTGAAGTGATAAGTGTAAAGTATGAAACAGAGACTTTAGAACTTGTTACGTCAATTTCCGGCGAGCGTCAAAAGCTATCAAAATTTTTGACCATATATAATTTGACTTCAAAATTATTATATAATTTCATTTGTGTAAATAGGATATCAAAGTTTTATGCATGATAATCGACGCTCATAATTCTTTCTATGCTAAATTCAAATTAATCGAAAATAAGGTAGACGATAACATAAACAGCTAAATAAACACGGATTCTTGACACTCCTTATATTGTTTATATCTAGGGACGTGACCTGCGATTAAGCCCCGTGTATCGTTTACTAATACGATCGCCTTATTGATAAAGTCTGTGACGTCATCGATTAAATTTTTATTTTGATGTTCAAATGTAAATATACTTATATACATTCCCGAGAAGCGCGCCATTTTTCCTTTTGTGTTGTATGTACGAATCCAATGATCTGTGCCTTGATTATATACCTACACCCTCGTTGAGCAATAGTAGTGTATTGACTTTTTTTTTAAAATGTACAGATTTCAGGATGTCTCAAAAATGTCGCGTATGACTCAAAACAGTGGGATAAGCGAGACAAATGTGGCAACGTGGGACAAGATATTTCGGAAGAATCGCAGATTTTCAAACGATTCATGTTTCCCGTACTCAAGCGTGATTTTATTCAACGTCCTCGCACAAATATGATGCAAAAAATTACGCAACCGTTTTTTTCACTTAATCAATTTTTAACTTGTTACTACGTTGTTACTCCGAAGGTTCCTACTTTACTATAATAATTCTACGTACAAAATTTTAATTTCTATAAAAAGGATTCCAGAAAGATAATTTTACAATATAGCTTCTATACATCGATTTTTTTTTGCACATAACAACTGAATTTTTTGTCAGAATTATTATTAATTAATTATTTTTTAAGAGATTTACAAGAAATTATCAATTGTAGGTCACTATAGTCACTATTGATCATTTTCATCATCATCTGAGGGAGCGATTTTACGTCTCTCGACATTTTGTGAAGTGGCCGATTACTTATCCATCATTTGATTAAATAATTATATAGTATCAGTTAAGGCAAATCAAATATAAAATGAAATATTTTAAAACATACCGATTTATAATTTAAAAAGCTTTCAGGCACAAAGCCTTTAAGCCGCGATTGTATCATTCAGTAAAAACTTTTTTTTACCCTGATTTGATCAATAAAATTGCCCAAAAATACAATAGAGAACGTAGAATGAAACTACATTCTTGTATGCGGTCTCTGATAAAATGTTGCAGTGTCGCTCAGCGCTTGGCAAATGTTGGTGATACCAATCAACAACACCAATCAAGACGTTCGATTAACCGCACAGTTCAAGGGCAGAGAATTTTAATTGTATTCCAGGACACAGCTCACGCATTTTTTCGTATTTTTAGGTCGTACCTGACGCATGGCTTTTGATAATTTCAATGACTTCAATGAAAGCCGTGTGAATGAATAGAAATTTATAAATATATAAAAAAAAAATCGGCCGAAATTGATAAGCAGATAACAGTAATATTGTTATTATAATTCAAGAGAACAATAATCAAATATGTGAGTCAAATATATCAGCAAAATTTCTACCAGATGTTTAAAGAACTATACCGAATATTGGATTATGAAACCCAGCAGAATTAGGGGGAAAATAAACGTTGTAGGTTTCATATTGACCACAAGTTGCAGAGAACATCGACAACAGTAACAGTCCACAAGAACAATTTTGTGACTGTATCTATAGGTACATTTCGTGTCCAATAATGTCATTGGAAATATTCTTGAATTGTGCGCGTCGCCGTTGTGATTAATTGTCAAATAGCCTCCTTTATGAAGGATGGGGATAAGACTACCGCATAATGGTCACATGATCACCACAAACAAAAATTATCACCATTTATCACCAAAAAATAATTCCGATGGTTTTTTCATAAAAGTTTGTTAATCCTTATGAACACGGAACCAATTATGACATCAAACTCTTTTTATTTTACTATCTGGGGCTAATTTTATCGTTTTGTACATATTTCCCTTTTCAAAACATTTTAGATATCCTGAGTGATGTTTCTTGAAAACAACCTTTAATATTATTTGAAGATCCTGATTATACGTGGAGTTTTAATAAACACGTTTGCAAAGCCACAAACAATAACCGATCTAAAATAAAATGAACTAAACCGTGATGAAATATAAATATTATATCACGATAGGATCTCGGATGACATTTATGACAACTGTAGGGTGAGATAATAATCAATTTATGACTGGTCGGGTTTACGCAGTGGTTATATTTTCATTTCAAATTCGATGTTTTATTAACCTTACATATTTGGGCCTGATCATACCGATTATGAAAGTGAAATTTGATTAAAATTTCAGCGTTTTGCAAATTTTCCGACGGGCACGAATGTTAATAATGTAACAGTAATGATCTATTGTGTAAGATTTTGCCTGTGTGGTAAAATCATAAGCGTACAGATAACCTGGCCCAAGAGCGAAAGTAAAACTTTTTGTCGGCGCTAATATCAAAATTTTGGTAGCGTGTATGTATACAAATCATGTTGACAAGGATTACACTTATCCTATACCGGATTGACACCTATGGTGTTGTTTGTCTTATGTACAAACCCTAGACAACTGTCTGAATGTGGTAAAATGTATTTGCCTAATGCAACTCTGCCGGCGACACGTAGAGGAGTTTTATCGACTTCGTAAACTGCGGTCAACCCCAAACGCCATAATATCGCCACTCCAGCCCTTTTCCGTTAGTAAACAATTTTACCCGATTTGTACATTACGATATCTTACCGAGCATGAACTAATTATAACCTGATAATCCAATCTTGTCCCAGATTTATTCGCCGATGCAGTAGCGATTAAGAGAAATGTGTGAAGGAAAATGAAAAATGAGACAAATGGAGCCTGTGGTCTGATTTGTACACATATCCCTGACTGTTATGACCCTAAAACAAACTACCTTAAAGTATTGCAAAATATGACACGTCACAAAAACAAAAATGCCTACAAATGCATTATCAAGTCAGTGTGTCCTTGATTACAATGACTTATTGGAAAGTAGGAAAATATTATCCAACTTTACTATCCTCTGTAACGCGAAATTCCACATTCTCTTAAATGAGACTCGATTGGAAAATAATGTCTGAAATTTGACTGCTCAACAAGTGTTTAGTTGGACCTAATACGAACTCGTTCATAGCGGCCTACAAACAAACGTTTTATATCATTTTATACAACTTCCACAATACTCATCAATTCCACAACAAAGGTGTCAAAATTATCAATGTTTTAATTGATTGAGTTAAGCATTTGGTTTTGGCCAAGTATTCCGAGAACGTAGCATACCAATGGGCCAGTAAACCGGTCATTTTTCTCGCCATTCCACCAGATGTGGATTTAATTAAAAAAAACTGCAGAATATCCGATGGATATATATAAAATCCCGAATTATTTAACAAATTTTACGGAATCATTGGAATTCGTCTGAAAATGCTATATGCAAATTTACATTCACCGTAACCACCGCATTTATATAGAAATAATATAGAATAAATGGGAAGGATTGAAAGTTATTGTAAACGGTGATAATACTCGAGATAAAACACATTAGTGGCGCATGAATCAAGTTGCACAGCGCGGCGATTTCGTGTAAGGGCAAATCATTTCACGTGCAATACAGGCTGGAACGCACGGTTTCAAGATTTAGAAATTCAGAACAAATGAAATTACCAGCTATGATAACAATGCATTTCACGTCTCGTTCAGTATAATCAGCCATAGTGATTCTGTCCTATTTCCATGTATTAACGCGCATTTTCTCCATAAGTTTAAAATGAAATATCAAAGCGATGGAGCTAAGACTATTAATATTCTTTAAAATCGAATGCATTAGTGGAAGTGTATCATATAACTGATTGTCTGAGGAATTATGATTTCAGCCAGACGAAATGTTACAGAATAAATTCCTGAAAGTGTCCATGCAGGAGTTTCATTCTATTAGGCTGAAAAATCAAAATCGTACGTCCAACTTGGGCATAGTATACTTCAATAAAATTTGTCAAAACAATGTTATTTGGATAACAATTTTTTTTTTTGCATTACAATGCAAAAATGATAAGATTAAATTCTGCAGAAATTCTCATGTTAAGATTAGGGCGTATTGCCCTGTGATTTCGAAACAGTAAGTGTTCACATGTTTACGAATAATTGAATTTGGAAATGGAAATCCCCTTTGATGTTACTATATCATCCAAACCCTTGCGTTTAAGTTTAACTAGAGATTTACCATAGAAAAAAAGTATTTTTGCGTCTTTCTCAACAGTGTCCCTTCACTATATTACCATAAGCTAATACACAGTATTAAAGTTACTTCACATTATAAAAACATAGGGACGAATTGTTAGATGAAATACACTTTACCAAACAACCACATAAGATCTATGCAAATAAAATATCATTTTGCGACACGGGCCATCGCTGCCCACAAAGCTGAGTAAATAACATGGGGGAATATTTTCAAACCAACTAAAAAGCTATAAAACATCTAAAGATTATATCATCTCTACTAATAATATATACATTCCCAAATATATTAGCGAAACAGGAGGCATTGACCCCTTAGCAGCATATGATGTCACAAGAGACAGATTTTTACAATTAAAAATCCCAGGAACAATATATTGGATGTATTGGGGGCTTGCCAATCTATGTATTTGATCATTACTCATCTGTCAATTTAAGTACAAATCTACAAAATGTTAAATTGACATCAATTGAGTTTACCGGGAAAATTTACTTATTGTCGGACAGAAATTCAAAACACTGGTGCAAAACTACATCGAGATGGTTGTCACGTGAATATCAAAGCATTTCGCTTTGATTTTGAAATCTAGTCTGCAATGTGGATGATATTAGTACATTGTCAACTATACAAGCAGAAAATAAAGAAGATCGCAGCGTTTAAATCGTGCATTGCATTATTGCAGTATACCATGCATTATTGCAGCACCTGCAAAATGAATACGATTTAAATTTTTCTACTTCGAGTGCATGAAATAGCATATTAAAAACTTTCCAGTGCGTTGCCTCTAAAATATCCATACTTTTTCTGCCATCCTAGTTACGAATGTCTATTTTTTGTACATATACCTGGAATTGTTGAAAGCATTAACCGTGAAAGGGTTAACTTCGTAATTATTGATTTAATATACCGGATGGACATTCTCTTCGATATACGTGGATAAATTGATTTCATTTTATTTTCTTCATAAGGGACAAGATTCATTTAGGGTTGGTTGAGATAAGGCACGGACAAATAACGCTCTTCTTCGTAAATAGTATATTATTCCTTCAATAATAATATAATAACTTATGAAAAGACAATTTAACAATGGTTTATGCATGACCTTGCGTGTGTATGAGATAACACTGGTTTACAAATAACTTAAACGGTCATAAATGTCAGATTAACGTTTACACAAGCATGGCCCGCAGTATCCGATCTAAACTCAAAATTGCATGTATTGAAACTAGACAATTTCAGGCATGCTTGGAACTTGTATGACTGCTTTATAAATTTGGAATACGCAGCAAACATCAAATGAAAAAGACATTGCGTTTTGCAAGATGACATGAGAAAATTTTAAACATTACCACAATATAAAGTGTGCTTACACGGTTCATAAAAATAAACGACATTTTATTTGTTATATATATTGCTTATTTCAAAGCATATCAAAAGGGTGTTTAATATTAGGCGTAAAATGTATTTTATAGTATTCACAGTATGAACTTTTATAAGTTTATTGCCCACATTTTAATCTCTTTTGTCATGTCATTTTTGACTGGTACTCGTACATCTTCAAGGCGGTGCAGCAAGAGAAGACGAACGACTGTAAATAAATTGTCTCAAACTAAGACGAGGTTATTTGGAATTGCGTTTCTAGCATTCCTACTAATTACCCTCGGGCTATTTGTGTGTACAGTAGAGTGGACATACTTAAACCCCTTGTTTGCTAGGTAAACATACGACCTATTGAGTTGGTTATGCCCTTTCCGGAGAAACAAATAGACAAAATTTACCTTTGAAGGGGTTCGTAGATGGACGACAGGGACCGCGCCCAGATTTCAAGTACCGAGAATACACAACTGGACATTTGTGCTAAAGTGATGCTTAACCCTCTTGAATCACCAATATCTGGAATATTATTTTATATGGAATATGAAATTTAAACACTAATTTTCAATGAAAAAAATATTTGAAGATTTCTGCTATCTACTAACACCTCCATATTTTTTCCAACTGCAGAGATGGTCAGCAATTCCCAATGACTGGAAATTATTTCTCCATGCCACAACCACTCCAAAAGCTATTTTTTGCAAAGTTACAACAAAAAAATAGGCCTATTTTCAGTTTTTGAAAAAGGTAAATAATCATGTTGAATCGCCGAAGCTACACTAAAAAAATTAGTGTTTTAAAGTTGACGAAAATTTTTTTCCAATCGAAAATGAACACATATCAGTTAAATTAGTTTTCATTAATATACAAATGGGGAAAATATTAAAAATTCAATATTGATTTAATCTATTCTATTCACTCAATCTCCCGGGTCTTAAGGGTTAAAATTCAACTTTCTTTAATTAGAAGTTTAAACGACCATAAGTTTGATTTGTGCGTTGTGGGTTTTATTGAAATAACTCGCTCGTCTTTTCTGGGGAATAAATAAAGCGAGCACGTTTGTTCTACCTTAATATAAAATCCCTAACTTTTATTGGCTCATTAATGTGGTCACAAATATTTTCTTTTGATGACCGTTCGAGTGTTTTCAAACTGAAAAACATCCCGTAGATTACGTTTGTCAGTGCTACGTTGCCACGCTTTGGATTATGATCGCCAATTCATTATGTAGTATTACACGATCATGCTTGATATAAACAACGCTTGAGATTTTTTGATTGGTGTATCGTAAAATATTACTTTTTTCTTAATCAATTGGGCCATCGATAGAACATGTGTGACTTCTTGAGAGCATGATCTGGACTCATATTCCATTCGTATATGCTATAATTTACGTTATATTCTAAGCTAGATTGCTATTTTTTCCCTCAATTATCTACGATATATGTATGGCCATTAGTTGAATATATCAATTCATTTGTGAATCTTAATTGAAAATAGGGGCATGGAACGATGAAAAATGACCTACAAACAAACAAACATCTATTTTAGGTTTTGTTAAGTCAGGGTTGGGTCAGTAAAGCGTCACTGTAGTCATGGGATACATATATACAACACATTGCGTGTCTTAGCGTGACGTGACTAACAAAATAACGAATACCTAGTGAAATTCATTATTAATTTCTTACTACACAGTTCGCATAAACTATATTTTGTGAAAAAAACTTTAATTTTGTTGTCAACTACTCGGCACATATGATTGTATATATTTTAGTTTACTGAATTTTCGCTTGTTGTCTTGATGTGAAACGAACGAATTAAATTAAACCAGAGAAAAAGCTTGAAACCTTTTGTACTTACTCCTTTGCTTTTTCAAAACGCTGAAAAATGCCTTACAGTTTACCCTCGTACAGTAAAACTTGACAGTTTCTCGGAATACACAAATGCCACCACAAAATACCAATTTCCACAAAGTTTATTTTATACCCAATTTCCGAGTTTTTATGGGGTTCAGAGAATAATGCTGTAACGCGTTTTATTTGATTGTCCTAAGTTCTTATTAGTCTTGAATCTCCTTTCAATAGCTACGGTGGCCGTATTTCGCGAAATCAAATAAAAACAAACTAGGTCGATGAAATTCAGAAAATTGAAACAGAAAGCCAATGTGAATCGAGATGAAATTTGGAATATAGCGCGCTTCCCCAGTAAAACAACTCAATATAACATGTGATGTTACAAACTGAACGTTGTAAAAAATATTTCGTAGGATTTTTTCCAAAAAGTTATCGAAGTGCCTTGTTTGGAGCAAAAGACGTGATTAAAAGGTGACACCAACGTGAAATGTTTTATGGCAACAGGGTCGTCAGGAAAAATAAAATCAACATTGTCATTGCATTGAATACAACAGTTGCATAACCCTAACGTAATATAGCGTGTTTCTTGACTATAGGTTAATACAGTATTCAATAGTGGATCCATATTTATTATCATATTCAAAGTATAGGCATGGTATGTCAACCAAAAATTCATAACCGCCCACAATTATCAACCAATCTCTGCAAGGATTTCCTGCTAAAAAACGCCACACTAGATCAAATGAACAACATAGTCTAGCAAAGTATCTAAGCCTTGATTTATCATAAGTTAATATTTGGTCATACTAACCAAATCTAACGTTCTAACGCCATGTTTTCAAAAGATGGAAAATCGGCAATGCTATCTCTCCCCGTATTGGGAGTAATCCTGCATTCTGAATGCTTATTGGAATTGCGGTCAAGGCCGTTAAATATAACGAAGGCAATCTGCACCGGGGTGTTGACATTCCGAAGCGTGTTTTTCCATTTCGGAGCAAGGGAGGCTGGGAATGCGATTTTTCTCAGAAATGATCTGCGTCTGTGGACCTATATGGTCACACCAGACATTGCTATCGTTGAAGGTCTTTGTTCGTCCCTGAGATTCTTGGAATTGAATAGAGGCAGTTTCAGTTCGTCATGTAACGAATTTGAACTGATAGAGAAAAAGTGATGTATCTGTTTCACGAATAAAAACACGGTTTAAGTAAGTAACTTGAAAATGTAATAACTAGTTTTACTATTTTTAAAAACGGTTTTATTTATAATATGTATATTGAATTGTGGATCATTCCTATTTTTTTCGATGTCGTTTATATACTGGCGCAGGATATCATCTCAATAATTTCAAATACAAACTTGTGGGTAGCACAAACAGATAGGATTAAGGTTAAAGCTCGTATTCGTCAGGTCTTGAATGGTAGATTATCTAAATGGTTCATATCGACTAGCATGTTTGAAACAAATGATATAGTTGTGTCGTTATGTTCAATAATATATTTCCAGCCAAATTGTGTAATGTTGAAAGTTGCTTAAGGATAGCCTACCTCTGTGCTGGCTAACAGACCTATTTTATGTTATCACGACTTACAAAGAATCCTATTGTTTGCCAAGGGATAACTATCGTTATTTTTACTCTTGTTTATTGTTTGTTTGCTTCCCTTCGACGACCATAAATATGTTGAATGACCTATGTCCACATTATTGCTCCACACTTTAATAATATGGCAAACATTGGTCGGTGTCATTTGCGAGAAATCGTCAATTTTACTACGAATCTCACATTATATGATCACTTTTAACCCTCTACACACTTTTTTAATTTCACACTAACCAAGCACATCCCATGTAATCTTATATACTAGTAAATCAGAATAGTTCAATTCAGCATATTCTAAAATACATGTTTTTCTGAATATATATATGATATATATAAATATAATTGACGCATATATTTCCATGTACATAGCCATAACGATCTTTCGGTAGATAAAAAAATGTTTTTACTTAAAAAATGTATAGAATTAAAGAATTCTGCGTAATTTAAATTATATCAACTATGCACACAAATAAACATAAACAACAAAAAGTTAAAAAATGTCTCATAAACCTGATGTGGAGATAACTCTCGTCTGTTTGTTTAAGTTTGTATATCCGCAAGTGGAACGATAGCATTTTTTTGTATACAATTTGTTGTGATTAATAGCTAACGCAGTTATGTAGAATCTGCTCGTACATATACTTCGTAAAATAGTAGATTAAATATTCAAATTGAGATGTTGAAGTTATTTGACTGAATCGAATTTTTCGAATATGAATACCTCGAAATTAGAAAAAGTTGAGAATGCGCCGAGACAAAAAAATGCCATTTTTTTAATATACTTATTTTGGCTTATTTATTCTTCCTAAGCATTAAATTTCTATATTTTGAATAAAATGTTTTACTCCCGAAAATTCTACAATAGTCACTGTTAGGCAAATCCGCGTTATCACCAATGAGTAACTTGAAAAAAAAAAACTAATAATATGTTTTATGCAACCTTGATGCACAATATTCGATTGCAAATCCAAACTAATTATACCCTTGAGTGGGAATTATACCAATATGAATCTGGGCCACTCAAGATTTCATGTTTCCCGCGATGATTAACAAGAGTATTGAATGACACGGAGTGATACGTTTTTTAGTGTTAAAATCACGTCATCTCATAGTGATTAGGACATTTTTTGTGGTCCATCCCATCATATTCTGTAGCTAGAGTTGTTTTACTATCAGTTTTGTTTCAAATGCTGTCGGATTCTGATATAAAGTTCATGACGGTGGCGCGATATAGTCGATGTTGCAACATTTAACTAGTACTAACATTATTACACGCCTGTCAAAAAACCCGCTGTTCAATTGAGAAAAAATAAAAAGATCTAATAGTTTAGCAGGGCAAATATTAGTTTATAGTAAGATGCAAATTTTAGGTTGTTTTCCGCGTAACAAGATATTATCATATCACCTAAATTGTGATTTAAATAAACAAACTCAATCTAGAAACTGTTTATTTATTTTTTGTACTGCTAATTAAAATTGAATGATAAACAGATGTGAAGCCATCATCCATGAATCATGCATGAAAAGGTAATATTACTATTTAAACTTGTCAAATTTCCTTTAACGGCCGCACCAATTGATAGAATTAATGAATATATATTAATTTTCTCGCTTCCGCAACTGCAAACGTCGCTCCTCCAATTGGGCGTGTTTTTTTTACATATTTTTTGTTTATAATATTCTATAAACAAACCTTCAATCTAAACTCAAAATGCATAAACTTCGAAACTGGGGACATAGCGATATTCAAAATGGCGGATGTCTTTTGCGATTGGTAACCAAAACAAAACGTATGCACCTGTTTGCAATCGAAATGATTCGTGTCGTTATATAAAAGTGATAATTATTTTACTTTACAAGATGTACTGGTTGACCTCGCCCCAGATGACATTTCTTAATTTTGTATTCGGTATATTTTTTTAAATGTTATGACATGACGTATATATATATATATATTTACAATGTAATTGACGCAGACAACTAAATCGTTTAATTTTACCTATGTAATATCACCGGTTACCACAATTGCAGGATTTATTAAATCGCATTCACAAAGAATTTTAAACATGTACGAAATCAATTAAACAAACAGCAATGAACTACGCTTTTTCTATTGTATACTTCTCACATTTTCAAGTATTAACACATGTTGAATAACGGCTTAAAGGTGAAATATACAGCAATATAGGGAATTAGTATCAGCATGGCGAGGACGTGCAGAAATGGTAGTACGAGTCAAGGCCCCATTGGCGTAAAAACCAATGTTTGTCGTACTGTTTGTTTATGCGGATACACTTTTGTGTAGAATTCAAATTTATGTTTCAGATTAGGAATGATATACGACTTTGGAATATGAATATGGAAAAAAACAAGCTTCTTAATGGAATTGTGGTGACTTAGTGTCAGATTACCCAAGACAACGAGCAGTTCCCAAACTTTTTCGTTGAATTTCTCACTTCGCCAATTTTGGAACTCTTTATTCCTCTCGTACTAATGGATACTTATCCAGTGTCAGTACAAGTCGTTCTCCCGGTTTGGCACAATTTCATTAGTATATAATGTATACATAATAAGTATATATTATAGCGATAAAGAACTGAAGAATATTAGCAATTTAACAGTGAATACAGAGAAAAATTCCTCCCTAAGAAGGACGAAATACCTATCAGGCTGGGAGACGGAGATAGGGAACAATAAGTTTATCATTTTAAATTGCTATAGAGGCTCTATGTAAATATGAAAATTTTAGAAAATACAGAAAAGACCATCTTGCACATCACTAATCGGAGTTTGAGATCCAGGCGCCATTTTGACTCAGATTAACAAGAAAAAAAGATCAGTCGAGTTTGCATCAACTTTCGCAACTAAATCAGATCACAACATCCTATCCCAGAATGTTCTTTGTTAAAGCCTTGTCGATAAATAGTTGTTAATACGAGTATCGTGTGTTTATACATACACTTGTAGGAACCCCGTTCATTCTTAATCCCCAGGACGTGACTACCTAACTCCGCCCAAACTGACAAATCCAATCGCGTCTTAAGCTCAAAGTTTAGTGTTATCTACGAATACCCAAACAAATGGGAGAGGCCTAAACGTTCACTGACATTAATATAGCAGAAATATCCGTAGTCAATCATGCGATAAATGTAATGGAATAGTTTATCAGGTATCAAACATTGTTGACGAACGTTGACGAATGTACATCAAATCTATATGACAGAGATGATTTAACACAGTTTATATTTGGGCCACGGCACATCAATCGAACTCAGGTTCCCCATGATTGACGGCGTGTATGATTAGAAAAATATGTCAAGCCTAGGATAACGGCATTACTGATTAATTGATGTATTTATATTTCATAGAATCTTAATATAAACACGAAAAATATTGCTGATTAGCATTTTTCACTTCGCTTGGTGACGCTTGTGGGGATCAGCGATAGCAACAGGGATTCCATTGTTAGTTCTAGAGACAAGATTACAGCCTATGAAAATTATGTCATAGTTTTTCCTATCTGGGATATCTGTAGATTTTTTTTTTCGTTTGACTGTATTTATTGAGGGTCGCTAAGGTGCATAACTTAATGTCAAGCTAAAACTAGATATCGATTAGAATTCGACCAAAGCACAAATAACAATTAAGTGATTGTTTGCTCAACCTTTAGTTAGATTGGAAAAAATGCCAAATCACGCTGTACAAGTTGAAGATTGTGACTACGTCTCGGTTAAAAACAAATGTTTGCTACAAGAAAAGGGTCGGGAGGACGCATTTTTTCTTAGTTGAATTAAAATCCTCTTCAAAAGATATAAACGATTTTCACAAAATTGAAACTGCTTCCAAAAATTTGATCTTTCCAAATTATATAATAATATGATGACTAAAAAGCTGAATAAAAATCAGTTTATTATCTGGTATTATTTCTGGTATTGTGTCTAGATGAAAAAAAGCAATCCAAATAAATTTTGAATATAACGTATAAATAAAGTAATGTTACTTATTATGCAGCCCACAAAACGCGATTACAAAAATTTAGTCGCTGCTTATTTTCGTGAAGGGATTTGAAATTTCCACGAAGCGGGATATAATTTTATTGTCAGATTTTCTATGAATTGTTTGTAACGGACAGAAATTTATAAGTTGAAGAGTGTACTTTAGTTAACCTTTTAAAAGTGAACATATAAAGATACCACGAAATTCAACAATTATTTCTATGTGCATTCGGAAACCAGTTTTCTGATTCCCAGTAAACATTATTTTTGCAATTTGACTGGAAAAATGTGTCATATGAACTTTGAAAAATAATATGAAAATATATCGGAATATTTACGTAAACGTAAAAATTGCCTATTTTTGACATCAAACGAAATAAAATATTTTAAGCAATATTATATAATTTATTACCATTATAAGTTTCGAATTAAGCGCTAAACGAAAAAACTTGGAGAAAGACAGCTGGTTTGTTCTTGTAAAGCATGTGGAAAAAATGATTCAATCCCAACTCGACTATTTGGTGTTGAAAACATTCTGTTTATTAACTGGAATATTACTATGTTATTAAAATACAACATTTTAACCTATATGAAACCAATGAAATTCTCACCATGGCACTCATATATTGCAGAATCCTTCGTACTTGTCGTGATGTATATGTGAATAATGGTCCTTCCGGGCTTCGTGGACGTGGTTTGGATATTATGGTTGACGAGGCGATAATGGCGGAGCTCTGCTACCTTCGAACGTTGTCATCGTGGATCGTTGTTTGACAAAAATGAAAGACGGGTATCGGGGTGAAAAAATTACAAAATATACAGTGCTTTTTCAATATTCAGTTCAAATTTAATTGCAAAAATCATCGAGCACATTCTTGAAGAGTTTTTGTGAATTTGCTTCCGCCCGACTGGAGATGAGAATTGCTTTTTATAGCCATGGGATTCGTGGAAGCGGTTTCAGGGAAACGAGAAGAGAAAGTCATTGTGTGGGCGTTCATCGGTTTGTCGCCGATGGATAACGAGGCTGGAATCGTTGAAAATACAGACGGAGCTATAAGGGGGTGTCCGTACATGAAAGATGAAGTCATTCCTCCGTAATTAAGCACAGGCTGGGTGGGGTAGTTATACAAATTAAAAAAGTTTTTCGTCAAAGTTACATTTGATGACAAGTCTCCAGCGTTTTTGTCATCGTTTCGTGTACTGTACTTGCTAGCCGCCGGCGATATTGCTTGTCCAAATTTAGACAGCAAATCACCGCACGTTGCTACCGATCTTCTTTCCGAAAATGCGTTAGTAAGAGCGCTCAACGGCCTTGATTCCAAGTTTAGAGTATCTGTAGACGGAATCAAAATGGATCTGTATTCAGGATTGCGATGTTGTACAGGTACTTGACTGCATTTCGAAAAATGTTCTTCGTCTTGTTGTGACCCAGTAGGTTTCAAAACTCTAGCCGCACCTTTGAAACGATTTTTATCGTGTCGAACGCTTTTATGTTGGGCCAGGTTGTCCTTACGCTTTGCAGCATAACTACACTGATCACATTGAAACGGACGTTCTCCAGTATGAATACGAATGTGTTCGATCAGTTTACTGAGATTCTTACCGTGATAATCACAGTGTTGGCACCTATGAAGACGACATTTGTTTACATACATTACAGAACAAGTCTATTTTTAACTTTTTCTCATCAACACTACAAAAACCAAACGAACGGACGACAACGTACGCAAAAAACGCAAAACTTAAGAATTAGGTTTATATAGCCTGTACAAGAAATTAAGGTTCAGTTACTAAAATGAAAAATAGGCATGTATAATGGCGTCCACGTAACACAAAATTTGATGAAGTAATGGCTGAATCCTACTTCACTTTTGCTCACTTGATAATTTTGTGACTTTGAGAACTAAACTTAGGTAACTGAAATAAACATGGAAACAGTCGATCCTCTCAAGAAACATATTTTGCTTCTATATGTAAAATCTAATATTTCTTACCTATACATCCCATCTTCCTTATGAATCGACATATGTTCCTGTAATGAAGCATTATTGTTTGCTATAAAATCACAAAGACGACATTTCAATTCTCTCGTGGAAGCCAACCAGCTTGATTGTTGTTGCTGTTGACTACCATTACAACGATATTGTGAGTTGTTGTCTTTCGGGGATGAAATTCCATTTCCAGATCGTATGGTCGACAAAACATCATTATCTGGAATAAAAAATTGAAAAATGGTAGACACTAAATATTATTGTCTGCAAAAAATGACTAACGAAATAAACCGATTACGAATATTATTAATTTTATTGACAATTACTAAAGACTAAATTTGTTTATCATTAGGGAAAGTCATTCTACTTACAAGATGATGGCATTGAGAGGGACGTTGGTTTTTCCTCATTCTCGTCGCAGATTTTGACATCCTCACCGTCTTCGGAGGTCACATTCCTCATTTCTCTATCCGATCTTGGATTCTTTTGATCGAAATCTGATTTGCAAGTGTATGTTGCGTGTGTGTCATTGGAAGATATGAAAGTGTACCTTGTACCACCAGACCTTTCATCTCTCTTGTTGGTTGAAACTTTTTCTTTTTTACCGTCAAAATCACCAGTGGAAGACGATTCTGCATTGATTACAGATCTGTCTTCTTTCAAACCATTCTGAGAGATTTTTCTTGAAATATTTCGTTCCGTTGCATGATCTATTTGAATATCATCTGCATGCTGTTTTTCTAGCAAATCTGATGTTTTGAATGTAGTATTCAGATGTGGAAATCCTGAAATAGAAAAGGATCTATCTTTTCAAATCAAAGTGGCCAAAAACTAAAAAATTATTATTTAATTTTTTTTATAATTGGAATTAAAATTTAATCATTGTTAAACTTGACAGAATGATTCGTATACTTGCTTTTGTTCAGATAACATGACAGGCCCTCACCCTCGAGTAAAGAAACAAGGGCGCTTCAGAAGTACGTGTACCAATATGCAGGTAACAAATTTTGTTCGCGTGTTTACATTAAGTTGTGTAAAGGGACTAAAACCTATGGGTGTATTCTATTGACTAACACAGACAGTCCCTGAACTCGTGAAAGTCTACAATAAGGAAAATCGGAATAAAAGTATGGCATAACCCTAACCTGGTACATATACTACGGGAGTACCGAAACAAGTTTTCCATGTCTGATAAAAGAGTTGAAAAGGGCGTGAAACCAGGTTGACATCAGCTTATTTATTTATATTTTTATTTGAGGCTATGTACTCGGGAATAAATACCTTAGTAAGGAATACGTAATTTATCGTTAAGATCGGCAGATATTAATAGATGGATTACATGAGTCCGATTTAATCCGGAATCGAAATAACCAAGAACACTTTATAAAAATGCATAAAGTGAATCGAATTTCCTTACAATTATTCCCAATTCTTCACAGGAAATATGACATTCAATATTACTTGATTATTCAACATCTTGGTGAAATTTGTTTACAATGAAATCATATCTTCATATCATTTACCCGTAGGCATCGATGATGAAATACTTACTCGTATCAAAAAGAAAAAGAATGAGGAATTTTAATGTTAAATACTTAATACTGCTTATGTCTGAAGAGGGATTTTAATTTGGTTTATACTATGTATGCGAAAGATCACGTATAGAGAATATAAAAATAATATTAAATCAGTATGGCAATACATATATTAGAAGGAAAAATATTTTGCTTTCCAGAGATTTTGAAGTTTTTTTATTGGAATAAATATGGTTTAATAATAATATAATAATTTGAGATTTCTGTTTGCATATATATATATATATATCAAAAGTAATCATCATCGTTAATATTTCCAACTTTTTTTTGTTTCATCCCAAAGAAAGCTGCTCTGGTTTTATAAATCAAATAGGTTTGAAATAATCCGAATCCTACTGACCTAAAGTGACGATTTTAGGAGTTTTTTATTACCCCACGCAACGAAAAAGTTTTGAATCTCATTATAAATCTTTTAAAAATCTCAGTTCTCAGTATCCGAGTTCAAATGATTAAATTGTTTGTTTTAAAGTTGTGCGCAACACAAATTTATTTGAAGTTTTGAAATCAATTCTCCACAGTGACCCTAAGAATAATCCGCCCAGGTAAGTCATGTCTAAGGTACTTGCAAACCTATATTTAAAGGCTTTACTTGTTCCTAGAATTTGCGACAAGAGGTTCAGGTGACATCAGGCCACAGTATCAAGTGGATGAGGTTAGGCTAAATCAAAATTTCATGACCAAGCTGCACTGACTGACTATACAAGGACAGCGATAAGCTTCCTAGAATTAAAACCCATTATTTTTTATTAGTAAAATACCAATTCGATGTCCCACATTTTTGTGGGTATTAGTCTTGTTTTTTCCTTTTTTCATCTCATTTGCATCAAACTTGGATACTTAAAATTAACAATTTTATATCGTTCCAACTTTAACTGTGCCACCCACATCTGGGAAGGTAATTAGGATTGGGTTTACGTGTTTTTTTCATATTAAGCATGTACAACTTTGTCAATATTGTTTACAATATATAGTTCTCATTTTAATTGTCTCAATATTCTTTAAATTCTTTAAAAATTAAATTATAATAATAATAATAATAATAAAAATAAATAATAATAAAAATTAAAAATTAAATTCTTTAAAAATCGGGCCGTTGAAATATTGTTTTTGTATATTGTATGTAAATGCCAATTTATCAATACTTGTTATAACGACAATTAAGAATTTGTTTGCTGAGAACAAACCTCAATATTAATTTAAAAATGTAAAAGTTGCTTCATTAGAATGTAATGAAGGCACCACATTTATTTTAAAATGTAAAAGCTGCTTCATTAGAATGTAATGAAGGCACCACATTTATTTTAAAACAAACATCATTATTTTAGTTGGATAAATAAAAAGAAAATGTCATTTTAAATCCTAGATGCATTCCGGATATTTTGACGATATTCAGTGACTTAGCCTGGCGAGTAATAAATACGTATTTTCAAAATAGTAAAACTCCTAACAGAATCCCATATCACTAAAATTCCGTCACGTTTTTGGAATTCTATTTCCCTTGCGCATATCATGCTGTATTCTATCACAAATTAATAGTCATACCAATTTGTAGGGAGTGAGTTTGTAAGAATGCCAACGAACCTTTTTTATGAACGTTTGACATTTTATTTAGTGTCGTTTACTCTCAAACTGTAAGGTATTTTAAAACAATTTGAAACATATTTCGAAAACATTCTGATACCATTTATACCCATATATATATTATATTTTTCACACTGTCACAAGCCTTCGGTTTTCCTAACCATATTCGTAAGGACTAAAGGATTGAAAAGGGTTTGTTAATATGTTAGCGTATTGTTGTTATGGATATCACCAACGGCAATTTCTCCGCTATACTTTCCTGAAGTACCAAGTGATGTGTTGATAAACTAAATCAAATATCGAATTGTAACATTGTTTTCTTTATCTTAGCTCTACTTCATTTATTGTTCACGTATTCATACATTCGAAAAACATATCTATTTGGCGGTTTCAGTAGATTATATTAAATCTTTAAAAGTGATTATTTTTTATTTGATTTGAACAACCCCGATTAAACACCAATCTATATTGCACATTTAATCCCCGTGGTAATTTAAACGACGATACGTCGTGCTGCTGTTTGGTATAATTTTAATATGTTATTTCATAGCACACAAAACCACATATAACCGACGATAGAAATTTGATGCAAGTCTGGGAACATTTTAGTGCGCGTATGATTGGACATAAAATGAAACAGGAATATTCAGAGCACAATGTTTTGTAAATCATGCTTGTAAAAGACATAGAAGCATGTCATGTACATCTCAAAGCAACAATTTAAATCGACTTATAGGGATCTTACATTATATGATGAAGCTAATTTTGTACTTTTGAACATGAACGAAAAACATATCAATGTTCCATCTGTGTGTTCATTTTATGACTCAGAAATCTGGCGACCACCCAAATTCGCTACTAACTTGAAGTAACTTTATATGGACGAAATTTTCGAAAAAGTATACTGATTATCAATTTACCACGTCCTTAAATCACACTGAGGACGAGTTAAAAATAAAAACTATTGGGGAAAATTTCATAAATCTTGCATAAATATAAAATTATTACTGACAATCCATAACCTTATCAATTTTCATTCTAGTAATACGGAAAATTACACCGCAACAAAAACATGTGCGCTCATTAGTTTTATTTTTAGGTGTAAATTTTATTTATATTCATTTAGTTTTTCAAGTTTTTTACAAATAGACCACACCTAAACTTTGATTAGTTTTTTTTTCACGATAAAAATACGATCTGTTAGCAATCTGTAACATCTCACAATTATTGAGTTAAACTCCAAATTAACTATTGTGCAATTCTTCAAATGTATAATTAATTTGTATTCACAGTTTTACAGGTGATTATTACTTGTCATATGAGTGGTATTTATCCTCAATAGAGAATCAAGACGAAATAATCAAAATAGTTCAAAAACATCTGTCCATACTGTTAAAATAAATGATAATGTTGACCTAATTTGCAATACATTTTTTTGTCTTTGATTGGCAAAATGCAAGCAAACAAACTTGGGTGTTTTGTCTTAATGTTTTCAAATTTACCAACAAAGGAACATATTCATTCAATATAATAAACTCTAGAATTAAATTCGTCTAGTGAGAAATGTTCTCAAAGTTCCAAATTTTCCTATATTTTATTTATCCGGTATCTGGTCTGCTTTCGTGGCATGAGTACAAATATTGCCTGGTTCGAAGGTGCTAAGGTAGTGGATTTAAGATATAATTTGAGACCGAATTAAACGTGACTTACCGAACATACTCGCCAAGTGTAAAAACTGACGTCGTTGCTCAAAATCCCCGTTTTGTTCATCAACAGATATTCTCGGATTAACAATTTTCTGAAGTTTTTCGGTTTCACAAATGTTGTGTGGATATGCCATTCCATTCATCATCCATTTGTCGTTTTCACAATTAATAATCTCCTTTTTGGTGCTTGTAATATGGGCTCTAAACACAATGATTGATAAACGTAATTGATACAGTTGACACACTGGCATACTAATTCGTGAAGACCAAATGGAAGATTAAACTATTGCTAAATCAAGAAATTGAATCGATTGAATGTTGTTTCCAGGTCAAAATAATCACCAAACAACAATGATAAATTCATTACCTGTTATCTGTCTCTTGATTAATTTGAGTTCTCACTTCATCGCCAGACAAATCTTCTTTTAACGAAGAGTTTCCATCCTTTGGAGAATTATTAGATTTTTCAAGGTGATTTTTCAGATTTATTGGTGTAGACAATTGAGATGAATTTGTGTCGAAGTTATTGCTATTATTAATGTTTGCCAAAAGCAAGTCTTTTTCCAGGAATGATAGACTGGATGAACCCATCTTGTAACGCTTAGTTTCGTCCTCAGTGTTAGATTCGGAAATGCGCTTTCGCGGTGAGATAAAAGGTTCGTGGTCTTTTTTCACCGGTTCGATCACCTTGTCTCTTACTTGTTCTCCTGGTGTTAGTAGTATATTGTTGCTTGCTTTTGATGTAACTTTAGTAGGCGGTGACAGGGATTTTCTATGATCTTCTATTTCTGTAATGCATCCCGGAGACGGTTGCGTAGTGCCAGTCATTTCTCCTTGCGGTCGGAAACGTAGAAATGGAGGAATAGTCGGATAACCGTTGTACGGAAGCCCTACCGCAGGATGACCAAAATTGTCACTGAATTTTGGAGACATCAATCCCAAATCAGACTTTGGTGTATTCAAAGTATACCTAGGAATATCGCCTGAAATTGGAGGGGTGGTCGGTCCAGTACTTGTATGACGCCTCTGGAAAGAAAAGAACTGAGAAGAACTCCCGCTCGAGGTGGATGAAACAGAATTAGACGGAGATCGCAAACTAGTGTGAGATGAAAAATTTGGATTGCTTGTGGGACGATACTCCGGCCTCGATGGAAACTTAGGTCCAGATGCAAGGTCTCGTCGACTTTGGACTCGTTTGGTAGCATCATATTTACCTTTCTCGTGCGTTTTCATGTGACTTTTAAGGTTATCCTTTCTCACTGATTTGTAAGGACAAAACGGACAAGTGTGACTTTTATCACCGCTGTGGATACGCATATGCCTCTGAAAATGATAAAGTCGTTTGATTTTCTTATGACATATAGGGCATTCAATGTACATGTTTTCAGGATCCATTCCTTTGTTCATTTCTTTAGCTTCGCGCACAATTGCAGCATGGAGACTGTCGATAGGATTATTAGAATTCACCTTTGCACGAGACGAAGAAGATTTTCTATTTCCAGACATAAAACTTGGATCAGACGATGGTCGAGAAGGCGACAAGGGTGATGTTCTATTTCTACGACTTGGCATTGATTGATTTCCGAACGGCATTGACAAGTTAGGATGAACTGCTTGAAGAAGAGGATTTGACGCTAATGGATCCAGAGACGGATAAATTGGGGGATATATCATCGCCCATGGACTGTAAAAAGAGGGCTGTGAAATATTTTGATATTCGTGAAGAGTACCAAGTGGAATCGGGAATGAATGGTGAGAAGGTGGAACAATATGCGATATTTCGTGACGACGAACAATCTGGTTTATACCTTGACTAGAGATGTTTTCCGATGGACCAGGAATACTTGTCGGCCATTTTTCCATCAAGGACGTAGATGAAACGGAACGTTCCTTAGAATTTGGATATTTGTCACTTTGCTCCTTTGGTAAATCTCCCGGTCTCATTGCTAAGTTCAATGCTTTTGGTGAAGAAGCAACATCATGTTCTTTGTTGTGGTCACTCTCTCGCCTTTCATAACTAGGGAAAGAGACTGGCATATGCGGGTATGAACTAACTTCATGTAAATCTCCAGAACCTTGGGTTGTAGGTGGTATTGGCTGTTTTTGCATTTCACAATTCAGGGTAGACCATGGCAAAGTCGGGATTTGCGAATATCCTAATGAAAAATGGTGATCTCTCATTTTTTTCCAAATTTCTATATTACTTTCAGGTGGTGTTCTTGAACCCATGTAATTGTTTGATGATTTACTGTTTTCCATGAATGCTTCCTTGGACTTTACAAAAGCTTGAAAACCAGCATCGACATTTGTCGAGTGCGGCAAGTTCTTGTGTACCTCAGAATGTATCTGACTGGCTTGTAAGTTAGTTTTACAATCCCCCCGTGGTTCCTCGATTGGTGCTGGATTTCGTCCCGACACGGAGTAGGTATTACGTGAGGCATCGGACTTTGTATCGTAATCCACATTACCGGTGTCTGAAGACACGACTTTTTTGTTCAAAATATGATTTCTAATCGCAGCCAGAGTTGGAGGCATTTTCGTCGGAAAAGAATCTCCTTTCGAGACATCAGTTTCGTTCTCCATTTTTTCAACTTTTTCGTTCTCTTTTTGTGCTTTGTTTCGAGAATCAATAATAAGTTTGGCCATAAGTTGAAATGGATTTATCATCATATTTTGCCACATAGTGCGCATATGTTTATCTGTGAGAACCTCTCCGTCCTGTTTCTCTTTTCTTACGTCATTTTTAGAATGTAAATGACTGAACACATTTCCATTGACATCTCCACTACCATTATTATTTTGCATAGTTTTCGATATGAAATTTCTAAGATAGTTCAAGTAGTCTGGACTGGATCTTGGTTCAGGGACCTCCACGCTATCGTGGGAGTGTTTCTTCATATTATGGAAATTCGTAAAAGGTTTAAATAATGTATTTTCTTCGTTTTCAAAATTTTGATCTGTTCGACTGAATTCGTGTGTGGGATTATCAATTGCGTCATTGCCTAATGATGACCGAGGACTCGAGTCAGTATCTGCCGCGTTGAAGGCATCACTTTTGCCGCAGAGCATATCTGTTTTCGCCTGTATTTCATTATCCGGTCTCAGTGGAGGTGGTGGCGGTAGACGGTCGTCACAGGAGCCCTTTGAACGTGTAAAGGATGGTATAGCATTCAAGTAAAATACGTGAGTATGATTCATGCCGACAATAGGCTAATTTGTACCATTGTTTTGAATATAACTTTCAAATATATAAATGATTTGATTAACCGCAAAATTCGTCAGAATGAACAAGAAACTATCAAAATCATTCTCACTTGCACTTCCAGCCCAGTTTATTATAAGGTCAGGGAAAACCGAGAATGAGAAACGAAAGATAAGGCCCTGCCATGAATACATACTCAGACAAAAAAGAATGCCAATATGAACGTGTGACTTATAGTACGCAACTATGAGAAAATGGAATATCATAAGTACGATTAACTTTTTATAATTTCTTGGTATAATAGAGAGAAAAAAATCGGGATAATGTCATTCAACATAATTTCAGCATACAAGATAAAGGTAATTCCGCTGGTTTCCTAGTTCAATTTAATACAGGAAAAGCAGTACTTTGTTAAAGGCATCAATAGATGTAATCGTATTCGTTGAACATATTGCCCACCAACGTATTAATTGAATATTTCATATAACTTCCAGTCCTACTTCAAGCCTACATATTAGTTACAATCATTTAGGTTCGAGGCTGAAGAGCTAATACTAAACAATATCACAATTTTTGAATACCAGAAAAATATAAAGAAAAGAAAAATTTGTATTCTCATGTGATAATACCTGGAAACATACCTCCTGATTTGACAGAATGTTCTCCTGAGAACTTGGTGTATTGGGTGTATCTCTTGAACAATTATTTGCTTCATCATAATTTTCATCCGAGGACATATCAGCTTCTTTTAAAGCTTCTAAATTTATAAACTCTGTTGATTATATTGATAATATCGTAAAAATACCATTATTTAAGGATAAAATAGTGTATTCATTATGCCTTAAAGTTCCATTCATGTCACGTAACACAGGCAAAGGCCTAATAGAAAATTCTGATGTATCGTATTATAACACTTATACCAAAATACATACAGACAATACCATATACAGAATACAGAAACTACCATAAGTAGGAGCCGAAGGCTGTATGCGGCTACTGAAACAGGTACTAAATTTATCATGGAATATAGTAGACTCTAAGTAGAGGGACTTTCATAAAATGAAAAATACAAAGTGAATCTCATAAAGTATACTAACTAATGCGTCTAATAAATATGCATCTATTCGAATTTAGAATCGAAATAAATCAACATAGGGGGAAATTTTAATAACTGGGATGTTTCGTCAAAACTGGTCTTTTTTACTTATTAAATACCACACAACCGTATGGATTTATTTAACCAGAATTTTCCAACCGAACATGAAAACTCCGCCCACTTTTCCTCTTATACAATGTCTGATTAGAATAACATGAAAGCAGCAACAATTCGCAATTCAAATCGGTTCGTTGCACAGACGAAAAATAGTCTTAAAGAAGAGATTGATTGAAACACGGGATTGGCAATTGCAAACACAACAATTCAATTTTGCTCAATATTTAACTTTGTTCGATGCAAATTATCTTACCACAAGCTCAATATAAAACGATTTTACCTATAATTATATCTAAAAACATTTAAAACAAACTAATTCCTCAAAATAACTGAAAACACAAGTTACGCAACCCAATATAAAACGGAACCTCGATTTGCGTCTATGCGTCTGTTTAAAGTAGCGGAATGGAGATAATATCATTGGACGCACGAACGTTCTACACAGATCGTACAACTACATATCATTAGCGTAATTTTGACGAATCGCGACGTCCGACGCATTCGGTTTCATTGCCATTGACGATTATTAACGACATTCACCGTCTTGACCCTAGCATAGGTTAACTCTAAACTTGCTTGATTACATAAGTGAACGTGTTTAGTAAATTGACTAGCTTTTTCGAGTTAATGTATCGCACGCGTAACTTAATCTGGGTCATAAACTTGTAAACTGAATTGGCTCTCACTCCAACACAATTGGACCAAGTTTAAATACTTCATAAATATAGCTATTGGTAAATCGTTTCATTTTAAGAGTGTTGCCATATAAAACAAGGTTACTAAGAAGCTTTTATGTTATCATAATCAAACTAAGAAGACTTTAATCAAATCATGAAATTGCCAGTGGAATATTTGATTTTTCAACTGTTAGACATTGCACAATAGGTGAATGTATATCATTCTGTCGTCTGATTGGCTCATCAAAACAATAGCGATGATGATCGCTCCTTTTTCAGAGGTATACAGACATGATTGAAAGTGTTTAGACTTTAGACTAAGAGAATCGATAGACACGTAATATTACCCTATTCGAGTTATTTTTTCTATTTTTATTATTTGTCAGCAACATAAATGCCTGTTTTACATATAATAGGTATCAAATGTTGTAAAAGCTGAGAATTGGGATGTAAGTGTGAAAAAGATCTGGTGATTCGCCAATGGTTTTGGATTACCAATGCAAATTTGAAAGCCTAAAGCAGAGAATATATATCTAAGGTAGGTGTCATCCTCATAAAAAGGCAGAAAGAAAATTTCCCGGCCTTCCTGTTTTGAAAACGCACTATTTGCTTTTGTCATCTCAAACTAAATTTAATGTTGTTTCTCAGCAAAAATTTGAAACGAAAATTCCAAATTGCCACAGGCATATTTATTTTATTATTTCCGATACACTATGTTCTAAAATAGAAACGAGTTACACACAATTACGCGCATGTTATCATTACAAATCAAAATATAAAATTCAGTAATGGAATTTCCCAAATATAATATACTTTGGAACGAACAACAATAAGCATAAAGTGATTGCATTATTGAAAATGCATACTGGACCTAAGACATAAGATTTTTCTTCAGTTCTTATACAGGCTGAAAGCAATTGCTCACATCTCTTGAATATTACAAGCGTATTTATAACAGTTACATTATGATCTGTATATTCCGGCACAGCTATCTCATTGTATGATTTTGGTAAAGGCAACATTTGAACAACATTTGATACATTGGTACCACACTATTGAATAAGTGACCAAATCATCGACATCGGATAGACGAATAGTAAGTAACAAGCATTCTAAAATTATACAACAAAGGGCGCAAATGGAGTAAACTCAACAGATGTGAACAAAAAATCGAACTTTTCTGTCCCTGTTCTTTACACGAAGAGCCATTAATCAAAAGTAAAATGAAAGTGAACATAGGGGGCAGATAAATAAATAAAATCAAAACAAATCAAATAGGATTTTGTATTAGATGATTTTGATGAAAAAGCCCAAACGAATCCGACGGATATTATCCTGCTATAAACCATAGTGAAGCGATTGTGATTTCATATTGCACGCGTTATTCCAATAACGAATAAATATGTCTATTGTATTTATACTCATCAGTGACGACAATTACTATAAATTTCTGTTTAATTACCGTTCTTTTTTCCTAACATGATGAAATCAAAATCCGGTCTTACAGGATGAATACAATTGCGACGGAATGGGATGATGAATCTCAAATTCAAATTTCACCAAACCTTGTGTTTTATATAGGATATGTTTGTGTGAACTAAATATAGTAAATCAATGATGCTTGTTGTTGTTATTGAACTATATTTGATAGTTTCGGATGTTTTACCGGTACTAAGAATCCTCATATGCAAGATAAGTATCATTTTAACTTCCACATGGAAGAGTATCAAAATAAATTTGCAACGTTTTTTTATTTTCTTGGCCTCTAAATATAGCAGCTTAATATCCCACATCCGGAAAAGTGTATTTTGGTCTTCAAAGCTAAACAGTTTTATTTGAGTTTGTATCGCTCTTCTTCCGAAGGATTCTATACATTTTCTTTCCTATTATAGGCAAAACATATCCATTCCTAATTGACCTTTCAGCCAATTTTCATTACTTGTATTGTAAATTTACCATGATTTCACTATTAAATATATTTAATAGTAGTCGGCAGATTCATAAAAACGACGGAAAACATTGAAATTGCATTACGATACATTGTTCTGGGACCACATCATAGCAAATAACACGAAACAGCATTTTTTTTTAATTGAACACTAAGTTAAATATACAAATTGGGCAACACAAGGAAAGGCAACTTTTCCCAAACACATCTAAAACCAAACTAGCCAAGGTCAAGGTCAATAGTCACAGGTCAAAGTTGACCGATGAGACACAGACAAGGTAATGTGTATGCGCACTGACCTACCAAGTCACAAGACGAGTGAGAGCACCTCTTGACGAATAAAAAAAGACTAGCTCTTATTTCTTAATGTTTTTCTAGGTTCAGACACAAAATCAACCATTGGAATGCCGAGTCATATTGAATATTGGGGTCTTTTCATTTTGAATGAGTTTGAAATAAATATAGGAAAAGTTTTTACTCATTCCAATCTAAATTTTAAAACTGAGTGTAATATTAAACAGTCAAAAATGATCACATTATAAGTATATCCGATTTATTGAACTACAGTGCTAGCCTAAGAGTCTTCAAAAAAAAAAAATTACTATTTTTACATGTTTTTTATTTGTGATTTCAACGGGGTTTGGGTCTGAATAATCGAGTCTGCTTATAGGAGCCATCCACAGTTTTAAACCGTGGAAATTTGCAGGCGAGATAAAACACGAATAAACGGAATAACAAACAAAGGTATAATTCAAATTACAATATCAATACGAAGCGCTTACTTTGCCGAGTCGATTATTACTTTATTCACCTCGCGTATTGTGTCATAAGGTCGCGACGCTGGCAATGACATTATAGGTATTATATATATAAGTAATATTAATTTTGCATGCTACCCCCTGCCATAAATTTTTCATGTTATTTGGCTTCAACCCTTCTACTAATAAAACGGCAAGGTATTATATGCATTCATTTAGGGTCTTGACTGATAATAGAAATATATTATATCAATTTTTATCAGGAAAAGGCATATTTTCAATTAGCTAATGCGTTTAAATTAGTCTGCTTTGCCCCGATCGATCCAGTTTGTAAACATTATGTAACAGGACGTGGCCATTTATTTTGAACGTAACTATTTTCCGATAAATTCAAACCAAAATTGCCATATTATCATTCACGAATTTGTCAAAAAGAATTTTCGTTTAATAATGTTTGATTAAAGTGCAAGGGAAAGTAAACAGTATCATTTTCGTGCGTTGGTATAAGAGTAAAACTGAAAAATTCATTTCACAGAAGTTCGGATCATGAAAATTGAAAAAAAAAATTAACTCAGTTTTCGTAATCGTATTATCCCGGCAACGCAGAATATTGAAAGGATAATAGAATATTCAAACGAGCCGAATTGAATTACTGTAGAAAACGCAGGAACTTTGTTTGTTTTTTATATGTATACTGGTTGTGAGTGACCATATAGAGAGTTTTTTTCGAATTAATTATGATTGTAGTTGGACCGAAATATTGCCCCAAACCAGGCTTTAGAACCGCCGGCAAAAAAACTTATTTAGAGATTTAACCCATGCTAATAGATAACTCACTTATATACAATGAACTAATATATTAGGTCACTTTGAATTAAAGACAACAAATGAATGCAAGCATCTGAGCACGGCTAAGAATGTATCGACAACTGAAAATTTGTGTATTTGAAAATTTTGCATTTTGTATTTGTATTTCGCCTTTTAAAGTTTTCCAGAGAATTGAACTTGATAAAGAAGCTTGACCTAACAGTTGCCAACATATATAAGCAATGGTACCAAACTAATGATTATAATATAACGTTATATAAAGTTACTGACAAGACAATAACTTTGATTTTGATGAAAGCTTATAACAAACGTAACAATATTCAACAATATAGTGTGTGCAATAGGGTAGTTTAAATCTCAATCAGGTATCATAAAAACAGGCCGTTTGTTGAAACTATAGCAACAGAGCGTACGTGAATTGCTGAAAATTTGTTCTTGCAAAATTTCACTTGTCATCAAATATTATCCTCCCATGAACTTCCCAAACAAAATATGTAAATACGTCAATATACATAAAATAACAGTCGTTTGACGTAAAAACACCTGGAAGACACACTCCTAACAAAATAAAAAAACGCCACACGTGTTGCCCAAACAAGGTCAGTAGGTGCAAAATCACAAACGCCCCCCTTAAGCTAAAAGTTGTCTTAATAACCAAGCGAAACCGAGAAGGAAACGATAGTGGGAATTACCAAACTCTTTCTGCATAATGCAGCCAACCTGCAATTCAGGAACTCAGTCGCCCACTGAATTGCGTAAAGAAAACCAGTGGTTTCTTTTCCTGGAGGTCCAAATGAAAACAAAAGGGGAAGATTTACCACCTTATATGCATATATTAAAAAAAGGAAAAAATATACTTGCATTTACGGGTATGTCAGAGTACTTTTACATCAGTTCGAAGTATTCAGCAGAACTCGTGGACAAGTATAAATATGGCATAGGATATTCCGAGACGTCCAAATTTATTTTTTGAACTTTTGTCTTTTGCGTAACGGTTACGCTATTTTAGCAATCTTAATAAAACATATACCTACCGATTTGATGAACCGGTACTCATTTGCATTTGCAACAGCAGTAAACAATAATATATGTAATTATGTAATCTGGCGTATGTAAACATTTTCGGTTCACTAACAGTCTACAAAATTTGATTTGACTCTAAGATAAAACTACATGGTTGGTAAATCATTGGTAAATCTTATACGAATACGGCTTTCGTTTCACTTTTTGTTGTTAAATATATTCATCGTCGGCATTTTGTACGAGGTGTCGTATATATATATATATATATATATAATAAATAGTTAGCATCTAGGCCTAACCCTTGTGGTATGCCAGGTCCTCTTGTTGTTTCAGAGGCAAGATATCATATTATCTAGTAGCGTATGACAAGCTATTTCTATCATTAATTTTCCTCGTCGATAACGCTGGAATATCTTGATCTGGGATGTGTTCAAAAAGTAACTATCGCGAAGAATCAAACTCGAACATGTAATGTATATTTACACGTGAAAGTTAAAACGTTACTTTATAAGCCAACCCGGCTATTATCTAAGCACTGTGTGTAATGCAGCGTTGAAAATGGGATCCACATGCCATCGCTTTCATATTTAGGGGCTATTTTAACCCTAAGTGGGGATTCAATTGTTTTGAAAATGAATATACGCGTTTTGGTAATGACTAATAGCAAAATACAGAAAGTTTACAAGAATTTATGATAAATTTTTCTTGTTAAGAAAATGTTGTTTTTTTATACTTATTGTGCTTTTCAGAAAGTTTTCAGAAATTTTGAAAGAAAAAAATATATTTTGTTGAAATTACTCAAGTTCAACTGCAATTTAAAACAAGAAAGAAAAACTTCATTTGAACAGCTAGCACTAAAAAGTTTTCTGGGGTAGGTATGGGTGAAAGAGGTCAGAAAATAATAGGTTCAAATTAAAGGTTATAGTCTCAAAAGTTTGCGGTTGGGGTAAAATTGGGATCAGAGGGGATGGGGTTCTGGGTGTGAGTGAAGTTATGCATGAAATATGTAAAAAGGGGTTATGGGGGCTTGTCTCGAGATCATTTATGTGTTCAACTTCAAAAGAGACGAGTATTCATCATCATCGAACTGTTACTTATGTCAACTATTTCGGTTTCAAGTTTGTAAACTACTTTCAAGTAATTATGATAATTCTTAATCAGATTCTGGTCAGTGTCAAGTATGGGCCAAACATGAGTCAAATATATTGTTGGAATATAATAATATGCTTAGAATAGATTGAGCGCCAAATTTCTCATTATTACATATGTTTTATTACTCAATTTTTGTATTGATATCACGAATCTGTTAGTAGCAATGCTTATCAAATTGAGTGGAAAACTCGTGGCAAATGCAAACAATTCTGTGGCTATCATCATATTGTATGAGTATGATAATGAACGTTTTGTCAATGAACTTTTTTAACCTGTTTTTTGACAATGTATTTGTTACTGCCGTCCATATTGAATATTTGCAACATATTAGTAGTATATACGATCAGATGTATATATTATCTTATATGCCACAAATGAACAATCTCAATGATTCTATTTTACATTGGATATAGGAACTGTAGCTTTGTCATATATGGTATGTGAATAAAATGTGGCTACCAGCCTGTGAGTCTCAATTATACTCAAAATCGCTGATGTGGACAGGTATTCCATCTAAAACGGCGTAGATTGTATAGTAAAATGTTTGAATTTTTTTAAATGTATTCAATATCGAAACAAAAACATAGTTTTGCACCTAGAAAACGATACATATCACGCTCCGCAGCGTCCTTTAATGTCCCGACTGCGCTTGGGCGATTACAAACATTGTGCCAAGTCTCAGATTCGCACGAAATTAGGGGTGAAACCTTCACTTGAAAGTAACTACTTCAAAACCGAATTTAAAAACCATGTATAATATGATAATATTTGCTCATTGGGGTCGGGTCTGCGTGTGTGATGTTTCAATTTATGCAAACTTCAGTCAAAAAGGTGTGGGTCGCTTCACAATTGAGAGTTTTTTTTTTGGATATATATCACAGGGCTGCTAGCAAATCTCAACAAATGTAAATGAAGCCACAATTCCTTTGCAAGGCCGTCACCTCATCGATAACGTCACAGGCAACTCTTATGAGAGATAAACACGAAATATATTTTTGTGATACACGCGAACAAATAAAATGAATTGAGAATATAAAATAATAGGAATTATATAGTCAACTTGAAATTTCCACGATCCATAGCAGGAATATATTTTACTGGCATATGACCAGTTGCCCTTTCAATTTTTGCAATGATAATACATAACATAATGACAGTCATAAAACAACAAACAGAGTTTATAAATCTGTCGGTATATGACAAAGCTAAGATGAACATACATTCTCGGTCGTCCCTGAATCATGCACGTGCATTTCCGTTTGCGCAGCCCCCGGACTGGTGGACTATGGTATATACACCTCACATTGGTGATTCAGACCGCATAGCGTTACTTTAAAAGTAATAGGGCTGATGATAACTAGACGGAGGTTATTTATTAGTATTAATCTCGTATTGACCTGTTTACCCTTCGTACAAAGTTAATTCATCTTAGTTTAATGCGATAAATTAGATAATAGGTGAGCTATTTTTGTGTCGAAATTTGTTAAAAAAACGACATAAGAATTTTGGTTATAAATTTTCATTATTAATTTTTTCGTGCATTGGCCTCATTTTGTTAGCACAATTGGTCTCATCTCACTGACATAAAAAACAAAGTTTCTTATTCGCGAATTCAATCATAAGTTCCAGAACGATCATCTAACATTCATTTCATTGTAGGTCACGTGGTTACTGTGTATTAAAAATCTGGTTTGCGAGCCCTTTTCTGTTTTGTGGTGAACGAAGGCCATTGCTTTACCCAATGAATAAAAATTGGACATATATATGTGAGTTATTTATTAACATGGATTGAAAATTGGATTGACGAGTGGTAACTATAACGTCCCTTGCAGCAATCTGTTTATTACGTTCTATTGGCTGAGACTTATAGCGAAAATGTCCAAATATTTATTTGAAGCAACCAAACTTAAACAATAGTGACACTTTTAATTGTGATGAACAATCGAATATGCTCCGTAATATCTTCGAATTGTGAACATCATTAGTATAACTGTAATGTGTCGTGTATTTCTGCATGCCAATTGCAGTACTACACCTATAGAATTATTTCCCCAAGGCAAGAACTTTTCCAAAAAAAAAAATTCTTCCCGAGTTAGTAGTCAATCGAGTGTGTATATTGACAGGGTTAGTCACAATTAAGTAATATTACTAATACTTTTTTATTTTCTTTGTGACTTCATATAGGCCACGAGACCCTGTATACGTAGCGAATTCATCATACCTTGAAAATATTGCGCTTAATTATAAACTTTTGCTGAAGTATTTCCTTGTTTCGTATCACTGACGGTATAGCCCTAACTGAATGATGTCCCCTCCACGTATGATTACGCATACTAAACAATACGTAATAAGAATCATCAGGAGGAGATATTTTGCCTAAGTAATGCTGGTTTGTAATAGCTGCTCTTACAATCATCAATATAGTACAGATTGGATGTTTTGTAATTTGAATACCACTGCATCCACACACGCATAAACCCACCCCGACTGCCATAAAATGGGTGAACAATGTCGAACAAGAAAGGCTTCATGCCGATTTGTCATGCCATGGTATTATGGAAGTGAATGTGAATTATGGAACGAGCAAACCCATTTCCACACTTTTCTGTGATATTATATTATTATGTATTTTTTCTTTACTATATACTGAATGTACTTTATTAATCAAAAAGAAATATTCAGATAAGTCAATCTTATATATTCGCAGAATTTCCGCTATAAATTGAATGAAGATAACAGGAAACTCGTATTTTCAACTTTTGAAGCTGGTATGTTTGAAACTACTATACTGCTGGATCCTGTTTTTAAACCGTCAACGATACTAGGTAGATTTACCAATTGTATTACAATGCATGATGAACTAACAGATGCCAGGTGATAAAGTGTGTGGGGATTTATCAAGAGGAAGAAATAATAATCGCAAGGTTTAATTAAAATATTTTCATTGTAGAGCTTCTTATGGATGTGGGTGGGTGGCCATTTAGCTATGCGACTCATGCAAAAGTTGTTGAGACATTTGAAGGAAATTAACCTATCTCTTTATTGTTTTATATCCCTCGAATATTATTATACCATATAGCAGGGAGTGCAGGGACATTTTCAGGCTGATTCTCCATTGTGGCCATATTTAAAATTTATTTGAATACATATAAATATTCGCAACGTCAAATCTGTCCAATTTTTCTAGCAACACTATCATTCGATTTTCCCATCTCTCATGTCTACTCTGTAGAGTGAATTTACTTTGTTAATTCTAGAAATTTAATTTTATTTGTAGCAGTTATTTTTTATTTTCAATATCTAAAATGACAGGACAATATCAGTTTTGGGCACCAAAACCACCTTCTACGAGACCAAAAAATCTAATGTAACACTTAAAAAGTTAACAAAATGGGAGAATGATGAAAGTATGTAACGGAAAAGGGATAACATTTAGGTCAAAGATAAGAAACTGACGATGTATAAAACAACATCTGACTTTGGAAACTTTCCCCACAGAGTTATTAGCTTTGGCTTCCAAGAAGAGCCTAACAGGTGCAATGAGGGCGAAAACGTCTAGACACTCCTCAAAAAATGACTTTAAATCACATGCAGATCGAGAGGAGTATACTAGCTCGGCCATAAAAACAGCAAAGACAATATAATACACAAGACCGTTGATTCCCTTTTTAAAACCTGAATTGATTTCTGCGAAATTTATGAGCATGAGCTCATTCATAGTTGAAGTATTTTGAAAAAACAGGATCTCAATTTCTATATGAAAGAATTGATATAATATTTTTCCAAGTAATACAGCAATTTCATGTTGATAATGATATTTATTATCAGTACTCAGCCCTTTATCAATGAAACCTAAGCGTTTCTTTTTTTGAATCGAGATGGATAAAATTGTTTCATCCAATGTCAGGTTAATATTTCGCAAAATTGCTCGTAGCATCGAGATTTCTTTGTTCACACGGTCTATCAGCTTATTTTTCTGAGAACTTAGGAGTCTAAAGTCAATGTGTAAATATACAAATTTAGAGTCAATTGGGGATGTTAAAATTCGAGTATTCAAGCATTTTGGAATTCCCGCATGTCAATTTTTAGATATTTTGAATCGCTTTCTTGGGCATCAGCACCATTGTACATACATGTAGATATATTATAGGTTTAGAATAAACCGAACGTGCTCTTTTTGAATTTTCCGTTTTAAATAAATTTTCAAACTAAATTCTTTAAACCTCTCTTACTGAAAAAATTATGTTTTTTGAATGAGGTATTCTTCGGATTTGATCAAAATCAAAGCACTGTATACCTACAACTCTAAAGCTCAAAACTATTAAACCTTTAGCAGATGGTGAGTTCCATCAATGAACCATACTCGATTGCACGTAAATTGAGAATTATTTTCTTATTGGGACAGAATTTCCGATAGTATTGTGTAGCCGGATACTTGGATAATGTATCCAATCATAATCATTTCCCTGTTTTATTCACAAAGACGACATTGTCTGCAAAAGCCATATTTGAAATTTGAATATATTATTTTAAAAAGGATGTATGATATCAAATCAAATTGTTTTAATCTACGGAAAAGATCTTTCATAGACAAGTTGAAAAGGATTATCTCATACAATGCACGTTCCGTTTGAAATTTTGCATATAAAAAACTAACCGCAAACCACAACGTTGTTGCTCCAAGAAAGAAAAGCTTTTTAAAACACTTCCTTTATTTGTGGGGCTGTCACTTAAATGTTACCCGGCCTTAAGACGACACTCCACAGTTTGATAGTGGATCTTTAATGAAAATAACACTGCGAAAATCAGAGGAATCGACATGATGTATTGCATTCATGTTTAACAATGACAGAAAGCATTATCATTCGAATACTTGGCCGAATTTGTCCTTTCAAACTTACTTCTTTGGTATTGGGGGTTGGCCAAAAGTGCCTTTGTATCCGTCAAATAAAATATATCGAAGCTAATAACAAATAAATTCCTTTTAAATCAGCGTACAAATTTAAATAATTTCACCCAGAAACAAAGAGGTTACATCCGTCATTTGAATATTCTACTATCATTAAAAGTGAAAATAATTTGATTAATATAATCTCTATTCTAGAACATTGAAAGAGGATAAAGTAGAAGAATGAACTATAACGAGCTATTGTATCCTATATTCTCATTTGAATTTTTAGCCCATGCACACTGTAGGCGATAATGTTACAGTGCAGACGAGATGGTATTTACAAAGTTACCAGTCGAATTTTCAGGCTATGGCTTGGTTTGAATTCTTGAAATTAATATCGTTTTCTTAATTAAAATAACCACATACCACTGTTATTGCTTCACATTGAAATATCAATGATCAACAAATATCCGATTGATTTGATTACGTTTAACCCCTGGAGATGGTTCAAACGTTCCAATTTCTTATTCGCAACGGGAAAACAAAGTGAAAACGTGGAAACAGCGTTTTCGTGAGGCTAACTGTTTGGAACTTATTTTCAAATAAATCAAGTGAATGAAATGACCGCGATTACGCGATTATAGTGCTGCGTGGTACATGCAAGTAAAAAATTGTCGACCGTACGTCTGCTCAACGGCGCCGTACAGAAACCCATGTAATTGATGTTATTAAATTACCAACAACGCTAAACGATGATGGCTTTTAATCGTAATATAAAAAATGATAATGCGTTCAATATTAGTAGAAACCCCATTTCTTACCGACTTCAAAAAATGCATTTATGAAATACGATAATCGTATATCAGATTTGGAAATTAAATCGAGGCCCTATCGGATGTGTATATATCAATTGCTCGCCAAATAAGCAAAATGTGTTATATTATATGAAGATTTTTGATACCCCAATATGAAATTACGTCTAAGACGTAATTCCTAAATCATGGATCATGCTCGCTATTTCGCTCATAACCCATTAAAAGGCGATGTTACCGGCATAAGGGCGCATCAATCGTGCCAGTAGCTAAAATGTGCGACATTAAGCTACCAAAATTATGGTAAAATTTGACACCCAGATTGCATATTATGGGAAATAAATGTTTTGCCGCCGAAGGCTACTTTGAACGTTGATGGAATGGGAAATCAGTAAGGAATATGAGAAATCATTTCGCAGTGGAAACATCACGAAATTTTTAAAATCACACGCGTATCAAAAAGGACGATTCTAAAAAAAAGTGATTACATTCACAAAAAATGTACATTGCAAGTTGAATTTGAGAATATATTGCTAAGTGGCACAACGCAGTTCTATAATGACGTCACATCTTCGCTGCCAGCACGTTTCCGAGTTCCTCGCAACAAAAACTTGCGGCACTCTGCCTTGCCTGTACGTATGCCCGCAGTGGAGTTGCGAAACATTTTGTGGTAACATTTGAACGATTACCAATTTCTGATCCAAATTCCTTAAGAATTCTAACACCAGCATTTCAGCAGCATAACAACTCATTTTTCGGTAAAATATCAGAAACGATAAAATTATTTCGAAGGGCAAGCAGTTCCATGCAACGTATTGTACAAATACTTCTCATATTTGTCGAGATATTTCATTCGAAAGAGCAACTTTGGTTACCATAAATAAATCAACGGATATCGCCACTGAAATATGACAGCACAATCGACGTGGAAGCTGTAAATGATTTTAATTATACTATCAGGCAGTGCAATCTTTGCGTCATATTTAAGACTAAACAAAAGCACATTCCGTAGTTTGAAGGTCAATATTTCGTTGATATCGATAACATTTGAGCGCTAGATGGGTAGACGCACTGCAAAGAAGGAATGATATTGTTGACTATTCTTTTATCAAATATACTAAATGTTCAGTGTTAAAGAATATTGGGTATCCATGTTTAACGACGCGTTAGAGAGATAAGAAGCCACGAATAACAAAATTTAATAAATCGAATTATTATTATTTTGACGTGTATCTCAAAATAAGGGATTTGAAACCGTATCATCCGATTTTCGTATTTAATTTTGATTTAAGCGTTCAAATTGCGATAAGCATCACAAGTCCCTATCTAGATCTAGTCTAGAATATTATAAAGATTGAATGCTTTTTCTGTCATATACTTGTAAGCAGCAACACATTGTAACATTGTGCAATAACTGTTCGAGATGCTGCAAATTTAATAATTCTGTTCCATATGGTTTTATTTCTGAGCAAAGCTCTGAGTAAGCACCTAAGCGCAGGAGGCCTCTTATGTATGACATCTCGTAAAAACCCATATGAATATTTTGGTTTCTTACGGAGTTTTAAGCTTTTACTCTGAATAGGGCCCTGGAAACCTACAGGGTTTGTAATGAATAAGTAAGAAAGAAGTTCAAAATATAAATCTGTGAAACTATAAAAACACCGTATATATACAACGAGCGATCGATTTTTATGGGACTTGATAAAATACCACAATAAAAATTGAAATTTGGGGGTCAAAATGCCAGAAAATATTTTTTGATGATTAATTGACAAATAAGCGATGAGCTAAGCTAGAAATTCAATTGTATCAAGATAGCTCCTGCCCGGGGCAACTTAAACAAGGATTTTGTGTGGTATTATATTTTTATTCAAATGAATCCTAAAGACAGGCGCAACAAAACAGTCGAAAACAATGTTATCGCAAAAACAAAGAAAATCTAAAACCCGTAAACAACATGTAAGGTCATGGCGCTTCATAGATTCCTGGAATGCGTACGACAGGAATTTTTTAATTGTCATCATCATATTCGGACCTTGAGATTTATTTTGGACGAAAACTGTATTAGTCACATCTTACTCAGCGAATCATTTATCTATTTTAACTCGGCCAAATGTAGGACATCGTTGAGGTTTAGTACTAGCGTAGTCGATTCTGGGAAAACGAACATTTCATTAAAATAAATCTGAAATATCAGGATTTTTTTGTGAACAAAAATAAGCAATTCTCAATTAAAGGATTAAAATTTGGGTGTTTTCGAAGGTCGCAATTGAAATGTCCTGATGTTCTTTAAGTACTACTTTACTTGAGCCTTCTTAAAATTGTCGAAAAGTAAATAATTTTGGACGAAGGGCGCAGCTGCAAGTTTAGTTTAATAAAGTAAAATTACATGATAAAACTGAGAACTGAAAACTACAACAATTTTTCACGTTACTCGTCTTTTATATGAATGTATTTAGGTGTTGGACTTTCTTATTTTTTGATTGTTATTTATATCTATAAAATGTCTTATTTCAATAATATACACTCACATTCGAATATCTAAGTAAAAATAAATCAATTATTTTTTGTATTCTTGATATTAAAACGTCATACCGATAAGCTGAAATCAACAAAACATGTTAAATTGACGTATTTGTGAGTGGATTTTACTAAATAAGGTATGTGATTGCTCGTGGAAAAGTATGGCTTTCAGTAGAGTAATCCCAAATCCTAACTTTTTCCGAAGTCATGGGAGTGATTACGTATACTTTATATAGTTTAATGTGGTCTGACAAATACTAAGTTCACATATAAATAGGCAGAAACGGGTTTATAATTGCGTATGCAAAACCGTTATAAATTTGCATACAACAAACAAAATTAATAATTTTATGTTGTCAATCAGGCCTAAATTGAGAAAAGTACATATTTACTTCATTCTGTCTAAGTGTTCAATCTAAACTGACAAGCAATTATTTGTGGTTGATACCACACATTTATAACTTTATAGGAGTGATTTAACAAATCAAGTAAGGTTAGTAAATAAAATGGACAATTTGTTAGTATTTTTTGGGGCTTTTGGATAAAATTTATAATTTTTCCGTGTATTCCTCTTAAATAAAAAGTAAAATGAGAACAGATTGAATAATTGATACTAAATCAAAAGTTCTGTTCTTGTTTTATGTACCAACTTACAGTGATATTTTGGTAATTTGTTGGAGTCTTTTTTTATATTGTGCAACCGAAATAGTCGTACAATGACATCGCAATTAAACCCTCGAAAACAAACTAGAAAATTGCGCGTTTCAAGGTTATAATTACACAGTCAAAATGAGAAAGTAACTTCGATATGGGCAAAAACGCGACATGATTAATCCGGACCAAATTAAATATGTTTCGTGGTCAAAACAGAACAAATATAACAAAAATAATACCTCATATATTTCATATTATTATACAACGTCACGTGAAAACTTGAAAATATTAAGTATATTATTTTATGTACTGGTTACGTTGCGTACAATGTTCAATAAAGGACCAATCCCTTACGTGAAAATGTTGACGTTGTATACGTTTATTTGATTTGTTTATTCCAATCACGGGGTCATCATTGATTCGCGGTCGTGTTTGTTCGAGAGAAAATGTTTAATTGAAAGGGCGGGACATCTAGACCTAGCGCACCGCTTTCGCTTCGTACGGTATATAAATAAAATACAAAATGGCGCCCACGCATATACGAGACTGTTTATATTAGAAGCGGGGATAAGGGCAATCTTGCAACCCGTCAGTCCTAAAATTTTGCCCCATATTTGTATTTTTTTTATAAATGAAATTATTCATTGGAATTTCAAACATCACATCGATAAACCATAAGAGCTTCTGGTAACTAAAAATTTGGTTAGATCAGAATGCCCGGTGTTAAACTATTTACACTCAAGTGAAACAAATATCTATCCTTATTTGAAATCTACTGGCCGACAAATCACCATCTGAATTCGAAAAGATATCAATGTATATGAAACGTGTATGTATAATTGCGACTTGTCTAGAGAATTGTTCGAAGCAAAATTTGAAACAAATCATACAAATTTGTCATATTAAACCTGTCATAATTGTAATTTTCCTACTATTACAAACTATTATAAAATAAATCAATTTACGTAGATGGTTACGTAGACATACATTTCAAAACCATTGCTCACTCAGTTTTACCAACTCAATATGGTTACAGTTATAAGTTTAGATCTAGTCGTAATATTAACACGTTATGCAGCAAAGCAACTTAACAATCGTTTATCATATGGCAAAGTAGGACAAGTCTCCTCAAAATTCAGGTGAAACTAACGAATAATTTGTTACAGTATATGATAGGTCGACGGTTTGAGAACTAAGCACCATATTTGCTTTGTCCAAATAACCACAATTCAAATATTTTCTTAACAACATTTAATGATCGCGGGACAATTTTTATACGCATAGTTAATGCTCATAGTTTACATTGCTGAGTCTTTTCCTATGTGGGATATATTTTCAAGTCGGAATTTTTTATGATCAAAATTATAGGAATTTCCAATACCCACTTAGCGGTTTTGTTATTTATTATTTACAAAATCATTATTCTAAATACAGAGTAAACTCAAAAAAAAATTTTTAGAATTTCAAATTTAAAGTTATGATCGGCGAACTTGCTTCATAAGATAGCAAAATAAATAAACCTTGCTATAGACAAGGACAAATACCAAATAATGCGTGTTGCAAGTTGTTGGTAGGCCTGGTTATGAGTTTGAATTAGGCCAAAAAGTTTTTAGTTGCACCATCGTTTAAAATCTGATAATAGAATCCAACCTATTTATATAGCCAATGGTGGAAATCGCAGCCTTTTGTGTAAATTCGGCATTCAAATGAACATTCGAGTTAGGTAAGGTTTCGGGATTGGGGTACAGTCGAATAGAGTACATCTACAATTCTTTTTCAATATTAAGTGAAATCTCCTAATGTAACGTGAACACCCCCCACCTGATGGCCGATACAACACGAATTTGTAAAGAGACGAAATAACAAAGTGACTTCCATATAAGCATTAAAAAGAGGTACTATTTAACCAAATAAAGATAAAAAATGACCCATTTTTGTATACTATTATTTGCTGTTCTTCCTTATCTAATCCATTAAGACAGAAAGATTTATACATTGGGGGAGAAGAGTCATAGGATATCTTGCACATTACTCAATACAAACAGCGGAAAGGGAATATATTGCTCGTTGTATCTGGCTTACAATTAATTCGTACACCGTAGAATGAATGAATCATATTGAAAATTAACCAGAAACGCACAAGGCTGTTCCATACGAGTTTCCTGAGAAAGTCATCTCGAGATTTTAGATGGCCCGCGTGCATTTGAACAACTTAGAGCCAAATAAGAGATCATTTAAAATAAGCTGATAAAGCCAGAAATATCATTTATTTTTAGGCATTACACGACCTAATTATTACTGTGTTTTGATAGTGTGAAAGTACATCATTCTGTTGTAATAAAGTTTGAAGAATAGGGAAGATCATCGCAACAGAAATCAACAAAATGTGAACCAAATGATTTTTTTTATTGGCCGATCAAATTCAAAGGTAAAACCGCCGAAAAAGCGTTTGGTGGGACATATTGGTAGGTAAAATTATCGTCGGGTATTCTTGAAAATGCCATAATTATTTACTTAGCTGGAACCACGAAAAGTTAGGCAACAGATATCAGAAAACCACGTATCAAACTTACCTCCATTTTCTTCGTCGTGCTCTATAATGTGCCTCGGTCTCTGTTGCTTGTGTCGCGGCATCTTCGAGCTTCTTATCGTGTTTGCAAAATGTCATGCAAAAGCGACGACTATATCTTTCGCGGGTTTTCTTCCCGCGAGATTATTCTCTTCCAGCGCCGGTATATGTTGCGATGTCCTTCGTTGGTGATTTTACGTCAGAGATAACTTTTGTGAACTTCGTAGACACGCACGTTGCAAGTACCAATGCGTAATAATTAATTCTATTAATATTGTTTGTATTAGTAACAGCGATTTGTATGACTTATCAAATGAGAGAAGAAAAAGAAGAACGCAACGTGAATTTGCGTGGGTTATCTGGCGAACAAAATCTTATCTTTTACGCCACCTTGTGTTAACACGAAAATCTTATTAGTATTTAGTTTGCGCTTGGCAACGCAAATCGCTGCTTCAAATTCAAATAAGTCGTTCTTCCGACCAGCATTGTCAAACTGATTTTGTTAGCTATTCGTCGTCATAAACTTCCCATCTTCAATCCGGACTGCACCCTCGGAGAATCCGAAAATCTGACTTGTTCGACGTGGGATGAATGTATTAGTTTTCAAATAACCCGCTTGTCGAAGGAAAAAATGGTGGTTTTTGTATACTTTTAAATACTTACTCTTACAAATCCCTAATAAAATCTTGTTTCTAGAATATACATATATTTTGAACACTGAATTGATACGGATACATTAACTTTTGACGATACGTGGTCAATGGGACGTAGTACCGATAAACAAAGAAACAGTTTTACACATACAATAAATCGTCATAGATGATCATCTGAGATATATGTTTAACTCGAATTTCTGGTATAGCATAAAATACAATTAATAAACTACTAAAATCATCGTATCCCTATCATTGCTTTTAAAATGGGTAATATTTCCAGAAATGTCTACTATCGTAATATTTGTGGTTAGTTTGGTATAACACAGCTTCAATGTTTATTACGAAATTTTACGAATTGTTATCGCTCTCTAAAGATACAAGTTCTTTGTTCAATGCTTCTTGCCAAAGTCGTATTGAGTTTTTATAGTCAGGTCTTCCGCCACTTTCTGCCATGATGCTGTAGTATGATGTAATTTTTAGCAAGTGGTGATAAATCTTGACGCCTTTCCTATATCTATCGGCTCTATCATTGAATTTCATCTTCAGTTGTAGTCCAGCAAGTAGCGCCGTTATTGCTATTAGGATGTTTTGTAGGATCTGTTAAAAATAGTGTAGCCTACGTAGATGTTATACAAAATAAAATTAAGATAAAAATATTGAAGTGTTCGGTACAACTATTTTCAGTAGTATGCAAATTGAAACTCACTCTCATTTATTATGTAATTTTACTTCATTTTTTAATTATGGTATTATAAACAATTCAATGAGTTACATACAATGAGAGTTTCATTAGAAAGCCAGACATCTCTGAGTGGCTGTATTGCCATTTGTAAAACTTGGAGAGACAGAAGTGCTAATGTCATCAGAGATTCACAACCAGAGTAGAATTTAATTCGAACTTCACACTTTCTGACTTTCTTTTGAAATCTTTCCCGTAATTTCTTCACAAGTTCGTCCAAATCAACCTGAAAAAAAATTCTAAGTAACCAATAATATATATTTAGAATAAAATATATATATATTATGAATAGTCCATCCATATGTTCATCCTGTTTCATCTTGGCCGTTTCTTGCCAATTTCTCTCGTCTGAATCTCTGAAAGTACATTGTAAAATCTAAAACTCTAAAAGCGAGTAACGAGTAGATTTTTGAATACATTGAAATCAGGTTAATTTAAAAGGTTTCCCATTTGATATAAAGTACATGACAATGTGGTGATTCGTATATTCAGAAAAAATTGAGACAGTTGACATATTCTGTGGAGACAGCTTTACAACTTACAGCATCTGGGTTTGATATAGATATTGATCGCTGAAAAGGCCCTCCATCTCCGATCATTGTCAAATCTGTTTCATCCAGTTCCATTGCAGGATTACAAGCACCACACTTTCCTTGTTTCTGATTCATTTCAAACGTTGACGAGTTTTTTCGGGAATTAGTGGATTTGTCTTGATCCTGCATTTTTGTTGTTTTGTTATTTGAAGTTGAACTTTGATCTGACTCTGTAGAAATTCATTTCTGATCATGGATGGAGACAAAATGCCAAAAACAAATTGTCGTTTCATATCACAAAAGTAAGAAAGTTTGCTATGCGGCGTACTTTGATAAATCGGTAAATCAGACCTTGGCAACAGGGTCATTCATATCAGGTATTATTTTGCGATACTTTAATTAATCGAGGACATAACTTGTATCAATGAACATATTTTAGATATGGATGCTAATTAGTCCGGCTATTATTAAGGGATTCGTTCAAGATTTTTTTGCCTTTTTTGTTTGAAACGGCTGTATCATTTGATGATGAACTTGCCAAAAGCCGCTTATTCGCAATAAACCCCTCGGAAGGCCACAAATATCGATGACTTGCCCATACACTCATGCTGTAGCGTAATGCGTCCGCAAACGTGGTTGGCGGAGCAAGACGCAACCGATAAGCCATTAAGCGAAGCACCCCTCGAAACAACAATATAATAAGACAAGATGTACTAAAGCCTAGGAGCCTCGAGGCCTTAACAATCAATTTTGAACTATTATTCATTTTAAATCGTTTTAAATTGTAAAGGCATATTCCAGAATAATGTCAGATTAAAACTTTATAGATTTCTTGTTTGTTATCCAGGTTAACAATTCTTGTTCCAAATATTTACCGTTAAAAAATTGAAATACGGCTGAATAAATAAATTTGTAGAACTCTGAAAAATTCTAATGCTTTAATAAATCCCAAAACGAAGTTTACTAATTTAAATTAACCGAACAGTTTTTACCGCAATAATGCATTTATTTTACGAAAAAAATATCGATATATAGCCATATATACTAATTCATCCAAGCAATAAAGAATGTAAGCATTATTATAAATAATTTTACTATGCCATATCTCACTAAAAACGAGTAATATAACGTCGGTTTCTGGTATCATGACGCTTTGTATAATGTTATCACAAGTGCAGTTTTAAATTACATGAATTAGAAAACTTTAGCTACGGGCAAGATACATACATAAATAAACTAGAAATCTCTATTATGACGTAAATGACAGCTTAGTTGTGACGTCATTGTTACAGAGGGGTCTTACAATTAGCATAACCTAGGTCCTAGAATGTCTCATCGTCTAAATCGGGCCCTGATTCGAACCTACGTAGGTTTCCGCCAGTGTTGGATTAATCACTGAGCAAAATAAGCACGTGGTTAGTGCACCGAGAACAAGAGGGCACCACAGAAATTTCCACAAAAGATTTTTCAATGGTGCCTCAGTGTTTAATGCAACAATTCGAGTGTCTAGTCGACACAGACCTCAGTATTGGCCAGACTGAAATAAAATTCTTAAGTGTCATCTTACCCCTCTCTATCAATCTTTGTAAGTATGACAACTGTTTTCGAAAAAATCATGAAAATGAATCGTTACTTGGTCCTCAATTAGCAATGAATACTGAAAATCGCTTATTTAATTTCAGATACCACACAACCAGTTTCATTATTACTATTTTCTAAACGTTGGGCACCAAAATCTTAAGTCCTTAAGGTCCCTGAATGGCATGATTCGGTCCTGGTTGCCTCCGATCTAAGTATTTTCTTCATTATTGTGACGCACTTGTTTTGCCGAGGCGGTGAGCGGATCCTTGATCCAACTGCTTTTTGATTGTAGTAGGCCCGTGATCTATGTTTCTTGATTTTTCTTGCTTTTATACTCAAGCGTCTCCTGATATCTTGGCGATAAAGTCACGCGATGGAGGTGAAAGTCAAAGCAAGAATTTTTTCTTTCATTTTCGAAATTATTATTCCGGCAGCGAGTGCAGCTGCCAGAACGCAACATTTTGGCGTAGTTTTACGGCGATGTTAGGGGTATTTGAATAAATAATACAAAACATAAAGAAAAAGATTTATTTTAAACCTCCCTTGTTTTAAAACAGACTGTTGCTTCAGGATTGATAAAAAGCAAAACCCTACGGCTATTTGTAGACTAAATTTCCAGAATTGAATATTACATAACTTTTTATGACGTTTCATCTGCTTAGGTTTTCACACAGGATCATCGATGATTATATATTATTTTGACCACTATATGCATAGTTTTTACTCACTACATTTGACTGTATATAAATGTAGTGAGTAAAAACTATTCAAGTTTTCTTAATGATTGTTAGTTACATCATAAAATTAACAAAGCAACTTTATAGTCACATCTTAATTAATAAGATTTCGTCTCACCTTTGTCGTAATCGTCGTGTAGTATGATCTCTTCCTTGTCGCCACTTGATTTTCGACTTCGTTTTATACTTTTTTTAATGGAATCTCCAAACATAATTAATATTGTGTATGCTATTTAATATGAACAAAATGTACTAAATACGTTCACCCTATCTAATACAGCGAGTTAATACATGTGCTACATATACATCCATACAACTTCAAACCCGGTCCAGTTCATCTACCGAAGGCTTTGGGTTCAAAATAATAGAGAACAACGAATGTAGTAATGTATTTATATTATAGCTATAGCATTCTGTTAATGAAGTTTTTTCTCTAAACGGAGTATTTTATTTGTACCCACAGTTAAGCACAACCGATTGCCAGTCATTCCATTCAAAACTTTGAACGGATACGATATATATATATATAATAGTCCTTTTATTTTCACGTGCCGTTTACTGTTTTTCAACTGCTCTAAAGCTGAATAGCAGAATATACACGCGTTATAGAATGGATATGATTTTTATCACTAAACCACACTATATTATCACTGAACCACATTAATAAATCTCCTGACCCTACACCCAACCAGTCATTGTAAAATCGTTTGCAACTTATCGAAGTTACCATTGATGTGATTGATCATAATTAATTGCTCATTCTCTGCTGATCATTATAATCAACGTCCGTTATATCGCCATCATTTCACTCTACTCGCGAAACAGATTGAATCGTTTTACCTAATGGAAATCCGGTGATTTCGTCGCAGATTTTCTGGGAATGATGTAAATCAAAATATTGTCAACAAAAATGGACATCTCCATATTTAGTATCAGGTAGCTTCGTCGATACTGACATCTCGAAATTAATACGCTAGCTTAGTCTATCTATCACATATTATGTTCCAAGCTATCACACAACATAAGATTATTTTTTTTAAATGCTTCGTTCAAAGCAGCCCATATCAAGTTCAAGCAAGCAACGAATGCAATGATTTGAAATGTGCTTATTTCCATTGAGTATGACCTTGATGATGTAAATATAAAAATTTATTATTTCAATGCGGTAAAGTGACTGGACAACTAAAGGCCATTTTTTCTAACATATATATATTCGGTTTGTTGTGACTTCGAATCCATACAGTATATATATCTTGTCAACAACATTTAAAGCTCAGTTTTAAGACCGACAATAAAGAATACATGAGCAAAAAAACAGTACTGGACAAAATGTCACAGGATGGCCGTTGCTATATAAATTCTACCTACAGACTTTTCCACTTTGTCCTCCATAATGCGATTGTGACGCAATAATTGGAAGCAGTAACGAGTGGCGATTATACGATTTGTATTGTATTGTGGAGATCGGTGTTATTCGGAATTATTGTAAGTGTAAAGCATCGGCTTAGTTCTGAAAGCCATGAATCTGGACAGTACGGGGTTCGCTTCGTTATATGGAGAGCATAGAGGACAAACCCTGTCTCTATCATAATTCAGAGCGGACTTGGTAGGAACGTTCGGGATTCAATGCGATAAATTATATTTAAAACTATAAATTTACTCGTTTGATCTTCGAACATATATATCTCCAACTCCATAAGCTACATATATAAACTAATACAATCATCATATCACCATCAATTTTATTAAATGATATTTATGAGTGTCTATTATTATAATATTTCTAGTTAGTTTGGTGTAATGCATTTGGCGCCCTATATCGATACGAGTTCTTTGTTCAATGCTTCTTGCCAAAATATTATTGAATTTTGACAATGATGCCATAGTATGATGTTATTTTCAGCAAGTGTTGATAAATCTTGACACTCCTTTTATATTTATTTGCTTTTTCGTGAAATTTCATCGTCAATTGCAGTTCTGCCAGTAACGCCGTAATTGCTATAACGATGTTTTGTAGTATCGGTTGAAAATAGAGTACTTAGATGATAGACAAGCCATAGTTATGACGTATTTGAATACTCTATATAACTCTTTTCAATTAAGTGTCAATCCAGACACTCATTTTTTTATTTATGTTATTTGGCTCCGTATTAAATTGCGATCTCATACATATAACAATGTGTTACATACAATGAGAGTTTCATTGGAAAGCCACACATCTCTGAGTGGCCGTATTGACATATGTATAACTTGTAGAAAAAGAAGTATCAATGACTTCAGAGATTCACAGCTAGAGTAAAATTTGATTTGAACTTCAGACTTTTCTTTGGAATCTTTCTACTAATTTCTTTGCGAGTTCATTCAAATCAACCTGAAAGAAAATTCTAACTAAACAAAAGAATTTTTCAACCTTATTTTCGTCCTGTTTTATCCTTGGATATTCATTCGAGGTCAATTGCACTCGTATAAATCTTTAAAAATATAAATTTAAGCAAATTTATTCTTAAATTCAAAATCGAAATCTAGTAACGTTAATATGTTAAATTATTTTGACATTTGTGAATTTGAAATGAAATGCTTTAAGTTGTGATGCTTTCTATTTTCTGAGATCAATAGACATATTCGATGTACACAGATGCTTTAAGGCTTACACATTCTGGATTTGAAATAAACATGTCACATCGATCGATGCAAAGGCACTCTATTTTAAATCATTGACAAATCAGTTTCATCTATCTCCATTGCACGATTGCAAGCATAAGCCTCTCCTAGTTTCTGATTCATTTCGAACGATGACGATTTTTTATGAATTTAGAAGATTCGTCCTGATCTTGCATCTCTTTTCTACTAATTATGATCTGACATTAACGAGAACTACCAAACCATATTCTGGGTTCTAACATCACGTGCGAAATAATAGCTCGAAGCCATAACCTACTTTGCTTCCATTTTAGATGATACTTTCATCCTACCAACTGTAAAAGATCGGTTATCATCACCTCGTGGGAACCAAGACATAAAATAAAAGTCAGCAAATATTCAATTGTTCATGATGTATTTTTATAGCCCAAAATAGACAAATTTAAGATTTATAATTTTTTACGTTTATCCGGTCTGACAGTGAACTTTCCCAAAAATACACCATTTATATGTAACTGCTTACCTTGACCGAAATTTTATAGATATACAACTCAAATATATTTTATTAGGCGACATCCACGTTTTCAGCGAAAGAATGAAAATTTCGTAAAGATTCTTTACAAAAAACTACTCGGATTATCAACAAATGAACTAGAAGTCTAAAATTAAAAAATAGAAATTGAAACAGAACTAGAAATGAAAATTTCCACCAACTTGAAGAAATTATGAGTAAGTGACAAGATTAAAATTGAACTGAAGATGAAAAACATGGTTGTTTAAGGAAGAACACGTATTGGCATCTGTTGAAACAAGATGTAATTCCTTATGCAAATACATTCCGTAAGGTTATTATCATATTGTAATGTTAGAAGGGAGAGACCATGTCATTCAGATCCGGATTAAACAAATGCGCAACAGTTACTAGCGTACTAAACTGAGAAAGAATACTACACGTATTGGCCATAGGCCAATTGATTAGCAAGTGACCGCTCGCGACAACGCTTCATGGTACAACAAGGACGCAATTCTGAAGCAAAGACCTGGGCCCACATGTCCTCCTTTAATGCAGGGGAACAGTGGTTATTTGTTACAACATAAATTATGTTTGCTGTGACCTCGAATGTATAGTTAAATCTTACATGGGAAATAGTGTAGTGTAGCCAGCATCAGGCATGAGCCTCCATTTGATAAATTTAAAACGTGGGCCGACGAAGACAAAACACCGCCAGTCAAGGATATCCAACAAATCTTATAAGGGCAGTTGATGGCTACAGGGAGCTATCACATGTCCTACACTTTACATAGTGTACTGCATTGTGCATCGAACGTTGCGCGATCGGTTATAAGTCGCTGCCCTCGTAAAACAACTAGAGCAGGGGATTCCGACTGCTATGCTAGAGGCAGACGTTGAATGTAACCAACACTGATTGCGCTGTGATGACCATGGGAAAATTGGTCAAGATCTAGGCCACCTCCGTGTAGAAACGGAACGAGATGTAAAATTCGTGTAGGAATAAGACGTGTAATTTCCGAAGTTAAGGTATTTCAAATTACTCCGTCGCTTTTCCCTTTTCAATTTTTTTTTCATCATACCATGACGGTTGTTGTAAACACGACGAACGAGCTATTCGGCCTGCACAACTATCGTCCGTATAATATTTATTGTGATAATTTATCTCCGATTTTTTATTGTTCAAGTGACAATAAAATTTTCTGACAGAATGACAGAATCTGACTTTTGAAAAGAGTTCAGTTAAAATAATGGGTTAATATCTAGCCTTGAAAGTAAATTTTGTATAAACAGCGGTTAGAGAGAATAATAAATGTCACAATTTCTGTCGCAAACAAGATATCTATTACGTCTTCATTTATGTCGATAGGATATGATTTACATATTTATCCCGGGGAGAGAAAATGGGGTACATATGCCCACGGGCGCCAAGGTACAGGGGCGCCAAAATGGGGCTTGCGAAAATTTCACAACAAGGGTAAAGAACGGTCACAAGCAAGATCGCACCGGCGCAGACATCTAGTCTTAGTACATGGCAAACTGCACACTTGGGCAGACCACTTACGTCGACTGCCGACGTCATCAGGCAAATAGCTCGCGCACGGTCAGATTTCCATCGTAATTACATGGCCAAAAAATCTGGCCGGGAAACAAAGCAAAATTTGATTTGGTAACGTTAGGTAACAAAATGCACGGGGTTAATTACGTGGTTCTGTATCGATAAGTTCTTGCCTGCGCACTCCGATGTATGTTGATATTAGTTCTGTGCTGGAGAAAAATGGCAACGGAATTTGGTTGAATGATGTTAATACATGTTTTGAGTAATACGTGGTTTTGTATTTCGTGGTTGTCAAAGTAACGTACTTTGCGGCAGAGTTACATAAAACATATTATACTGTGCTAAAAGACCCGAATGCCTTTTTCGACAATTCGTCGAGATTGCACAGATTTTGCAAATTTTTTACGACACGGACATCAATGGCCACAAAATCTTCCCGAAATTGGAGATTGCGGAATGCTGCTCAGTAACAGAACTGAAGGTCAACCAGAAACTCTTTTGGCTCCTCTTGGTTTTATTGTGTTTTTTGGAGACGACGTTTTACCCAATCTGCGAATTTCTCTACAAATTTTGTTAGCAATACCAGTTTCAATTGCAAGCTAAATTCATCAAATTGAAACTTGTTTTGTCGTATTCGCGTGCATCAATGGCACAGGATCGTCTCAGTGATCTTGCACTTCTAAGTGTTGAAAGAGAAACATTAAAAAAAAACAGATTTTGATGACGTGTTAACCAGTTTGCGACAGTAAAATAAAATAAATTTATTGTAGACTATGTAAATCATCTTTGAAAGTAACTGAGTTGGACATTATGGACATATATATGCTATATTTTGTATAGCTTTGCTTCTTTTTTAAATATAATGTTCCATTGAAATTTGAATACACATATACATATATTTTTGAATAAATAATAAAATATATAAATACATATAAATTTGAATTTACATATATAATTCGTTTTCACATATACAAGTAAATGTAATAGAAAATCTGATTAAACGTGGAGGTCGGGGCGCCAATTTTATAGTTTGCCCCGGGCGCAAAATATGCTGGCTACGCCTCTGGTCGTAACCGACCAGCGGTTACGTGAACTACCCTACGGCGGCAAGGAGTCCAGCTATCTTCTCGCATATTATCATCCCCGCATGGATTCGAACCCGCGCAGGGCAATCAGAGAACGCTTAGCACGATGCGCCACACCGCCGAGCTATCTATCCCTCTTGCTATCTTGTTATAAAGCTAACTTGTCCTAACACAAGCTAGAAAGGGAATCAGGTATTATAAAAAAATATGTCGCTTATTTATTCATAATCGAAAATTTTAAATTTTATTTTAAAGTTTCAGAACAAATACTAACAGATTCCACATTGTGCCGGGACCGGATTTGAATTTGACCAACACGCCGGTTTGTGATGTCATTGAACCGCACAAACGGCCGCTCGTCGTAGTAAACAAACCGATTCAGTTGAATGAAAACACGGGAGAATTGTTGAGTTCCTGGTCGTGAATCGTGACGTCTTGCAATTATAGGTTCGTGTGCCGCAAATTAGGCGAGTAGGCTAGCGATAATATTATACATTATTTTATTCAACATTTTCTGCTTGGTTAGATTTAAACGGGTTGAAGTTAGTAGGTTGATAATTTTTTATATGAACCGTACGACAGTACGAGAAATACAGAAATGTTGCAACAAAGATTGCATAGTTCTGTAGTTCGCTCTTATAAAGTTTAAATCAGTAACGACAGTCTGATAGTATATCAAACGTTTGTGATCTATCTTATGCTTCGCACTATGTCATTATATGATAGTGATAATAGGGGACCACAAGCTGACATAGTACGTAATGATACCAAAATACAGTTATAGGGCATCTTCAAGCTGTCCATTAAAGAGATTGAGATTCTATTATTTACCGTATCCAGGTATCTGGAATAATACATATACCAGTATACTGAACTCAACCATGAGAAAAATTTTTTTTACCTGTTTTACAATGAGGAATCATAAGGTTTCATTACAGTATTAAGCATGTGATTGTGAATTGTTGCTGCTGTTATTGATAAACTTAATGTCCCAAATGTTTGAATTTATTTTTTTTAACCAATAAATTTTAGGCAATAATACAAAGATATTTAATATCTAATATCAATCATTTTCAATGGGGCAAAAAGATTAATACTGGAACTGGATACCCTGAAAGCAAAATATAAGGTTATAATACTGTTATGGCAAGTATGTTATTAATTCTGTCAATGGAAATTTCCGCCTGTAATTAGTAAATATCCTATTTTTGCCACGCCATGAATTTTATAATCTATTTCCCTTCATTTTTTTGCCTTTGTTTGTGAAGAAATTTTAAAAAAAGGTTATATTTTCCCAATAGAGATTATAGACTTGCCCCACCACTGAAGTTAGGTTAGGCTTATTGCTCCAAGTTTTGTAGTTATCTTATTAACAGTTGCCTACTAAGATGTGAATGAGATTAAATGAAACTTGTATAGGGTAATCAATGGTGGGATCCCTAGCGTTTTCCTAATGTTTGGTATGATGCGCCAATCGTATGCCAATGAATAGTATATGATGATAGTATAATCTATTTATATTTTTTGGGTGTAACGAAGTAAACGCTGTAGGGTAAATTTTTAACTAACAACGTCAAACAAAAATGTGATGTGAAATTACTGCCGAAACTGCTTGAATAAAGCCAAACAGAAATGTACTTCTTTAGACGCTATTTTTCATGTCTATATTGATGTATATTTTGTGGTGTCATATAAATATAATATTATTTTCAGAATGTCTTGATTTGATAAACACATTATGCCATCTAAAATTAAATCTAATGCGATTGCCGCCGGTAGCGCAGGATTCTTGAAGCCTACCTTTTCTTCACTAAGTAAAGCTGTTGATAAAAATGACAATAAACTGGCAAACTTTGTTGTGAAAGAATTGAATAATAATGATATCAAAAAACAAAATTTTCAAAAGCAAAATGATATTGGTGAACAAAAAGAAACGGGCAAAGAACCAATTGTTCTTCCTACTGTAGTGCAGGAAAGCCCTCTTCATAGTTCAACTTCAGCGACTGATGCTTTATCCCATTCCAATGGTTCAGCAAAATCTTTTCATGCTCATGTAAATAATGAAGTTGAAAAAAATGACAAACCCGTGGAAAAAAATCTTGCTCAAGCTCTATCAGCTTCTCTAATATTGGATCATGCACCCCCCGATGATAATGATACTAAAATTCGAGATGCACGAAAAGTTTGTGATGAATTACGATTACAAATTGAAGATTTGAAAAAGCAGCAACAAATGTTTGTGACACGGTTGAGTGGGGAATATGAGGATTTTGAAAAAATAGACAATATAAAAACCGAACCCGAAAAACAAACTGAAATGGATTTAATTCTAGCAGATCCCGGGGTTCCATGTAAAAATTGTGATGAGGTGTCAGATGGCAATGATAATGCTGCTAAAGATGTTCGAAAGAAAGTGCAAAATTTTGGTCGAAATGCTTTAGTGAATGGAGCACGATCTAACAAACCCTTTTCGACTAAGAAAGTCAATTGCCAATCACCCTCTTTGTCATCTGACGATGGTTTCAACCTCCACGGGTCTATGACTTCAGATGCCAATGATTTACTAGTCAAAGAGGAATGGCTTGGGTCAAGAGGATTACCCAAAGATGTTCCACCCACAAAAGTAATAAAACGCTTGATGTCTGAAAGAGAAAGATACAAGAAAAAAGTGAAGCATTTACAGCAAGCTCTTCATAAACTCAAAAAACAGCATTCTCATCAATCATTTGGTAGAACGCCTGATATTGCTGCTCACGATATTGTGTACTTTAATGCAGACCTTATTGGCGAAGGTTATTTGAGTTATGTGTACTCTGGAACCATATACAAGAATCAGAAAGCTGCGATCAAGAAGTTAATTCGTCCAGATATGATGTCAACATCAGACAGGTGGGTGGCTTGATATCATATCTTTATCTGTGTAAGTATTATCAACAACACAATGTTTTTAACATGAACAAGCTCTTGTTTATATGGTATTCTTCACCAGTCATTTCAGTCTATACAATATTCCCATCTTTATTACAATCTGTTATCTCACATTATATACCAGCAAAAGGCATATAGGTCCATAATATTATATATATATATATATAATATTGTTCAAATTTACTAATATTGTTTGGTCTGAGTTTTATTTCTGAAACTGTTTTAGATTGGATTTCAGGTAGTGCCTCATGTAAATTTACAGGTTCGACTGTTAGAACCACACTTACAAAAAAGTGATTTTCTCAAAACCTTATTGTGACATACGGTAGCTACTTTGGTATTACTGTGGCGATTTGTCCAATTATTATTACAGGTTATTGCTCTAAACTCAAAGACCTTGATGGTCCAGTAATCAGTTCAAAGCTCCTTTCAACCTAATATTGATATGCTATGCCGAGCCTGGAATTTTTGATTGTTCTTGGCCTAGTAGAGCCCAATTTCCTGATATATATAAGCGACGGCATGACATGAAACATATTTTTTTTGGTTTAATAATAACTGTATGTGATCACTGAAACAAACTTCTTTTTAGAAAAATATAGTTCGTTTCGTACAATTTAATTGAAATTAAAATAGTACCATCATCATTAAAACCTCCAATTTTCTATAGGAGCTACTTGGCAGCCGAAGCTGGACTTTTGATGGCACTACATCATCAGAATATTGTTGAAGTATTTGGTGTGTCAACTGCACCTTTACAACCTTTAATTATCACAGAACTTGTGAAAGGAAGAAACTTACATGATAGATTACATTCTTCTGATGGTATGTCGGTGAAATGTCACATGAAATGTTAATTTATAGCTTTATCAAAAACGTTAAAAATTATTTGATAACATCTATAATTATTGATGTGGTTTTAACTGTATTTCTCAGTCATTTACTGATGTTATCAGTGCAAATGTGAAAATAAACTTTGATAAGGCCAGACATTCTGTTGGCGGTCAATATGGCGCCCATGCCTATTCTAGTATGGTAGACTATCGACAATAGTCCACATCATCATTGTTACATTAGGCTTCATATTTTTATTGACTAGTTTCTGAGAACATGAAATATTTTCTGTGCTAGGTGATATACCATCAAGTATATGATTTATGACTGTGATATCAGATTGGTGACCTCAGTTTCTTGTTGAATTAGAACCTTGTCATTTTAGTTGTACAGTAGTCTTATCTTGTTGGCCACTTTCCGTTTTACAAGTTTTATATTGTTGATAACCTACCTATATCATTTCTTTTATCTCAGTTGCTGATGGGAAAAAAATGATTTAATATCATAAAGACATTTGATTATTGTCTTAATTAAATGGGAAGTAATGTTCAACTTTTATTTCTTTTTTTTTTAGGATGGCCCCTTAGCCCAGTCGAATATTACTCTATAGTTCGAGATATCACTGTTGGAATGGCATATCTTCATGGACAAAAACCACCTGTTCTTCATCTCAACTTGAGACCTTGTAACGTTTTGCTAGACTCAACCGGTCGGGCGAAAGTTGCTGACTTTGGATTTTCTAAAATAAGGCAAAATTCATTTATTTAATTATATCAGTTTGTTAATGTTAGATAGCCAGCACTGTTACAGCTGATCTATGCCATATTATCAGCTTGATGTATGTGAGATTGTTTTAAATCTTGTTATATTTTACCCTTTTTATTTGGTTTTATGTTACCCTTCTCACTTTAAATGTCAAATGGCTCATAGAAGTCTAGATTTGCCATAATTGAAGCAATTCATAACAATTTTACAATCAGTAAAGCCAAGCTTGTGCTGCAATCTAGAATGGCTCAAAGTTTTAAAATATATTTCCTCAATTTCTAATACAGAACAACTGGAAAACTTGTTTTAAATGAGCCACAATACTCAGGGTGTTCGTGAAATCTCAATTTTTTAAATTGCAAAGGAAATGTATCAATACTATATGATAGTTTGTTGGTCTATATACGTGTACCAAATGAAGTAAAAAAAAAATTTAATGCAGAACAATTGAAAAACTTGTTTCAAATAAGCCACAATACACTCTGTGTTCATGAAATCTCAATATTTCAAATTGCAAAGGGAATTTATCAATACCATATGATGGTTTGTTGGTCTTTATATAAATGAAGTAAAAGCTTAAATAAACACTAGCTAAAATAAAACAAACTTAGTTAATCAATATATATTGAGAACTGAAGTCATAACAAAATTGAAACTGTTACAGTACTTTCGGAACACCCTGTACTATTTGACCCTTTTGAACTGATGTTATACACTATTTTCAGATTTTAAATGTCTGTTTTGTTGTAACTATAGGTTGGACGCGGGTGTGTCAAATCGAGCCAATCTCAGTTATTTAGCTCCGGAGCTTCTACAATTTCCTGTTCATTTAACAACGAAACTTGACGTGTTCAGTTATGCAATGATTATGTGGGAAATGGCTACGATGACAAAACCACACAAAGATACATCTACCTCTGAGGTATATCAATGGATAATTATAGCACGAAAATGCTAATTGAAATTTTATGGCAATTTCCCAATATGAGTCATCTGAACTCTTGATACCCTTTTGCTTTGGTTCAAAGGCTCATTTTGACTAGCTTATAGAGATGGATCAAGTAAACTTTGAAAAATATGTGAGATATATATTTGTATTTTAACTAGTCGACTGAATTTTATACAAAATTTCACCTTATCATGTAAGAGTTATCATGTGGTAATAAGAAGATAAAATTTACATTTTACACTTGCCTTTTCTATATTTTTTTATTTGTGATTACCTTGTCCAATTTCAGTTCATTTAGTCATTCAAATATTAATTTTGAAGTCACCTATTGTCCACAAAATGCAATTTTACTGTTTTTTTATATTAAATTTTGATTCTTTTTTGAATTTATTAAATTTAGATTCTGGCTTTGGTATCCAGTGGAAAACGTTTGAACATCCCATGTGAATTACCCAGTGGATTCCATGCAATAATATCAAGATCATGGGACCAATCACCAATGCAGAGACCATCTTTTAAAGTAGGTCGCTTTAAAATAACTAAAATAAAGTGCATTTTACTACTGGTAGTAATTTTTGTTGTAAAACTTTGTCAGAATATATTATTTTAGCTGGAAAATTTAATATTTTGAGCTCTATTGGACATGAAGTGGATTGTTTTGCTACATTCTTCTTGTTGTTGTTTTTGCGAAAAAGAATTGCTTTTTTGCAAATATTAGAACAGTTACTTTCAATAGGTACTTATTAAATAGAAGAAATCGCTAGAAGACTATTTTTTTTAATAATCTGCTGAGTTCTATGAGACCAGATATTTCACCAAAAATTTTGCCTCAATTATTTTAATTGAAGGGCATCCGTTTTATTCCTCACTTCTTGACCCTCTACAGCAGGGGTGACTGGCGGGCCATGTAAGTGTGACTCGAACAATATTTACAGTGTTACAAAAGCAAAAGTGGAAAACAATGAGCCTTGTGCCAAAACTAAATTTAATCCCAATCTCAAAAAAAATTCTTGAGCTATTTTTAGCTCAACATCAAAATTTGGTTTTAGTTTGGTCATAGTTTGCTCATATCTGCTCTACAGTCCACATATTTTTTATCCACCAATCTTAAAACTCTCAAACCTACCCTGCCATTACCAAAATGTGACCTCCGTATCCATATACTGAAGCATTGCTCTCGTGTTTTTTTGTTATGGTAAATTTCTGCCATGCATATATTTTGCACCCATAAAAATGTCATTGCAAGTTTGATAGGGCAGGGGCGATCGTAATATATTATAATGATAGTTCATAATTTTCAATCAATTCCAAGCTTTATTTGCTCTCGTTGTTTTCGATAATGCAGGCTGCCCACCGGCAGTTCCATGTTAGCTTAGTAAAAAGGAAAATCCAAATGCCGCTGAAATGGTGGTCAAACCAGCTTCTTTAATGCTGTATATACAACAGACATCAACACCTCAATTATGTCTGAAAGTCTGATATCACTTGTTCCTTCTATACATACTATCCTGAGAGCATTATTGCTCTGGGAAACATGGTACAAATAATCCCAGGAATTTGTTGAGCAATTCCCTGTGGTATTGAATTGACAGTTAGGTGGATTAGCTTCATATTATTCTTATATATTTGGCACAAACGGAGAACATTTTACTAATCCAAATTTTTTATTAAATGCTATAATATTATTTCTAATATCATTAATAAGAGAAAAAATTTATCAATTTTTGGGAAAATAATTCTGGAAGTGAAAATGGTATGAATTTGCAAAAATATTTTTATTTTTTCAAAATTAAAAAAAATTGGATTATTTCTGAAGACTAAAATAAATTTCACTTTAAACCAACTTTTTATATACATAGTAAAATTCCAAATAAAAATTTATCATTGTCGCTTTCACCTTTGCACTATTTAATAATATTAATATTTGATTTTAGAAAAGAATTTTAATTTGGTCGTGTCTCTGGGGAATGTGGGATTTGTCATTTTGCCATCTTATCTCTATTTTCTTGGTTTGGTTCATCATTCTTCATTATATCCTTTTGATATACATCAACAGTACTTTAATAATTAAACAACCCTATGAAGAAAATTTAGTATCTTTTTATTTGAAGCAATGCCAGAATTCTAGAGTTGGGAAGCTAAGCCTTAGCATTGCCATAAAGTTAGTAAGTTTCAAAATCCTTTATCTGTATATGACTATAGATTGCATTATTGTGATTCATAACACATTCTTCTTCCATTTTAACTTTCTCTACCTGTATGTATATTTGTTTTTTTTTGGTTCTTCGACTGCTTTATCCTCGTTTTTATCATTAACGTATCACGTTTACACTGATTATCAAAGTTATCAAGATTACTGTCAGGGAGGCCCGAAATCACATTATTCAGAATGAATTCTGAAATAATATATTTATGAATAGGGAATACCAAATGCATTCTGAAAATAAATTTGCAGTAATCATTGAAAATTGGTATACCGTACGTACCGTTGATTAAATTCAGTGGTACATGTAAATATTGATTTTGCCCTTGTTGTTTATAATTTTCAGAAGTAAATTTAAGTCTATTTTATGCCGTACCAATGGATGTCAAATGGTAACAATAAAATATTTTTAAGGTAAAATATTCATAAATATAGAATATCACCAATTTTGAGTATTTTAGATTTAATTTTTCACCTCCACCCCCGATTACTGCATCAAATTAACATTGTATTCATAGGGTCTCTGTTGAATACCAATGTACCCTATTTGCACATCTATCTTTTTGTAATTTAACGCAGTCAAGTATGCTTTAATTGAGAGACAGCACACAGTACAACCCTTTTCTTCCTCTTTTTATTACCAGGAATTGATCATTGTACTTGAAACAATGTCACTACCTCGAGATTGGGATGATGCGATTCAACGTTCGAAATTGAATAGAACCGATACAAGAGGTCTTATTACACCGAGGGATGATTCAGAGAATGCATCAAAGCCAGTGGCCAATTCTATGCAGTCAGATAGCAAAAGTATGTCTATTCATCATAAGGAATTGCTACTTGAATTAATATATCTTTTTCGTTTTCATAATATGATTAAAACCAGTTCATTTGTTAAATACAATTTTTTTGTGTGAATTTTTTATTTCTTATTGAGACATGACATATAAGTTATTGAACATCGCACAATGTAGCATACCAGAGTGAAAAAATATATATTATATAATGCTAATGCTTAAATCCTTGTTTTTTAGGCGGTGTCCAATACCCTCATATAGCATCACACGAGGTCACGCAAAAAATTCAAGAGCCTGACTTTATCAAAGAAAGAAAAAGGTTATCAGATGAACTCGCACTGGAAAGTGATATGATGACTCTGGGATATAATATGACGAAACCAAAGCAGCCTCATAGGTAGGTGAAATTTGTGGATATCAGTATTTTTGTTTTTTTTGTCTAAATTATTCATATCTGGTTGCTTTGGGCTATTTACAATAGTCTAGATTTTTCTTTGTTGATAAGTATAATCTTATTTCTAAAAAAATTCAAATAACTTAATGGTGTAGGATGCGATTGCATTATTTGCATATTGAAATAGTTCATTTTATAGAAATTTTATCTATAAAATATCCAAATTGTATTGTATCACTAATTTTAATAGGCCAATTTTTTTCCTCAAAATTTGACATAAATTCTGGGTGGCATACTAGCAAAATAAATTTCTACACGGGACTTTATTTTCAATTTAAAATACTATAATATTTTAAATAGTAAACTACCTATTGTAATCGGGGCAATAGAGTTCCACACCTAACTCTAAACTCAAAGGCATTTAGACGACCTAAATCCTGGTTGACAATAAATTTGACTCTAGTAACTCCTTGAAAACCATATTTTCATAACAAAAGTTTGGCCCCTGCAAGCCTTATTTAATTGTCTATTAAAAGTGCCTCTGTCAACTTGATGCTTTCGGGTTTTTGCAGCTAAAATTTTGATGATCAATTATAACCGTTAAAAGTATTGAATTCTGGCACTCGACTCCAAAAAAAAGGTAAAATTATGACTTCCGGATCTATGAGGTCTGGCTGCCCTACTTTAATGGTATAATTCAAAAAAAAGAAAAACCCTATATCTCTAGTTATATTAAATCTCATCAATAATTTGTTTTAGAACTGAATCCGCAGATTACCTCAGAGGATTCAAAAGATCCGATTCAATTCCTCACCATCATCATGTATCTCCTCAACAAAAAAGTACTCACTCAAATCGACGCTCACTCGCGTTACAATTATCTCCTTATAAATATAACATGATCAATGGAAGTCCTGTTATAACGCATTATCATCATCGTTCGAGCAGGAATGGCAATTCTGATTCTAGACGTGTTACCTCATTTGGTGAGTTTTTTTTTAAAGAAACCATTGCTCGATATATGAACACGAAGGTTAAAGGACTAGTATGGCCACCAAAGTCGTATCAAATTTCCAGATGTTGAAAGAATTATATCAAATGCCATACCACAGTAGGACTAAATTTCCATTTCGAAGTTTTGAGAAAATTGTATATTCGTAGTAGTTTGGTTTCCAACAGCCAAACTGGACATATGGCACCACCCAAAATCAGAGCGTTAAAAGGTGCATCTTTTAAACCCAGACCAAAAGATGAGCCTCGGTCTATAATAACAGAAGATCTAAAAAGCTGCATTGGTTTAACTGTTACAATATGATTGTGTGCTGGTGAATTATATATATCAAAATTTGAAAATAAAAAATAAAAATCAAGATGGCTTCCGACATCGTTTTCAAGTACTGAAAATTTGAAATTGATTGGTCTCATTATCTGTGTTGAAAAAAGATTTTTTTCACAATAACAACAACCCTATAAGAACAGCAACAATTTTTTACCAAAACAATCCACAATCCAGGTATGAAACAAATCAAAAATTTTACGGCAAATCTTTTTCAGGTGATGACATTCATCCACACTACAAAGCAGCAAGAAATCTCAACCAAGAACTGTCAATGCATCATGAAGTTCGATCTCCCACAAGGTCAAATGGTCATCCTACTTCGATTCATAACACAATTGATTACGACGGGATACTTTCAAAAGATCGCAGTAAAATATACCATAAAAAAGCATCAAGTCACCATAGACGACCTAAGACAGGTCTGGCTCATTTTACATTTATTTTTCTTATTTTTTTACTGTAAAGTAATTTCTATGCTTATAATTTATCGGAATTGATGATATTAGTTCTTGCATTTATAAGCATACATCATGTAATCATTCCAAAAATAATGAAATTTGTTTATCATGTTTGGTTAAGCTGAACCAAAATATCAAATTAATGGGTACATTGGCATAGCTTAAGACAAGAGATTCCCAACCTTTTTCGTTAAATCCCTCCCGTCGCATATTTTGAAACGTTTTATTCCTCGCTTGTTCTTTATTCGATCTTTAATAAAGGATCCCTAGCTTCTGTTAACACAAGTTGCTCTCCCCTTTTGTACAGTTCAAGTAATTTATAATGTGAGCATATAAATAGAAATATTATAGTAATAATAAAGAACTAAAAAATATTAGTAAGAATACAGCAAACACAAAACTCAAGTAAAATTGCTCCGAAAAACAACAAAATTCCTTCCTGGGTAAGAATTCTACCCCAATTGGGAAATGTTGCTCAATGTGTAAAAAAAGGATTTAATTTTTATACCGGTAATTATTCCGGGGAGAGGAAAGAAGACAAGACAGATTAACCATTTGGTAGACCAAAACTTTCCGTACTGTTACAATTCCATGCAATGTATGGAGATCCTTATTTAGTCAAATAGGGATCAAGCATTGTATAAATATACCAATATGAAACAAAATTTGAATAAAACTAAATTTCAAATATTCATCAAATACTAACAATAGAGATCTTATATTATTCTCAGGAAGTTTAAGTTCTTCAGAAACAGACAATTCTATTGACAATATCAAACTTGCTGACGTACCACAACCATTGACTGACAGAGATATGAGGTAAGCTATGAGTTCCATTACGGAGTAGCAGTGCAGGGATTTTCAGTGAAAACACTCTTCCATTATTCATGCCATTATTTCATTATTCCATCCAATTGACTGGTTAAACATAACCCAATGGAAGTTAACGTTCAAAATTATGTACTCGTTATCCATCCGGAAACTATTAAACGATTACCGGTATCTATTCCCAGCCCTACTGAAAAGCAAATCAGTTGATAAAATTTTGTAGTGTATGCTTGCTTATTTTATATTTATTGTTAACTATTGCACGTACAGTTATAATTGAATGTCCTATCAGCACAAAAAATGCATATTTCGAGTATAATATCTTTGATTTATGATATATGAATTGTGGTTTTAAAATTTTAGCTGCAAGTGCATACATTGACAGAATCGTGCTAGTTTATATTTGTCCATGTTATGTTACTTGAATTGAAATTTCAATCTTTATTAATTCATCTCTCATTTCCATATTCAAATGACATTGTTCTTTTATCATTTGAATGGAAGCTACAAAATTTACACAACTATTGATAATCCTCTAATGAATTTATATGTTCTACTAAATGCTGGGATCAATGTACTTCACAGCGTCATTACTATAGATGAGAGCATGCAAATCCCACTTTAAAGTCATAATTTCATATAACTATTCTTCTCGGCCTTTTCACACCATTCTGTTCAATAAGGGGAAGCATTAGGATTCTGATTTAAATTTATAAAAAATGTTCTACACACAAATTGACGAAATTACTTTTTTTCATGAATAAGAATGTTTTTTATTCTTGCCAAATGAAACTTTCGCGAAGTTCTGAAATTATATTAAAGAATTTCAAAATATTCAACTACACATAAATATTTAAATTTCTAATTGCCAAGTTATGTTGTGGCGGTGACAGCTAGCGGGTCCGACCGGAGGCTGGAAAGCATGGGTTTTTAAAAGGTTCCCAGATTATTACGACATTCCAGGAACGGGTTTCATCAGAGATACAGCAATAACTATCCTACCATTTGCGGAAAAAAAAATTGTTTTTACATTTTATAAATTTCAGATATCATGACCAAAACCTGACAGTGGAAACACCAAAAATTGTATCTAGAAGAAGTAACAAAAACCCAGACAAAAGATTTACAACGCATGACGGAATGGGACAGACTTCACCAAATATTCAGAGGGAAGATAAAAGAGTTTCTTCTTCTAATCCTTATTTGAAGTGAGTTATTGAGGTTTTGTATGCCATCTATAACCATAATAAAGTTTTTTTACATTGTAGATATGGAAATTTATGAGAAATATCGTGAAAACACGATTTGAACTATGTGATTGTGTTTCTCTTTGAATAGTCTAATTCTTTGTTTCTTTATTACAGCACTTGCCACATCAACCAAGAAAACCATGCACCCTAAAACGAATCACATTTAAAATTAGGCATTGAGTTTTAAAACCAATATATAGCATCAAATTTAAAAATCTAAGGGCTCTAACAATGGCTTTTCTTTAGAGTAATATGGATTTATACAACCTTTGTGCCATACAAATGCACGGTAATATTATTACCAGGAAAAGACTGTGACATTTTACTTCCTATAAGATATATCCTATCCTATATATCCTGTAAATTGGAGGATGTAAGAAATTGTACACCATATTTAAATAGACTAGCTAGAAAAGCGGTATTTTAATTGGTAATGTTCATGTCTATTCAATACATAAGGGAAGCAAATTAATCGTTTTTCATGGCTTCCATCAATTACAATTTTGTTTACAATTCTAATCCAAAGAAATGAATTGAACTTCATTACATTGTCATCTTTATTTCGGATTGTCCCCGACAGGATCGAATTCTCTTGCTTTCAGCTTGTTGGTTATCATTCCTTCATGCTTCTGTAGGGCTACCCGAATCACTACAATCTATGGTGAAAGAAGTTATTGTAAATGCGTATGCCAAGGACCTTTCATTAGTCCATTGCTCTTTTTCATCATTATTGTTTGATAATAGCAAATTCGATGAAGTTACATTTGAATGATAAAATAGATTGATAACACATTGTCTAATAAGTATAATAGAGGTTATACTTAATTGGGTAGAGGTCCCTAAACCCAGGGTCATAAAGCCATTAAATGTTTTGTACTATATTGTACAAAACCTCTCATAGTATTTTTATAGCAAAAAATATCCAGTAAAGTTGGGAGAGAGAGAGGAAAAAAATCTGTGCTTCCATTTAAACTGTAAATACATTTTGTAATAATACATTTGTAATTTTAAATTGAAGTAGATTTAAATTCTTCGATCAAACATATTTTGTGTTCACTGGTTTGTATATTCATATTTTATAAATTTTCATGGTAACTTACTGCGATTTTGCTACCGCATTGCATCGTGTCTTTTTTGTCTTTCATGGAACTGCTTGTAAACAGGAAATTGTGGTGATGTAGTAACGTTATTTTTTTCTAATTTTTATTGTCTAGTGCTAAGATAGAATTTGTACAAACAGCTGTTTTTCTATAAAATAATGTGTGTGTCAAAGTGGGGTCACATGAACTCATGTAAAGCATTATTGCTACAGACTGCAATCATAAAAAAAGGGGTATGGGCCATTACTGATGGCTAACTGACCATCTTATTTTCTGGCTATGCAGAATCATAATTTTATGCGTTTGATAAGTCTTATTTGATTCAACAAGATCAAGAGTCCTCTTTTTTTCTTGCTACAGCATCCTTGCAGTATGTACAATTCCAATAGTTCTTATGGTTGGGAGATAGGAAGTCCCTTTAAAGGGATTTTTAATGAAAGATCTGTTAATCATATTAGGCTTGGTATTTTTTCTTCGATCCATGCAATAAATAATAATTCCCATAGCCAATATAGTAACTGATCATTTCCCATAGGATTCGAATCTACAGTTACTTTATGATATGTTTCTTTGAACCTTAATCACCATCTTTATAAATTTCTATTCAAAATCCATTAGCCATCCCAAATTTCACAAGAGATTTTTTTGTTTCAGGAATCATGAGATGTCAAAAGTAGGTGGTGGAAGAAGTTCTAAGAATATGAATAGAAAATCCAGACATCATGAAGTGGAATCTGCATCCCCAAGGAGCCCAGAAGATTTGAGAACAGCAGTGTCTATCCCTTATTTGAGGTGAAATATTTGCGTCGAAAAAAGATATTTTAAACATAGTTCATGGTGGTGATTTGTCAACTAGAATATAGCAATATTAGTTGGATTTTGCTGTCTAAAGCACAAATTTTGTTCAACCTTTTTGGCTGAGATATTGGCGAAACTAAAAGTGTGTTTTGGAAAAAAAAGTCACCGGTGCATTTTGCTATAACTATCTGTGTTCCCCTGACCTTTCCTCTTTTACAACATTACAAGTCAACACAGAACCTGGACTGCCAAAAACACGTCTATGTACCAATTTCATTCAACATTTACACTGGAGACATATGTTTATTTGCCATTCTCTCTTGATAGGAATCTTCGATCTGGAGAAGAAAGTGTTTCATCATCAGGCAATGGTACACAGAGGTCTCACTTTGATGATAAATTAAGTTCATATGTATCTGAAGCTTGTCAGGCAGAATCCAGAAATTATGTTGATTCCAGAATGAAAGGTTGGCAGAGCTCTAGATCAGCTATTCTCAACAAAGAACCTGCACCTCCATCTTCAGATTACTTGAAGGTGAACATGCATAGTATATTATGTTTTACCGTACTTCTCTTTTTGAGTATTCTATCTGTGAATTTTACTGACGTAATTTCCTTCTGAATAACAGAGAAAAATCATGAAGGGCCCATACTTCGTCCAGCTACTCATTTCTACTGTTTCATATTAGATCTTAGTCGCTTTTCCTACTTTATTTTTTCACAAATGTATTCGAGCAAAAAATTTGAAATTTCACATTATCTGGAGCTGGAGCATAAGTTGCATTTGGAAGACATTGCTTATCCCGTATGGCAGGATTTTTTTTCGTGCACCCCAAGGGGTCTGTGTGATGACTGCACAGGGGATTTGCAATGATATGAAAAGAATGTGATTATGTGATCTATATTTAAAGTTTGATTTAAATCAAAAAGCCATTGCATCTTTTTGGTTGAGCGTTGTGGACGAATATCCATTGCTGTCAGTGTCAATAAGGCAGCATTTTCAGCTCTTACGAATATGATGACAAAATACAGGTTGAGACTTGGTCGTAGAGTCGGACGTGTGTTGTAAATGGAACATTACCCTTCCATTTTTCATCAGTCTGTATGGTCGGTATTTAAAATTATATACTCAACGTGAGTTCAACTCATATTCATCTCTTCCTAAAATTGTTCGTTCCAGGTTCGTAGCATTGGTACAACTATTGCTGATCAGTTGCTTTTGAATGGGCAGAATAAAAATCAACAGACCATATCTGAGTCTTCAGAAACACTGATGACTGCAGCATATAAACCTAACGAAGCACGCAGGAGAGAATTATACAATGCTTCACGAGAAGCCAAACATATTGATGATATCATAAGTCCAACAGTCTCTGAAGATACATTAGATGAAACTCGTCGAATCGGAGTGATGTCGGTTCCGTCTTCAAGTGTGACACAAGTTCCCCCAACCCGGCAAAGCGCAGAACCACCAAGACGTTCACGACACATATCAGACGGCAGGGTTTCTGAGCAGAACCCTCGTTCTGTCAACCCTAAGCTGTTAAGAAGAGAAAATTCTTGGAATAAGTTGAAAAATTCATATTCACCTGAACCTCTGATGCCACATTTTCATTCTCCTTTTGGAACTCCAGAACATTCTTCAAATATTGTTCTTCCACCGGCGATGAATGCTTCTGAAAGTCGAGATAGACCAAGTGCTTTCAGTAGACCAACTCATAATTCTTCAAAAAATACAAAAAGAAGAAGTAACAGGAATTTACAGGCTGAAAAGTGAGGACAATTTTTACAGATTTTTTTCAATTTATCATTTATTATTTCTTTGTCAATTACAGGTAGTCTTGAAAAGGGGAATTGATATGCACTCAAATCGAGTCAAATTTTGTATTGTTGGGAATGGGATTCTGCATGTTCCTCATCATATCAGGCTGACAATATGTAAACATATGATTTGCTTTAACAATTTCCTTTTTCTTTTTGTAGAGTTTACTCACAGAATATCCCCCTTCCTAGAGGTTGGCCAATACCAAACCCGGTAAGTTATCATTCGAATTCTTAGTTATTGCTCATTGCTCTGAAATAAAGTATCTATTATTTTAAAATATTAAAAATTGAATAAAAAATTTATTTCCACTTTTTCATTGTATCCAATGCCTGGTCAATAATGACACACCTACTATCACTTTAATAAAAATACATAAGCTTTCTCAAAATTAGTCTACTCAAAGAAGTAACAGGTGTTAACTATTCTCATACCATGCATGGACTGGTAACCGGATAAAAAGCTGTAGTTCGACAAATGATTGCACCATCTTATCATCTTTCCAAACTGTCTTACCTATATTGTCTTACAAACAGGTACAGGAAGGCATTAGCACCGAATCCAATACTACTAATGATGAGGTGGGTGAAGCTCTTAATGACACAGCTAGAGAACTGGCTGGGGTTTCGGAAATACTGGAAACGGCTGTTGAACAACATAAACGTGATCAAAGCAAGCGGAAAAATCGTGACAAAACTTCCAAAGCGAAACCAGATTTGGGGTAGTGTTTGCGCTGTCCGGTATCTAAGAATTTTTATTTATCTGGAACATAGACTCTATCAGTTCCTGTAATATTTCGATTTTAGGATGATATACTATCATACTCCCAAATTCCAGCTATCCAAAACCAAACATTTCCAACATACGTTTCACTCTGACCCAAACTCGCGAGTTGCGACTGTGAAATATCTTAATTTTCTCAAAAATTGATTCTTGCGCTAGGTGTTTTAAGTTACTGTCAAAATTCATTTTCAATTTTCAAGAGCTCAAAATTTATATTTCAAATTTGATTCATTCTAAAACCCGCGAAAAAAGAAAAACTGCACCTCAATTGTCTGCTTCATAGGCTTCTATAACTTATATAAATTAACTAATTTAGCAGCTGCTTTATGTACTATAGAAAAAGGTGTATCTCGTAAATTACCATAATGCAGCCCCATACTCGTTTATATATTTTATACCTCTGATTTAGTAGTTAAGTAGTAATATCTAGTCTTGTACCTGACTTCAGTTTTCTTCCAAATCTTGCTATATGCAAAATAAAATTGTAGGATTAGAAATATGAGCTGTAGATTGCAAGAATGACTCCAATTTTCTCCTGGTGTACATTGTTTGATATGAAATACTATTTGTGTTTACCATTTTGGGAATTGCGTAGAAGCAATGTAGTCTACTGGATGGAACTATTACTTTATCACTGACAATAACTTTGCTCATAGTTGGAAAGGAAGTGACTTTTTAAAGCAAAATAACACATTGATAAAGTGAAATTTGCCGGAATTGAGAATATAATCAATCTGTTCGTCCACATTTGAAGGAAAATGTTTTCTTCAAATTTTGATCTCAATTCCTATGAACTTATAAAATGAACTTTTTTCAAGTTATATTGCGATACAATATTTTTTGGTGGAATGGAAATCTAAACTTGTTATCCATTTTTTTCAAGTTTTTTACGCATTTCAATTTTGGGGTGATGATAAATACCATATGGCATTGTGGGACCATGCATGATCGACAATACCTGGACAAAGTAAACATGTAAGGTTTAATGTATTTCTAATGTGATAGCTGTTTTTTTTAAACTTCCCTGTCAGAAATTATTTCCAAGCTTGATTTATGGTTAATCTTGCTTAAATGGCACGATTTATCTGTGGATTATACACGGCCATGGATATGTAAATATTTTCTGACTCGGACATTATACTTCTCACTGTGATTAAGCTTAAGAATATGATCAAATTTTTGATTTTCATCTCAGAGGACTTGAATTTTTTTTTACTCCCAATATTTCGTTTTCCAAGAATTGTTTCCTTTTTCACATTTTTGTATATTTTCAAGGTTTTGCTGCTGATTTTTTTTTATAAAAGCAGGTTTGTAATCACAAGGTGTGGTAAAATGAAGCAAATATAGTAATTTGGGATTTTACAAAACAAAGTTTTTTTATTCATTTTTGACTCGTTTTTTTATGATGGAACAAAATTTGCTGTTAGAGTAAATGTGTAAAGTAAGAAATAGATTAAAATTCATGGAAGAATGAGAGGTAAAATGGATATTTGGTAAGATTATTTGAAAAAGATTTTAGCTGAATCCTTAAACTTGAATCGCCTAAGATGGAAATTTTGTCCAATTTCGCTACCTTGAAAATATAGATTTATTTATACAATTTTTTAAAATTTGGAAAAAGTCTAAATGTAAAAAATAATTAACATTTACATGAAGGAACTTTTTGTTTACTTGGTCACCATTTTCATGCCAAGGTCAATAAAGCTAAGCAAATTCTTTATTCGATTTTCGACTGAGCCAAAATTTGCGTATTTATTCAATATAACTACCTATTTAAATTAGCTATAATTTTATAGCATTCAATAGTTCTTAATAAGAGTACTTCTCGATTATCAATTGTGATTGACTTAATCAGTGCTGTTCAGAAAAATTTCAAAATATTTTATCAAACTCGTTATTAGTAATCTAGTTAGCTATAGCTTGCCATGATATGTGGTTTTAGATCATTTCTATATCTTGTTTTAGAAAAAAATTCATATTTTTTTATCAAAAATTTTTTTAGGTAGAAAGCTTGTTTTTAATACATTGTTTAGTTTAATAGATATGAATTTCAAACCATTTTTAGGTTTAATTTTGTTATGGTATATATGGTATGCTGTAAACTCAGTTTAATAATATTAATGCTTACTGCTTAGCAATAGTAAATAATACAGAAATGCATAAGAAAAAGGGTCTAAATTAGTGGCACGAACCAACACATGTTTTCACTCACGCTAATTACTACTAAACAAACAACATACATTTGTGTGATGATAATAAATGTATGAACAATTTTTGTTTTATACATCTAAAGTGAGGTGTTTGAGAGTCGCAAAAAATTTGTTTTTGGGCCGCAGTTTATCGACTACAGGTCAAAAGTATGGGTGAAAATTAATGTAGTTTTTGAATATTCAAACGCCAATAAATAAGTTCTTAATATAATGAAATAGGTGGATATATATATATATATACCTATAATTTGCAGTGTCTGACTTTTTTTTACTTTGAAGGAATAGCAATTTTTTTCTAATGAACTTTTATCATAATAAGTCTGTTATCATATATATTGATATGGCACATATAAAGCATATATTTCAGTCAATATCTTACAGTGAAGCAACTCGGCGAAAATTGGACTTGACACTTGCTCTCCCTAAAACTATTTGGTTATACAGACTCTGCATGTTTATGCTCAGTCAAATAGTTTTGGCATCAGTTCAGTGTAATTAATACCGGTAATCATTTTTTATCTGGACACATGAAATAGTGTAGAATTTCTTAATGCAATGTATATTGATTGAATGATGTATTTAGTACTATTGTTTGTTTTTTATATACTTTGATACAATGAGTTGTTTTTCAGGGTTTATTATATATCTATACTCAGGCTAGAAGTGTAATGTCATCCTAATCTGATCAATATGTGTAAAATTTAACTGTTTTACCTACCACCATTATCAGTAAATACGCATTTGGTGGTTTAAAATGTATATCCTTTAGCTAGTCAAATTTTCCAGATAAGGATTTTCATATTTATCAATGCGGATAAGACGGCTCAATCATATGACAAACTACAGCCTGTATGATAATCCAACACCCTTTTCTTGTTACTAGGATATTGAGAATGTATATTCACATAAAACTAACTGACCTTTCCCTAAATACACCAATTTTTGCAATTGTACAAAGTGTATATTATTATCGATGAAGATTTGCCATGGTTCGTATCAATTACAAAAATCAGCTTTTTTTAAGTTTTCCATATTTTGTTAGGAATTTTATTTGTGTCAAAAATTTGACCACTTACAGGTGTGTAGTTGGTTGAACTTTCTTATCTTGGGCATGGTTAAAAATTTATAATCGGGTAGGTTATCAGTGTAATGATAAGATATCCACTACAATATTCTACTACTCTGTCTGCTACATTATGATAGCATCAATTTTTACTGATTTTAGCACATTTCGCCTCCTCTACAATTGACTGTTTCTATCTGATATACATCTCCCATCTTTTGCTATTTTTAAGATAAGCTAAAATCAATACTACGTTTTCATGTTTTTACTTCTTAATTTTGAAAATTTTTTAATTTGTGAATACTATTTGATCCAAAAACGTTCCATTCCTTTTCGTACTTTCATACTTGATACAATGATAAACTATTGATAATATTGCATCTTCTTCAGTATTCCTAATGCCTCACCTTTTTCTATGGCTTGTGTCTTTTGCTACCCCTTATTATTGAATTTTTTATGGCCATGTATAGGCAGTGTCCTAGAGTTGAGGGTGAACTTGGTGGCATAGGCATTGCCTATCTATGGTCAAGCATAATTTAATAATAGCACAGTATGTGCCATAAATTTTCTTCAATCTTTTTCTACACAATTCTTTTTACAGCAGTATGGTTTTTGTATCATCGGATTATCCATTGATCATGGTCGAGAATGTGGTCTTTTTCTATAGAATACCACATCTCCAAGCTTGATTGATTTATATTGTTGTCTTCTGTATGTAAGATATCATTTTTCATGTGTAAAATAGTTTGCACTAACAACTAGTCGGTATTTACAATGAGTTTATAATATACTCTTTTTACTTCAATTGACTTAGACATACTGGGCATGTATTTTCGAGGAGATTGATGAAGATCTAGTAGTACGCATGGGTGTAGTCATGGGGTGGGGGGAATGCATCTCCTCCCTCTCCAATCCCCAAAAAATTTTGAAAAGCGATTTCGTTCTATTGGGGAGCAATTCGCTGATAACCCGACGATTTTCGACGTACTATCAATTCTTCCTCCAAATGAAACGACCGAGCGGACAACTTCGACAAGGAAGTTAGTCAGCGGAGAGATTCTTTAAGATATCGTTAGAGATGTATCAGTGGCAGCCGGCTTTGCTTGGAGAGAAAGTTTTGAGTGAGCGTATTGAAAAAAATCCGCCCCCCCCCCCATTTTGAGCTGCCTACGCTCGGGGTCGACTTGGGACGCACTCGGACCCACCTAACACTGAAAATGGTGTGTATGACAGAATTATATATTAGATACTTATTTTACCTAAAATTAACAAAACAGTCCATTAGTTCGGATATCTACACTATGTAAATCATATGATACGAATAAAAGCGGCACGTTCGCGAAATTAACATAAATTATGCATTTCTCCGAAGGCGGATATCTGGGTTACTTTTATCCAAAACACCTCGGCAAAAGTGGGCCGATTTTGTTACAAGATATTCGACACTAAATCGCTGAGATTTTTCTCAACTTCATTCTATACAAACGATTAGAAAGGAATATCTGACTCACAAAACAAAAACATTTGAAGAAGGAGGAATTTTGCCGCGTTTACAAGTTTGGTGATAGCGCGGAACAATATCTATTCTTATTTATGTAGACAAAAGAGCATGTGCAGAAAAGCGCTTAATACGAGAGTAAAAAAACGACGTCAAAAATAAAACAACAATAGATTTAATACATATATGTTACTATTTTATATATTAACCAAATGCGATAAAGTTACCACAATTGTATTCATGTACGATGAATTTCTTCAATTCCTGACTTCTGAAGTAACTTGCTTGCAGATTTCGTCTACCATTTCCCCGTAAAATTTGCTATGACTTAATCAGTAATGCAAAAAGCAATTTTGAAATAAAAATGATACTCATGTAGTATGGCAAGATGGCGGACACCGGAACGTAGTATGCGTACCAGGTTAGGATTAGGTCATAATTTCAGATACAAATACTACGGGAGTCACTTGGCTAGTCGTCGAACTCGTAATAGAACTAAAACAAGAAAAATCGGAATAAAATTATGTCCTAACTTAGTACACATATTACATTCCGGTGTCCGCCATCTTGGTTAACATAATACGGGAACGCCATAAAAATTTGATTGTACCGCAAGTCAATTGCTTTGGAGCAAGGCACGAATCGAGCTTTCGTCCAAATAACCCTACGATGCGATATAATTTTTCTGAAATTGACGGAAGAATAAATAGAGCCGGAATAGAGTTTCCTGATACTACTATAATCTTTCTTTTTGAATAATTTATTCTTATATAACATATATATTATTGAATACAATCAACAATGATATGAATAATAAACACTACACACGAATGCGCCGCATGTTATTCCAGATCATATAATTTATTCATGTTGACTCACGTGTTTCAGGCTCGTTGACTTCCCGGCGAAATTTCATTATTAGGATTATAGAAGGATTATTACGAGGAAAACAAAGACTAAGAAGTGTTGTAAGCTCTGGCACCCTTCGCTCGTTTAAAAGTCTGTAAGTAAAAACGACAAATAATTATATTAAAAGTGATACACTGCTCAAGTATTTTCCAACTAGCAATTTTTGGAAATAAAATTCAAAATTGCGATACTTTTTTGCTTTGTGCGATCTGTAATTTTTTCACTATTATTTATAAAGGTTTATAGCGGAAATGATATACAAAAAGCACGTATTAAAGATTTTATATTGAAATGATTCGCCAGATACGTGTATTATATCTGAAAGCACTTACAAGTTCGTAAAATCAATCCCCTTAATCAAGAATGAGATTTGTGTAATCTACTTGTATTAAATCCAAACGGGAGTATTTGAGGGTTTAGGAATCTTATAATGAATGTTACAATGCATATATATTAGTTGCCAAGACTGGACATTATACCATTAACAGCATACGTTATCTTTCTTGAAACAGGTAGTAGTTCCCATCATATGTAGCCAACAAATAACTGAAAGACTCAGCTATTTAATCTTCCAAGTTAACTATAGCAATTTTCATATGGTACAACTGGTACATTCTCGTAAGTCGTAACCGTAACGTATCATACTTTCAAAGTTAAATGAGTTATTTCGTTACTTGTGTCTGTTACTATACATAGCTATATAAAAAAGGTTTGGAATAGAATATTGAAACAGTCCCTAAACCATACCAAATACCATAGAAGCGTTTGGTGTTCAGGTTGATTTATTGTCCTGTGTCGAATTAGTCAAGGTGATAAGGGCAATGTGTCAAATATAGAATAACACGTCTTATTTTGGCAACGAAAATTGAAATTGATATACAAAGCCAGTCCCAATGATATGTATTGATTTCAAGTTTTCTCAATATTTTGGCAGAACGTTCGTGATCAATACTCAGAAATAACGAGATGTCTCGATAATGGATATATATATTGTATCTATAAGCACAATGGACAGATGTTGTACTCCCAAATCGTATTCTTTGTAAAACTCGCAAGTGAGAAGGGACAATGAGTTTTAGACTCTAGACAAAACAAATTTATATATGTACTATTCAATTATCATGTATTCAGATAGGTTTACAGGTATAATGGTATACCGGTTCATACATATTTGGTCAGTTCCAAGCTGAGGTCACAGCAGTCCAGTGACGTAAACCAGATGAGGCTATTCGGGTGAGGTACCAGTTCAATATGAACGGGGGAAACAAACTTGCCACCTACTATACCACTTTTAAGTGCTTGAATTAGTCAGTTTGAGAATTTTATCTAACTTATATTGTGCTGAATTCCCGGATGTGGATCCAAGGAAGTAAGACTCTTGAGATATTGCACGCGGAAGTTTATGATAATTTGTTGAAATTTATTGTATTTGACCAGAAAGTAATGAGCATAGTAATATCAATATACAAAAATGCTGTTAGTTCACGTAATTATTTATCTATATGATATATACATTAAAGAAGTTTTTTTTGTTCAGCATTAAATATAGTTAAGCTGTCCTGCAGCGACATGCTTTACCATGCAGCAATATCGGCTTGATCTGAACGGGTAATAATCTCTGACGTAGAGCAGGAGTTTAATTTTCCGTATTGCTAATAATTTCTGAACACCCTTTTGAATAATTCAATTCGATTATCCAATTAATATTCATATGTAAATACAGCAATTATATACGACCGCATAAAAAGGCAGAAACGACAGAATTTATCTTATGCAATGCTCCTATATTTGCGGATAAGAGCGTTCGCAATCGGGCAAGATTCACGGTAAGGTAAAATTCAAAATGCACTTTTCAGTTTAGAGAGTCTAAATAGTTTTTCAAAGTTTGCCCAACTCGACTTGGAATGTTGCCATAAAAGAGACCATGACGATTATTCACTCATTAGTGAAAGATTACACTCACTCAACAGTAGAGACGGAATAAATCGAATTATTCTCGCCAAATTTTATCATTTCAAATTTTCAATCAACAAACTGTTACTGTACAATTCATCGCGGTGTTCGACACACTCACTCGTATTAATTACAACGTGTGAATATATATGTTTCGAAACTATGACAACTTCATAATTATTAGAATCATTTGCAAACTCCTATCATATCGATATGGCTGTTATGTCAGTATCTATAACTGTGGTTTTCAAACAGTGGGGTACACGCCACAAACGGGGCGCGAGACTTGACAAATTCTAAAAATTGGGCGCGTCTTAAAAAGTTAGAGAAGCACTGATCTATAGGGAAATCATAAAATATTGAGGTGATAATGGCAACGTCGTCATGTGGCAGTTGACACAAGGATTGGAGGGTTGAAACTTTGATTCATGGACGTACAGGTAGAGTGTTAAAAATTTCATTATGCCGAAACTTTTGAAAGCAATTGTTAACTAATGTTAAACTCTTGGAAGAACACGTGGGAACTCCTTAGGGAAATGAGTGAAAGAAATGAAATCTTATCACAACTGGGCAGATTTTTTCGTGAAAAATTTTCCGCCGATTGTGTGACACGATTTGAAGTTAGGTGTCACATTTTATTGTTATTATTTGTAACGATTTTATAAAGTGAAGATATGAGCATGAGCCTACAAATAACTTAAAATGAAGAGCGAAACAATATGGAGACTGGTATTCGGACTGTTGCAACCTCGAAGTATGGAAATTGATTACGTACGTGTTCAATTCGCTCCAAGTATGGAAATTAATGATATTTATGTTCAATAGGCTTTTAGAGTGATATGCACTTCTGTTTATGACATTTTAAAATAATAGGTATATGCTCGTGTCAGAGAATTATTAGTCAGCCATACTGAACTGTATTGACAAGCATGCAAAGTTTTGATAATTACCGTTGCTACATGGCGTTGAAATCGATCGTGTACAATATTGGCAGCTACTAATCTATATAGTATTCAAATGCCAAGTGACGTGTTAACGATATGCGGCAGGAAGGTTGCCAAGTTTTGTTATAATGTGATATAAAGTGTGATTGATTAAAAGAAGTTATATATATATATATATATAGTTTAATAGTATTTAGAGAATGTATGTTATCGTGTTCAGGCTGATAAAAATCTCGGATGTATGGTTTCGTTTGACCTTACCGAAAATATCAATGCTTGTTTCTATATAAATTTTAATCATGCCATGCTGTGGCCAAATAATATATTAACGTTTGCATAGTCTAACTCAATGGTCGGCAACCTTTTTCAAGTGACGGACCGGTAAAGTCTGACCAAAATCTTGGCGGACCACCTTTATACAAACGAACTAAGCCTATGCAATAAATTAAATGCATTATGAAATTGATGCTATTTAACGCGATATCTGTATTTGTTTGATGGCCATTAACTGTTCCCATATTCGAGATATGGTCGACATTGACACACGTAACGTGTTTCTTACATCCACCCTACTTCGATATTTCGTTTTTGTAGTTATCAATATTGAAAACCAGGCCTCACATTATTAAGATTTCGGGAAAGTTAACAATGCCTGTATCATTTTGTTGGGAAGATCTTATTCGGATTCTTATATGGGCGTAGAGAAAACAATTGACCCAGCATTATTGCGACATACTGACATGGCAATTGTTTATGAAGTCAGACATGCTGCTCAATAGTGTTGTGCAATGGTCGGCAAACTTCATGTACTTGCGGGCCAAATATACACATTTCCGGTAGCGCGCGGGCCGCAATATTTCTATTTACGCCTTCAAACAATCGCTACATTAATTGAACTTCAATAACGCATTCGCATTGTTGCGCTTCTATTGCTGTGTTGAAAGCCTGCCACAATGGGATGTGTACGTGGCGTTTTTTAATATATTATCCAACAATACATTGTTTTTATCTACTTATTATCTGATGTTTTTATGGCAACCTGTCGTCCAAATGATGATCTGACAGGCGAGTACGACGAAATTTATTCTAAGTGTAATGCATTTGAGATAAAGCTGCTCAATGCCATATATTCTTCCGACCGTGCACATTACACCTTTTGCACTAACGCATAGATGAGCTATGGCGCAGTCCCGGGTCTTGGGGTCGAATTTTCGACGACTCACTCGTTCCGTAACGTAGTAGTATATATTTACGGTTTAACATCAAAACCCTTAACAACTGCAATGCTGACTGGGCATATCGAGCAAACCGGTTTAGGAATGTGCAAGAAATAAAAACATTTTTCCGTCCAAGCGCTTTGGAATGCTCGACCCTCGTCGCTCCGTTTCCCAGACATTTTTAATTTTTAAAAATCAAAATTAACTCGAACGATATACAACCAACACTACTTATTACAAAACAAGCACCGTACATCAGCACTTGTTACCACATAAATCCGTGTAGAGGCAATAATAAATTTAGAATCATATTTGGTTTTATGTATTAAATGTCGGGTCGTTCGAGAGCCGCAACAAATTAGCTCACGGTCCGCATTTGATCCGCAGTTTTGCCGACCCCTGGCGTTGTGTTTGTCTGGTTTACTGTTGTGCCCAGAAATCTTAGCTGTTTGATATACATTAGTCATTATAGCTAGTAGTACTATGGATATCACGCAGAGGATGTTTTCGGTTATGTACGAACGGAAACAATAGTTATATATTAGTAATAGAAATTGCAATATGAGCAATAATGTTTCATCAATATAATTATCAGTTATTGCATGATATAATATTCCGGAAAAGTATGCCAATGCATACTTGATTAGAATCTCGAGACAAGCTAACTGAAGTATTATGAATGATTCTATCATCAGCCGATATATTGAGCTTTATCTCAGTTATAAAATATTCATTTATTTCTACATGTCGGCTCGTATAGAACACTGATTGTGCAAGTCAAATAAGAGCTATAAATTTAGAGAACTAACTATCAAAATTTTAAGATCGGAATTGGAGTGATGGACACCTTTAAATGTTATTGAAAAAATATTTTTGTTCGTTATGTAGGCTAGAATAAAATAAATTCAGTGGTATTCAAACTTTTTTTACCATCGCCCCCCTACAGTAGTTTATACAAGTTCATCGCCCCCCCCCCGGCACTGCGAAAAAAATGTAAAGTCTGAAATGAATATATTACAGACCGAATAATGAGACAAATCATAGTTTATAGTATTTTTTGATGAGATGGATGAGCTTGGTGTTCTTCAGCGAGTTTTTTATATTATCTAAAATTACCCTGTTTACTGATGGAAAGGCGATTTCGTTGTTTTGATAGCAATAGTAGCACAGCTGAAAAGCCCTCATCATATTAGCGGTCGGAAATAAAAGATCCAGGGTTCTACCTCCTCAAAAACCGCTGTGTACTCTTGCCTTATAGCATTTAACTCCCTAAATTCACCCCTTTTTACATTTAGGGTTGCTAATCTTTTGCGGGTCGCATATAATCGTCTTATTGAAAAATTATTACAATGACGTTTAATGTGACACTGTCTTGTTGCTGCATCACGCTTGATAGCTTTACGACGCCAGATTGGAAGATTTTCTAAATGGGCATCACTAATCCTAGTTCTAGCTTGTTCTTTGTAATGTTCATTTTCGAAAATAATTGTTCGCACACATATGTACTTCCAAACATCGAACGCATGGTTTGTCAAATGTTGATGAAGATTTTCTTTTAAGAAGATACATTCTTACAAAAATTAAGCAGTGATGAATCCCTCGAATAGAATATGAATTTTATTTCCTTATTGCATTGCAATATATTCTAATATTTACTGCGCTATTGAACCCCTGCACTCAGCATCAACTTTTCTGCGTGTTTCCTATTGTCTAATTATAATTGAATTATAGGCTCGTTAAACGAGAAGCTGTTTAATATAATTTTAAGGATATAATAAAATTTTGTCTAAACGTGCCTCACGATAAATTCTGTTCATAAAAAAATGTAATTTACTCCTCGAGCGTAGATTGTAAATAAAATTGATTCATCGCCAAAACCGCCGTTTGGATGTTTCCACGGGCATAGACTTCCTTGTTTACTTCGTGACATTGGCCATTCAGCAAGATGCAAAAATAAACATAACAATGCTCCCTTTTGCATCAGACACATTTCTCACTCAGACAGATTTTCAGGCGTGGCGTGAAAATTACCTCATTTTGGCGTTTTTGAATTATATTCGTTAGTTTTTAGTTGTTTTTCGGAAATTTATCGGAAGCCAATGATCACTTTGTCTCCCCAGAAGTTTCAGTTTATTTACAGTAGGCAAAAATTTGGTGTAGAAATATCTTTGATGGACTAGGCTTAAATTCTTTACTGGTACTTATAAAAAAACAGATTCTAGAGTGATATGAATTAGAATGATAGTTTGAAACAAATACCCCGTTTTACAGGCAACAACTCGCAAAACCACTCTTAAAATACGCACCGAAAATTTTAAAATGGTAAAGTATAGGAAAAATTTTCCGGGGCAAAGGTCGGGGAACGGTCCATTCAGTGGAGCGTCCTGGGCCTGATTATTTTACTTCGGCAGCCGTATTTTGCCGACCACTGGGATACGGAAACGACCGTATCTTACTGCGAAGTCGAGTCCAGCACTCCTTTCGCGTGTGATAATCGCCTACGTGATTCAAACATACGAAAGCACGCAGAGTACAGTAATCAAGTGCACGATGCGCCGAACAAAAACAGGTTTCTAAAAATCGCCCCCTTCGACTTTTTCGCCCCCCTCTGTAGCGTTATCGCCCACCGGGGGCGATATCGCCCACTTTGGGAATCACCTAGATCAGTGCTCTTCAATCTTTTTGTTATTGCGGAACCCCTGATATCATTTTTCGTTTTTTATGGAACTCCAAATAACAAAAATAAAACACGAAATACTCGTAACACGGAATATTTGTAATTCAAATATTTCCATCTCATCAACGAAACAGAAAGAAGGTAACAAGCGTGAAATTCAAAGACTAGGTTGTTCTTGCATTTTCTTTGCAATCTTCTTGAATCGTGGCTCCACGGCGCTCAAAGCAATTCTCATACTGGTGTCTACACTCTTCAAACAACTTCTTTTTTGTTATTAATAGTTGTTAAAGCAGAAAATGCTGATTTACACAAATAGGTATTGGGAAATTGACACAGAAGTTTTAATGCATTTTTGCAATTGCTGTACCCTCTTTGTGAAGAGAAATCCAAAAATATTCCTTCCCATTTTTTTCGAAGGTTTCCTCAGAATTAATATCATTACGGATATCTAGGAGTCCTTCTTGCTGTTGCGCACTTAGAAATTCATCCAAAAATGGAAAAGAAGAATAATCATTTTTTGCAACTTTACTGGCCCAGCAGTCATTTTTTCCTTTACGCGGAACAAGGAACCCTATAAACTCACGGAACCCCACTGCATGCGTTGCGGAACCCATGTAGAAGAGCACTGACCTAGATAGCTGATTGATTAAAAGGAGTTGATTTTCTACCAAGCCTATATACTGCTTTGTACCGTAAGCGAAATTTGCAATGAGAATCAAATTGTAAAGTTTTCTGATTAAGTTAGTTCCTGGTTCAAATAGCGTCACTGTATATCAATTTGAAAAATAACTGATGATTCACTGAACGCTTGTACATCGGTAATGTATTTTATTCTAAGAATTTGCATTCATCGCATGGAATTGATAATACGGTGCTTTTATCTCCTGCAAACCAGTAATTGGCCCATCATTTGTGGTTAGAAATGATATACATTAAGATATATCAGGCGAAAGTTCTGTTGTGATGACGTTATACGATAACATATATATTTGAAATAGAGTAATATTAAACCGACTGAGCAAGACGAGGATAAATGCTAAATTACCGATGTTGGCATACATATATAAATTGATTTGTTTATTTATTCGAAGGTTTAAATTTTGTCTTATCGCGTAGGCAAAATAAAGCTTGTCAGCGCAATGAAGTGAGGAATATTCTCAGGTGGATTTAGGCTATATTGAATAGACGTTAGAAGATTGGACTTAATGTAGCTAGAATATAGGGTAACATTCTTAATTGAGAACAATCAGTATTTACATTATACATCTGATTTTTGTCAGCAAAATTGTCAAAAATGGCAAAAAATTCTTCGAGTTTATAGCCGCTTGAAAAAGGGGAAAATAATATTTCCAGAATAAACCTATTCAACGCGTCAGACATTTTCGCCAAGTTGAATTTAGTAAATTTCAAAGGATACTTAGTTTTAGACAATATAATTTTGCAGCCCCTCAATTTGTGTATTATCGAAGATTTTAGGCACGGAGGGATAAAGAAATTACCTTTCAATTCAACAACTTCACGAGTCCGTTATGAGTTTAAAAGGCTGTCGGCAGTGCACTTGCAGCTTAAGTCTAACGAATTCGCTACTGCATCCTTACGTCTTTGAGTTTAGATATTCAAAGTCTGATAAACTCGTGGTATCGGTCTTATCGTCGAATGTTTTTAATCTTCTCTAATGGATTAAATTTTTCAAGGTAGTAAGTGGGCATAGTGTGGATTTATTTGAAATATACACAACAATAATTAAAACGTATTTTCAAAAGAGGGATAAAGTCAAGTGGAATTTGATCTAAATGTCAGTATAGAAACATCTGATTTAATGTAGCCTATGTAGCTTCAATAATATCGAAATCATGTTTGACACTAACTAATCTCACTGAAGTCAGAAACTCTATCGTACTGTAATGCTATCCAAAATTTTCAACTGCCCAAGAAAGTGACAATGTGGGGAAAACAGTTGAAAAATATCTACAGACGGTTTGTGGTTATATATTGTAAACTGACTGAGTTCAAAGGAAATCATGATTAGCTCTGAAGTGAGTTTAAATATTAGGTACTCCTGAAGTATGCGCACCAAGATGTCGCATAACCTGAACCCTAACCTGGTACACAACCTGAGTTCAGGTTGTGCACCACCTTGGTGCGTATACTTCGGGAGGTCCAAATATTATCATGTATAAATCACTAAATAATTTATCTAGTCAGTTTATTATCTGTGCAACGGAGTCAACTACTTGAGATGACTTTAACAAATAATAAAATATGCTGGCTTCGACAGAAAAAGGCAGACGACATACATTTTTCATCCCTGATTATAATTTTTTGATTGTTAGTCAGCTCGCATAGACATGTGGCATGTCTTATCTTTTTAATCACAATTTCAATCCGACTTTACACATATAATAATGTAGAAAAGTGGATATTAGTTCAACTTTACTAACTTGTTGAAATTTCCCTGTAGATCGTAAAGTCTAGTGATAAATAAACGAAAAGCGAAAATTACAACGACGTATGGTATCTGAATATCGTGGAAAATGGCAGACATTGTGACGGAATCAGTTCAAGAACAAATTTTCTCTTTAAAAAAGAACCTCGATCAACAATTCAAAATATTTATTTGTAAGTGATTCGTAAATCACTCTATTTACATGTTCTCAAAAAGGTGTTATTTTTCAAATTGTTTTTATATTATTTGCCAAGTTTATATTTAAAGACTATAATTGAAAACTATGTATATGTTATTAGCTCACAATATAGTAATTGAGTCGATGTCAATATTTAAAACAGTCGTTTTAGAAGTTCCAACTCACAACAGTAAAAGATAGACTATTTGGGTATAACAGTTTACCGTCCGCGAATGAATCGTGTGGCGCATACCAGCCAATAGTGATTTAAAATTAGTATTGTCAAAAATTATAATCAATATTATTTGAATTTACAATAATAGAGTTGTACATAAAGCAATACCGTAATTGAAGCGTTTGGAAAAATACATTTATTTTGATTTTTAGCCATTTGGATCATTTTTATGCAATGTGGATTCGCTCTGCTTGAAGCGGGATCGGTGCGAAGCAAAAATACAACGAACATACTGTTTAAGAATTTTTTGGACGTTTTTGTCGGTGCTTTATCATACTGGGTGTTTGGATTTGCGTTTGCTTATGGAGTGCCCGGGAATGCATTCATTGGACATAATTACTTTTTCTCTAGATCAGTTTCCCACAGGGAGGTTTGTTCCAACTTTTTGAATTATTTTATATATAGGATATATAAATATAATATAACAGCGTCTCTCGTTATACATCTTGAGCGCTGAGATCTAAAACCCCAGTGATATTTATTAGCAATGGCAATGGTAGCAAGTTGTATAAAATAGTAATTGAGGAAATGAATGTTCATGAAGTTTTTTGTCTTTATTTTGTGTATGGACATTTGTCCTACAAAAGTAACACAGTAGAGTGGAATGTTTTCGTGTATAAGACTGTTGTGCTTTGCTCAATTTCAATCTCAATCCGTACCCTACACATTGTAAGTTCGATAAACCTGTTTCATCAACTTATAAAATGGGCTATAGCCTACATGGCACATCAGTGTATTATATTAAATACAAGCATATTATTTTAGATTCAGTCTTTTTTTCGTTTTATTTGTTCGTAGTTTGGACCAATTCTTTAACGCTCTGGCCAATACAAATATTTTATACAAATAACAAATTTGCGTCGAAGTCACAAAGAGTTTGAAATTATTATGTTTACGATGCTAGTTACGATGCTAGAAAGAAGAGTATTTTAGATTTAATTGATTTTTTTACTGTTTCAGATTTTGGGTAATATGTCATACGAGCTGGACATAGGAGGGTGAGTTCTATATATTTTAATTCGTGTAAAATGGTATTATATAATCGGTATTTGCATCGGTTTTAAATGAAGGTTCGGTATGATTTTTACTGGCTTGTTATACTATGTCCTTATAAGTCAATAAACAAAATAAATTAATTCATTGTCTTTGCTCTATACAGAACAAATTCACCCGAAGTTATGGAAGCAAGTGAATATTATTCTTCGTGGTTTTTCCATTTTGCGTTCGCAGCAACAGCTTCAACTATTGTATCAGGTGCAATGGCTGAAAGAACTCAATTTGTAGCTTATTTAATCTACAGTTTTGTCATAACAGGTAGGCCTTCGTTTTTTGCGATTCAAACATATTTAAAATAAAAAAGTTTGAATTGGTTTCAGCCAAATTTGAATAAGTATTTTTTTGTGGACTAATTATGATCTCATTGCGATTATTTATTGACTTGGCAATTTTAAACTTTACAGGTTATATTTATCCTGTTATGTCGCACTGGTGCTGGTCAGATAACGGTTTTCTTTACACTGGTGCGGGATTAGGAGTTCGGTTCATTGATTTTGCAGGAAGTGGTGTTGTACACGTTACTGGTGGAACAGCTGCTCTGGTAGGAGCTATAATTCTGGGTCCAAGGATAGGAAGGTTAGTAACATTTGCTACACTGTATTGCCAGATTACAATGAAATACAAATTGCAATTAAAACGCCAAGAGGAAAAGGAGGTGGTGTTGAAAACTACCATGGAATTAGAGAATTCACTTCAATATTTATGATCAGTTTCATCTTTTTCATACAGCAAAACCAATTTTATAAAAAATTTCTTGTGAAAGTTAGACAGAAAGTGATGAAAATTTTTGGTAACATTTGCATTCCCCCGAACACAAGATATATATTCGGGCTGTCGAAAATACAAAATTCAAATCTCACGTTAAATATGAACCACATTTTTATATTCTCGATAAGAAACTGGTATAATGTAAACTTAAAACTAGTCGAAAAATCAATCTTTGAACTATACCAGGTTTTCTAAGGATGATGACGATGACCCAGAAAAATCCAAAAATAAATTTGATAATAACTTGAGAGGTCACAGTGTTCCCCTTGCCAGCATGGGGGGATTCATTCTATTTGCTGGATTTCTCGCATTCAACGGTGGATCACAGAGTACTATTTCTAGTAAGTAAATTTTTTTTTAGAATTTAAATTATAAAATTTGACCAGTGGAATTCCAGTACAATGCCTGACCAGTGGCGTATCTGAGTAAAATGACAGCCATGATGAAATTTGAAAATGCTCCCCATTGATCGTTAACTGACAGTTTTTAACGACTGCTGTTGAATTGACACACTTGTAATTTAATATTTAAGTATTTTCCACGGTTAAAGCCCTTTCGCGCTCCTACACAAGCGGCGCCCATGGCACGAGTAATGGCTTTAATACCCGCCTAGATACACCATTGTGCATGACATGACGGAGGCGAACAAGTGGAACGGAAAAAGTGTTCCTATGATGTAATATAAAAAAAGAGGAAATTGACCTAACTAACGAGGTCCATAGTACATAGTAGCAGGGAAATGAAAATCATACGCCATTGTGCATGACATGACGGAGGCGAACAAGTGTGACGGAATAAAGTGTTTCTATGATGTAATATAAAATAAGAGGAAATTGACTTAAATAACGAGGTACATAGTAGCAGAGAAAAGAAAATCAGTCATCTTTACGTATACAGTTGAATTGAATTAGTCGGGAAAAACAACAAAAGCAACAACAATTTATTTTTGTGCAATCAAGTTACTACTAACCTGCCAATATTATCGTTTTAAGCGAAATTAATGTAATTTCAGTTATAGTTCGACACCTCCATCGACACCTTTTTCACTTCTACTTTTAGACGGCACAGACGGTGTAACGATGTCAATGTCAGTGGTAAACACTATCATATCTGCCTCATCTGGCGGACTTTCAGCTTTAGTTTTCAACATAATTTTCTCACATTTCAAGGGACGAGAAGCGTATTGGTCACTGATTATCGCTATTAACGGAGGACTTGCAGGTAGGCTGATGACGTCCAATTTTATACGTTACAACGATCTCAATTGGACAAAATGCTACATCAATAAAAATTATTTAAAAACAACCGAAACTAATAGTCTTCTAGGCCTAGCGCATTCAGACACCTATACAAATACTCAAATTATAGACTCGTTTTTTTATTAGTTATGCGGAAGGCGTTTTTTACAGCAATACCATGCACTTCAGTTATGCCAAAATATAAAACTCATGCTTTCCAGAATAGTTTAGGCGCACGTTACCTATTCTCCATGGCATCGCAAGGATCGTCGCAGTAAAACATGTACATGGTGACATCCGTCAGAAAGCTACATAAAAGTAGATTGCAGGGCTAGATTTGTATGCATTGATTGTGTTATTATTTATGTCGGTAGCCTGACAACAAAATCACACTTCCGTTATCGAAACGACACTACCATAAGGGGTTGAAGGCGAAATTGCGGTATCGTTAACGGTGGCGAAGTTCAAGATCATCTGTATCCTTCGCTGATGTTGTGGAAATGATAATTGAAATGAAATCGGGGCCTAGCCTAGTGTAGTTGTTTAAATGCCCCAATTCTTTACTCATTTCAACCCGTCTATTATTATTACTGTTCAGGCATGGTATCAGTGTGCGCTAGCAGCAACGATACCCACCCATGGGCAGCTGTAGTTATCGGAACAGTTTCTGGCGTTATGATGGTGGTAACGGAACATTTGCTGATTAAACACAGAATTGATGATCCTATTGGAGCAATTCCGGTGCATTTAGCAGGAGGTAATTTCTTATCTACTCATTCCCTCGGGAGGTAGTTTATTATCTACTTCCTCTTGGTTGTCGAACGACTGAATTGTCAATTTTCACCTTCTTTACGTTTAGGACTCACCGGAGTGCTGCTTGCGCCCTTTTTCGTTATTCGGGGCTTGAAGGTTGACGGTACATATATAGGGGGGATTTTACTGGGTGGGCATGGAATGGCTTTTGCTTCTCTTGGCTGGAATATCTTTGGAACACTCTGCATTATTTTTTGGACAGGTTAGAAAAAGACTAGTCTATAGAATTCTACGTGATATAGCCGTTTAACAGACTCATAAGTTGGGTATTGTAGATGTAAATTTTCTGTTCATTACTTTGCAGTTCAATAAACTTTTAATTTTCTTGGAATAAGCAATAAAATTACTGCCAACGATAAAGAAAATTTCATAGCGTTATACTGATAAAGAATGTAGACTATTGTGTTTTTAAGGGATGAACTGCTTGGTTGTGTTTACCGCATTAAAGATGATGGGATTATTACGAGTTACCGAAAATGAAGAATTGTTAGGACTAGATATCAAGAAACATGGAGAGCCAGCATATCCCGAAACGTATCATCTGTAAGTTATTTTCTAATCAGCTATAATGTAATATACATAGATGGTGCTACACGCCCGTTGCTCAGTGATCTAAACCACATGTCTCTGAAATAGCGTAAACTTTAATGGGCAATGAATGAAATTGCCCCAGGCCAAGTCTTATCACATCCAATGACATTTCCCCATTTCACAGATTTGAAATGGTGATTAACAGAACGATTGCGTCCTTCCGTTTGAACAGTCAACCATGCATATAATATATACTCTGTTCTTCAATATAATTCGATACTCCTCTGAAACAACTATTGATTTGAGTCAGGTCATGTTAAATTTTATTCGATCAGACAGAAACAGTGGTTTTGCAAGTTGAAAAGCCAACCAAGCCAAGAGTTAGATCACGTCATTCAATAAGTTATTCCAGAAACCTCGACTAGCAAAATTTCAAGTCTATCGGCAAATACCATATTCATCGCAATACATTACAAAATAATTCCGTAAGAGAATTGCGATTACATTCATGCTAAGAATATAATGGTCGAATCTTAAATATATATCACAGGAAGAATATCTAAATTTTCTACATGTCTTACAATACCACGACCGCAAGTAGATTGCAATATCTTGTCGTACTAACTTAATACAATTTTTTTTAAATGCATGCATAAGCTAAAACTCAACCTATTCCACAGACTGACAAATGAAAACGATATGTCTCCAAAACCTCCTATACGTCCATACAATAGACCAGCATCTCAAGTCTACTCTGACAATGAAAGAACTTTTACGGTGCATGAAACGGGATGCAGGTCTGACGTCGAATAACACAACATAAATATGTAAAATACATATTTGCAATAACATGATACTATCCGATCAATTGAGTGGGTATACTTAAGGATATATTGATAACGCTTAAATTAGTTTTCTTCCAAAGGAAATAAAACTACTTTCCGGCAATCACTTTCATGCTCACGTCCCAAAGATTTCATCAAAACTCTTTTGTGATTCCAGCTCTCAGTAATTTGACTATAAAAGGTCATATTCGGGCAATAAAAACCTCATTCTGATTATGATATCAAGCGTAGTCGGATAATCCAACGTTAGTAAATATATTCAATCTACTGAGTTTTTAATATTATTGCCAAATCTCAGATCTTTAATATTAAAAACACAAGTGTATTTGCAAATTGTTTACTACTCCAAATTTATGAGCACGGAACAAATTTCCCTATGCACTGTTTTGTTGTGTACATCTATGATATTATTTTGTTATTTTTTGTAAACTACTTGCCATTTTTACAATAAAAAAGTTTCGTCAATTCTGATATCAGGAGTAAAAAGCTCCATGCTATGGTCTAGTACAGCGACCCCGATGGGGTCGTGAAGATTTTCCGGGGTCGCCTAACTTCTGTAGAACATGCGCACACAAGTGAATAGGATTTAAAAATTGAAATTTGTGCTGGTCGGCAAATACGGTAAAATTTCCAACTTCGGATTTTTCAGCAATAACTCGACCATTTATTGTCCAAACGGCCCCAAAATTGGTCGATTCTTTTTATAGCTTGTTTGATCATGTTACATCCGAATACGTTGTTGACCCGCTGGTACGCGAATCGGATTTATTGCCAAGTCTGCGAGAAGTTACGTTTTTTTTTATCAGTGTCGTCCAGCGTTTCTCACACTGTGTGCCGCAGCACGCTAGTGTGCCGCAAGAGCTTCTCAGGTGAGCCGCCGCGGAGCTTTTTGAAATTTTAGAAAATAAGCTGTTTGTATTACACATAGGCATGCATGCAACGGGCAGGCTTGTAAAACTTGAGTATTCAGTATTAGACATGTAATATAAATATATTTGCCTTATCGTTGTAGTAAGAGTGACTTTCTACTATGGCTGAAATTAAAAGCAAAAAAGGGAACGACGAAACCTCGTTTCAATTGGTTCTCAAAACAGACACACACACATCGCATTAACATTTGCATAATATTTTGTTTAAAGATAACTTTATTTTGTTACAAGTGTGCCGCGGAATATTTTTCATTCGCTAAGTGCGCCGTAAGCAAAAAGGGTTCGAGAACTACTGGTGTAGCTGCTTGGTTGTGGAATATACAAAGCAAAGTTGCTTTATTTGGCGGAGTATTGGCACTTTAGGTTTCGATCAGTTTCGAAAGCACTTTGTTAATTTGCGCACGTGTCCAAAATCCACGAATCGGCTGCGTGTTTTGTCCACATCGACCCCACAAAAAAGTGAACATTTTCGTATTGCAATATTACGTATTTAGACTTTTCATAGATAATTTCGACGTGTTCCGAGTATTCAAACACAAAACCACAACAAATTTCAGCCTAATAAAAGGCACCAGAAAGATGTGATTCCGTACACGTTTTCCTATTTTACTCTCATGCTCTGTTTTACTTTAAAATCAATAATGGAGCAATCTGTAATATGTTAACATTGTACTAAAAATAATAAAGACACTGTTGGAATATACTAAATAATATTTAAAATTTATGTAGGGAGAAGCATCTTACCATCTTCGAATCTTACTATTTCCGAAGTATCATAAGCTTCCTTACAATCTACCACGTTTTGTCAAGTCCGTCTATGTTTCGCCAGAGAACCGTTATGGTTCTGATTTAAGAGGTTTTTACATTGTGGTTTTCTTACGATGTCGTGTATTATCAAATCTTCCGAAGTTCCTCCGTTTTCCGGCGCATTGCCGGACTCGTTTGTATATTTTGGGGCCAATGTTCACCGGCAACGTCCAGTTCCCATTGAGGTAATTAAAATGATGCACCGTACTGATTTCGGATGTTGCTCAACGTTTCTAGTTGTGGGGTCGCGAGTATCTGTGTGTTTGATTTATGAAAATTGGGGTCGCGAAAAAAAAGGTTGGGAACCACTGGTCTAGTAAATATTACTTTACAGTATCCATCTGCAACAGGCATAAACGGTCGCAGGTTTGTCATGACAAATCGCAGCCTAGGTGCTCCGTGTGGCGCTTCTTTCACCGCCAAAGCGAAACAACGGTTAGATTCCTTATGGGGTTACTCAAGGTAATCGGCATTAGGATTTTGTCATGAAATCTTTTCAATTTCCGCTAAGTGTCCAGATTTTGGAATAATCGAACATATTCAAATTTTTATTACACGAATGGTATATATTAACAGCAGAATACACGAAAATATCACGATATGCAGAATTTGAGGAAGTATTTTATTGAAAAGTGACTGTATTAACTATAAAGTAATAATACACTATTTTGTTCCAAAAAAAAACAGTCGATATAATGTCTAGTGTTCATTTTGCAGCAGTCATTTTTACTCGAGCCTCGCATATAGTTTCTTTGTTTCGCATTGTCTTGAAGTAGAAGCTCCACATGTCTGCAGGATCTTTCCAGTAGAAAGTTTGAATGCGATCACCAAGCTTTGATTGCTTCAAATACAAAAACGAGCACGAGCGTACCTGGTAATCCCATATAGGCATGTTTCCAGGCAAATTGGTAACGCCATTCATGGTTGCATCTCTTGCAAGGCAGTCCAGATAGAAGTTTAAATACTTATGGTGGGGTACATAATCCAAAAAGGTTACGTCTTCCATTTCGACATGCTTAGCCACGCTGCCCTCTGGTGCAGTTTCCATTAAATTTCTTGTGAATATATCACTGTTTTTAGTGACGCTACTCCTTTCTTCAGCGAGTTCTCGAAGTTCTTGCGGCAGACTGGCGGGTATTCCAGTTGCTTTGTTGACGCAAACAGCCAATAGACGGTGAGTTGCCAAAATCTTATCTTCTTCGAGGTCTGTCACAAGTGAATCTGACACAAAAGATGTCTTTCCCATTGATGATAGCTTATAAGTCATTTCAATAGCTTTATTAAGTCGCAAATAATATTGGAATCTATCCATCTTATCACATGCATACTTGAACTCTTTCGAAATATTCTGGAAGTGATCACTGAACTGCATCCTTTGACATTTTATCATTAAGACGTGATTTTTTGAAAACGACGGAGCTTTTTCCACGAGAGACTCTTTAATCAGGAGACTAGCAAGTCCGGGAATAAATAGAAACGAAGATGGATTGATGTACGCTGCAATAATAAATGTAGTTTAGTTTTCTGTTGATTTTCAAATTTGAGTCTATTTTAAAACAACTATATTGACAATCATTTCAAAGTTATCATCCGAAAACCAATTGATATCGTTATGTAGTGGATTTTTTGAAGAAAGACAACCTACATTTTATCTTTTTGCAATAGATATAATAAAAAAACACACTATTGCTGTAAAGCCTCAAACGACAGAACTTTTATCAAATGGGTTTTCATTCCACTTAAAATTTGCCAGCAATCTAGTCACTGTATCGTATTAAAATTAGGCACGACAACTTTCATGAATTAATAAAAAGGCTTATAAATAGGCGTATATATCACTCAATATAAAGTTGAAAGTATAGTCAAATTAGAGCGCAAATATATATACACAAATTTCAAAAAAATGGAATATATATACATGAATCCCCCGATCCTGGGAATCAGAACCCAAGTCACGCTATTATTCTCCACACGGTGTTAATGTTTTAGTGTAGTTATGACTGTTTTATGTGAAAAAATATCAAACGTAAATATTTGAAGATTTATGACATATACGACCATTAAACGATGCGATTTTTCCCTGTCAATACGACTACAGATAAATATTTACAAGCCTTCTACAAGTAATTTAACGAACGCCCTTCTCGAAAAGAATAATCGTTCAATTTAATTTGAAAATTGACTTACCTCCTCCAATAAGGTTCCAAACGGTCAAGTTCTTTATCAAAACAGAGCCTGTAGCCCCTGCGATACGATACTCCATCGCGTCCAGGAAGCTTATGCAGACAATGAATCTGTGCACATAATTCGATAGCGATGTTCCGTAATATTTCGAATTGTGAAATTCATTTTTATTTAATAACACACACAGCGCGTGAAATCGCCATTATTGCCATCTCCGTTATTATAATTTTTTTTTTCAAACCGTGGCGCACGTGTTTTAGTGAAGAGATGGCGAAGCAAATGAAAGATCTTGAAAATTTAATTTAAGAAGATGTGATATCAACTGTCTCCGATAATCGACTAATGGCCGAATCAAATATTTATAATAAAAAATGCATGCAATAAACACCGTGTTTTTAATAAAGATATCCGCCATCAAACCCGACCGCTAGGCGCTTGGGAACGAAGTACTTAGAAAAAACTTTTCATATTTGATTCAATTTTCATCTCTCCTGTTTCCCAGCCTGGTTGAATGAAAACGGCATTTGGTGTTACCAATATATTTCATTCTTCATTCAAGCATCTCATACATACTTTCAATTTGCGATACAAAAGTTCGACATTCATAGCATTGAACAACTTTTAAAACAGAATAACAAGCATGTATCTGTTGTACCTAAGAGCTGTTTGCGATGGAAAAGACTTTCACACATAAACTGAATACCTTAATAAATCATTTATTGGGTTTTATCAAGTTTTTAAATTTGATCAAGGTATAATAGAAGATTGTGGTAATATAGGAGGTACTAATACAGATATGTCACCAAAAATTGAAACAGTAAACTTGGCAATTTAAATAATTAATAAAGACAAATTTAACTACTAATAATATTTTTTAAATGAAGGTTATTGTAATTCTACAAGGCAATAACCTATTTGAAACATTCCAATTTAATTAGTTGAATATAAAATAAGAGTACATGCAGGAAGAGAATGATTGGGTCTAATATAATTATAATCAATATTTGCTAAATCACAGAATACACAAAATTCTTTACAAATTTCTCTATTATCAGAGTTGATAAAATATTGCATATACGATATATGATAAAGTTATATATATAATCAGAAAGGCAACCCCAAAATAATTTATAATATTTTGAATTTTACATGAATTATAAAACACTATTCATGTTTGGATAGCCTTATAGGCTATATCTTGGAAATATTTATCAAAATCAAAATCACACAAATCACAGGTGAAGCTATTAGATAATCCACTGAGATATTTATTTCTGGATATTACCAGGTATATCTGATTGGGTAGGGTGAACATTCGCCCTGTGGACTTGGGTTGGCATTTATTTTAGTGATTCCAGGTTAAAACGTGAGTCTATGAATAGACCCGCGAGGGTGAACAGGTAATAGTTAGGTATGACCAGCCAAAAATACTGTAGCACTTGTAATTAATTGTATAAATTATTGAAGTCTTGATTCAAGCCTCAGACAAATAAAAAAATTAGTAAAAAAGCAATAAACTATGTTGGGTATCTGTCCCAGACAAGAATGGAGCATTATTCTACTTGTTGAAGACATATGAAACCAAAGAATTGAAGAAATACATTTAAAGTACAGTGAATAAATACACTAGTTCATGAACCACTTCAAAATTGAAAATTAAGTTTTAGTAATGAATATCATAAACTAACAAATCAAAATGATATTGCACTGAAATTTATTGACTTAAATCTAAATTTTAAAAATTCCTTCAAGTTGTCTTGCTCTTATAATGTTCTTCAGGTAATTCTCTCAATTTTTTTGCTGCTAGTTCAGCTGTTATATCCCTCTGTGGTTGCGCAAGCATTTCATAGCCAACCATGAATTTTCGAACTGTAGCAGATCTTAACAATGGTGGATAGTAGTGAGCATGTAGCTGCCAGTGAGAGTTATCTTTATCCATCTCAAGTCCAGTCGGTGCACCGTGCCAACCCATGGAATATGGAAAAGAAGTTTCAAACAAATTATCATATTTTGTCAGTAGGGACTTCATTACTTCTGCTAGGGAAGACCGTTCCTCATCGGTTAGATCAGGTAACCGAAGCACATGTCTTTTTGGAATAAGCATCGCTTGATAGGGCCAAGTTGCCCAGTAGGGAACAATTGCCACCCAGTGCTCATTTTCTGAAATAATCCTCTCTTTGGACTCAGACTCACGCCTTGCATATTCAACCAGCATTTGATTTCCATGTTTACAATAGTAATTTTTCTGAGTTTTATCTTCAATTGCAGCTTCATTGGGTAGAAAGGAGCTCGCCCATATTTGGCAATGTGGATGAGGGTTGGAGCAACCCATGACTGATCCTTTGTTTTCGAAAACTTGCACCCAGGTATACTTTTCACCAAGCTCTTTTGATAAATCAACCCATTTATTGATGACCTCAATTACATCATTATTGCTCATTTCTGGCAAGGTAACATTTGAATGAGGGTGAAAGCACATTACTTTGCATTCACCAGATACAGGAGACATCTTAAACAAAGGGTCATTATTTTCTTCTGTTGAAAAAACTTCAGGTTGTAGAGCAGGAAAATCATTATCGAAAACATAAGTCCCTGAATACTTTGGATTTTGTTTACCATTCGATCTTATGTTGCCAGGACACAGTGGATTTTTAGGGTCGTATTCAGGAATTTCATCTAAAACTGGTTTTTCAACTTGTCCAGTCCATGGCCTCTTAAGACGATGTGGAGACACCAAAACCCATTCATCTTTCAGTGGATTATATCGAATATGTTGATGGTCATTAGGATTAAAAACAGACATAGCTCAAATATTTTTGTAATACATTGACTGCCATATACAAATTCAAAATTTGGTAAAACACATTTAGCTATACCCATTATAAGTACCGGTATAAGTTTATTTCGATTCACACTGCGACCTGTCTGTCAACTAGTCAAACGACCAATCATTGCAGAATTGAGAACTGAGAAGCATAACAATCAGATCAACGAGGATGCAGCAACTAATAAAGTCATTTTTGTGACATTGTGTACAACAAGTTATAGGTACGGTATGCTTTGGTTCACACCTAGCACATTGCTTTGCAGTTGTTCACCTCAATTAAATTATTGTTTTGCTTTAAATGTGTCTGTTGTAAACAGATCCATGATTTATGTTTTGGTGATTGGTTACACAATCAGGGTTGCCAGACCCCAGCCATCAAAAAAAGCCAAATCAAGACATAAAAAAAGCCAGAAAAAGCCAACAATTTTACTAAGTACCGTAGGCTACCCATGATTTGTCAGATTTTAAGCCCTTGGCAACGTACCGATGATGATATAGAGCCATTAGTTCATTCAGTGAGGCACACGAATAGAAAGTAAAGTTCCTATAGCCTAGCACTGTAGAAATTAAATATCGAGCGGACAGCATTATTTTACCATTCAATAAATACAATACAGGGTGCCGCATCAGAATATGATATACCTACATGTTTCTACTTAAACTTATGATATACCTTAAAAATTTCTCCCTATATCGTACTTTACTATTGAATATTTTTTACTTTTAAAATTTATAAACCATCAATTTTATTAAAAAATTATCTAACCCCCTGCCGCTCACAGGTGGACCACTGATTAGAGATGTACCGATGTATCGGATATCGGTATCGGCAATATCGGCCATGTATCGGTATCGGTTAGATTAAGGCCGATATTTCCGATATATTTAACTTTTTGATATGGTCCAAAATAGATTAGTTGGAATACTACTTTTCAATTTATTTTTTGTCTGGAGAGATTGTGAGCTATGAGCCATACATGTCCCCACCACCGTGAGAGAATATTCACGTGTTTTTAGCTATTTATCAGCCAAACTAGCTCAACTAATTTAGATATTTTCGCTGTCAAATTTTTATATTGACATTTTTAATAATACATAGTAATTATGAAGAAATATATCAACACCGCACATAACAAAAAGCAATCAGGCGCCCGGTTTTAAATCATACAGTGGAATTGGGGTCCTTATTAACGGCACATAGACCCTTGGCACAGGTATAAATTCTGACTGTTTGTCGTCAAGTACGAGTGTCATTTAGTCCGTCGACATCGATAAACTAAATTCCGACACAATTATCTCTCTACGCAAGTATTAATTTGAATTTTGTTTAATTACACAACTATTTTATAGATATATTGACATGACCGCCTATCCCTAGACTGTCTCAAAATATATGATTGCAATTGTAAAATATTATAAAATCTATTTCGTTGAAAGAGATCATGTTATTTTTACTAAAAAAACCTCCTCGACGGTTATAGGTAGGCCTTCTTTTTGTTGGTGCTGATTGATATTCTTTATTCATGTTGGCTTTGACTTGTTGCGTCGACGATTATGATTAGCCATGAAATACAATATTTGTAAAATGCTTTTAATTTGAGCGTAGGACGGCGGCACTAGAATATGTGGGTGATATTCGATATTCTTTTAAACACGAAAAACGATATTCGAAGGTCGCGATATTAACATTAAATTCAAATTTGACATCCCGGCTTATGAGTTTTCTAATTGAACACCGAGATTACTAGCGTTACTGTACAATGTATCTTAATCAGTTAAAGCAAACTCCAAACATTAATTTCATATTATGTGATATATCTTTTTTTTTCGATCTGAAATAATGTGTACTATGAACAACGCTCAAAGACCATTGTTTTAACCCGTCTGCCCTACACAGCACCCCTAATTAAGTAATAATTACATAGTATCGGAATATCGGCCTTCTTATAGTATCGGCGTATCGGCGTTTTTAGCTGGTATCGGCGACAAAAGTGGTAACGGTACATCTCTACCACTGATATCTTATTCAGTAATTTTAGCGTAGTTAATCACATCGTTATTGCAATTGCAGAATTAAACTAAAGCTCACATAAACCATATCAGGCATAATGAAAATTAAGTTATATAACTATTTTTTGGAAACAGAACGAAAACTATAAAAACGAGGCAATGTTTACAACCCTGCTTGAACATCTGTCTGAGCAGCTGCAGAAACTGCAATTATTTCTTATTGGGTATGGTTAAGAGTTAATGTAACAAACAAGGAAATCGATGCTCCAGGAAATCCTAATGTTAAGTAGCTAAGTACAAGTAATAGGCTATTGTTCAGTTGTTACACACTAAATATTGTATTTCATATGATTCTAATAATAGACACTAGAATAGACTTAAAAAACGCCAAAAAGCCAAACGGATATTCTGACGCTATACGGGTTTCAAAAAAGCCAAAAATGGCAAATTTGGCGTTAAAAAAGCGAATATGGCAACCTTTTTTTTTTTTTTTGCTAATCTTCTCTGTATCGTTCCAATTTTTTCATATGTACACTCGAAAGTAGTACCCTGTACACAACGTTATGCGCCCTCAGCCGATAAATGTTCCCGTTTTTTAGTTTTTTTTTTCGTTATTTATGCGCGTGTTATATAGGTTATATGTGGGAGAGAGATTTGTTATCACAAACAATATCAACACTATAATACATTTGAAGCAACACAAAATAAAATTTAACAATAAACAACTGGTTGATCATTATTTGTGAGGGTCAATATGCAAGACCAGTTAGGTCACCAAGGCTCCTGGGGGCTGGCCCTTGCTGTATAATGTATACGGACCTTTCCCCGATCTTTGACCCCCGAGAAATTCTATCTAAACTTCACCATTGCAATAATTTTCGGGGTTATTTTAAGAGTGCTTTTGCGAGTTGGCGCCTGTAAAATGGGGTATGTGTTTCAAACCATCATTTTGATTCAACGCATACAACAATCTGTTTTTTAAAAGTACCGGTAAAGAATTTTAGCCTAGTCTATCCACTGCTATTTCTACACTAATTTTTTATTACTGCAATTAAACTAAAACTCCTAGAAAGACAGAATGATCATTGAATTATCTGATTTATATTTAAGTTTCTGAAACACTACTGAAAACTAAAGAATAAATTTCTTTTTTTTTTTTTTTTTTTTAAACGCTCACAAATGTGTTAAATGTGATACAGTAATAATCATAGAAATAATGGGAAATAAAATTTTTACAATCATTATTATCTCAAATTGTAATCCATATTATCCGACGTAGTTTCCATTTTTCAGTATTCCAATGTTCAATAATCCATGTATAATCCGTAATATCAATTCAGTGATATCAAGATGTTTTCAAGTTAATAATACATTAGTTAAGCATTATTTGTTATACATAAAAATAGAAAAAAAAATATTAGCAACTATACATTTACTCAAAATATAATCACAGACAGTTGGTTAAAAATTCTAATTCCTTTATGAAATTTGGTAATTTTCGAACTTTTTCTATATTTCTCCGACATGTTATTGAAGTTTGTATCTGTTTTATGACTGTTTGAACGTTAGGTATCTTTTTTTGAAATATAACAGCATTTCTTTCTAACCAGATCTTATATCTTGTTATTGATATAAGTAATACTATAATGTTTTCATGAAAATCTGAAAAAAATACACTGTTCATTTGGGAAAAATCTAATAAAATGCAGGTCAAATAGTCTTCTCTTAAATTACTAATTTTCCTAATAACAGAAAAAATATAATCATATATATGTTGAGTGAATTCACATCTCAAAAATAAATGTGATATAAATTCTGGTTCTTTGCCACAGAGGGCACACAAATCATTTCCAGAAATCCACTTTATTCTTGCATGGGTTTTTAAAGGTAAAATTTCCCACATAAGAATAAATTTCGAAAACGCGAAAATGAGGGAATGTTTACGACCACGCTTGAAAACTTGTCTGAGTGAGAAAAGTGTCCGAGCGGATGCGAAACGGGAGCATTGCACGTCACTTTTTGCATCTTGCTAATTGGCCAATGGCCAATGCCACGAAGTAAACAAGAAAGTCGATGCTCGGGGAAAGTCCATGAGGAATCAATAAGACATAGCATCAGCAATGAAATACGGATCAAAATATATGAATGGGCATTTACTTATTTCAGTATTTATTGGCGCTCACCATATTCCTATTTCTGCGCGTTTTGAATCTTATCAGTGGTTTCGCCAGCGATTTTCTGTGAGTTGTTATATTTTGTGTTTGTTTTTCTGGGAATTACAAAATGATCTTATTCTTATCATTATAAAAACTATGGATTAACCACTAGTGTCTACTGTCTATTATGTGACACGGCCACTGGCATGACTTCACTACCACGCCACGATAAGGTATTACCTAATGCCATGCCTTTAAATGCTATGCTAACTATGCTAATGAATTTTGGCTTCAAGACGTTCGAATGTTGTTCTATACCTAAATATTTACGGCCTACAGGTCTAGCGTTACGGTCTTTCTCATGCGCATGGTGTACAATAAAAACGGAACTGTAACCTGGTACCGGTATAATTCGCCTGCTATTCAGGAATACAATGGCTGCGGCTCAGCAGACTGTCGGTGGATCAAGTGATGTCCAAGTCCAAAGTTCATTTCCTTTGCCACCCAAGATGGTAAGATACGGTAAAGTTTTCATTAATAAGTAAAATAAAATCATGTTATATTGCGCAAAGTTCACACTGTATTATAAAAATTTTATTATGTTTTTTTTCATCAAAATAGACCGTTCTCCAGTTCTCATTGAGAATATTTTAGCCTGTTTTGTATATAGCTATAAGTCTATGCATCCCAAACAAATAACTGGCCAACTAAACATATACCCGACATGGACTGGTGCGGTACCGGTAACCGGACGAGAGGCTGTGGTTTACCATATGATTGAGCCAACTTTCCTCTCTGAGGATGTATTTTATTTTTTGAATTCTCCTATTCCTATCTTGTTTAGTTTTGAAATTGCAAATAATTCCTCATGCATAAATTTCAGTTCATAAGCAAGTATACGGATGAGGCTGTTCAGAGGGATATTGCTCCTAAGCCTCCAGCTCTGCCTGATGGTTCTTACATGATGTTTGGACAACAATGTCATCAAGATGACCTGATCATCAGACCTTTGGAAATGCAGGTGCTAATTTTTATTATTCGAAAAGCTAGTTCAATACCTGAATACGGGAGTAGCATAATTAATATTCATACGATTATCATGGTGTTATCTATATTAAACATGCGACAACATTTGAAACCTCTAGTTCTTATGGTTGGGGCATGCTTTTTCTTCAGGTCTAATATCTCGATGCTCCATCTCAAAAAACTGCCTGGAAATAAAGGTAGTTCTTATATTTATATCATATAGCCTATATTTTATTTTCACATTAGTAACTTATTTTCTTTTTTTTTGCGTGTCATCAACGGAAAAAATGATAATCCATATGAGCCATTTTCATACAAAAAATAATTGATAATTTCATATGATAAATTATTTAGAAAAATTGCTCATTATTCTTGAAATTTGAAAGTGCATTGGTTGTCCACAGTATTGGAGAAACACCTGTTTAAGTTATATTGCTGGCTTACAATATTACAACTCTCAGGGTTAAATGATATTTCTGCACAAACTTTGCCTCTACACATTTTAATGACTATCTGAACAAGATATGGAATAACATTATAGTTATGTTTTCAGGGACTTCAACGGCTCCATCCACCTGTATATGACAGAAGAAAGGAATTGAAGAAACTCACTGTTTCTATACTCTGCAATTTTTTAGATTTGTTGGATGTTCTTGTTAGTGCTACAGAATCTGAAGCACGCGATAAGAAGATAGAAGATTTGAACATGCTTTTTATACACATACATCACCTAATAAATGAATTTCGGTACTACATATATTGTTTTTGTTATTGCATCTGCATCACAAACTTATTGGTTATTCATAGTAGTGATAAGACTAGTAATGAGAAACTGTACAAATTTGACTACAGTAACATGACTAAGTTATTTCTTTTTTGATTACAGTCCTCACCAAGCTCGCGAAACTCTTAAAGTTATGATGGAAATGCAACAAGCACAAATGCTAGACGTTGGCGAAAGGTTATGGAAACATATTGAAAAAGCTGGTGATATATTGTCAGAGTCTAGTACTCAACTTGCGACAATGCAAGCAGAGGTATGTGGTGTTTCATATAATGCCGCATGCCACGACTTGTCTTTTTTTCATGCGCCCATTTGACCATTTCTCAAAAACTTCAATGAATGGAGTGTTGCATTTTGCTCAAGGTCAACAATTTCCCATATACGGTTAACAGTTTTTTATTTCATTCAGAATCAGTCTGCAGTTGAAGCCATTGAGCTAATGCGAAACCAGGTAAGGAAATATTTCATATTGATTATTTTCTATTCTATTTCTCAGTTCACTATTCTGCCATAATTATCGTATTTCAAAGTTTCTGAGTTTTTAATAATTGTATTTTAATAAATACAAACTTTTGTGATTTCATACATTATGATGCTATTTGAGTTTTGAACTTGTCTAGATACTCAAGCTCCCAGTTCGCGTCCTTATTTACCTTAATTTTTTTTCAGGAACCTATGAATGTTGATTCCATGCTTACTGATTTATCTAGTACTGATTTATCAACATCAATATCTCAGAATGCCCAGGGTAAAAACAGTATGGACACAGAAACATCTGATATTGTGAAGGACATATTCAAAAAGGATAAAATTTTAAGCGGCTTTATCAATGACATGAATGACTGATAGCAAGATATTTACCTGGCACTAGCAATATGACAGCCCTACCCAGTTTGCAGGGTTGCTATAAGAAATGATTTGTCTGTTGGGTTTCATCGTGCGATTTCTGGAATTATGTACTCTCAATTGTGAGACTGTTAAGAAGCTATCACCTATTTGTTGCTAGCCAGACTAGAACCTGCAGCTACTTGATCATTCATGGAATTGAAATACTACGTACACTCAGATAATCTCTTAGGCATATATTTTATGTGTTCACTATACATGTATATTCTATTGTGGTCTATGCGCATTTGCAACAGATATCATGTGGCAGCATGCATAAATAGTAATTTTCTACAACAAAGAAAGTTTTCTAAACCACCTGGTAAACGAGTTAGTATTATGTTATAAAGCAGTAAATAAATTACGGTAAATGCTTGCTGCATTTGTGCTTCTTTTGTGAGCCAGTACATAGATCTATCCCGAGGGCAGCCGTTTTGTTGCCAAAAATATTTCGCGATTGTTTTATCATAAGCGGAAAGCATCCTTCTGTAGATAGACCAAGCTTGGGCGGTTTCGACGTGTGCGGTTCTGCGAAGCCTCTCGGTCTTGGTAAAGTTCAGGGTCCTATATGCTCGGCGGTCACAGCTGATGTCTTTGGTTTGCGTGCCGTCTCCATGTACCGAATGTGTTGTTTGATGGATGGGCGTATCGTAGAGCTGGTGACTAGTAGCAAGTTGTATATTTAGACAATGGCTAATGCAGGCTGGACAAATGGAAGTGGATTTTTTGGGATTTTATAAAGTCAGTAAAATGGGTGAGATTGCCTACACTTCTACTTGGTCAAAAGCGTCCAAGTACGAGTATGATTATTACGTGGAACTTGTGCGTACATTTAATTCGTTACATTTATTGATGAAAATAAATATAGAAATCACTGGTGTTCATGATGGTGAGGTCCTTCCCACTTGGGGAGCCACTTTGGTCCAGTTTGTGAACTTGTACTTCCCGGTCTACTTCCGCGAGTCATGGTTGTTTTCGCAGCATCTTTGGAAATATAACAACGGTGTCAGAGTTTTAACGTTTCATAAGCATAATTTTATTTCGACTACATAATCAGCATGAAGGATGATAAAATACGATAATTGATTATAAAATCAGGAGCACAGTATATCAAAATTCTACGAGATACCTTGTCACGATTCTTATTGTGAAGGCGACTTATTTTATTTATACAATTACTCCAGTGTGATAAAAATTTGAAATATAAATTATAGCTTAATACATCGGATAATTTTTGATTGAATATAATGATAGGATTATACTGTTGTCACTTACCGGTCCTTGCGTAACGTAGAAACTGATCCATTACTTTCTTGTTAGTCTGATTATTGAGAAGTTTTTCTAGATCAGGTTGACTGTATCTGTTGCGAAATTCTGTGTCATAGGTCGTCTTTCCCTTAATCACTTCTTGGTTTTTGACATGATTTGATGTTACAGTTGGAACTAGAATACATATAAATTATCAACGAACCTACTCAAGTCAATCAGTAGACGAGTGTGGATTTTAGCACCAAAAATATTCGATTGTTATGAGAAGTGATTTATTCACATGGCTTGAGATTGTTGACAGAACTTTTGCCGATCAAGGGTCGGATATCGAATACAAGAAAAAAAAAATTCTCACAGAAAGTCAAGCATCTGTAACACTTACCTGCTCCCAATGCAGCCACTCCCTTTTTCTTGTTGCATCCGTATCTTGTTGTGTTTCCAACAAGTTCAACATGCTGCTGCGGGCGCATGTAAGAGTATCGTACGGTCGTGTCCAGAGGACGCCGTACCTTTGCTCTCCAGTCTGCTGGGGCATCTATGGCAGTTTTGACGTGGTATCCTGACATACAATAAACATATACATACAAATGTATATAGGCCTATCGTATTTGCGCAATATAAGTGGTGATTTAATATTATGTATTTATAAACATGATCAGAAGCGTGGGGGTCTCGGTCTTTTCTACGCAATCGATCCTAGTTTTCAGCACTCAAAGATGCAAGAAAACGTTAGAATGCCATAACTTTCATTGTACTAATTTCCCCTAAGCCCTATGTGACTCCATATCTTACCCGAAATTTAAATTGGGCCGCCAAGTCAGAGGCGTAGCCAGAATATTTCGCGCACGGGGCAAACTATATAATTGGCGCCCCAACCTCCACGTTTAATCATATTTTCTATTACATTTAATTGTATATGTAAAAACAATTCAAATTTTAATGGAACATTGTATTTAAAGAAGAAGCAAAGCTATACAAAATATAGCATATGTCCATAATGCCCCACTCAGTTACTGTCAAAGATGATTTACATAGTCTACAATAAATTTATTTTTCTTGATTTCACTGTCGCAAACTGGTTAAACACGTCATCAAAATAACAATATAATCCGGCCCGCGACGCTTATATTCTTTACGTAACAGAATTTGTTTTGAGACACTAAATTATATTATAATCTGGCAAGTATATAATTCACAATCACTTGTTTAAATTGATTATAAATAGACCAATGGCAACAGAACGTAAAAAAGTTGATGCTGAGTGCAAACGCTTTAATGGCGCAGAAAATGATCAGTCTTCGCGCGCTGCTTGAAATTTAACTGAAATCTGTGTGAAAAAATGTGATTCATTGACCATTCCCTCGGTTTTTAACTTTCTAAAAATATATGGGGCCCGCCAATGACTTGCAACCTTTAATTTTCGCCCACGAACGACAAAAATTTGCCGACGCCTGAATTAGAACATCACCGAGACGATCCTGTACCATTGATGCACGCGAATACGACAAAATGAGTTTCAATTTGTTGAAAGACCGTTCACAGCTTGCAATTGAAACTGGTATTGTTGAGAAAATTTGTAGAGAAATTCGCAGATTCGGGAAATAGTCGTCTCCAAAAGACACAATCAAACCAAGAAGAGCCAAAGGGGTTTCTGGTTGACACCGATGCATCAAACTGAGTTGTTGCGATGCTGTTGCAAGTTGTGGTCATTATAAATATTAGGCCCAGGGCTTAGTAAGCCATACTTTTCACGAATGCCGTTGCCAGGCGGGAACTGAACAATCCCTTGCCACTAAAAGTTAGGTCTGCGTCGTGGGCTACCTGGAAACGTTTAGCAGCTTACCACGTATTACTCAAAACATGTATTACCAGCTCTTCGCTGTTTAACATAATTCAACCAAATTCCGTTGCTTTTCGTCTCCAGCACAGAACTAATATCAACTTACATCGGAGTGCGCAGGCAAGAACTTATCGATACAGAACCACGTAATTAACCCCGTGCATTTTGTTACCTAACGTTACCAAATCAATTTTTGCTTTGTTTCCCGGTCAGCTTTTTTGACCATGTAATTATTGTATTATTGGACACAATAACAGATATATACCTGTCTAGATCGCATGGGCATAGGGCATAGGATATCGCTACTGTCGAGATGCGATTAACTTTTTGATCTTCGTATCCATATATTTTAGCATTGCACTCTTGTTAATCATGAATACAAGCATCCATGATGAGAAAAGTCATTAGCCTACATGCCATGCTCAACAACAATGTGCGGATGGAATAATTGCGAAAACTCGTAAAACCTGCTAGCGACACCTGTGACTTATACGACATGTCGGGAGTGAGAGATAATGAATATTTAAATTATTACAAAGCTACAATGAAACTTTATGGCATTAAGGAACAGCTTTTCAAAAATTATTAAGTACCTTGTGGAATTCCTAAGTAGTCGCATTGATATGTTGATTTGTGCTGGTCTCTCAAAATCTGATCTAAAACTTCATTAGTCAGCTCTCGGTATTGCAAATGTGGTGCCGTAGCGGTTATCATTCCTTTGGCAGATTGCTTGTTCGGCAGTTTCCATACCATAAATGACTAAAAAATATAAGAATTGATATATATATATATACAGTATAATATAATAATATATATAATGTGAGAGAATAAAATCATCCTGTAAATTTATGGGATATATATATATCAATTAATATGAGCGAAAATTATGATTTTGGCAAGCACCATCATTTCTACGCTCGTATGTCAATTTCCGTTTAAACTGAGCTTATTCTATGATGTTCCGCACCACAAACCTTGTTTGGATTGGATGGGATTCTGCTTTGGTATGCGATCTCAGGAGCTATATTCAAAGCTTGTAGTAAAATAAAATCCAATGATACGTTTTTGGTTAAAATAGGTATGACTACTCAGATCGATAACCACGGCACCGTCTCTTAGTGGTAGAATGATTCTAAGTAGAGTGAATGTTTATTGGTGAAGCCGGGTTATCGTCTTCTCGGTTTTGGTTCGAATGGAATAATAAGCACTTGAGTCATTTTAGACACCTTCTCCTAAGTTAAGAATCTTTTGTAGATAAGAGAAGAAGATATAGTGAAACTTAGAGAGATTAAGTGCTGCGTAATCTGGCAACCAAGGTACATGTAATAATTATAAGACACATTTGAGCTCTGCAATGCAAAATGGAAAACGCGGGAAAGTTGGGAACTGCACCAACTTTCATAGCTTGCCGTCGCATGCAAGTCTCAACTATTCACAGGTGCGCCTGCTCATGTTGCAATGTTTGTTCTAACTGCAGCCTTATTTGAGGAGAATTCAACGTTTAATTCATACAACGAACTGAATTCAGAAACGAATTAAAGGTATGTAGAATATTATGATTTCGAGAAATTGCTCTTAAATGTACATTGTTGAATGTACATCATTACTATAAGTTACCGCTATTTTGAGCTTGAAAAAATAGCCTATAGGCTAAAAAGTTGCGTATTAGCATACACCAGCTTTTTTTGGAAATACGAATTATTCTGTTTGTAATGCCTTCCCACCCAGAGCGGTCAATTTGTGATAATCCAGATTTAAATCACACAGATCATTTCAAAATGTTAATATAACCATATTAACACCAATTCTTATTTCACGGATCTTATGTACGTGCATGTGTCGGCGCTCCAGAAGTGTGTGTACCAATATGGAGGTAACTAATTTTGTTCACCTACTTTATATCAAGTTGTGTAAAGGGACGAAAGCCTATGGACAGAAGGTATATCCACTTGGCTAACACAGACAGACCCCGAACGCGTAATATGCCTAAAATAAGAAAAATCGGAATAATATTATGGCCTAACCTGGTGTACACTACGGGAGTACCCATGCGTCTGGCATCGGCGTCGCAGAAAACATCATATGCGCCCATTGTGATTTGTTGGCCTGAAGTACCCGTTGAGTTATTCGTGCAAAAGCCAGCATATGTGACATTCACACATAATAAATCGCACTAGTAATGGCGGTGTTTGATTGATATATGGTACCATGGCGAGGTTTATGCATATGTGTCACTCTGCGGTTTAGAGCGATTAGTATACGTTCGTTTTAAGTACCGGATTTGTACTCGACGTCGGCGCGTTAATCGTCATCACAGACGTTCTTCTTTTGTTTGAATGGATTAGAACGTTCTATTTCGCTCGTTGGTGCGAGAATGTAATTAAAACTGCATCTTGCGTGCCTTATAAAAGGAAAGATTATTGCACAGAGTTCACTCGTTGTATTTGTAGTAGGACTGTTGCAGTGACCCTTTCCGCCACACCCCTTGTGGGTGCAGATCAGGCATTATGCGTATTAGCGTAGTCATTCTATGTTAACTCGATAAAGCAGACAAAGAATCAATGGAGAACATGGTGTTGAGATTCATCAGAAAAGTAAGTTTGGTTGCATGTTTTTTTTTATTTCATTTTAACTGCTCATTAGAGACAATGACTAAACAAATCTCATTCAATGATATTCAGCAACTCAAATTCTGTTTCAATCATCACAAATCTCTGACTGATAGGACAAGTAGACGCGGAACGGCGATAATGTCTTGAAGTATGAGAGGTCGATAGCAGTTCAGAATTGAAAAACCAGATCGCACCACGTCATCGTGATAATTTTTAAGTAAATTATAAATGGCGGCCAAGATAGCAAAGAAATCGGAATTTCGGCACCATGCTTGATGGTTAGTGACGAATCAATTAAAGCAAGCAGAAAATCACGACACGTAGATGGCAGTTGACTTATGATGACTGACATAAACGTACCAGATTACTCGGAGATTGTTTTTGGTTGGTCGGTTCATCATCAAATAAGGAACAGTAAATTTTGCAATCAGTAATCACTTTCAATCCAATATTGTTGGCACACACAAGAAGGCAGGTTTTGCGAATCCAGCTCTAAATGTATGTAACAAAATTTATTACTGACCTCGTGGGGATGCGGATTGTTTCGTCTATTGCCAGAGGAAGTCCCAGAACGTATAGGTTCATTTTTCGTGGCTTTTTTCCATCCAAATTCTTGGGTGCAAGTTGTGCCACCAATTGGACCAGATAACTCATATGGTGCTGTGAATCCCTTGCTGGACATAGGACGTTTGGCCTCGGCGCACAGGCCACTGGAATATCCGGGGAATTCTCTCTCGTGTGTGGTCAAATATGGATGGTCATATCTTTTTCCACCTGTAAATTTATTATATCGAGTAGTATTTAGTATATTAATTCAAATGTTTAACATATTTAGTTCGTAACTGTCTAGTATTTTCAACCTGTCAGTATTAAAAACTCAGCATTTCGATTCTAAAACTGACAGGTGGATTAAACAAAGAATTTAATCATTTATATAGAAGTCTTTGAACATAGCCACAGTTATAATATATTTTTCAAAATCTGTTCCAGTGATATAAATTATAGGAGTCGTTCGAAATAGGCATAATTAACATTTTGGTTTATACATGTAGAAAGTATCTCACCGATAGCTGCCATGGCAGATTTTGGTCTATGGTCACTATGTTGCTGATTATTTGCTAAATTTGTTGTCTTTGGTCGTGATAATCTATGGATCGATTCCTTTTGTTTCTGATAACTTGATTTTTCCTTTAGGTCGTTTTTTAAATTTGGTTCCTCATCAGTTTTAGAAAATTCCCTAAGTGATTTCTTTTCTTGAAATGCTGACTTGGGTCGGCCAACGTGGGTCGCAAAGCCTACTCTATTTGCTGGCACTTTTGCAGATGATGGTCTTTTTGAAGTCACCCGCTCACCGCCTGTTGCAGATCCGCAGGTTGGCTGAAAGCTCGCTTTGGCTTTATTGACCTCTTCTCCCTTCAGTTCGATTTGAGCCAAAAGTCGAAGACAATGCTCTTTATCCTTCGGGTTTACTGTACGTTTGTAAAACCACTTGAGGGTATCTGAAAACTGAGGCTGTACGTTTCCTCCAGTTTCTCCGTGGAGCTGAAATTGAAATTTGTGATATTGTTCACCCATTGTGACGTCACAGACTTAAATGTCAATCATGTTTTAACAAACTGAATAATCTCAGCGATACGAGTTGAAAAAATAAAACCACAAAAAAAGAGATAAAACTGGTGGGATTTGTTCCAAATTTTAAACCACGCAAAACGAAATAATCTTCGATACTGAATGTCGTAGAATAAACAATGGACAAATCCCATCCGAAATATTTTTTTTAATTACAAGAAACGCCAATTCATAATTCGAATATGTTGTTACAAGTAACGCATTTTTTGAAGTAAATAAGCCATCAATGTCAATTGATAGTACAAGTTACTTACCTTTGGGGCGCCATATTCCCATGCCTTTATGGGTTCGGGCTCGCCCCAAACGCCCCAAGCTGTTTCAGGTACTCCAGGCATGTGTACAGTTGTAAAGTTTTTTTTTAATTTTGCTGTATATTCATAAATGAATTTTCAATACATACACCGCCTCATCATAATTAAATGATCGTGCTGCATAACCGAAAACTACCTCAATATATTATGTCTAGCCTAATGTGATTATTTTTAATAAATGAAAAGTTATGCGGGGTCTTGTGTTTAATTCCGATCAACGAACGGCATTTTGTGTTGGAAATAAGATATTCTCACATTCCCGTTTGAAATTACATTATAGCTGAGGGAGGTATAATGACACTTCACGTGGTAAGTTCACGTGGGTGTTCTATTAGTATTAGTTTGACGAGTATTTCAGATTTCATGTACAGTCACTCGAAGTCGGACTATTGAAATAACATCCATGTCCACTATGCGTGCGAAGATCATTAAAGTGTAGTCAGGTTTTCGTGCTGGAGCATAGAGTCGAGCGTGGCATTTGTAATCACATCATACAAAAGATCGCCAATGTTCTGATAATGGTAGTGTTTTGTGCGTCTCTCCTTTAATAAATATAAATCGCGTTAGATATACGAAAATCATCAATCTCTCGTCATAATATTTTCTCTCATGGAGACCATTGTTTCGAGTTTTGCCTACGTCTGCAACATGCATCTTAGGAACTTGCGGCGCCTGTTACTTTTAACTGAGCTCTCCCGGCAACCTCAGCTTTTTGTAAGTCATAAAAAATGTAAGTAAGGTTGGCTTAGCCCCTAAAAAACTATTAGGTTAGTCAGAATTGGCACAGAATTGTTACTGACAAATCTGGCTGTTGCGCGCGCGTTCAAAATACGCAATATAATCTGCTTCAACTATGCCACTTCGATCGAAATAATATATAGCGACCAACATCAAATTCCTAATTTTTTTCTTAGGATTTACCAATAGACAGATGTATTGCAAATTGACGTAATACGAAACGGTATATTATATACAATTAAACAAGTCGAGACGTAATGACATTGTCATTGCAGTGTGCACCTAAAACTCAAACGGTTAACTGCTTTTATATGCGAGGTAATTTTGGGGATTTTATGGTCTCACTGTATCATTTATATATAATAGTAACAATCATTGCATACACATAGAAACATTTGTATATATTACTTATGCCGCGTGGCTCACGAAAAAAATTAGACGTTATCCCTCGATCTGTGTGTACACAGAGAATGTATTTACTTTGTTCCACACAATCGTTGCCAGGTTACGCGAGCACAACCTATTGTCATTTCGGTCGTAACTCATTCGTGATAGTAATGGTTCCAATAAGTGGCTAGCTATAATACACCTGCTTTGCGAATTATTAATTATATATATCTACACTTACAAATATATTACAATGAAGCCTGAGTTTTAGACCCATTTTTTCTGGAATTGAACTATTTAAAACACCAAATCGGATTCTCTCTCATATGTAGATCGTATACAACTTTGTATATATTTTGGAATAAATTTGGAAATAATTGGATACGTATTCAGAATTTATTACTACACTTACTCACAAATATATTACAGTAGATATATAGTAGAAATTGGCACTATCAATCAGTCCCCTTTAAAACGCGGAACATAAAAGATGTTGATATTTCGGGCTGGAATAGTTGTTAGATGATATTATATAGCAAATCTATTAGATATTGGGTTACTGTATTTTGTATTGGTATTACTAAACGTTTTCTAGATTACGAACCCATTCCTTCTGGAATCGAACTGAGATTTAAATCTTCCCAAATCAAATATCTTTCAATTGGACTCTTATATATATATATATACAGATGATATCCATTTACTTCAACTTTAGATATATTTTGAGAACTAAGTTTGTTATGACTTAATAAGCCGTAACCAAACACAATTTCGGGCATTAAAAAGTTTACATCAATACTTTTTACCACAAACGACCACGCTTCAGTAGATTTTATTTAACCTATTTTCTAAGACTGAATAATCCTGATAATTAGATTGATGTACGCACAGGCTATACTGATCTGTAGTTATAATTTTATAATATTATGAAATAAAAAAATGTTGGCTAAACTGCCTCCCCAAAACCGTCTGCATATAAAATACAATATGACTCAAAAGATTCCTGACTTCTGTGCGCTCGTGGTTTGGGCATTCTATTGAGACTGAGCGATCTCTGTATCAATTGCTCTGAACAGGCGTCGCTGTCACTCGTTGAATACCACTCCAAAAACATCGTCTTGTAACCCTGTGTATTAATTTTTGAAAGCGATACTCGACCCGTAGCGGTGGAGTAAGTATCTTTTTAAACATCTGTTACAACAATTCGTAGCGGTAACAATTGTTCAAATACCAGTTATTGTTCACGAAATTGGATTAGAGCGAATTTTACCGATATGATTAAATTGTGTCTTTTATGCATCGCACTACCTGCTAGAGGTGACTACTGATTTGATATAGAAATGGGTAACGAGGAATGAAATAAAATAGTATTCCCGAATAGAAACTTCTAATGTCGAACAATTGAATACTGTGACATGCAAACATACCTCAGGGTTGAGAAATTCATATATAAGGCTAGAAAAAATAATCACACCAGGCCAACTTTTTTTCTACGGGACTAAAATGGGTAAAAGTTGATGTTTAGATTCATCATTCTAACTTATTTATAAGAGATTTATTGTCTAGCGCGATCCACTGATAAGACGAGCAAAAACTCAATTTTATTCAATACAAAACATAAGTTTCGAAACAAACTATTACAGTTAATTGATTTCACCCCTGAATCTAGAATCTATCCTACTAGAATAAGTTTAATTGTTATGAATTGAAGACACGTGTGTAAAATAACAACTGAATTATAAAAAAGTGAAGCGAAGTGGGCAACTGTATATTAGTTGTTCTGTCTGACCTTTCACAACCCCAGAACTTACTTGAACAAGGCATAATCAGCGTATGTTTAAACGCACGATGATATTAGAACCCATTAGCAGGTACTCGAAATTTAAATAAACCTCCCCAAAATCATTGTAACAATAATATTGTAGATTATTACAACATTGAGGAGAGTGTGTCTTGATAAAAATAATACTAATACAGGTTTTGCATAAACTGGATAAACTTTTTTTCAACTGAGCTGAGAAAAAAATCTTATTATGCAAATGAACTTTCTCGATGGCTTAGTACTAGCGATCAAATACTCACTCAGATTCAATGAAGTTCGTCTTGGTTGATAATCCGCTTTCCACTTTATCTCCGAAAAATATTCTCTTGATAAATATGTCACACGATCAACTCAATTGTGATGCATAGGAAATCTGAGTTTTTTTTTTATCACTTTTTAATAGTCGGTTCCCTTAGCAGTATCATCATGTCGTCAAACAAATCAAGTGGTAAGATATCTACCCGATGTTTTCAATTGACGCATTCACCAAATACCGGGCGTTGGGCAAGGCAATTCCTTTGTCAAACAAATATAAATTTTTGCAAACACGTCATTGTGCTACATTGAAATGAACGGATAATTAAGATTATTTTCTATATCGGAATATTTGTCTTTAGATATAATGCCTTCTTCAATCAAAATTAAATTGTCAATTGTTGAAGTTCCTCTTCTCGATCAATACTTGGCATGTCGTTACATTAGATGCACAATTAGTCGACATCGGAAGTTGTAAAACATTTATTTACTTTCCCATCCTATTTTTAATGCTTCGCCGCTCCCTCGATTGTAATCATGTTTACAATCGCGTAGTTTACATTGCAAGCATAGAAATCGACCAACGACCCTGGTTTCTTTTTCGTCCAGAATGAAGTTAAATAAAATAACCTCGATTGTAATCATGTTTACAATCTAGTAGTTTGCATTACAAGCAAAAAAAAAAATCGACCAACGACCCTGTTTTCTCTTTCGTGCAGAATGAAGTTAAATAAAATACCCATAAATTGCATCGTTATTGTGTGAACTGGAATCCATCGAACTTGAGTAAAACGTGCCAGAGTACTATTTCCATATTTCTATACATATTAATTGTAACATTTAACATTCATTTAACAGTAGTTCTAAATCGTAAAAGCTTGTTCCATTATAAAACCGGTTTAGAATTGAAAAACTGATATTTGTTCAATTTTTTACTCAGGTTAATCTTGTCCCAGATGAATGTTAAAACATTAAATACGGTTGAATTTGTCTAAATTGGAAAACTCTACCCATCCAATTAAAAAAAACGAAATAAGCTTATTTAAATTATTTGGACAGTTTTTACCGTAATATTCCCTTCATTTTTCGAAAAAGATAATACCGATATCTGATCTGTGAACGAATCTATCTGTGTAATATTATACATATTTTGCTATTTCGATTTTTTATCGTAGACTCGTTTATTTAAACAAAACGTGGATTGATTGTCATGTGAATCAGTAGTCAGACCATGCCAATTATTACCGCGAATGTCGATTATGACGTCACTGATATAGGGGACCTCACAATCCGCAAAGCATATAGTAAAGGCCATAGGGACTCTAATCGCCTGAAAATGGCCATGTCTCGAGGGAACACATGCATTTCCCTCTGTTGCTGTAGGATGAGCTTTTAGGGTTGGACAATTCTAAGGACAATTCTAAATGCGATCGAATTTATTGAGCCTGTTTCTGCGTTTTGTTTTCAAACCTGATGCATTTCGTGTAGAGATGTAATAGTTGAATGAGAATTCTGAACTAATTAGGGCTCTGTATCTCCATCTTGCGTTACCTAATGCTAATTCTCTCAAATTCAATTCAGTCTACCGCGCAAGCTTTGGAAACGAATAAACCACATTGTCCCGTCCAGTTGTGGGATTCAGCCGGTTCGCACCGGTTTTATAGAACCATCTCACGATATTTTATGAGATCAGCGAACCGGTTGGCATTACTGAAAAAAACATGACTTTTTGTAACAGAACCGGCTGAAAAATATGACATTTGTGCATGTGATGAAACCGGCTGACAAAAAATTTGAATCCCATCACTGGTCCCGTCTAACTTTAACGATATCGTATAACTTCACTCCGTCATTTCGAGCACAAAACAGGGTGGTCCAAACTGTGGACCGCTGACACATTCCGTGCGGCCCTCAGAGCAATTTTAGCGTACACTACTAAACCACTGGCAGATATTGTATTTATCAGCAGAACAATTTTGATTTATTGTTAAACCATTCCAACAGGAAATACTCTTTTTCCTAATCACAATGTCGGGATTGATGTTTGTTAAAATCACGGAATTTCATTGTGGTATCTATAAACGTCAAGACGGTGCCTATATAGGAATGGCATCCTGTGATCGGTTCAATGAGAATGAATTATCTTGTGTAGACACGACCAAGTCGATGAGATGAGCTCGCTTGCTCACGCTACAAGGAATAATTTTTTTCAAATATAGCAATTCATCATACAATGAGTGTAGAATAAAGTTGGCCTAAATAAACCTGCAAGAAACTATTTCCTTACCCACAACAGCGTTAAACCACAATGTCTGGTGTGTTTTCAAGTAATATCCGTCGCGAAAGAATATAATTTTAAGCGGCATTACAAAACTAAACATGAGAAAAGATACCGAAAATACCACAATATTTCTTGGGAAGCTATTTTAAAATGAATAAAGGCTTTTTCCTTGGCTAGTTTCCTTGAAACACTGATTAGAATGATAAACTCTCAATATTAAATATATTTAGAGTGAGTAAACTCGCGATGTTTTGATCACTTTTGGGTTTTCTCCGACTGCGGCCCGCGAGACCATCCTCAAAAGTTTTTGCGGCACTTCAACCTTGATCCACCCTGCTTTAAAACGTTTAGCAATTAGCATATTTGATGCAAACGTCTACCGCAACTCTCGAAAAAGTTTTTCAAACCGTATATGCACGCAAATAACAAGAAATAATAATAAGTAAAAATGTGTTTATGGTACGATAGATGGAGGGAACTGTCCTTTCGCACTCGTAAATTTAATAAGCAGAAGTTTCTTCTAAACTATTCAAGGCAACAACAACATCGTCGCGATAGAAACGTTCAATTGAATCATTATTCAATATTTTTAGTCATGAACATATATATTTAACTCAACTCAAAGTGATTTAAAATTGGTTTAACACTAAGCCAATACCTCAAAAATTATGATAATGATATTATGCAAAAAATGCGCTTTGAAGTTTTTGATATGCCTTAAATTGTACCTAACATCTGTTTCTCACACATCTCAAAGTTATATTGTTGACAACAAATCCACATCAAAATTTACTTTTGAAGAGGCGTGCCGTCCATGGATCTCGTTGCAGTAGAGCTATAACTTTTAATAAATTACTAAAAACGACGTAAAATTATTTGCGTAATTTGAGATACAATTTTTCGTTTAAAATAAAATGGACCAATATATATCACATTCATCTCAAGCATATAGCCCATATCGGTAAAAATACCACGCCTATTTTTAGTGAGTAATTTCATCAACTTATTTTTAATTTAATCGGCTATTCTACACACAGGTAATCTGCTCAGTCAGTCAACGGCGCAATTGATTTTAAGCAATTTATGACATAAATCCCAGATACCCATCTTGTTGCTTGAAATGTTGTATCGTAAGAATCAGTGGCCTTATCGCCAATTAAACTTGCTGGTGCTTTGAAAGATCAATTAATAAATTTGACTCAATTGGCTGTTTTGTAGCAGCCAATAGATGTCAGTAGAGATCAGGTTTTTCGTGATATTGTTACGTTGTCAAAGTCGACGCCAGCGAGCCCCTGTCTTTTTACAATACACGGTGTTCATAAACTAAAGTCCTTTATTAATGTAAGTTAAAGAACTTTGATGTGTTTCGTGAAACAAATGGCGGTCATAAGAATCTGTATTAATTGGAGTGAAAAAATTAACACTGATTAAAATAAAACAAACCTGGGAACTGACTTCATAACAAAATTTAAATTGTAACAGGACTATACGAACACCCCGTATTATTTTGCCTTCAGACCGGCGTGACCGATGTACCATCCAGAACCCTTTTTTTTTTATCTATGAGGTATCAATTTTGGTACTTACTATATTGCATATTTAACGCGTATAATGTAACTTTCATTAATTTAAGAAATGTTGATATTTTCGTTTGTGATTGCGGAGTTATTTTTGAAATTTGTATTTGTACAAAAATTGAAATTTACTACAAGCATCAAAATCAACCTAAAACAATAATGAATGCATTTCTCATTGTCGTATTGGGACTAACGTGTGTGATATTAAAAAAGCGATAAAATCGAATCTTTACCAGATAGTTAGTTTCGCAAGCCGTTAATTTATGGACCGAATTTTAGAGATTACAAAGTTGAGTCGTCTTCAACATCGAAAATCTATATTTGTGGTCCATTGCCACGCTTACAAGTATCAATTAAATTCTTCCATTAGCAGCAATCATCGATATCAGACAATTAATCTATCTGCGGCAAGACAAAATGTGCTGTTATTATTTACAAAGCATCAATTATTGGACTTGTTGAGGTTTTTCTCAATAAATTGAAACCCGCTACTGGTTGCTTAATGACACTTCGTAGATTAATCTACAATTGATTAGACTATTCTTGTTCAATAACCGAAAATGACTCATTTAGGTTTTATAAATTATACATAATTATATCTCGTAGGATGGGATCACAACGTCTCAGAAATCAAAATGTGATTCTTGATTTTCAAGGTTTTCAAAGACGAAATGTTACTTACTTAGCTTTGCTTTACATAGATAGAAAGAATATACCACATCAATACTGCGTCCGTTTTAATATAGCCTACGGTGAATATATATATGATAATGAGTTTTGAAATAAAACTATCATATATGTATACAAAAAAATGTAAGATTTTATGGTCGGATTGCATCGAAGCACCGAATTTTAATCCTGAAATTACTTTTTCTAATTTCAATCACGAAATTTTCGACTTTTTTCAATGCGAATTTAGACAAGAAAAAATCAACGTTTTGTTCCAACTGGTTAATATCTAAATCTATCTAAACATCATCTTCACCCTAGTACGCAATAAAACAATATTACAGAGCATACTGATTCATAAAATATAATATCGCCCAGATCTACAAGATTAGTGCATAGTCTTTGGAAAATGTGTGGTATTCAATGAAGGCCTTTCCATGACCCCTGATAAGCGCCCGGGAAGAGTTATTGCACAAAAAACTTTTCTCCGATTTTTGTGGTACGCCTCGATGGAAAATTGACGCAATTACTCACGTTGCATATAAATTTGTTTTTCACGTTTATGCTACTCAGCGATAATAAACTAACGTTTCACCGTTCATGATCAGCAGTCGTGCGCTGGCGTAAATAATTACTCTAAATATTATTTAGATCACTGCTGATAGCTCTACGCAGTTTTGTAAATAATTTAAACGATATAATGCTCCGTATATATTACACAGTATAAAAATAATTTTATACATGATTGCTAAGAATTCACGATTTACCTATTCTTGCATCGCGAACAATTAGCCATAAATATCTTATAAATTACTTATATTTCACGAATAAGGCACTCTTACGCAGCCGTCCGCAGTGATGTGGTGTCATGAAATATTGCTTTATCCGTGATATTTTAACAAAACTCGCTTGTCTCTTATCGTTGCTATTATTGTAAACTATGTTTATTTCAAGGATAATATTTTAGGTTTTGAATAACCTCGAAGGTTCGACAAATATGGTACGATCTGTCTAAAGTCTTTTTAGGAGTATTCCGACCTATCCATGGTAAAGATCATAGATCGATTATATTCAGTATTATTCGTTCAATCAATATAGTTCATATCATTGGCTCAACCCGAATCTATTTTTTGATTCTGAACTCTACGGATATATATATATATGCTGATTATTAAACAAACTGTATAATATGTTGCATCATATAGTCTGGAAGTAAATTTTAAAATCCTAAATTCATGTATTGGTATAGCTGGTAACACTCGTGTAAATCTCATTTTTCTATGAGGTTTTATTTATCAACGCATATACCAAATGTCCATAACCTAACATAACAGTTAACGATTTGCACCAAACTTTAATTTGATTGGATTGATTATAGTAGACGGTGAACGCCGATTGAAAGGAGCGCTGTAAATTTATAATGACGTCGCTGATTAGATCCGACTTTAAATGCCCTGCCTACATCGACGAATCTAAAAATTATATTTATTTGCTCAAAATGAGTCCAATTTGCCATAACTTCACAGATTTGGGGATATGGATGATGCGTCATAGAAGTTCATTCTAATGTATAAAATGTATTGTCTGATGACAAATACTTGTAAGGTTTTCCGTCATTTTGTCGTGACTGGGGCTGATAAATTTCCAATCGTACCTAAATATTCCCAACTTTATAATAATCGTCGTTCGCTGTTAGAAGCGTCGTCTTAAAGTTGAAACTAGGCTATATCATAGTTGCCTATTAATTGAGCCATAGTCAAATATTATTCTGGCATGATTATAAACAACCATTTCCGTAACTGGGACGTAGACGCCACGTATCGTAAATACTGTGGGCTACACGTAGAGTTAGATTTTATTATAACTAAATATATTATAGCCTATACTTCTACTTATTGATTTATTCTGTACAGTACACTAAAGGTAAAATTAGAAGAAAACATCGCTGAGCGTTCGGATAAGCGCTACATAAACAAAAGAACCCGATGTTTATATTGCCCTTCAGAATCGCATACTTGTTTCTTTGTCAGTATATCTCAAGAAATATAATTACGCTTACATAATTTTGTTTACAGATATACCCGAAAGAACGTGTTGAGTTTTCGATGATCTACCAATTATAAACATCTTTATTATTTGTTTAGCTTATTAGCGGTCGTTCATGTTTACACTTTTGGCCAGTCCGGGTCTAAACAATCTTCGTTATAGATTGTTATCCGAACCGTTTCTGAACAGGAAAATTTTATTGAATGACATCTTGGGATGTTATTGTTATTGTTTTTTTTTTCACAAGCAGGATTATTTGATCTCTAATACGACCACTAAATCTCAATTCGTTGAAATTCAAATCAGTACAAAATAAATTTTACATCAGTAAATTAAAATCAAACATCAAGCATCAGTGGTTTAGACTTTCTTTGATGTTTATATTAACATCTCGACGCAGCCTTATTTGTCATTTGTAACTGTTGTTTCTACATTCATAGATTTCAGCAAAGTGAAAATCAGTGTCTTATATACAGAAAAGAGAAAATCTCACCAATTGTAATAATTGAACAAAGTTTTTAATTAAATAATGTGTTCTGCGATTGAATTAGTCATTTCTCCCGACCTCGTACTCATGTTATAAGAAAATACCTCAAATATGTATTGATTCTAAGTGATTCCAGGGAGTACGTTGCTTCTTTCTGATGTTGGTACATTACCCACATTTCATGAAATTTTCCATTTGGGTAATCACCGTAGCGCCACAAAGTTGAAACAAAACAAAGATTTGAATACTGTTGTCGTTGCTTGTTTCCAACATCCCTGCATCAGATTATCGTGTCACGTTTGCTTACAATCATGTATCAACAATTTTATTTTTAACTCAACTGGGCGATTCCGTTCTGGTTGGCGAAAGCACCATTTGCGTATTGTGATGAAAATCGACTATTGTTTATATTTAGTTGTATAAACACTAGTAGTCAATTGTTTACTTTCAAAAGATTTTATCTCTCTAAACATAAACATCGATATAACGTAAACATGGGGCACTAAGCACTGACTGGTTCTGATACAAACCGCCAGTGCCTCCTGATTCATCGCGACATTTCTTTTTTGAACGTTTCTGAAAGAAATTTTGTGAGCATTAATATTTATCCACTTTCTAATATTTTATCTTAATATTTTTTGTTTAAAAAATCGTTTTCACATAAAGCAAGACAAAATTTAGAGAATATTTGATAAGGTTTTGGAAATTATTAAATTTAAAAAATATACTTTTATACACTTAACATCTTCTACTTTTGTCAGTGCCGCATCACATTTGATTGTTTATTTGTTATTTCAAATATGAATGTATCGTTAAGTCTCAAATTCTTTCATAAATGAGAAATGTTGTGTTCTCCAATCAGATATTACGCATCTTATGTGAACTACGTGTATCAGTTCAGTTCAAAACACCCGGAGACTTTAATAGAACGTGACAACCCTAGGTATAATTTCGGTTTGTTGTTTTGACAGTTATTTCTCTCAACTGTCATGTAGTATGCCGTGAACCCTATGTTTGCAGAATTTTTTAATCGCACTTCCCCTTGAATTTTAGATAGGAAATCAATGACAGATGCTAACCAAGATTAACTAAATTTGCATTCTTTGACGTCTTTCTGACGCAGTTTGTATATGTTCCGTATAATAAAACTTTTAAAGTTTAAATGGTTTTGTGGGTAAGGTGTATTTTTGGCTGTTACGAGACAAACTTATCGGTGTATATTTTTAGTAAACGAGCAAGTCAAACACCATTGCCCTTGTTGGTTTAACTGGAAATATCTACAGCATTTTGATACCAATAACGTTGCCCTATTTCTATTAAACATATTCTTGCATTTTCTAGAATTCAGTATTAGTTGTTAACACGTGATTGTAAATACCGGTAGAACCGGTTCAATATGTGCAATAATTCACAGCGTGATGCAATTCAATGTGTGCTGAATTATAGCTGGTAATTGTTTGGATTCGGGATGAAGTTCGAAACAGCAGCATTTTGTCGATTATTTTGTACAAATTTATCCAGGGGTAGTGAGTTTTTGAGCTATTTAGACTACATATATATTTATAAGTTTAGATGTGGTTTAATGATTCATAGTGTTTGTGTAAACAATAATGAAAAATATACTGGTTAAATTCCATATCTACCAAATTTTAATATAAAAAACGAAAATAGGAACATGTTACCAAAGTGCTAAAATATTGAGAGAATTTAATCAACATTAGACCAAAATTTCGTGTTTCGCTCAAACAATGCAAGGTATGCTTCATAGATAGCAAGCGAGAATGCAATCCTATCTAGACCCTTCTTTCTGGGCCACTTGATTCAATTGAGACGATTAATTTTTTTTCATAACAGACACTCCTCCACAAATATATTAAAACTTGGAGAGAGGAGACATGCTTTACAGAATACGCTGAAAAGTTGAACACAAAACACAAATGTAGTTATTTTCGATGGCTATGAGAATTCAAACACTTTTCATTATGGTTTAAATATTGTTAGTTCCAGCTATTGGTTGAAATGCAACAATATATTTGTGTATCCCTGTCGCTCTGTACAGCTAAGATGGTATTTAAAATTGATTGGACAAGATTGTTTCATAACATACGAAAACATTTTCTCTTTTTAATTCCAATTTACCAAATGTACACTGATTTTAGCGAGATGCGGCGCTTTATCCCTACGTTGTTTCCGTCCTAATTATACATAAATTTATAGTTGATATTTTGATTTAGTATTTACTGTTGCCATTTCTATAAAAAAAATTTTCTTTTCCTGGAATTGTTGAATTCGCCTTCACCTACCTATTTCCCTGGGGTTTAATTTGCAGTTTTCAGGTGATATCTCATTACCTTGCGTTGTACGAATTCTCAAAAAAATTTGGCTTAATACTAAACTTACTATCTCCGATCTTGATATATTAATTTTTAATTACTGCATCCCTAAATGCCACTTGGACAACAGAAGTAAATTTGTTTTCAAAGCATTTCCAGACGGTTTCCTCTCACCATATCATATAATCGTTTAATCTGACGTTCCTCTGTATATGATTTTTCTTTTAGTTAGGCGTTAGGTTCAATAGTAAATGTGTAAACGTGAATATACAACAATTGGATACAACATTTCTTTTTAATATTCACTCGAAATTAAAATGCTGGTTACGATTTTCAGTACGTTCCGCTCAATTAACCAACTTCACTCAAATTAAATCTTAGGTAATTGTTTTTTTTCTATGCCAATTACTTCATGGTTTATTCTGAAACACTACTATGATATTGAATAGGGTCGTTATATAGTATATGCTTATATTCTCAACAATTGTAATCTTGAAGTTTAATCTCAAACCCGCGACATTCCGGACGAAGTGACTGGTTTCTAATAATAGAAAAATGTGACGCACATGCGCTATTTAAATTACTGATGACTTCGCTTGGATATATTGGTATCAGGCATTCTCGAAGTCATATTTTGAGGATAATACCAATCTATCGGAGATTCATTAGTTTTAGCATTACATAGAAAAGTTTGGTATGTCATATATTGTAGATTTTAGGTACATAATCCAGAAATGCTCTTTGTGGTCACGTGACGAACTTTTTATATATTTTTTTCCACTCTAATTATTCCTTCCTATTTCTATACAACCTTTAACACATGAATGATATATGATGCTAACTAAATATTGACAGAAGAAAATAAAGTAACATATTATACCAAGTGAAAATAGGTTTTCACGCAGTACGTACCTTGGCCATCGCGATTAAAATGTTTCACTGGTTGTCCTTAAACCATCTCATAATTGTTTATTAAACCACGCTGGCAAAACATAAGCAAATTTATCTGGATCGATCCATTTTCATCATTAGAAACAATCAATTTACCAAGATTTTATTAAATTTGCACGCCATTTTAATGAGAAAAAATGTTACACATTAGGCGGGCGTTTACATTTCTTGAAAATATATAAGTGTAGGTGTAGACCACTCTTAAATTTAAATACAGTAAAATAATAATACAAGGCACTGGTTGCACTACAAAACTCATAGTTAAAAACGATATTTTCAGTTAGTTAATAAACCAATGAAAAGGTCAAACGCTTTGTTGCTTACTGATAAACTAAAGTAGTAGCTTTCAACTAATAAATAAACTGTTAAAACGAAGCCAAGACGATCAGATATCGCTATAGCGAAACTTCTCGTTACTGCAATGGCGGAACTTGGATTTGTTAATATTGAAGAAAAAAGTTTACAATTTTTACGCATTTTTGTATAGATATACAAAAATAACGTTGTTCGCGTCAAAAATATAGAACTTTCAATATATATACGAATATATTAGCAATAAAAATATAAAATACTTAATATTCTTGCTACAAAGCAAGAAATTACAATGAAAGAAGTAAGCGAGCGTCGAAACAAGCGATAAATAATTAAATGCAGATTAGTAGAATTAGTTTTACCTTCTGTGATGTTCTGACATGTTGTCAGAATAGAAGGAAGTTGATTTGTGGAAAAAAAACAAAAAAGAATATTTACAGTGGCGTTAGTACATGCAAGGATTATTGATTGCGTATAAATTATAGCACATGAGCGAGATTTATTAGAGATCTCTTGTCAATTAAAAATAAAAATATTATATTTAATAGCAAATTCATGATTGTTTCAAATGCCAGTCAAATCACGACAATAGTAAAAGCGAAACGATAAAATTTTCTTTATTTTGGAAAATATCTTGAGTTGCAACAAGACATTTCTACAAACTTATATAAGCAAATAAAACACCAAATCCACCACAAGCGAATCCTTTTTATTTAATTTAGGATTGCCTTCACATTGTCCATTCTATCAGTATTTGATCTTGTGCAATAATACGTTGTAAATATGCGAGAGCAGCATAGTAATTTGGTCCTCGTTTCTATGGCATTGAAAAGGTGCATAGCCTGTACAAACACAGATAGTCGAATGGCTTTTGTATTACTTCAGTCACGAATATTGACATCATGAGTACTTTTTGATACTGAATGCTCAGTTAAAAAAAGGGAAAATAAAGGGCGAAAGAGTTTGCTCATAGCTATCTCGGACCATTGTCATTTTGTCCTCCTGATTTTACTGTCACAAGTCCTAGGTTTGATGTCTTTTCATATGTAGTGCAAGATGGTCCGAACGTGAAAAGCATCTTCCACATACCATGCATTTAAAAGGTTTTGCTCCGGTGTGTTTACGCATATGACGGGTCAATTCGTCCGATCTGGCGAACCTCCAATCACATCCGAGCCAGCTGCAACTATATGGCTTTTCTCCTAGAATTAAAAAATCAAAGAAACGTTAGAAATGTACTATTATTGCAAACGGATATATGTATACGAACAATATTCTTGATCCTAAAAGAATTAACGGGAGAAATGTTTATAAACCATCGATTGTACTCACACGGCATAACGAAAAATCTATTGGTAGGAGAACAGACAATATCCTATTCATATTTAACTAAAAAGTATTTCCTATTGAGTCGTCACGACTCGCTTGGTTAACATCGAATAGCCATCAATTCGATTGATGAAGCAACTATTTGCTTTGTAACGCTCGGGGATGTATGAATAATTTTTCTGTTTTCCATCCTCACCTGTATGAGTCCTTTGGTGTGCTTTCAAATGTGAACTCTTTGTGTAAGCTTTTGTACAATCTGTAAAGAAATTATATTATTTTATAATTATACTTTAGAATCATAATAAAATTATGATAACTCTTAACTACAAATTAGTTTTTTGGAAAGGAAAACTCAATTATTGATCATATTACCCATTGCGGAATAGATCAATAATGCTATATTGGTTGTATTAATGGGATATGGACCGTTCCGTAAATTGCTGCTGTGTAATAATTACCTATTTCTTATTCCGAGTTTTTTGAAACTTCGATTTCGGAAAAATCGTAATATCGTTTCATCCACACACAATCTGTTCAAGTTAAATACCATTATTTGACGTGGTTTTCAATAGCATAACCTGGTGTGTACGCCGTACAGTTATATTGACATTAATACGCACTTACACGCACTCGATAGCGAATTCGAGTCCGCCTGTGCAAAGAAAAATTGGCGCTCTTAAGCAATATTCATCTCATACTACTTGGTTGAAATCTTTAACCGGTTTTGGCGCGTTCGTGATGAATTAGCGTGCGTGGCTCGACTAATTCTTTAGTAGTTGCTTGTCTCTTATTTGACTACGTGATTCCCACTATTTAGGGGAAATTTGCGCCGAGTCATTTAGGCAATAGGTCGCATTGCTTAAACGGCCTAGGCGACATTGATTAATTACAAAAATTTTGATATACAATTGCAAAGTTTTTTGTAGTAACTAAAGCTCTTACCCGGATATCTGCACTTGTGCACTCTTTTCTTTTCAAGATCTGGGTTGTTTCTGCGGCTGTAACGGGGTCTGTATGGAATTGTACCATTCATCGCCAGTGGGTAAGGAGGTGGCGGCCTATGCTCTCCGCTGTGTCGCGCGGGGTGGAATGATCCGTGAGACATGGCTAAGCTGTTTGCAATGATGTGATGGTGATGATGTCTACTATCACTTGCAATATGATGGGGGTAAGGGTGGGCAAGTGGAATTGCAGAATTGCCATCCACAATTGGTTGAAAATTCACCTGTGGTGGGGGAAAGTAGGGATGCACGTTGCAATTCTCTTCCTGAACCGACATAGGCATATATTCATCAGCAACGCCAAAGCCTTTTTGACCACAATCGGCCAAAGGTTCTTGTTTCAAAACCATGCCATTTTGAAAGTGTCCCGGTGTGTTAGTAATATTGAAAAGGTTGTTTGCTCGTTCTCCACATTCGCCATGGAAAGTCGTTAATCGAGAATCTAAACTACATCTTCTGTTATAATTTAAGTTGTCTTCGTGCCTTGAGGAACGCAATACTGCTTCAGGGCTCATCATTCTGCTATTGCATATTCGCAAATCGGGGTCCGATTTGACACAAGTTTGCTGGTAATTGTTCTGAAATTGGCAATCAGTTGAAGACAAACTCGGATACGTTGACGTTGGAATGAATGAATTAGACGAGTTAGATATATAGTTTTCGCTGTTGCTTGTTAAACTTGTTGAACGTGACCTAGAAATTGGTGACGTGTATATATCCGTAAACCCTGAATTGGTAACAGGTTGCATCGTTGTATTAGGAACGACGGAATTATTACTTTGAGAATGTTGCTCGAAAGATGCATAGGAATCAGACTCAGAACACTGGCGTGACCTAGAACAGCATCCGTTTGAGTTGACATAGCAGTTGCCGGTAGTTTTAGACTGAATGTGAAAAGGAGATGTTGATCCGATTGAATCAACGGGCGAAGAAGGATGAAGCATGTCATCGGACGCTTTTATAAATGTCGATACGGGAGGGATATTAGGCGAAAGTGCTTGGCTAGAGTCTGTGTGTGGAGGGGAAGCTGATGGCATGGCTGATGGACTATGCATGTGATGATGTGGTGACGAACCGCTCATCGTGTTGTGGGGGGAGATACTTTGTGCGGGCGAGGCAATTATTCCGTTATGATGCGGAGATCCCATATTACATTGATTAAGGTGGTTTCCATTTTCAGTTTTTTGGTTCACATGTGAGCTGTTGTTCTGGATATTGATGTAATTGTTGTTGTTATTAGTATTTTGCTGTTGAACGACGACATTGAAGTTCACATTTACAAATGGTGTTTGCGTCATTGTTCCCAATCCTGTGCTAGGTTGCCCAAGAGATTCTTAAAAAAAAGGTTATTTTAATACGCGAGTTTGAATCGGTATTTATCATGAGGAATGTGTTGTTTGTCAAATCACTCACCAACTCCGCAATTAATGTCAGCTTCTGACAATATTTCGTTCACTCTCGATGCGCTATCTCGTCGGAACAAGTCCGGGTCTGATTTGAAAGTTGGGCGCGATCGCGCAGATGTGGGCGGTACATCGTAGCTCGGATAGTGGGTAACAGACGGTGGTGGCATTTCCATGAGGCCTGACGTATAGATTGGCGGAGTCATTGTGTCCAGGGTCGTCATCAGCGTTGTGTCAATGCTCTCGTTGATGTACTTTGCCATTCCAACCTTTAAAGCATCATGTTAATGGAAAATTAAATATGAGGAACTTGAAAAAAATCTCCTTTGAACAATAATCATATAAAAACTTAAATTACTTTCAAGAATAATTATGCTTTGATCAGCCTCAGTTTGCTTTCGAGCGTACAATGCGGTTAATTATCGTTCTTTATTTCTTCAATCAAGAGTTTGAAGAATTTGAAATTGAGCTAAATCTCGCGCAAAATATAAATGTTCACGCTGATGAGCTCTTTCAAGAAATATGCTCCGAACTGTAGGTTTGAAGAAAATAATTCGAAAAGGCAAAACTACCCACTACTGGGTTGATTCAGCGGATACTTTGTACATTCCGTGCCAACGACCTAACATATGTATTTCAATCTCTATTTTGGTATTTTCAAAGACTTGTACAAACACTTTAAAGATGGTATCTGCGTCAATCTTGCTATAAAATTTTATTATTTGTGTACTTTTAGTTGTCTATTTGAAATATGCGCAGCGCGGAGCATTTGTGTGCTATTTCATCGGACGTTATTGACAAGCAATGAAGCAAACATTTACATTTTTGAATTTCAAGGTTGCTATAGAAATAGTTTTGTAAGAAAATCTAACGGGCAATGTTTTATTGATTTTGAATGATAGTATAACCAACTTTCTTAACGAAATAATTAAGCGTCTTACCTCCAATTCGGCGTATTCGCTGTTTATAGAAGAATCGTTCGTCAGTAGCTCCGGTGAAATAGATGGCATTTGGCCCGGCCTGGTGGCCGCTAGTGGTACCTGATAGGTCTCAAGGTCAGTTTGAAAAAATGATGGTTCGATGTTTGTCGAAGATAGGAAATTAACGGATACGGGGTGGTGGTAGTTGAGGGTCGCTGCTGCTGCCATGAGTTGTAAGCTCCTTTCTTGGAGACCAGCTGAATGATAGTTGATTGCAGTCTATATGGCGATTTCTTCAGTTGTCATTAAACGATGAATCTTGTTGCAAGTTTCACCGATTATCTACAGACTGTAAATTGTTCAAAAAATGCAAAAGTTTAGTCAACCGTAAACCCATGCCCAGGTTGCGGTTTGCAAATAACCATAAAGCATTTTGTTGACATGCAACCGTGGCTTTTGCATTTTCTTTTTGCATTTGCAAAAGACAGATGTGCAACCGAAATGCCTGGTATGCCCAATGTTCGAAAGTGTGCAATAAATACTCGCACTACCTAATTTAACTACCTTACAGCTGCCATAAACATCTCCTAAATGTTATGAAGCGCATGACAAAACCGAATTCTAAAGTTTTAAACAAACAAAAATTCCGGTATTTGAAAAAACATACTAAGATTGCTAACCTTATAATTTTAATAATAATTAAAACAGACAATGAGAATTTTACTTAAGACCCATACTGAATTAGTGACTGTTCTGAGTGCCTATCTTGTTATCTTATACCATCCAAGAAGAACCACCATGTATCAAATCCCGCGTATTCTGCCACAAGTTTAAGGCCGGCACTTGCTATTTATACTCTCGTTAAAATTGGTCGCAAAGAGACGCAAGACACTATTTTTATACCGGTGCGGAATGCGACGTCGTCATATCTATTGCATTTGGTATTATTATTAAAACGGTGATGTCACATAGCGAAAGAGGTAAATTAATAGTTGGCCAAGAATACTCAGCTTATCAAGATTATACTTTCTCAACATTTGCGTATGTAGTTCTCAAAATTCTCTCGTCTAACGATTTGTCCGAGTCTTAGACACAATCGCATCAGAAGACCTAAGCTCTTTGGATTAAATTTGCGAAGTTAGGTCTAATATAAATCAAGTGATATTTTTTCTTCAATTTCAGGACCGTGTGCTTTTTTTCTGACTTGAATAATTTAATTTACAGTATGTAATTAGAACACGACATTCCTTTGAATACATAGTACCTTTCATTTGTCTCTACGCTTAACTACTCTTAATATGTGCGAACTAGTATCCCACGCACGTCGACGTCGCTATGCGTGAAAATATTCCGTCGACGTCCTTTTTGATTTGAAGGGCAGAAAAAATAACTCCAGCTATTTCGTTTGTTTGCGACTACAGTTAAACATTAAATGTTGCCCACGTAACGGTTATGAATTACGTAGAGAGTACTGGAACGTGAAGTCACGCGGATGTCTCATCAAACAAACCTTTTTTTTTTTCAAATTTGGCTGGTATATAATAAGCGACTAGCTTCAGTGATGCAATGTTTTAGCAATATATCGTTCAATAAAATTCTAAACCAGAGATCCGATTTAATATTTACAACCTATTCGTCGTTTCAATAAAATATTTGTGGGAGAAGGATAAACAAAAACTGTTAAAAATCTACATCGACTAATTGGGTTGAGTTTGTGGTAAAACACAGACAAATATTCAGTTCTAGTTGAGTGCAAGCTTCAACATCTACAATGCAAGCGTCGAAAGCGAAGGAAAATATTTCATCATTTCGATTTTTACGATTTTTCTCAATTTAGTATATTTGGGTGATAAAAATGTCACCATCAAACGAAAGTATACGCATAAATTATATTTTAGCGTGTCACGATAACCCTCGGTCGTTTCTACCGATTCTATTATCGCAACGCGGATCAAATATTGACATTACTCCTATGTAAACTAGAATATTCTTTGTCCCGCAAACAGGTTTACGTTTTAGCTGGCGCCAACTTACGTTAAATATATTGCGTTTGTGAAATATATTCCTAACCGAGTGCAATGCACAGAAATTCTCATATTCGTAAACGAAATGAATCCACAAATGAACTGGAATCGTTTTCAACGATAAAAAATAACCCACATATGCAATTTTTCTTTTAAAATACTACGGAAAAACAACAATTCGGCTATGTAACATAAGGTTTTTAAATATCGCTAATAAGCTTTCGAAATCTACCACGCAGTTGGAAGTAGTGAATGCAATAACTGAATAAGCCCTGATTGTCTCAATTCACAAGTGCATTTCGAAAATTTTATACGAATAACAACGAATGTAGTCTCATCTTCCGTTGCGTGCGTAGAGCGAACGTTGGATCTTGACAAATATTCTTGTTTAAATATGTGTTCAACGGAAAGTAGGTAAATAGTAATACGTTAATGGGATTCGGGCAAACGTAGAACAAAACATAAGTAATATTGAAGTATTCTGGATATAAAACGTGTAATATTCTGAGTCAATGCAATTTAAAAAATAATTTTTACCTTTTCTCTATAATGTATCTCAAATGTTGGCTATGTTTAATGTGGACCAATCATGTGCGTTCAGATTTTCTTCAAAACTAATATTTCTTTCTCACATATTTACTCAAGTACTCGTGTCTCAATCGCAAAAATATATTTAGAAAAGAACGCAAACACCGAGTAATTTTGTTAGTCAAACGTGACTGAGCGAAATCGTAAGTTATCTTCTCCCTTAGATCAGGATAAACGAGTTTATTTCGTTTGTGTACTTTTAGAAAACTGATTTGATCGATATACAATTTATCTGAACCAGAAATATACAACGCGACTCAAAATAGATATTTACTATACAGGCTTAACGCTGGCTGGTATACATTAGTGTGGTTTCCTACACCTACAGTGTAACTGCTTGCGATGCATATGCATACTACTATGTACTTCATAAAACGTTAAATTCACTAAAACAGACGTTTGGTTAAACGTTGATTTCATCGAATAAAGTTAATATTTTTTCATGTAATATTTGCATTTGCCATTTGAGGTTCCTTTTTCATTTACGCGAATGATCTTTGGGTAAAAACAACCAATGCGAAAAGATCAATATCATATCAAGCTGAGTAATTTATATGTACTTTTCAACAAAATTTTTTTTTTTTTTTTATAATTGTTTTCTCAAGACAAACAACATGTTCCATATCTTTCAAGTCATTATCAAACTTTTTTTTTATCTCAATAAATTTCAAGCATGTTACAATTCAGGAAATTACATGTCATACCATTTTTTATGCGCGAAATGTGAAATCGAACATTATTTAAAATGTGGAACCTATCTTGTTTTTCATATGAAAATAAATAAGTAAACATTGATAGTATGGACAACACTTACCTGTTCAAATAAAATCAATATTCGCTATTTCTTCTGAAGCGTAGTAAACACTTAGTTTCCTTTGATGCTTGTTCAATCTTGTAAAATAAAAATGGCGTAAAACTTGAAGAGTAAAAATAATTGATAAGAGTGGTCGTTGTCAATGCAATGTACACGATGGTAATTTCATCGGATTTCGAGAAGTTTCTTGAGAATAAGGAAATATGTTGAATAGCGACAACTAATACTGATGTCGCTCGTCGTTAGAGTTGATTCTTTTCAAATATGTAGAAAAAAACTGTTCTTCTTTGTTCAACTATATATAACTTTATTGTATGTTTCCTCCGCAAGCAAGTTGTGAGTAAAATGGCGTCGTACAGTTTTTTTTATTTTACTTTATAGGTTTGCTTAAAAGCAATACCGTCGTCTAAAATTAATAAATGTATAATGGTATTATTTCGATTCAAATAGAATTAATATATTTGTTTACTTCCAATTTCATTAAACAAAACCAGCGCTCAAGTTGCAGAAATCCCGATAGAAAATCTCGTTGAAAATTACAATTTATTGCCAATTATCTACAATCATTTTTGGCCCCAAAATTCTAAAACGGTTCTTTCTTCCCCGCATCGCTAAAACTCATAGCCAGAATATTATACGTTACTCTACGTATCTACGTATACAATATATAATAATAGTGATAATTCTCGATCTATTGTTAAAATATTACACACATACACAGATATACATATATAGATATAAGCTATTTTTCACGTTCTCATATTGGATGGCTTCGCCCGTTCAATACTTACAATACAAAATTATAGCGGCCCCGAAGACGAACAATAAAGGCGGATTATGAATACGTTATTGACCTTTCCAAACATTCAATATCGATGTCTGGAAAACCATACCATATCATATCGTAACTGCCTTTCTTCTGAAAAATCTGAATTGGCTACCCTTGGCAAGTAATGCGAAAATTGATAACAATATGGTACTTTCTATATCTACAAACTACCTCGCTGCCCAAATTTAAAACAATTTTTGCGAACATGTTTCTTGGTAAATATGTTAATATTAACATGAACATATTAGCATGATCACGAATATTTTTTTCACAAGTTTCCGATCTGAAGCTGGTAAACAAGTAATTATTTCAACGCAGCTCACGGCAAAATTACGGATGCATCACCCACCCCTCAATAGACAGTGCGTTTGCTCTGTTCCAATAATATTATTGTGTAGAGTTTTGTGAAGCGTTGTCAAAACTTTCTCGATAGAACTCATGATCCCAACGGTCCTTTTGTAATAAAAACCTCATTATAAATATACCTCTTGTGTTATACTATATTGTGCCTCGCAATTATGATTTAATCGAAAACTAATGTAGTAAAAAAAATCAGGCATGGACGGGTTCATCAAAATATATCATGCCAAGTTTATAAAGGGGGGGTCACTACCCAGCCGCCATGCGTTAAAGCCTTCTTCTCTATCGAATGGCGTAACACAGGAAATGATAAAAGCCAGCCGCCCATAACCTTACCCCGTTAATACGTGTTTACATATTCCGTTGTTCTGAACAACGTCTTAAGAGGAAGGATACACGAAACCAACCGTGGAGAGTTTTGCGGTATTGATGTGCGCTCAGACGAGATCGTTTGAGCGCTCAAATTTGAAAAACAAGTTGTCGATATTGCACAATTTTAACGCATGAATAATCAACTTAAATAAATTCAACTTGTTTCGAACATCATTTCAACATAATAGCAGGTAGATGAATGATTCAAAACAGACAAGAAACTTTTATCAAAGAGTATGTTTTCTTTTTCAATACAACCCATCATCATGATTTTCGTCTATTTTCTTCTTTGCGCTTCGTTTCACTGGAAAAGAGCAGACGAACAGGCGCTGTATCATCCTCTCGTTTATATTTTAGGTGGACATCCAAGCATGAAAAACGTAGGCTATGATTTGTTCCGTTCGCCCCCGCGCTGTTGAAATGTAAAAACCACAAAGCCACGGAATCAGGGAGCGTCGACATCTCTACGCACCTGACGTCAAATGAATACGCTGTCTATTTTTAACGCTCAGTTTCTAAAAATACGTAACAAAGTATGTGTCGCTAAAAATCACATCTTCCGTCTAGTACTAAGAATCCGTGTTCCGGTTGTTCTATTAATTTCGTAGTTTAACGCTAAAACCGCAAACTCGTGAATGCAGCATTGTGGCCTATTTATATTCACATCAATCGTGGTTAATGAAATCTTCGAAGACAAAGACACTCTCTACAGAATTTTTATATAATCTATGATTATACCGGATGTATTGATGGAAATCTACAGCTTACCAAAATATCTTCGGTCCGCAGCTAATTGAATTATTTCCCTACGTGCGATACTATGACAATCAAAAAAGTTTATTGAAAGTATTTGAAGCAACGAAAGCAATTATTTTTAATTATATTTGCGTAATAACATTGTTAGATAAAATAAAACAGTTTAGGGTGATTTTATGTACCGAAAACCCGCTTCCCTCAAGCGCGGAATTCTGTGGTCCGATGGCATTAAGATTTAAATTCTAAAAGTGTGTGAAACTTTAGCCTACCACGGAAGACAATTTTGATTAGTCAAAATATCACCGTCATTTCTGCGGTTGGTGAGTCTGGTGTAATCCTCTTAAACCACGCAAGCGTCAGTTTTATATACATCCTTCATCATAGCAACTTCATGCAGAACTAATTAATCCAATACTGTTTATGTACAAGTTCCAAAATACCTCTAGTTTCTATCAATGTCAGCATACACCTTTCCATATATATTAGATGGTATTGTATTTATTTACTTAAAGTGACACTATACGGAGAAATGATTTATTTGGGCACGGTAGAAAACCTTAATTTAATTTTAACATTTCAAAAAAGGCATTGTACAAAAAATTAGTGATGCGATGATGCTACTTGCAAGTATTCATTCCTAAACCAGTCGAGTGATACAACCATTATTTTTACAATCACGGATTGCGAGTTTTTTACTCAAGTTGTATTTTTGGCTCGTGGATACGATCCCGGACATCCTAAAATTACTAAAAAATCACGTCCGTAATTACATAATAAATAGTCCTTCTTTCACATTTGGTTTCACGGTCGAATGTCTGATAGTTATGACAAAAATCGGAAATGTTTCAGGTGCCTGATATAAGACTGGAATGGAGAGGAAGGTTTATCAGTTCTATTAAAATTTATGACTGTTTAGTGTAGACTAGAGTTCAAGTGTTCATTCATCTGTTAAGATGCTAATTTTAATCTTAATCTAAACGTTTGCGTGAGTGTTAAGTTTCAAGTACACTTTATTCCACTTACGTTTAGTTTTTTTTTTGCAACATTAAGTGAAAAAAGTGCCGACACAATTAATTTTACCCGCGGTTAACGAGATGTAAACAATACCACTAACCTCCAAAATCGTGTAACACATCGAACAGACTTAAACGCTCTCCGTTATTGCGTCACGGTCCGCTTTTATATCCGTGTCAGGCAACCGATTGTTACCATAAACTCGTCGTTGATATGTCGTCATACACATTGCAAGTAACCACGCTATTTTTTATATAGATCTCTTCGTAGGTGTCAACGTTTTTCGCAGAATAGTATTTACTAATGTTTTCATCTTTTCCGTGTTATAAATTATACGAACTAATTTCTTCTAAAATCTCCGCTTGGTTGGTAACTACAGTGGGTGTTTAACAACAGTAGCAGTTTCATCAATTAAACATGCTTAAAATTGATGTCAATGCCAATTTTAAGATCTCAAGGACACTCCTTATTAGGAAGTTCGTTTTGATGTCTAAATTTGGCAATTTTAAGATGGTTTTCATAAACGACGAGAATGACTTTTTCAATACCATCGTAACAAAAATGTTTATGTAAACCTCAAGTAAAAAAAATATGTAAGATTGAATTTATACAGATGACATTATTCCTATATTTCATTATAAACAAATTTTGTCAAGTAGGGCGATAAAAAAATTAACTTTGGCGCGATTTAAAATTTTATTTTTTAAATCTTGTCCATGCTTTTAGCAATGAACGAACTTTTAATACAGTTCTGATCCGCCGTCACTAAATTGTCTAAAATGAAAATGTACTGCATGTGTGGTAAAATACGGCCGTCTGGTCAATTCCTACGTTTAAATTTATTCCAGCTTTCCATCACCATTTGATTACTTCTAAAGCGTGTATTAGATAAGCTTCGATTTTACGTGAAAGTCGTTTATAGTCTCGTTAGCAGAGTCCATCTCTTCCAGTAAAAAAGTCACATGGTTCAGAATTTTCAAAAGTGGAAATCTCTACAAAATTATACTATTGTTGTTGTATACTAATGATTTCTGAAAATTTTGTACGTCTGTGTATTTTTAGAAACACAAAATAGGTCTATTTCAATACTGGTATTAACAAAGAACATTCCATTCATTCAACAAACATTGCATTGTTGATATTTCTCCTATCCCCAAATTTGTAAAAGATCAAAATAAAATTGGCAGCCACAGAATCATTTTACCGTTGATTCCATTGAATCGTGATTTCTTTATCAGATCCTGAACGCGCGATAGTAAGTCTTCTTAATGCCAAACAAAAACATCCGAATGCATAATTTTCTAAGCATAAACGTGCTTTTTCTACTCTTTATCTGGTTTATATCGAAAGTAGTGGCTGAACATTTCGCCCCTTATGATCTTGAGAAACCTATTATTATACCTACCGGCGACTGTTTTAGATTGTTGTTTAGACTGTCATAATATTTACTTGTCCAAATTTTCTAATATAAAATCAAATTGGAATAAATATACTTGAAACACACAAACAACATAACAAAAATCGACAAAAAAGGAATAATTGATATTTATGACTTTTTGATTATTGACATTGTGTTGAAGACATAAAAATATTTCTATTATAAACATATAAATAAACTATAAAATGTTCATACATTTTAATATCACTATTTTAGGGTAAAAATTATTTTGGAGACTAAAAAGGATATTTTTAGACCTCATTATCAATATATTGCTGAAAAAATTATACTAAACGAAAGTTAGGCTGTTCATATAAACATAAAGTAATGTGGATGACTCTCGTTACATGTCGCCGACTTATTTCCGGCGATTTTCATAAATTGTGCAAAAAATTCTTTAATAATAGACGATTTGCCGTCGGCAACTAATCATTTCGTAGTAAAAGACAGTGCGATTTTTGTTTACGTATTTTCTTATATTGAAATTTATCTTTCCCGAACAAATATGTTACCGTTATAATATAAATAGACAAACTATTATTATTTCTTCGCACTAAATACATCTTTCCATAAATAAAATAGTAATAATATTGAAATTGTACTAGGCAAAATATAAATACATTTGTAAGTTTTTGAATTTACTACCGTTTAAAATGTAAAGAAGATTTAGAAATAATAAAATACAGAATAGGTTTGCTGCGCGCACCGATACGAAATGGCACTAATGTATATTTGTGACAGTGTGCAGCAAAATTACTGTGTTGAATTTCACTACAGTTAGCTCAATACCTTCATAGAAATAAATTCCCACATAAAATAAATATTACGAAAAAAAATAAATCTTTTAAAACAGATAATCCGACATTCGTTCAATATATTTCTTTATTATGTTATCTGCGGCTGTTTGCTGGCATTAAAAATTATCGAACATCAACAGTAAAGTTTTATCGCAACCGAATGATTATGAAATCGAAATTTTGGCAAAACTCTAATTCTATATCTACAAACCAGACCTTTTCATATTAACTACGTGATTACCAAATAGGATAGTTAGTAAAAGTATATCACTTAAAATAGATATCTTCACTTTTTACAGCATCATTCCATTTCACGCACAATAAGCCACCAGCAAAATGTAGTAAGCATGTATAGTTAGTTTCACAGAAACTCCCTCAATAGAACATGATAAAACAAATTTGTTTAACGACAGAGTAATGTATAAAGTTTATTACCTTCTTCGCTTCTTAGAAATCACTCAAACCTCAAGCTCACGTTCATTTTATCACAGATTGTTCCCTTGATTTTACCTGCGACACCGACCGACAAACGCCGTTGGTGACCCATGTTGACAAGATTTATCTTCGTTTGTTTACGTTAATCTGGTTTTAACATCACTCGGGTCATTACGTGTTATATTAAAAATTTAAAGGTGAACGGAAGATTTTAATGTTGCTAAAACATTCGATGACATCATAGCTTCGAGTGTCTACCAACCAATATAATCAAAGCATTCAGTGATTAGGCCCAGCGTTCATTTTGTGATTGACAGTTGTATACAACCCATTAAAACTGATCTTCCTAAATACTGAATCTATGTTTTTATTTTAGTTTTTACAAATCGAAATTCGGGATTACTTAATTTTTCGTACTTAATACTATTTTCGTTTCATTAAAGCAAGTTCACATTTTACTCAAATTGCTAATTCGACACATAGGAACATGACACCACGCAAAAATATATCTAATAATGTTTTGGAGTCAACAAAGTTGCTAGCAGTATCGTATCGTTTAAATAGGTACTACAGTTTCATTTTTTAAATTTTCATCGTAGATACAGAAAATGAAAGTATTTCTGTTACAGATAAATTAGCGCAAAGTGATTGTCCCCGTTAAAAATATGATTCATATAATTATAAATATTATTTTATTGATAGTTTACGTAACAAAACAAAGGTGTATTAGAAGAGTTCTCAAATATCTTAAACCCTAATTTTGAAGCAGAACGGAGAAAGTTCTGGATAAACAAGGATAAAGCGTGCATGTCCGCACAACCTTGATATCACCTATTAAAATTACATATGACTGAATCACCATTGTACGTGCATTGTATTATTATGTCAGACTTTACATTTCGCAACAATATTTTCATCACGTATATAATGGCGAAATGAGATAACATTCCGATTTACAGCAAATGTTTCTCCGCTTGCGTGGATACGCGATATTGTTGCGGCTTGCTTAAAACGTGTTTTGATATTTCGATTTTTAATGTCTACTAGGGGTTCCACCTACCTGGTTAAAAACAATTGGTAAATTATAAAGAAAAAACAAGTAAGTTTCATACGGAAACAAAAATAAACACGGGCCTGGGTTCGACTTGTGTTTTACTTTAGTTCAAGTCCTAATTCACATATATATATATGATCTACTTCGCATCTATCATGGAAAAGTAATTTAATTTTTCTTTTATTTTTCACTACAAAGATAACAAGTAGCATTTGAGTTTTTATGAAAGATATGATCAAAAAATGAGTTTATCTTCACGCATCATATTTTCTCCTACCACTTCCTGGCAAAACACCAAAAATAAAAATGACTAAATTGTATAACCGGACTTTTTTTAATTCAAATTTGGACCCTCTTTAAAAGTCAGATTTGGTAAAATGTGATAATACAAATTTACATAATATTAGAGTGTAAGAAAATCCTTTATTTTAATTGGGTTTGCTTTAAGTGAACATTTTGGTAAACTATTTTAAATACACACGCTACTGTGACCGACCGACCAATCTAAATAGTGGAATGAAAATTTTTGCGCGGGTTGTTCGCACTTTATAGTTTTAATTAGAGTTCAGCGTGACATATATATCCTATTTGTACGAAATTTATCGTTTTGGGTAATAAAGTTATCATAATTGAAAATTCATTTTAATAAAATCCTTGATACAATACAGTATTGCCACCCGCCTCATCACCATATTTGAAAATTCGGGTAAGGCGGAATTTAAACAAGTTTTTTTCAGACAGCACAAATTTTAATGGTCAAGACTCTAGAAGTTCTGTCATCAGAATAGGTATGTGTCTCGATGGTTTTAACGTGTGTAATAAAAAAAAACTTTGTTTATACACATTTCAAATTATGCGTTCAGTTTTCGTATTTATTCAAGGTTAAAAATAACTTGCAATGACAAAGGAATTCTCATATAGTTAAAATTATGACACTGTTGTAATATTTTATAAAGATAAAATTGCGTAAAATATGATAAAACTGCTTTTGAAATATTTTCTCAATTCTATTCACTGCAGTATGCTTTTATACGCGAATTAAGGATTTTTTCCGGTAATCTATATTTTATATATTCAACTGTTCGCCATTTGACGTCCTGAAAATTGTCATTTGTCTAATAAAATGCAACAGTCATATTTTAACAAATGTCGAAGCTTTTATTGTCGCAAAACTGGCGCCACATATGTGAGCAATAAAATATTATCCCTTTTATGTCAATTTGACGTTACGCAGTCAGCGTAGCATTTTTACACAATTGCGTGCACATAAAAAATATGATTCTTTTACTGGATATATTTTAGTGTCAATTTGTTCCAATTTCCAATCGGCAAATAGAGCAAGTAAATAAGTATATTATATTTTAATTTGCCTCTCTGCAGGGACTGTACATGTTATTGATGTACAATATGTAGATATTGAAAAAATCCCAAATTTAGGTTGTGTCAAATGGCAAGTTCAAAATGATATCAACTTTTACAAGTATTTTTGATAGTGATGTTCACAGCGAACAATCATTTAGCTAAGCGGTATCAAAATGTATAAATGTGATACTACTTGCTAAATAGGAATGAATTAATCCAGAAGCACGATTCCGATGCACCTAAGCGATATACCAGACGTGGATTTTACCCTGTTTGTCAAGGCAGTTTACGTCGACATTGAAATGTTGAAAACGCAGATGTTTCGGTCCATTTCCATATATCTGAATCGCGCACTTACAAAACTAGTATTATGTTTCAAAGTTGTGTTAATTCATGGTTTCAATTACGTTTGTGGCTCAAAATGCTCATTTTACGGGTCACTTATCTCACTTAGCTCATAACCACTTCAAAAGCCTGGAACTTGGGCCATTAGCTGTCGCGAACTACTTCCTCCCGCGATATGTTGGAATTATACCATGCAGCGTGAAGTGGTTACCTGCCAGGGAACTTTTATTAAACTGATTTTCTCGTTGGATAGAAAATTCAGCATTTTTCTATTAAAATTATAAAATGTATCCCTTTATTATATGGCAAACAACAAGGTTCATTTTAAATCCCCTTTCAATTACATTTATGTCAGGACTTCATATAAAAACACGAGAGGGAGGGCAGATAAATACTATTATCTCAATGCATTTTCCAGTCGAAATATGATATACGAAACACTCGCCACTCATCCTGGATGCGGAAACGCGTTTTCATATTCAGATTACCGATCGCGACGTTAGCGTCAATTGCGTGACAGATATCAAGACCAACTTATTTCCGTAGCTAATAATAAAAGATAATCCCTTTAACTTAGTTACATTTGTGATTTTTCTACCACCAACGAGCGTATTAATATGACTTCGTACCAGCCGGATACTAATCTCAAGTAGGCGCTCAATTCCGGTTTTAATCGGATATTTAAATAGTTTTTTTAAACGTGGTTAAATTATTTTTAATGCTTAGCAGATGGATGTAACATGACAGCGCGTTTGCACGCTATATTTCACCACTAAATTGTGAATTATAAACGTCATAATATGAAGCTATACAATGGAATCTGCTCTAAGATTAATTTCCATTGACAGTATACTATCATCGCCCACGCAATATCACCATGGTTACAACGTTATGTTATGGACTATTATATTTTAAATGCATTGAAGCGGAACGAGACCACATAATAAAATCACGAAAGTGTAAATATATCTCATCTCATATGGGGCGATGAAGGTTCATCATAGGATGGGCGCGCGATCGTACGAGACTAGGAGTACACGCATAGCATCATGCACGCATAAATTAGTTTGCTCTTGATTTTCCTTTTATAGTATTACGTCTTAAAATGAAATATGCCTATAGTTTATACTTTGATAATCAGCTCGAAACGTAATTTGGTGAATTCAATGTGGAATCTCAATATACTATCTCATAATGGTGACAACATCTTGCACCGCGCATTAATAGCGCAATAACATCTTGCGCCGTCAACAGCTTCAAATTCGAAATTTAAATTGCGAAATTGTCGGATATGAAAGTAACAATGCGTAAATATGATAATGCAAATTTTGCAACATATAAGTCAAACTTGAACTGAAAATCTATAATATTTTTAAATCAAAACGTAAAACATTTTATCCGTAATGAATATCTATCTATTTCGATATTCCGTCATTTTTATGAATTTTCAAAATAATTTCAAATCAAATCGTTTGAATAGAGTTCACAAAACTTTGCACTATCGCACGATTGCCTGTTACTTTGAATATTTCTTGCTGGTGGTTTACAAAAAACTACATTTGCAAAAATGGATAGATCTTTCATGAGTTTTAAGGGACTAACACTTTGCCATAAGTTTTTTGTATAGTCTACTTTTGTGGGATTTGTAGATAATGTGAACTGCTGAAACCTCATTTTTTCGAGGCAACCAGATCATAGGTATGAATTAACACTAGTTATCCCTACTTATCCACTTTTGTCTGCTGAATTGAGACATTACAGCTTAGTTAGTTTCTGACGCCTGACAAAAATACGACAAGGCTGAAAAATGGAAAAAAAAAACTTAAACCGCAAAATCACGCTTGCCAAATAGATTGATTGCTCCAAGAGTTCACAAATCTTTCTCGTTAGTCCATTTTTGAAAATCACTTATTTATCATTCACTCGCATTATTGTACACATTGACTACAGAATAACTTCTAAATAACAAAATCTATATACTCGTTCCCGTGATAAATAACTTTGGTGCTAATCAAAAAAAATTGTTTTCGGCCATTTCACACGTTAGAATTGTCGTACCCATCACCTCTATGTTTACACTTATCATGTTTTCATTTAATTTTGAGTTATACATTTATCATTACTTTACTTGGTGAAGACAAATGACTTCATTGCCTCATATATGACACGCAGACGTCGGGACATAGGATAAACATGGGAAGTTGTGTTTTGGTATATTTACATGCCTATATTTAACGAAGTGTAAATGTCGACTGTGTTTCACTTCGTCACAAAACACTTATACTAAATCATTTGACATTTTGTAACATACCTCCTGCTGGCAGGCATTGACCGAAAGGGTAATGTCGGAAATCCCGGTATATTAATCACATTTTTGTGTATTATTTGAATTATTGTATTAAATCTGATTACAGGTAGTATTTTAAGATTGACTCATTGCTACGAATCAAATCGTGACATTTTCACAAATATCCGCTAAATGGAATTTCATCAAATATAGTTTTTTACGCAATTTTTTGCACCAAAATTCACACTTTATTCGATCAATACCACAAATTATAAATCGCTTATATCATTCACAAAATTAACTATACATGTTAAAAAAACAAGTGGAACGTTAAAACTTTATTGCACAAACAAGCATACCTTTTTTTTATCTATCCAAACAGCATTTCGCATGAATCGACATTGCTGGTAACAAAAGTCCCATAATTTTAAAACTAAACTTCTCATCATCTTCTGTTGACAAAAGCCAGAAGTTATTTTCGATGCTGATCTAAATTTTAAAATACTACGTTCAAAGCAGTTTTCGCTATAAGCTCTGAAAATGACATTAATTTCTATCGAATATGAGCAAACCTAAAAAAGTATTCAGTTAATCAAATAAGGTTTACAGTTTCGTATAAATCTTTCGTATTCTGTAATAGCTATCAGCATATCCGTGTGTCGCAATCTGAATAGTTGAAAATATATTTTAAACAAAAAATATTCTAAGAAATTAGTGACACGCCCGATGTAGTTCTTATTAGGTAAATATTTAGCAGAGCACGAAAAACAACATGCTGTTGTTATTATTAGATATTTCGTGTCTAATACATATTTTATTAGTGATTTTTGTAATTATAAGAAATACAGGAGAACGTGTGAAAAATGTATTTAATACATGCATCCTAAAAAGTATTACACATCCAGTGATTTCTCGTTTTCAGTCTATATCCATCATCAAATGCCAATATTTTTTATAACATAATATACACCTTGCGAAAATATTACAAATTTTGTTTATTGACTTAGGAGGCTGCATAACACAATTGTATTTTTGTAATGTTTCGTTTTATTGTTATGTTACCCTATATGGTATTAAATAAAGTTATTCCAAATCGCAGTGGAAATACCTGGAAGTTTTTACTAAAATCGTGTTTAATTATTTCCGCGAAGACGAAGCCTCTTATCGTGTTTTCTGCATGGACCTCTTTCAATCAGTTTATCATTATGTCGTTTTCCCCAAACGGACAGCGTAAAAATGATATAATTATGTCATGAATAAAGAATAGGCTGCATTCAAAAGTATTTTTATAGTTTGGGAGGGTCTACAATTAATGTCAAGAAAACGAATCTAAAAATAAAATGTTTCCATTACCTTTTTACCGTGATCGTGACGATTGTTTATGAACGCTATCTCTCGTCATATCTACCTGCAAGATATCGCTGATAGCGACTCTCCTTAATTCTCAGCAAGGTTAATATTCTTGATCTATGTTTAAAACAAACGTCATAATCTGAATAGCGACTTATGTTGTTTTATTTTTATACACAACACAAGGAGACAGGCACTATATTTGGTTTGTTGGATTTGTTTATGTTTATTTAAACGAGAACTGGTTTGGCGTCGGCGCCTGCACCCCCTGATTTTTAGTTTTATTTTATTTTTTCTGAAGACTTAAGTTATTTTTGGAGAGTGGGTGATTGACTTTTAAGTAAGAACACACCTCATTTTTTGCTTAGGAAACATACGGATACGTAAACTAACCACGCATAAATCATGCCTTCAATGGATGATGTGCCCCCGCGCATAATATCGAGCAAACCTGTACCTGGCATTGAAAAATTGCAAACCCGTGTAGATTCAAAAGTATACGCTTGTGTTTTACAGTGGTATTTTATCTCTTTTTTTGCTCAAAGTCATAGTTGAAATATTAATGTGACATCGGGTGTGGCAACCTATACAACGTAATATAACTAGATTAACCTTTCACCTTGTAGTAGTAATAGATTCAAAAACTTTTGGTGATATGATATGCATTCTCCAATCACACTGACCAACAAGATACTTCAATCTATAATCTATCATATAGAATAGATGAATTGTGAGTAACAATTTTGATGATATTACAACTCATTATTGTCATTTCTACAAAATTAGAGTTCAATCAGTCTACGTTCTACGATGTATATGGACACAGTATTTAACACAATCGTGTATTCGTTTGTCAGCGTTTATACGCCACAGCCATTTATTTTCCGTTTTTTTGTGTATTTCAAATTGTGTATAAAAACCAGGTCCTTCTTTCATATGTATAAATGAAACATTTAAAACGAATATTTAGCACTGATCTGTGTATCTAAAGCTCCAGCTTATTTTATATGCTAGTTCGATTTATTCAAAGGAAGGAATTTTGCTTTTGAACCCAGGATAACCTATTAATTCGTTTAGCACTTTAGCGCGGGCACAACTATCCTTAAGAATATATTCTGTGAGAATTTTTTAGCGACAATTTGCACGTTATTATGAATATATATGGCGTACTTATTTGATAGTGATAGTTTGTTGTATTCAAAATAACATGAGATACTAGAAATTCCTTTGTTACTGATTCCTCCTGCGGTCTATTTGAAGGAAAAAATTACCATAATACATTACGAAATGCACAATTGTGAAACAACAAAGAATATATTATAATAGAAAAACGTGCTGATGATTCTGTGACCATTCCATAAACTGGACGGAACTAAAATGGCTGAAAGTATATTTCGATATTTCGTGATCAAAATTTCTTTTAAGCATTGAATATTAATGAAACGATCACCCACCGAATAATTGAATGTGTATGTTAGGAGGAAACGAACGAAGTCTGATTCGAAAAAGTTGCGAACTGTGGAAAATAAAAATTTTGTTTTAGAAATACATGAGATATGTAAAGTGAAAACACGAATATTAAATATTAAAATATTTCATATTGAGCAATAACTATAGTATTCCCATTGTTTCGCTAGCGTGCTACAATGCTTGGGAAATTATATAAAAACGGGTAAATTTCGATCGCACTTGGAAGGAAAGCACCAATTACCCATAGTTACCGAACGCCTACGCAACTGAACTGTTTGCCCGACATGAGAATCGAAAACCCACATCCTGCCGAGAAAATTTTTCAATGAAATTCTTCCGGAAAATCAATATTGAAACGAATACATCGATTTGTTTGGTTACTATCCAACTTACGTTTCCGTTGTGTTGTTTGTTTGCACATATTAGTTTATACCCTCAAACCGTCAAACAATACTCAAAGACTTGTGGCAATCCAGAAATTGTGTTCACTTATGCTATGGCTATAACGATTCTGTGCACACTATGGTGCATATATGAGGTAATATGCTATATTACCAAAGTATCAAAGTAATAGATTTAGATGTTTAATTATTTAAAATTCGAAACAAATTTTAACGCAATCGTTTAGAAGTATTTGAGTATTGGATGTACCCTTTTGATCCCTCTTTGAGGAGAAAAGTTCTCAATTTTGCAATGCCATCGTGACTAAGAGAAATGAACTCTTTTTCCAAAGAGAAAGTTAATTTTTTCATAAAGAAGGTATAGAAATTGGAAGTTTTTGCTAATTCTGTTCCTAAATTTAGAAAGTAATAGTCATATATGTAAACGTATACACATAAATTCTAAATGAGTCATAATTAAACCGTGCTTCGCTTCATGTGCGTTTGCATTCAATATATGCACAGGTAATAAAGGAGAAATTTTACAATATCTTGACGTTAAACTTTTTTTTGGCAATAAAAAACTGAAATATTGATTCAAAATAAAATTAATTGAAATCGGGTATTAGTATTGAACCCGAAAAAAGTTCTACACAATAATTTTATATTGGAATCCTCTGTTTTTCGACTTTAAAAAATATGTCTTAGTACCAACTGTGAAATTAATCGACAAAGAAATATTTCGACAATATATTTTTTTTGCAAATATTCGTCTTGGTTATTCAGTTAATCCGAACGAAAAAGGGGGGGAGGGAGGTAGAAATCTTTGGCGAATACCAACTATAATTCCTGTCGTTACTTGGCGCACAGTTGTAAAATTTTTCATTCCCAGATTTGAGCATAACATAAGTACCTCAACCTAGTTTTACATTATAGTTTTTGTACAAATAATACAATACCCAACAAACTGCTTACCCCCATTAAAGATGAATGAGCTATTCAAATATTTGGGCATTATTTAGTGACTTTAATAAATCATAATTCGTGTATTTTCGGAACCCCATCTGAGATAGTGAGATTGCTTTTACGTGTTGCACGGGCGTCAGTGTACATTTTCCTAAAACTAAAATCACAAACACTTAGAACAAAAATTTGCAGGAAATAACCAAAAACTTCATATAGGGTAATGATAAGAACGATCGTGGTTCGTGATAAATGGTCTATATGGGTGAAATACCGTTCAGGTCGATTTACCTGCACGCGAACAATTTTCGAGTATTTTTTAGATTCCATCGTTCCTTTGTCATTTGATTTTTTATTGATGTGAATGTCACCCTTGACAATGAAGTTGTGAATATATATACCATTATACATCAAAACGGCTACTTCGCCTTTCATTTTCATTGTTAATTCTTCTTTAACAATGCAGCTGGGTATTAAAACTCAAAGCTTTTATCGAATGTGATCGCATATACCGAAGGGGCGGAAGGTTTTTATCATCAACGTGTGTAAAGAAAACATTTTAACTGCAATCAAGGCTTCTGAATATTAACATTCAGCTTAAGATTCATGTTTGTGTATGATAATAAAGTTCAAGTCGCACCTAATAACTTGAAGACATATAGTTTACCATTCATTCCTACGATTTTTGAGTTTTAAGGTCAATTTGTGGACTTTTGCTCCGTTCAGATCACTATTTGTGGAAGCGTTTTGCAGCTTAACATGATATGACTAATACGAAAATTTAAATATACTACGGGCAAAGGCGGATATGAGTTTTTGTATATGCTTTGTATAGTTTTTTTATAATTGTTTTCCATCAAATGACCTCTTGAACGCTAGCAACAGCAGAATATATGATGACAGATATCGAATAAACATGAGACTCAAGTCAACACTGACAGGAAATACATTTTAAAGAATGTGAATTTCATGAGGCAAAAGTTCTAGATAAACCACTATTGATACAGCACTATCGACAGTATATGCTTTCGACAAGTTCAAATGACCTCTTTGTTTTTAATATACTTTCGAATTTCGATAGTGTTGTAATCAATGATGCTATTTTGCAAAGTTTACACAGATGTATCCCGTTCTATTCATATTCTCAATTAGTTTGACCAAGGACAAGATACTGTGATTAATTATAACACATTACAGTTGTGACGTCAGGTGCGTGACAGCACCGCGAAATAACGTGTTTGAGAGTTATTTGAGCATGATAAGAAGCAAACACTCGATATTAAGTGCAAACTTTGATGTGAGATCGTTATGTTTGAGAAATGACTTAAGTATTAATTCGTGGTGATAAGGTTACACAGACAAACCACTCGGTATGTTGACCGATATTTTCAGAGAAACTGTAAATAAGGCGGCATAATTATTTTATTTAACTTTTTGTGATACATATATCACAAATATATGAATTCAGCAATTTGTTTAGTTTTAACTATTAATACCATTTTTGTCTTGTCACGTAGAAAAATTGATTGAAGCTTTAGAATAATTTTATTGGTTTGTATAGCCATTGATCATCAAAAAAGCCGTGTATGACAAAATGTATACTATTGGCTCAATCTCAGTTCGTACAGCGAATCGTCTGTCATCCGTAGTCATGGAATTGGAGTCGTAAGCAGACACAGTTGTTTTGCGTTGATTACGAGACGCAAAGTCATAAAATGTGTTTGAAGCTGAAATCACATAATATTTAAAAAGCGTTTATTGTTTTTAGTAGCATTATTGGCGCTTTGTAGGGACATGATTTTGCCATAATTTACTTATTGAATGTCAATCCCATACTTTGATCATATCTGTTTCAACGTCCCTTACAACTGATTAGCCTTGATGTTTTTATGAATTGAAGCGACTCAGTTGGCGATGATATGAGGTCGAGTACGATGGTGAGGTGAACTATTCATAGACGTTGAATAAATTATGATTACAATGCCATCATGAACGACTTGGTGAATAAGGTAGTATATTCATTCTAACAGGTTCTTTACTCACATACAGTTGCAACGAAAACTGATCATTGAACCAACACAAACACCACTTCCAATGACCTGCCAGACTTTATATTTTGTTTGTTATAACTGGTTGAAGTTAAGTGTCACATGTGTCTATACAGGAATGTTTCATCACTTCTTGTGATATTCAAATTCAACAAGTTGGTTAATATACAAGTCAATTTTGATATTCTTGTTTTTCTACTTTCACTATAGCAACGGAAATTATTGAACATGCAAATACCAAAAGAAGTTCTGTCTATTTTATCTTCAGTTTTGGTTTCCATAACTACAGAATCATATTTATTTCTCATCACCCCGTAATAAGATTGCGTCATTTTACGTTGCGTGACATGGCGACAATATACGCCCACTCAACATTGCGTAGCATAAACGAAATCACGTTCTGATACTGAAAATAAGAATTCTATCGTGAGGAGAATCAAATGATTTTGCAAGTTTAACAAGGTACTCGGACTGGATAAATATACACAAGGACGATTTATACGTAAAATATTTGCTTAATGGTTTACAGGCAGGGTCATAATTTACAATATGACATAAATCAGATAGATTAACAATCTTTCAATGTATTTCAAATGCCCAATGTGAAACTGTTGCTCGCTTGCTACTTAATCAACTCTTAACCATGATACCGCTGCACAGTAAATTACGCCTTCTCCCAGTAAAGAAACGTACGTAATTCAAGGTAAATTTCATCAGTTATAACGTGGAAATACAATTCGATTTAACTTGTAGGCTTTCATGTTTAAACGAATGGACGTAATTTTCCATTACGTGATTCAGATAATGGTTTATAACAAAATTCAATTTAAATTAAATATTGTGATGGAAATTATTTCAGGGCATTTTACGGTCACAACGAGACAGCAGGTTCAAGTCACCCAGGTTCCTATAGGAACCGACTTAATAAAGTAACCAGGTTTAGGAAAAAGATGAACCGGTATTTCATCTTTTCTCTTTGATATCAAATCATAGGGGTTCCCATATTGATACACAAAACGATTTAAAAATACAGATATAGGCATGAACCGTCAAAATATCGATAGATTGGGTAATGGTGCTGTTCGCATATCTTTCCAATATCAATCGTATGGCAGTATAGTAGTCATGAAGCAGTGATATTTAACCATTTTATATCATACAATATTGATTTACTTCGGCTCTTGAATATTTGAGAATCAAACCATGCGCAAGGTGAGAAATATAAAACTAATTTCAAAATTGATTTGGCCTCATTCAGAGCATTCGGAAATTTTAATACCCACAGTCCCATACCCACAGGTGTATGCTTTTGATGAAGTTAATGTTGCAAAGCAGGTTTTGTTCTGACCAAATACATTTGTCTTATTTATTGACATTTTTCTAACATCGAGACAGCGAAGCATAGATCATCGGTATATTCAGCAAATGCGCAGCATTTCTGACTGAATCTCTAGCACCGCTATCGGAAATAACGTCGAACATATACAAAATTCAACGGAGCTTTAATAGGCTGAACTTTATTTTTCATATCTTCACCGTTTTAACATGACGTTGTTATTGTGTTCTTTCACTTGTCTTGCTACTCGAAAAATTTGATTTTTATATAATTCAATCGCGTTTTCGAATTTTTTGTTTATGCGAATTCCACGATAAACCTAAGCGCCTAACGACGGTTCCATGATAAACAAAAGTTGAATACCACTGGAATTTTTTAGTCCATGCAGCTAAAGCAAATATATATAAAAAAAAATTTTATTACAATTTGATTCATTTTTGATCATCTGAGACCAAATATTAAATTTTTTGCTTCTTCCCATTTGCAAATTAGGCGATGTGTACGAATGTTTTTCAAAACGCGCTAAAATTTGTAAAAATCGAAGAACCGAAAATACTCGAATAAAAAATGGAAATATTGCTTTAAAATTGCATTGCTCAAACACAAATTGCGGAATCGATAAATATTAAACATTGATCAGAAATTCCAGCGTAAAATATGTGTAGATTTTTTTGTATAGGCCTATATATATATATATAAAACCTATTCGCAGTGAAATTTCGAGAATCAATTCTCCTTTTTGAAGCACAAGGAAGCGTCGCACAGTTGCCGCATTTAACTATGCTTCATTTTTTTTTGTAGCCACAGTTTTTTGCATTTTTAACCTATAGTATGTATCATCATATCTTCATGTCGTTCAGTGGATTTCCGTCCTTGGCTAAAAATCACAGTTGTCATTGTGTTTGAAATTGTGGTGGAGAGATAGATCTTTAGCTTTGAGAAAAGCAAGTAGCCTACAATCTCGCATCTGCACTCAAATGAGTTCAGCGCTCGAATGCGGTGTTCCTTTACCTCTAAGTCACAAGCTTGTCAGTACAAAATCTAGGTGAAAAATCACTCAAACTGGCCTTTACTTGCTTGCTTTAGCCATGGTGCTTCACAGCGACTTGGGAAAATTCGGGAAAACTTGAAGCAAGTGTCACAACATCATTATCTAACATTATAACCAACATATAACACACATATTTATGTATATATATTATTTTTACCGACACTTAGTAATCGGTTGAATCTATTTTTTATAAGCTTTTATCGAGATTTCAGTCGATCCCATCAATCGTCTGTTCATAACAACTACAGGTGAAGGATTGCCTCTCGATTTTAATTTTCTTACTACAAACATTCCGGCGAAGTAATTATCGAAACAATTATTTAGTAATTTTATTATGGTTAGTCTCAGTCACAACCACGGATGCATCAAAACCAAGATTAATTTGTTCCGCAACTTCTGCACCAGCTCCCTTATGTTATAAATTGCAAATGAGACTGTGAAATCGACGAAAATTTATAATCGACACCGACTCCGTATTAAAATATGTTTTGGCTCAGACGCCGATGTGTGAAAGAATTTGACTTCTAAAACTTTAGCGTATATATATGCAAGCCCTCTTTAAAACTCCGTTATAATGATTAATGGGTTCAAGTAAATATTTAATTCTTTCATCATCACTGAAAGTCTGAAATCCCGTCTTCCGGTACTTCGGAAATGCAAATCCGATTTCAATGAAACATGGAGGTCTATCTATTCTAGACGAGTGGAGGTCTATCCACACAGTAAACAAAAGCTGAAAGAGTTTTCTGTCTAGCGATACCATTTTATTTTATTTTTTTTGCTGCTTATTTCTGTTTACAGCATCAACTGGTTCCTCGCTTGCTTCATCGTCCTAAGTTGCCAGTAGTATCTGTCAGGCTGTTCATTGATGAGCAACTTGAGGATCGTATTCATCGTCCCAATCAACTTCCAATTCAATTCCTCTCTCCTCTATCTGATCTTCCGCCTAATACTAAAACAAAGCAAAGCCTATTTCTTTTTAAGGCTACATGCCACTATCCGTCCAATTTACAAAAAAAACTTTTCAGATTCAATACAATGGAAGTTGTGGTTAAATACAGCTTTTCATAATGTTATATGAGCTCATTATTCCACAATAACTGTTTTTATAACACTGATACCTTGCTTTACCCACAATTGCATTACAAAACATAAAAATAGCTTTGCCGACAGTTTGAAATAACCCTCTTAGTACCCTAGAAAATATGGAAATTTCTTTTCTTTTAACTTCTGTTATTCAATCAAGGTAAAATTGTTCATAACTTTGCTCTTCTGTATATGGTATCCCTATCCAACACTTCATTAAGGCATGACTTTGAGGCTCACATTTTTTTTGTTGACGAAATCTAGCTCCACCTATTATTTAGATGTGGCTTTGTTTATTTGAACTGTCGTGTGTTTCACACAAATGACAATTTTTAGTTGCGCCACTAATAGATTATACGCCAGGTCTTATACATATACAGGGTATAGGCTTCAACTTTGAAATATTTAATTTTGTTATCGATGCATCTTCCGGGTAACCTTATTTGCAATAAATTCATATGCGCTGATGACTCAACCTAAATTTGATAATTCAACGCAAAATCGAATGGGAAACAACGTTTGGGCAATGTCGTTATCGCATACACAATATTAAGCATAATCATTACTTTGAATAGATTGAAATATATATATATGCATAAAATGTCCCTCGTATATTCAAATGTCATTATCAAACTATAATATTATGTAACAAAATGAAGAAGGTAAACCAATATAAATAAATTGTGAAATGTTTCTTTCTGAGCTTGTCAACTTGTACTTAAAAGTATGTTTAATTTTCAAGACAGTGACCGAAGTGCTGAACTTTATCCGTAATTTCAAGTATGGGATCTAATTTAGCTTCGGATTATCGCACAACTCATTTCAGACATATGAACTGTCGATTAAAATTAACTAAATACTGAGACAAATTGGCATGATCCGTAGCGCTGCTAACTGCTGGTATGAACTGAAAGAGCTCATTGAAAGAAGTAGTTCCAACTTAGCATATGAGAGAGCTGTGAGTTTTATCTTGAATACATAAGCCCTGCAAACCTAGTACCGGACAAGAAATGGATTTACCCACACACTTTTTTGACGATCTTGTCGCAAATGCGAACGTGAATCATTAGAAACTTGATGCAAATCGGACCACTACGGGTTCGTGACATCGATAAGTTTGTGGCTGTATAAACATTTTCAAGACTCTATAAAACCAACAACGAAACACGAAAACATCACATATTTGCCAAGTATCTAATGCGAGACCACATAAATAGACCTATGTCACACCAGGGAAATTTGTATATTACGTTTCATGCCGTGTTCAGACGTATTCTGGCCTATTAAAGACAAAGTTGCAATGATCTTCTCTTCATATTGATTTTCAAAATACACTCCTGAAATAAATATAGCTTAGGTTGGATTGGATATTTAAAAAGACGTTCAGTTTGGTGGGACAGACGATATGATAGGTAATTATTTAATCTACTGACTAGTACTCTGATCAAACCATTAATGCGGGCGGGAATAAAATAAAATTGAGTGCGCAAGCAAAATTCGGATTGAAAATCGGTGATCAATCGCAACGCAAATGTGCCGGATACTTCCGCGAAAAAGTCTCGTTATCAATTTGAATCTAACGATTAGAACGATAAGAGTTATCAAGGAATGAATGGTAAAATTATTGCTCTCATTTTTCTTCTAAAGGCTCCTGCTGCAACTGTGGTAAAAAAGGTATGAACAATATTAATATTTTATTATTTTCTATTTATAAAAAGACACTCGTATACTCGCGGTTATCATATCTTTGCTTAGACTCGAGTTTATTCTCGGAAGAAACCACTGATATAGGATTATTTAAGAAAATATTTAATTGTTTCCCCCCTAAGTCGATAAGAGTATGCAGTCTTTAATACATATTTCCACACAGTATGAAAATATTGACAATTAAACAAGTGAGACCTATTCTGTTTGTACACACTTTGAAGGTCTAAATCTAAATCAGGGTGGTCTAAACCCAGGCCAGCGGGCCGATATATGTGGCCCGTGTCGCATTTGTTGGAGTGTAACCAAAAACGCATTTTTTGTTGTTTCTCCATAAAAAGAACCAGAAATTTTTTTGACATTTTGTTACATCACTAATGTCACTGAATTGACACTAGTGTCACGGCTAGCTGAGGCACTTAGCGAAGTCGAATAATGTACTTGCCTAGTCCAGATTGTTCACTGGCTTCCTATCTTTTTGGTTGGCTATATACTATCAATATAACTAACTAAATATTAATGTTATGGCCTATCATTTCCTTTTATTTATTATTCCTTACATTTCCTTTTGGTGATTTTTTGCAACCAGCCTAAACAGTATTCCAAAAAAAGCTTCTCATATGCCAGAAAAATTAGTAATTACTCTCCTGTACATCACATTTAGTAATCAATCAATCTGCAGTTACGGCAAAATGAAATTTAAATCGGCATGTGAGCAATGAGCATTTCTAAAATTTGATGAATTTCTCTCTGAGAATCCTATCGATGTTCGAAAGCACTTACATTTGCGGAAGCACTTTCTTCGTTTTGAAGAGACACTTGATATAAATACAGAAAAACTTTTGCACGTTTAAGTGATGTTATTGGTGTTTTTTGCATGTTTTAACTTGATACATGACAAATGATGATCAATGTATTTGCACAATAAAAGTGTTTGTTTTGTATTGCCCTGTTTAAATATGTTTGGCAATATTGTGGCCCGCGAACAATGCAATAATAATTCGGACCACTCTGATCTAAATGACTGTCACGCCATATTTGAAAATGAGAAAAATTTTATTAAAGTTTTATCACTTAGTTTGCGTTGAGTTGTTGATGTATTGTTCATAGATGACACCATGATTTCAAAGAATCATATTTCAAAACATATTTATGATTATATGTCATAGGAGATTGATATCGTTTAGAAAAATCAGGGACGTTCACGTGAACCATTTACTTTCTGTTCAAGCAGCGTAACGCAAATTTAACACAAAATATCTCAGTAAGATATTCTGAATATAATATAGTCCGCCATCTTGTTGCACATACTGCGGGAGCGCCAAATTTGGTACATGTGTGATAAGGAGAACCGATATTGGGATGTACATCGGCCGGAACAAACAAACCAAAATCACGAAACACACCTTGTCCTATATGAAATTCACGGCTCGTTGTAAAGGGAGGTTCAATACAGCAGGCTGAAATGGACAAATCGTCGATATCAGTGCTCACTATAGCAAAAGTAAATTGAAAGCAATTTCTCGAAAATTTTCATTTAGTCGTGTCTCTCGCGCGTTTGAACTACGAGGTATTATTTTTTTAATATTGATTTACTTAATTTTTTGGGGAAGTGTCTAATTTGTGGGAGACATCGTGTTAAGTTTAGTTTATTTAATTTCGAAAAATACTGCGCGGGCCACTCGGAACTCTTTGCGGGCCACGGGTTGGACGACCCTGTACAAGGCCATCGCGCTATGAAGAAGGAAGCAGCATTGCAGCGTGGTTTAACTGTAGGTACGGGAACTCGACACAATCAAGTGAGACATCTGCACAATACTACGTAGAAATTCCTTTTTTCTAAACACTTTTCCATCTTCAATTAGTCAATATAGGTGTATTTGTAGAGATATGAAAAATATTTGAGGGGAAGGGGTAAATTTAATGAATTTGAAATTTGCGAAGAAGTAAATGAGAGAATAAAAGTTGAGAACTTTGGCCATACAGATATACAAAGATGGACGAATTAGTGTGGAGCTTAAATTCGATAACAACAAACAAAAGCGGGTTAGATCTCTGGTTAATTTTCGCATTGAATTTTCATTCGCAATGATTAGAATGTGAGAAATCTGATGCTAGGGTCCACCAGGTCAAAACGGCAAAAGTTTTTAACGCTCGTTTCCTGAAACTTAATGATCATTAACCTAAATTTTGAATCAGGCAATGTTCACGAACTCGGAAGTTAAAAAATGCCGCGTGATATTGGTAGTCTGGTAGTCTATTCATCAATTTGAATCGATTAGAACGCTTATAGACATTCACTTGCACAAGAGTCTCATTTAGCTAAATAAAGTCGAGGCTTGATAAAAGAGTTATCAAGATCAAGGGATGAATGTCAAAATTATCGCTATCATTTGTCTTCTGAAGGCTTCTGCTGCAACTAGGGCAAAAGGAGGTATGAACAATATTATTATTCAGTTATTTTCTAATCATAAAAAGACGCTCGTACTCACGGATATCAGATCCTTGGTAAGACCCAAATGAACTCTATCCCGTTAATTCTTTCTCATTCAAAAAAATGGAAAGAAACTCTTGTTATAGGATTATCTAAGAAAATATTTATTTGTTTCCCTACCAAGTCGATGAGATTATGCAGTCGTTATTACATACTTCCACACAGTATGAAAATATGGACAATTAAACAAGTGAGACCTTTTATCAGGGTGGTCCAAACCCAGGGCGGTGACCCGCAGCATCATTCTCTGTGGCCCGCGTCGCATTTACTGAAGTGTAATCAAAAAATCGCATTTTGTGTTGTCTCGCCACAAAAATACTCAAAAAATTCACTGACTACTTGTTACATCACTTTAGCGAAGTCGAATAATGTGCTTGCTTAGTCCAAATTGTTCACTGCCCTTCTATTTTTTTGGTGGGGATATATGCTATCAATATAATAACTAGTTATGATAACTAAATATTAATATTATGTTCTGTCAATATAATTCATATGCCAGAAAACTTTGTAATTACTCTCCTGTACCTCACATTTGGTAATCAATCAGCAATTAGGGAAAAATTAATCTAAAACGGCATTTTTCAATCATGTGAGCAATGAGGAGTTCCACATTTTAATGAATTTTGCTTGAGAATCCTATCGATGTTCGAAAGCAGTTACATTTGCGGAAGCGCTTTTTCCGTTATGAGTTTGAAATCTTACACTTGATGTAGATATAGAAAATTTTTTGCACGTTTTAGTGATGTTATTGATGTTTTTTATGTTTACGCGTGATGACATGTCAAATCATGATCAATGTATTTGCACAATAAAAGTGTTTGTTTTGTATTGCCCTGTTTACCTATGTTTGGCAATATTGTGGCCCGCGAACAATGCAATAATAATTTTGGACCACCCTGATCTAAATGATCGTTACGTTCTATTTAAGTGAGAAAAGTTTTAAACCAGAATCTAAATTTGAATCTATTGTATATGATACTCACTAATGGATTCGATTGCGCATTTCTGGCCAAAAAATGATTATTCCATGTCAAAAACCTTGTGAATCGTTGAGTCAACGCGGTTGATGTTTTAACAAATTTGATCACGCTCATTTTCCGGGCGTTGAAACCGGGTTTTTCACATAGTTCCATTAGTTCGGTGTATGCTATGCAGTTTGTTATCTCTTGTAAATAAATATAGATTGACAACTTAATACGTAAACTGAGGAACTTTAACCTACGACACACCTAAAAATATAAATTTGGCCAATTGACAATGCTATCGATATAATGATAAAACAAAAATCTACTCATCTTAATTAGGTGAATAATATTCTAAATTTGTACACAGATGGTGTTTGTGTGGGGAAGTGGAGAAACGGACGTTTCTTCTTAGAAGGCGATTGTCAAAATCCTGACTCTTCTGGTATAATAAGTATTTACATATTAACGTTGTCATATCTTACATTTATAAAACTCAACTTTATTGCTTCTGAATTTTTTACATGAAGCGGATTACAGTATTATCATATAATAAGATATTTAAAGATTCTGAAGAAATAGTCAGAAATAGAGACAAATATATGGTTCGGATCATCATTTGAATACAATACCCGTATGGGGCTGCAAATGAGCAGTAGGTTCGATTTTAGGCAGGTAATGTGGACCAAAACCAATTGCAAGTCACGAAGGCTTTGAAAAAATAATCAGAATTGTTGGTTTCCGGCCTGGGAGTTTATATATATTCCTCCAAACACAAAGCTGATATATATGTTGGTCACGATAACCGAAAATTTTTCTTTGGATTCTTCAAACATATAGATAGGCCATGACATGAAGACATTGCACCCTTCACTGTGAAAGTTAAATCCCTTTTCATTATGGTCATATACATCCACCGTCGGCATTTATGAAAATAAATGATACGGCAGAATTTTGAGGACGCAACCGGTGCGCTTGTGTCGACTCTAACAGAATTCCATACAGATAAACTAGTTTCAGACTAGATTAATTACTCCGTCGGCCAAATGTGGCTTCACTCCGCTTGCTTTGTTAATAATATTACAATGGACTTTAATTTGAATGTTTGCCCTGTTCTCTCTAATGATGTTTTGGTCCTTACTTAGATCAGACGCCTGTTCTTATCCATCCAATAAAGGTGCCGATTTGTCGACGAAAGTCGTAATCGGTGATGACATAACTTTATAATTGGCTTCTCCGTTATTTCACACTGAATAGCATTTAAAATTAGATTCATTTATTTTCAACTTTAGATGTCATTGCTCAACTCAAGCGAAACGTTGCTGATGCTAAAGCAAGAGGTGATGTAGTATGAATTGCCTACTTTTGAATACTGAATATTTTATGTACTCTCTCCAAGTTTGGTCAACTTTCACTTACAAGTCTGTCAAATTAGCCGCAATTTTAAACATTAGAGCTTATTTAAAGCGCTTTAGATTATTCCAAAATACAACTCAGTCGGGTATTACAAAAACTCATTAGAATATATTTGGACGCTTTAAAACGACTCCAACACAGTATATTATTTTCTATTTAACACACCACTGCGTATATCAAGACGGAGTTCGGAGTCCGTCCGCAATCTGCGAATATTAGCGGTAAGATTAAATGTAGGAAAATTTGAAAAAAAAATGTGCATTTATCGATTTAATATTTTACGTTCTTTCTTGTGAAGGCTTGAAAAATCTAACAGTGGTTATTTATAATTATATTATATATATAATATATTATTATTTCTTGGTATAAGGCTATATAAGCTAATTGATATTCAAATACAGCATTCTTATTTACCTGGTACCTGGCAAGCAACGGCTTCTATTACAAACTTTTTGAAGATCGTCTAGATTACGAAAAAGCTAAGACAAACTGTCAGAAATTTAGCGCAAATCTTGCCTCTGTAGGATTGCGGGATTCTAAAGTTCGAAGGTGAGGGTGAAAATTTTAACGACAGATAAAACCAATGGCAACGCCTGAAAACAGTGAATAAGGATCACATAACTAGATCTACGGCACGACAGAAAAACTGTAATATTCGAAAATCAGTGCCCATAAGTAAAAACTAGGATAGAAAATATTCATCATCATTCATTTTCGTTGATATTCCGAAACTATTGAAGCGTTGTTCATTTTACAGGGATCTAATAAAAATATTACTGGAAAACTTGAAATATGATGAACAGGTATGGATTGGTGTGGATGATATTGAAACCGAAGGTCAGTTTATCTGGGCAGATGGTGTGATTGCAAACCCTCAATCTACTGATTGGTACACTGGTGAGCCCAATGATTACGGCGGGAATGAAGATTGTGGAACGTTAGCACAAGGAACTGGGTGGAAAATGAATGACTCTCCGTGCGATCATTCATATGCATATTTGTGCGAAAGACAATTAAACTAGTTTCTGTTATTCATTTAAATCACAGTATTTTAATTTGCGTTGGTATTAACTATTATTATGATCATTTCTGTCAAATTTGATTTCGATTACATCGATTATATATCTAAAATGACTGAATATTCCAAATAAACTTTTCAAAAATTATTCAATTGCTTTATTTGTTTTTATCGGAAACATTAATTTTGCGATAGTGGTATTGCCCTCGATGTGCGCAACAATTCATTTGATTTGAGTGGTGTTGGTGTCCAATTTCTAACCATGGCATTTTCAGATGAATAACAAATTCGCCGGTGAGTTAGTCTTGTTGACGACAACAAAATTCATATAATTTCTGAATTTAATATAAAAATATCCGATCGGGCGGCAACATCTTTTACTGTCAAATTTTCTCAAAAGCAAACAAAAACTAGTGTGTCTGTGTTAAATTATTTTTCAAAAATTCTACAGTTATACAGCCCGACACAGGTTATACCACACTAGATTTACCAGGGTTGTCAATCTCGCAGCTTGCGGGCGCATGCGGGTCGCGGAGCACTCCAATGTGACCCTCGAGCATCCATCACCTATGATCCAATTAACAAACAACATAGGTTTTGAAATACCATAATCAAGAATATGAACGTGATTAACGATAATTTTTTGTGTAACCTTTTACAAATTGTGTGTCTATCTGCCGTGTTTCCCCGAAAATAAGACCTAGCCTTAAAATTTAAAAATGATGTTAATATAAGCCATTCCCTTCAAATAAGACCTAGTTAATAAAGCGAAATTATTTTTTGACCTAGTTCTAGTCAATAGCAAGAAATCTCTCCTACACGTTTTAAATGATTGATATATATATATATATATATATATATATAATCTTTGTTTTGCAGTTATTTGAATAAAAGCGTGTTATTTATAGGTAAATATGTATCGGTTTTCATATTTTGTGTATTTGAAAATCTCGTAATTCCCTTCTTTGTAATTCTGTTTTTGATAAATGAAAATATAAGACATCCCCCGAAAATAAGACCTAGTGGCATTTTTCGGAGGAAAATTGAAATAAGACCCGGTTCTATTTTCGGGGAAACATGGTATATATGTGATTTTAAACTTACAACCAAATAGGCCTATAATCATTCGCATTAATTAAATAAAATCCGGATGACAATAGCTAATTCTCACAATGACATCATCATAGTTCAGTTGAATCTCTTGGTGGGGGCAGAGAAAAACCGAGTCGTTGAGACATTATTTCCAATTGCATGTACTTGACTGCGCCAAAGTGGCAGGAATCAATGGCGAAAGAAGTATGGTATTATTTTCTCTGGGGCGTCTTGGTGGCAATTTCTATGATGAATTTGACACCTGTCCATTTCGTTATCAAATACTACTTAGGTGTGGCAACTGACTCTGATGACCCCTAAAGGTCGTATCGTTGTCTCCCAGTAATGTACCGAAAACATCTGTTTATTTGATATACATATTTGTATTTATATTGTTTTCTTGGTTTGACAAAATGTTGTTGTTGTTGAATGAAATGAACTCTCTCTCCTCCTACCAGGAGCGAAAGAGATTTTTGTGTGTTCACTTCACCTGAGTCTTTCCGCAGTCGAGATATGCAAGTACTAAAACGGACAGAAATAGAATTCAGTGGTGGAATGCAAAGTTAGAAGCAGCATGGACATTAGTCTTGTGTTGTTTCTTTCTGCTCACACGTGCCGCGGTGTCAAAATATAAGAACATGGAAAAGGTACGCTACTTTGGCAATAGGTGATTCGCTGGTCTGTATTACTTTGGTCAGGAGCCTCGATGACTTTCAACGGTCTTGCATACTGGCCAACACAAAACAGGCTTGAATAGGCTATTTCTATCAACATTATCGATATTGATATTTTTTATTGTTTGTTAAAATAAAATCTCACTCTTTCTCTCCCAAACTTGTCCACAACGATGCAAAATTTTTATTTCTCTGAACATGGGAGCTATGCTAAATATATGGACACGTTTGGAGTAAATGAAAGTAATAGCCGTTTAAAGAAAATTTTTATCTTTAAGCACTAAAAATTTCAGAGCAATTGGTCCAGTAATTGAAGAGAAAAACGACTTTTTAGAATTGGGTAACAAGTGGGCGTGGCTTTCCACACGTTTTTTACCACTGAGGGGCGGAGGCACTGCCCCCATCCCCAATGCCACATGAAAAATTCCCATTATCCGGGCGAAAGCTATCCCGCTCCGAGAACGGAGATTAACGGCCTCTATACGCCAAAATCACTCTAGTGTGACTAGATCGATGACTTGATTGACAGGTAGCCCACTCCGGCCATCAAAAGCCTGTTTTGTTCCACTTCCAACGTGAATTGAAATACCAAGTGATCCAAGTCACTTATCCATTACGGTACCAGGGCAAAATTAAAAAATATATCGATTCCCCGATAATATGCGGTACGGTTACTTATCAGTACCTGAAATTCATTCGCAGACCGGTTAGGATAGGGATAGGATAGGATTTACATATATATCCCGGCCCCCGGGGGAGAGGAAAGCCGATAAGACGGCTTATCCATATGGCGAACCACGGCCTCTCGTCCGGTTACCATTCCAAGTCGGGTATGGGATTAGTTATATATTGTTTGTTTTCGGAAGCATGGACTTGGTGGTGGAGGAAGCCGTAACCGACCAGCGGTTACGTGAACCACCCAACGGCGGCGAGGAGTCCAGCAATCCTCTCGCACATAATCATCCCTGCATGGGATTCGAACCCATGCAGAGTGATTAGAGGTGCGGTGGCGAGCCTATTCCTAACGCTTAGCCCGTTGAGCCACACCGCCGCGCCGCGGTTCTTCCTTGTCATATAAGAACTCATTTCATTCCTGTTACAATGTTTCATGCACGACGAAAATAAATTAACTGAATCTGATTCCTCATTCTTCCTGATCAAATAAAAAAAATAAGGTAGGCTACAAAATTTATGTTGTTTACATCAGAACTGTAACAAAAAGATGAGAGCGTAATTCACTGCGGTACCGTACGGTACCTTACCAGTACTGCAGTAGCCTACTTGTTGCTGTATGTAGGCCTGCTATTCGATCGTGGAACGGTTCTTCTCTGGCATATAAAAACTCAATTCAATTTGCTCTTATCAAAATTAACAAATACGGTAGGCTAAATTTGCAAGAAAACCTACATTACTGCAATAGTACTGACTACTGATATTCCACATGCGTGAACTTTGTTTTCTGTTTGGGTGGTGTGATTCTTTGTGAGGGTTGTAGACGGTATAATTTAACTACTGTACCTAATATTGTAATGGACCTTTCCCCGACCTTTGACCCCCGGAAAATTCTTCCTATACTTTACCATTGCAAAATTTTCGGGGCTATTTTGAGAGTGCTTTTGCGAGTTGGTGCCTGTAAAATGGGGTATGTGTTTCAAACCATCATTATGCTTCATCGCATACAACAATCTGTGTTTTAAAGGTACCGGTAAAGAATTTCAGGCTAGTCTATCACAGCTATTTCTACACTAATTTTCATTACTGCAATTAAATTAAAACTCCTAGGAAGACAGAGTGATCATTGAATTATCTGATTTTTATTTAAGTTTCCAATACACAACTGAAAACTAACAAATACAGTTCAAAAACGCGAAAACGAGGTAATGTTTACAACCACGCTTGAAAATCTGTCTGAGTGAGAAAAGTGTCTGAGCGGTTACGAAAAGGGGGCATTGTTACGTCACTTTTTACATCTTGCTGATTGGCCAATGTCATGAAGTAAACAAGGAAGTCGATGCTCGGGGAAAGGTCCATTAGGTGACCAGTCGAGGTATATTTGGATTCTCCCCTACATTTTAACTTGCTGTAGTACTATATGCTGTGTCCTGCGTGTGTACAAAGTTTTTATCCTTGGTCGAATTTATGCTGTGTATAGCATGCAAATGTGTAAGGGTTAGTGTGATGTTAATGACTAAGATAATGGCATACATCTTGCCCCGGTTGTCAAAATGACCACGCGCCGCCACTGGCAAATAATAATTCTCAAAAAAGTCCTTTGTGATACGCTGCATTTTGGCGCGGCGGTGTGGCTCAACGGGCTAAGCGTTAGGAATACGCTCGCCACCGCATCTCTAATCACTCTGCGTGGGTTCGCAGGTTCGAATCCCATGCAGGGATGGTTATGTGCGAGAGGATTGCTGGACTCCTCGCCGTCGTTGGTGGTTCACGTAACCGCTGGTCGGTTATGGCTTCCTCCACCACTAAGTCCATGCTTCCGAAAACAAACAATACAGTAAAAACTAATCCCATACCCGACTTGGAATGGTAACCGGACGAGAGGCCGTGGTTCGCCATATGGATAAGCCGTCTTATCGGCTCTCCTCTCCCCCGGGATAAATATGTAAACCCTATCCCTATCCTATCTATTTTGATGATATAATAACATCACGTGCGTCGCGACGTCACAATTTAGACGCGTGACTTTGAACTGACGTTTGATCACGTGTGTTTTGTTGTCCATTACGTGCGTGACGCCCATCTTCTCATTGCTGACTTTCGATAGTAAACAAAAACGGTGACCGCTTTCTTCGACATCAGTGAAGCGAATGTACATGGTAAAATGTGTACCGTATTCGAAGCTTGTGACTGTGTGAGCTGAAAGACGATGGTACATGCAGACATGACTGCGTTATAACATATAAGACAGTGAGACTGCTTAATTCTGTACAGTACCGGTACCGGTAATCCCTGAATCCGGTGACCAATACTGCCAGGTCATGTCATAAGTTATATCAGTATATGCAGTACGCTACAACAGCAACAGACTGTGGAAATGTAAAATGGTCAAAAATAGAAGTACCTAAAACACCAGTACCGGTATAACACTGACTCACATCTGCACATGCTTAGTTTGAGGAAAATTTAATGCTTTAGTCTTTATCCTGTTATCAGATATTCTTATATTAGTATATTGAAATATCTTAAATTGGGAATATCATTTATTGAACTTAATTCAGTAATTGGTATTAATACTGTAATAAGCCTAACTTATCTGGGAATTTGTCAAGCATCAGAAAATGCAGCAGCCAGGAATTGGTGCACCACCACCACCTACAACATGTAAATCAAAAGTGGAATTGAGAATTTCTTGCAATCATTTGCTAGACAAAGATATATTGTCAAAATCTGATCCGCTTTGTGCATTGTATATCTTACAAAATGGAAGGTGGAGCGAGGTAAGATTTTAATGAATTCTAATTTCAGAATTTAAACATTGATGAGGCGTGACTTGGCAGCATTGTCACTTTTCTGTTTGAATATGAATATTCTGGCCAGTCCTAAATTACTATAAAGCAATCTTCTAACGTTTAATATATATGCAGCATTGGTAATTGACTATTTTCCAATTACTTCTTCTTACTTCTATTTATGAATTTAATTTTTTTACAGCATAGTCGAACAGAGAAAGTGATGAACAATTTGAATCCTCAATTTACGAAAACATTTGTTGTTGATTATTATTTTGAAGAGGTTCAAAAACTGAAATTTTGTGTTTATGACATCGACAATGCTACACAAAGTCTTGCAGATGATGACTTTCTCGGTTCCATAGAATGTACATTGGGACATGTAGGTTATTGATTATTGACTCATTATATACTTATTCATCTAATGAGCACTCAGCGAAGCCCAGAAATAATTAAATATTCAAATACATACATAAATGGTTGCATCCAATATAGTATGTCACATTTTTTCATATTATAGAATTATTATTTGGTTTCTGCGAGACTAACTACTCATCTTTCTTCTATGCTTTTGTGCCGGTGGATCCGTATGCATATATTGCAAGGATGCTGTAGCAAGAGTAGAGATAACAATCCTAAGTGATTCAAGAGTCTTGCTGCACACTAACACAAATATATTCCTGTAACGTTTCGTCTGACCAAGATATTTGGTTTCTGCGAGACTAACTACTTATACTTATCCTTATGGTCAGACGAAACGTTACAGAAATATATTTGTGTTAGTGTGCAGCAAGACTCTTGAATCACTAGGATTATATAATTATTATTTCAAAATTGGTCATTTTAATTATTGTACATCTGATAGTCAGACAAAAATTACATTTCACTTAACTTGTAGAATTGTAAAAAATTTAAAAAATAACTGCAATAACAAATTCAATTTCTGTTTGTTGTTTACAAGATTTCTGCAAATTTCTCAATTGAAAATGACCTTTTTTAAAACATGTTTCAAAATATCATTTCAGATTGTATTCGGGATACTGTATTATTCCATTTTTGCTGTCCCTTGAAGCAGGGGTGTGCAACCTTTATTTAATACATGAGGGCCAGATACAAATAACTAGTGAAAAATTACGGGCCGCATCTTTATTTTATTCAACATTACTACTAGTTGCAGACACAAGAATTTGGGTTATTGATTTCATGGCATGCTTTGTTCGCTTCGCACAAGCTATCTGTTAGGGCATTGTCACGTCATAGTACAGGCTTTGCAATGTAAAGGAATTGGAATTAATCTCACTTTCTAGATATAATTGAATTAAAAACGTTACGTTGGCCGCACACCATTTCAAACTGGCACTTGACTGCAGGTTGCACAATTTTTTCTTGTGGGACGCATTTGGCCCGCGGGCCGCATGTTGCACACCTCTGATGTAAAGTATTCTATTGGAATATAATACCTGATTTCTACATTTCAAACACAGTCACTTAAGCTGTAACTTTGTTTTCAAATTGAGTTATTCTGTAATAATAACATTTAAGTAATTTTTACTTTACATTACTTTATTAATTAAAGATGAATGAAAATATTCTATAAATACCTGGTACTAAATGTTTTTGAGCTATTCAGAATGTTTGTCACATGACATAAGCTATAAGTAAAATACAATGATGCAATACCTCAATGTGACATATTTCACTAAATAGTAAATATGGAGTGATCAAATTAGATTATTTACTTTTGAGCATGATATAATACTATATTTTAAGTAAAGTATTTATCACATTGTTATTTATTTAAATACACCTGGAGGTTTATTGATGAGCCTTGTTTCATCACAAAAAGATAATTTTTTCGTTAATCTTTTTTGTAGTAAAGGTTATTAAACTTAGTCAAAGTTTGTTATTTATTCATTCTATTTTAATAGATTGTATCAAGACAGTTGGTCACACAACCGCTTGTCCTCAAAAATGGGAGACAGGCTGGTAAAGGGACAATCACAGTAAGTATTGATTTGATTATGCATTTTGACATTAGTATTTGTCAAACAAAAACATTTACAGACAGTTAACAATGCTACAACTTTCGTTTTGTTAAGATTTCAGCAGAAGAATTGAGTGGGAGTAATGAAGTGGTCTTTCTGCAATTCAAAGGAACCCATTTAGATAAGAAGGTAATGTTTAATTAGATACGGTAGTACTAATTTTTTGAAGTGCTACTGTGTATTTTGTAACAGAATTGTTTGGTTATATATATACCTTCTCTTTGTGCTATTAATTTTTTTGAACTATTCTCTGAGAATATTTCTATTGCATCGTTGATTAGTCTTAGTGTCATTTTAATGTGCTTTTCCAGCTATAATAAGTAACCCATTAATATTTGATCGTGGTTTCTTTCAGTTTAGGGCAGTGTTCTTAAATTGTTTAAGCCGTTCCCCCATTTTTGAATTTGTCAAGTCTCGTGCCCCACCTCAAAAATAACTAGCTAACACTAAGCTACTAATAACAGATAGTATGTTGAAAGTATAGTCTAGAATTGGTAACACCATGGGGTCAAACATTCTCCACGCTAAGGATAATAAAGATACAAGCACAATAGCTCTCTGCAATCTCTAAGTCTAAACAATAAAGAAATGTAAATATCCAAAATAATGCGGGCAAGATCAAATCTTAGAAATATTTTTACTTCTAATTAGCTTCGCGCCCCCTCAAAAAATTGTCTATGGCCCACCGTTTGAGAACCGCTGGTTTAGGTATGCAAAATATTTTCATTAAATTGATCAAGCAATTACCGGTACCATTCCTATAACATCCAATTTGAAATGCTGAATACAATACTTTTGTGGGTGGGTTATATACATTATCGCTATAACTATATATTTTTTTCAGGATTTTTTTGGTAAATCAGATCCTTATTTGGAGATATTTCGACAAGCATCAGATGGGAGATGGTTGCTAGCACACAGAAGTGAAATTATTAAAAATACATTAAATCCTGTCTGGAAACCATTCAAAATTTCTTTGCTTACGTTATGTGGTGGAAATTATGACTCTAAATTACAGGTACAGTATGCTTGTTAATAGTTTAACAGCAAAGGTTTATGTCGTTCAATGTCTAAAGTCGACTTTGGTGTCGGATTCTGTGATTCGTTCGGTGACGGTGATTCAATGTTTGGAGACGGCACTGGACTTTTGTATACTGCACTGTCTGTTGCATCCGGATCCAAGCTTGCAGGCTCGTCATGTTCAAAATGATCATCTTCAGATTCAACCAGTTGCTTTTCATATCTATGTTCTTGCTCGATCTTCAAGTCAGATTTAATAATCTGGTCAATATGTCTCCAACTAACATTAGGAGCGACACTGACCAGATAAGTCAGTGGCCCTATTATTTTTGTTTTTTCACCACGTTTCCATTTAGAGTCTCCACGGTAATCTCTAACGAGGACTATTTCACCAACGCTAAATGATCGCAGAGTATCCGCACTGTATATTGTTTTTCTTCAACGCGATTACGAATGTTAGGTTTGATCAAGTCCAAAATAGTACGAAGACGTCGTTTACAGAATAATACAGACGGTGCCTCGCCCTTCGTGCAAGGAGTGTTTCGATACCCTAGCAAAAAATCATCCAAATGTAAGACGAATTTGTTGGCATCATTAACTGAGCGCATAGTGCGCTTGTACGTTTGTACAAATCGTTCGGCAGCACCGTTAGATGCTGGATGATAAATTGCAGATTTCTTATGCTTTATACCATTTGCTTTCAAATAGTGTGCAAATTCATGTAAATAAAAAATGAGGCCTATCGTCGCTCACAAGATATTCCGGTAAACCATATCTAGCAAAAAGACTTCTTATGACACGTATAGTACTATTGGTGTTAGTTGATGACATTTTAATAACTTCCGGCCATTTTGAATATGCATCTACTACTATTAAAAACATTGCCCCTTTGAATGGCTCGGCAAAATCCACGTGGACTCGGATCCATGGTGCTTGGGGCCACTCCCAGTGATGTAGAGGAGCTTTCGAAGGTTCATTTTGCTGCATTTGGCAGTCATTGCAATTTTTAACCATATTTTCTATGTCTTTGTCTAACCCTGGCCACCAGAAATAACTTCGAGCAAAAGATTTCATTTTCACAATTCCAACATGCAATTCTTTACACAAACGTGATCTCCAAGAATTTTGTATAATCACTCTTGAACCCCACATCAAACAACCATCATGTGTCGGTATTTCACGTTTATGAAAATAGTAGGGTTTGATACTTGGTTTCTGCGACTGGGACAATGACCACTCTTTATTACAGTCATATACTTCCATTTAATCAGCGCCACAACACGTTTGGTTTCTAACCTGTTTACACGTTATCGGCAGAGACCACAAATGGCAAAGCTGTTTATTGTAGCATCAGTAATATCGTCTTCAGTTTCGTTCTCTTGTCCTTGCAGCGGCATCCTATATAACCCATCTGCGTTACAGTGTTTTGCCGTTAGTTTGAATTCAATTTCATAGTCCAAACCTGCTAGAAACAAAGCATATCTCTGTAGCCTTGCAGCTGTTGTAGCAGGGATACCTTTTTTGAATGGAAAATAGACGTTAGAGGATGGTGATCGATAACTAGAGTAAATTTCCGCCCACATACGTAACAATAGAACTTTTTGACTGCCCAGATAATTGCAAGGGCCTCTTTCTCAATTTGTGAATATTTCCTTTGCGTCTCGGCAAACGATTTTGAAGCAAATGCTGTGGGACGTTTAGAACCATCTTTCATTACATGAGACATTACCGCCCCGAGACCATACTGTGAAGCATCACAAGCCAGTTTTAAAGTTAATGAAGGATCATAATGCGTTAATACAGTGCTCGAGGTCATTAGCTTTTTGGCTTCAAGAAACGCTTTTTCCCAGTATTTAGTCCATTTCCATCTGCAATTAGCCTTGAGCAGACAGTTTAAAGGATACAGAACAGATGACAAATTTGGAATAAATCTTTGATAGTAATTAACCATGCCAATAAACGATCTCACTTGACTGACGTTTTCTGGCCTAGGTGCGTCACGAATGGCTTTAATTTTTTCTTCCGTTTTGTGAAGCCCATTACAATCCACTTTGTATCCACAAAATTCAACGCTGTTTTCAAAAAATTCAGTTTTACTTTTATTCACTTTGAGATTATATTGTTGCAAACGCATAAGAAGTTTTTCAATATTGTCCAAATGCTCAATGTTATTATTACCCGTTGTTAACATGTCATTTGATTCTTGGAACCCCGTTTAATATTTGTTCAATTGTTCTTTGCCAAATAGCCGGGGCGATGCTATGCCAAATGGAAGCCTATTAAACCTATACAATCCCTTGGGAGTATGAATTGTCAACAATTTCCTCAACCTCTTCAACCTCCATTTGTAAATACGCTTGTTTCAAATCTATTTTGCTAAACTTTTGTCCTCCTGCAAGAGATGTAAAAAGGTCATCTATTGTTGGTAATGGATATTGATCTACACCAGGGCTGGGCAATTATTTTTGATATCGGGCCACATTGATTATCCAAAAGGCAGTGGCGGGCCGGACTAAGAGTCAATTGCGCGTTTTTATTGCATTATATTACACATTTAAATAAGTACTATATTTATTGTACTTTGTTAGAATTTTTATTCAGGGCACATTTATTAAAACTAGTTTAAAATATAAATCTCGCGATTTCGAGACATCAATACATTGGATCGGAGTGACAGAATGCTTGCATAACAATGCCGAATTTTATCATTAATGCTGAAAAGTGAGTAACAATGCGCAAATAGGACCCTGTCTTTGGTGGCCTAACATCGCGATTCATATAACTTTGCTGTCATAATAGCATTTTTAACGTGAACAAGGTTCGCGGAATATTTTAATGCACTGAAAGTTGTTGCGAGCTTAAAAGCTTGGGAATTACTGATCTAAAATACCTGCGGCTGCCGGAATATACTATATATATCTATTTTTTAAATACGGATATATTTAAAATGTATTAATACGGGCACATCAAAATGTCTTTCTTTGTGTTTTCATCTTAACTCGCGACCGCTTTGACAAAATATAAGCATTACAATTCTGAAATACCACCGCATTCCGCGGACCTAAAAATGTGAGGTAAAGTGCCAGATTATTTTTGGTCTTGATTTTGTGAATTCGACAAATCTGATCTGTTCCTGCAACATTAACATAGCTCTTTTACCATCAGAAAAATCCCTACGCCTGCAATGAAAGCACACCGAGTACAATTCATTTTAGTACCATAAAAATCGGTTAAATTTACTTTACATTAATTATCTTATATAACAGCCCCCGTCGGTAGTTTTAGAATTGATCAAACGGTACACCGCGCCCACGAAAGCCATGCAAATAAAATGTGTGCCGTAGGCGGCAGAAATTTTTTAGTTTCCATTTTCTACAACAGCTTTTTTAATCTGTCGTGAGCTTTCTGAATCATAACTTGTTTCTGTTCAGTTTTTAGTATTTTATATTGCCGCTCTAAAATCTAGATTTAGGTTGCTTGCAGATTCACTCTTTCATTTATGAGTATCTTTAGCATCTCGTCGCCGATGATTATAGAATACCTCGTTTTTGGACACGTTAGTGGACCTATGGATCATTTCAATATTATGTTGTTGTTGTTCTTGTTCTTTGACACATTATGAAAAAGTCGCCTTTCTCTTTGATTACTGGACCAAATGCTTTGAAATTTTCAGTGGTTAAAGATTGATGTTTTTGCCAGAAGGCTATTACTTTTATTTTTTAATATTGGTCAAGGATTGAACCTATGGATCGTTTTACTTTTATTTGAACACCTAGTGGAAAACCTAAAAAGGCGCTTTTATGCTGGCACTCTTCTTCTTGTTCTTTTGATCACATGCTCATCAAACGCCGGGGGTGTGTAACGAAGTTCTTGTTTTCTTAACGGAGAATGGCGTACAGCGCCGTAGGTACCGGTAGCGTTAAATGTAAGGACTGCTTCTCTCTGATTAACGTATCCTTATATTTGAGCTTTGCTCTCTTGTTTTCAATGGTTTCACAGTTCCGTATAACAAGAGATATATATGTTGAGGGAAACTCTTTTGCTTTTGTGTAAACACTATTTATTCTGGTAAATTATGTAGTAAATAATTTTAATAAGACGTAATGACGTAAAACTTCTTTCTATTATTGAAAAAAAATTAGCATATTATATGGGAATGGTATTCAGAATTCTTTATTGTAGTGACTCCCAAACTTTTTATTATTAAATTACTCCCTTTCCTATTTTTCAAATCTTAATATTTCCTCCCTCGTTACGCTTAAAAGCTACTATATTTGTTCTCTTTGTGCAATCGTTACTTGATCCTTGGCTAGTGTTATGAGCGAGTCGCACTTACGCTTTTGTACACTTGGGGTAGTTTATGCATGCATGAATAAGCATAATAGTAATATTAAAGAATATAATTATTCATTCTACGGCAAATACTAAGCAATTTCTTCTCTGCCTAAATTCCTTCATTTCCCGGTTGGGAATAATCGTTGCTTCATTGTTACGAGTAAAAAATTTTGATTTATTTCTCATTTTATTTTAGATGAAAGTGTGGGATTGGGATAGTGATGGTTCATCAGATTTTATTGGTCAATTTGAAACAAATTTTCGAAGGTTTTTAGAATCATCAAGTAGTACGGTAAGCCTAATCTTGTATTATTTATGATATGTTTCATACATTCACTCCAAATAAAGAATAGACGATCAAACACCTACCCATTTTTATTCAAAAATTCTCAATGTTCAGCACAACTGTTGCGATTGTTTTCTACAATATAAATTTTTTTGTCAGGTTGAATGGGAATGTATCAATGCAAAGAAAAAGCAAAAGAAAGGGGGAAAATATAAGAATTCTGGCATCATCGGACTCATGTCTTGTAAGGTTTGTATAAAGTTTTTGAAACACCCGTTAACTATCCTTTGGAACCTTAACTCTCTTTTTCCTAATGATATATATATTCGTACTACCATCCTTGGTCATAATATGACAATAATAGTTATTTTCGGACTATTTTACGTTTATGTTCATGTTTTGTGAAGTATTCCCGCACTAACTAAAATCATTTTTGGCTTCCAACTATGATCCGTGCTTGATCCGTCAAAATTTTTTTTTTGTAAATTTTTTATTCTACTACTAGGTGAATTTTATTTGTGTAGGTATTTCAAAGCTTAGAGATACACTAAAGTATTTGTCATTACTTCAAAGATAAGTCATTTGATCGAGCGGGAAACAATTTCGCGCACATAATAAACAAACAAAGATTCCAGACAACTATCGTGAACATGCTCTTACATATCATTGAATATTTCGCGTTTCGCTTCGCTTGCGAAGCTGAGTCTGGTTTTTCTGCAAAGGTGACGTAATGCTCTTTGAGCAGAGCGCTTAAATCTTGTTTCTTTGTAACACGTGTTCATCGGAGCGATGAGAGTGTGAAACGTTCTCTCAAAATTTTTGAAATTTCTCTCTTCTTACCGGCGTAAGGTCGAACAGTTTGCGGAAACGTCATCTGGGCGCGTTTTAGTAGGAAGACGCGAAAATAGGCTTTTCAAAGAGATATTGGGGGTGTTCCTGGCACGTTTGGTTAACTAGTCATTACATATTATAAAATGGTGCAAAAAGTCGATTGTAACCAGCGGAAAAAGAGGGTTAATGCAGAAAGTTCTAAAGAATTTACATACCGAAAAAAATAGTGTTCCCAAAGTTTGAAGCATTATTTTTATTGAATAATGTCGATTGTTATTGAATCAACTCTATTTATCATTTTCAAAACAGTTTGTTTCTCATTGGTGTAAGTTGCCATGGTCCAGTGCTCCCAACAAGTTTTTGTTGTTTAGTTTCAACCATTACAAAGATTTAACCAAATAGGTCAAGTGAATTGTGTTAACCCAATTTATATCCCAGACTAACCTATTTTTTACTGTTTCAGGTGGAAACTGAATATACCTTTCTGGATTACATTATGGGTGGATGTGAAATAAATTTTACAGTAAGAAATGATTAATATTTACAGTAGCAGTATAAGAAAAACATTATCATCATAGTTTTTGCTATTCTTTCTTTCAAAGTTAGCACCTAATTTGTAGTTAGATATTTTACTTTGAAAAAAGAATATGTTGTATTCAGATTGTTATTCAAATATCTTTTTCAATTAATGTTCTATCAGACTGTAGATCAGGGGTTGGCAAGGTTTTTGGATCAGGGGCCAGAAATTTTGCCCACCCAGACTGGTGGGCCATGTAAGTGTCACGTTAAAAGTTACATTCAATAAACGATATTTATGTGTTACAAAAGCAAAAGTGAAAAACAATAAGCCTCGTTCGAAAAATAAATTTAATCGCAATCTCAACAAATTTCTAGATTTATTTTTTAGCTAAAACATCGAATTTTGGTTTTAGTTTGGTTGTGACAGCATCAGGCGAGCCAGATTGATTTTCCTAAGAGGTCGAATGTGGCCCCCGGTTCATAGTCAGACCATGTCAGATGTATACAGAGGTGACTTTTGGGGTTTTTTCACCCATGTTGTAAATTGTAACAAACCATTCGCAAACATTCAAAAGTACTGATAAATAGTTGACCGCTAATCATTTCTTGTATATTCTCAATTCATGAATTTTTAATTATTGCTTCTTGTTATAGGTTGCTATTGATTTCACGGCGTCGAATGGCGATCCTCGAACACCACAATCATTGCATTTTATGAATCCATCTGTTCCTAATGAATATGTGAAAGCTTTAAGATCAGTGGGACAAGTCAGTACATCAATTTTAATTAAGCTTTTGTTTTTAGAATAATTATCATTTTTTTCTTTGTTTCCGCGGAAACAAATTATCAATCATATTATTAACTGTTTCAAACAATCGGGTCATTTTGTGGTGGGAAAACACGATTTATTTTTAAACAATGTTTAAAATTGATCTTTATTTCAAAAAGCGATTTCAAAGAATAAAGATTTTCAATTTTGTAGTAAAATTTTATTTTTCATACTCAAAATTACGGTATATCTAATTTGCATCTTCCTGATAAAAATAAATCACAATTTAAAATCCTACATAGCCAAAATGAATATTATATATAAGACCTTGTGTAGTACATATTTATTATGTTAGGTCTATTTTCGTATATTCATAGGTTTGTCAAGATTATGACACAGACAAATTATTTCCCGGACTTGGATTTGGCGCCCGTATTCCACCACAATATCAAGTATCTCATGAATTTCCTTTAACTTTCAACTGGCAGAATCCATTTTGTGCTGGTAAGTAGCAAAAAATAGTTTTCATGCATGTTTAGACTAAGATATCAAGCACAGTAAAAAAATTGAAATTTGTATCAAATTGACATCAAAAGTATTCTCCCACCTATTTTTTTACAATTTTTTATCATGCCAAAGTCATATGAACTATACCTAATGATTCTCCCAATCTCTCAGGATCTAGTGCCATTTACTGACACATAATACACCACCTTGATTATGCATGGTTTGATTTATTTGTTGCTTGTGACTTTGCTCCGAGGCGAATTCTCATTGCCTCTTCCGAGTAAGTTGTATGACTTTGCTTCAGGCACATTGTTTCAAAAAATTTAATTATGAAAATGAAGTCACAATTGAATTCTGATGTGGAAAAAGTAGCCTACTGTTGCCACCATTCATTTTATATAAGGTCCTGTATGAGCAACAACTGTTATCTAACGATATGTAAGGGGCTACAATTTATGGGAAGGACTGAAATTATTTTGGTTCAGCAATGGGTGTAATAGGCTATGAGGTGTACTATGCCGACATAAATAAGTTTAATCAATTATATATATTTTAAAACAATAAGTAAGAGTCCAATAATTATATGGAAACACCCATCTTTAAAGTTTACAAGACATCACTGGGATAAATATATGTAATATAGTTAAGATAACTGATATTTCTTGTCTTATAATCCCAAAGACTATACTCTGCCTCACTTATAACTTTATAAGCCAATTTAGTGATTTTGATTACATCTTTCGGCGCCCCAGAAGTATGTGTACCAATATGGAGGTAACGAATTTTATTTGCTTATTTCACATGAAGTTGTGTAAAAGGACTGAAAACTATGGGCAGGAGGATATTCACTTGGCTAACGCAGACAGTCCCCAAACTTGTAATAGAACCAAAATAAGGAAAATCAGAATAAAATTATGGCCTAACTTTTCTGAAACTTTACTTCTTTTCTCTATATTCAGGTGTTCCTGGTTTGGAAGCTGCATATCAGAATTGTATATACCAGGTCCAGCTTTATGGTCCTACTAATTTTGCTCCTATTATTAATCATGTTGCTAAGTTTGCTTATACTGCGTCACAAGAAAATTCTGCCAAAGTAAGAATATATTGATTCAAAGATGAATAAAACAATCATTTAAAGTTGTTACATTCATTCTTGGTGTGTCGTAGAATCATGCCATGTATGAAATCCCATGGGAATAAAATATATTCAGGGCATTCATTTTTTTCTTCATCTTTTTCATTGAAAACGACCTAATATTTTATATAGAAATTTCATATCGTTTAACTACCATTAAAGATGGACACCTTCCGGCATCCCTTAATTCACCTACAGCCAACCTTCATAACTATTTGCCTAACTATAGCAATATGCCCATGAAATGCACATCAGTAAATTGAATGTAAATGAAGCTTTGTTTTTGTTCCTATGATTAATATTGTCATGAGAAATTATAACTTCCTGAATCCTGATGCCACATTGAATTGATTTCATATCATGAATCATATACTATCAATTAAATCAGTCTATCAAATTTATTACAAAAAGAGCATTTTCTATCTTTTTTTGGTATCTTAACAGCTGTTCTTTCTATTCAGAATTACTACATTCTTTTAATATTAACGGATGGCGTTATATCTGATTTTGTTGATACGAAAGATGCAATTGTAAATGCTTCCTATCTTCCAATGTCAATCATTATTGTTGGTGTAGGTAAGGATCGAATGTTACTTATTTCAGCAGTCATCGTACTTTTATTTAACAATTAATGAGCTGAGTTTTGAAAGAAATCAGGATAGGTATACTGATTTAATACAGCGGTTCTCAAACTTTTTAGGCCGCGCCCCCTTTTTTAGAATTTATCAAGTCTTGTCCCCACCTCAAAAAAAACTTTCTAACAATAAGCTGGAAACGAGAATATCGGTCAGAGACCGAAGACTCATCGATCGAAAGTTATCCCAAAAACGGCGCTCTTACTCCATAGTGACACCTTGTGTCCCATCACTAATTAATTAATAACTCGATTATACAACATAATTCACCCAAAATCAATAGGCTTTTGGTCCGAGATATGATGAATGCACATGCAAAATCTGGAGCAGATTCAATCTCGCTTTCATGAGATATCGCGTGCATCTAACAGACAGACAGACAAATACCTATCAACATACTTACCGATTAAAATCATCAATAAGTAATAACAGATAAGATAGTAAGGCAAAAGTATGTTTTATTCAAACTACACATTGAAAATATGTGGATGGAACATAAATATCCAAAATAAAGAAATGAATATAACCAAAATAAGCCGGGCGAGATCAAATCCAACAAATATTTTCTTTTATTTTTATTAGCTTCACAGCCATGCATAAAATTGTCTGCGCTCCACCATTTGGAAACCACAGATCTAATATAAAGCGCACACTTTTTTATCATATATATATATATATATATATCAAAGATAGTCCGATTTGTAGATCTCCCAACTAACAGTGTGAAGTCTGACAGTGTGAAGCTGACATGAATTGTTTCAAATTTTATGTCAAATGGTATCCACTGGGAAATCTCTGTTGCAATTAAACTCAAATATGGGTTTAAGTGTCTTAGTGATTACTTAGAACTCTTCTTATTATCTATATTCTTTCTTCATTTAATTGTAAGACATTGCTTTGAGTAAATTAGCATAAAAAATGGTCATTTTCTAGAATCTTGTTTTGTAACAAACACACGAAACACCTGAATAACACTGTATTAATTGCAAGTATGACCTACAATTAGAATATATTCATATTTGAGCCAACATTTCAGGAGGTGCTGATTTTACTGAAATGAATGTATTAGATGGAGACGAAGTTAGATTGATGTCAAGACGTGGTCAGCCTTGTGCGCGAGATATTGTACAGTTTGTGCCTTTCAGGGATTTCAATAATGTGAGTTCTTGCATGTGCATGATTGGTTGATTATGTTTTATATGGTAATTGTGTTTTAAAAGGCACATGAATTTGCCTGTCCTATTTACATTTTGGTAGAATTTTCAAAATTAGGCTATATATGTGCAATGGGTTCCAGTCTTCCAAATAATTAAACCAAACCTTTGGCACCCATAAATTATGATGTTATAAATATATTAAAGCACCTGTGCCTTGTAGGCAGGTTGATGAACACCCGATTCCCCGGTTTAAACTGAGCAGGGGTGTGTAACCTTTAATACAGTGGGGCAAGATAGAAATAACTGGGTGATATTTTATATATCATAGCCTTTCTAGTGATTGCAAGCTCTAAAATTTTGGTTATTGATCTTATGACTTGCGTTTTTCGCTTTGCAAAAGCTAGCTTTTAGGGAATTGGAATGTCATAGGCATAGATAATAAATTGGACTCAGGTATGGGCTTCAGCAAAGAGATTGAAAGTACTCGCACATACCAGATTTAACTAAATTAAAAACTCGTTTCGTGGGCCCCACACCATTTAAAATAGGCACTTTCCGAGGGCCACACGATTTTTTCTTGTGGGCTGCATTTGGCCTGCGGGACTTTGGTTGCACACCCCTGCTTTAAACGATTTCTAAAAATATTTCTATTGCCTCTAAATTGAGTACAAATTACAAATCAATACTAAGTTTAACAGTATAAAATGTTAATTTTATTTTGATCAAATCATTTAATCGCTGATACAAAGGAATAATTTACTCTACGTCTTTATTTAAATTAACATAATTTATTCAAAAATTATTCATAAGTTCATAAAGTATTCGGACTACCCGCATAACCTAATGCTGGATATTTGCATGGTGCGATTATTTGAATCTTATTCTTTTTTAAATTCCTTAAATTTTCTTTTATGATATTCTATTTTTAAGGTGGGTAAGTGTAGGCTATATTATAGGCTTTGACCAAATATAAATTTCACTAAACACTAATGTAGGCTCCTCCTCATGAATTGGCAAAGTGTGTTTTGGCTGAATTACCGGATCAAGTTGTCGGTTACTTCAGAAAACGAAGCATCAAGCCCGAATTGTCATCCACTACTGGGCCTAGTGGTCCACCACCGGCCTATGCCACATAAAAAAAACTTATAGGACTGGGTAAATTCTGCCTGCCTTTGTTTGTGCATTGGAATGCTCATTGGTGCTAACCTAATTGTTACATTCTCATTCATTTTAATGGGGCACGGTTTTGTTGAATTGCACTGCACACTGGATTTAAATTCATCTGTTTTATTATGATGATAGGAACTAATAATCCTTGTTGGTTAATCATTTCATGGTCACCTTCATTAACCAAAGAAAACAAAGCACAAATATGTATACATGAACTATTTATTTAACCAAGTTATTCCAATCGAGTGTTTTTTTTTTATTAAACAAATAAATTTAGATTAAAACATTGGTCCACAGATCCAGAAAAAATAATAAACAATGAATGATGGAAAATACAATTTCTTTTTTTTACATTCGGTGTAATAATAATAATTCGGAAATTTTATCAGCGTAGGCCTAACAACTTAACGAAAATGACACACAACGGCCCACATTTTGTTCAAAGTTTGATTAAAATATAATTGTTTATATTTCTATTCAAATTAGTACCATATTTTGCATGGTGGTGAGTTAATATCTTATAATTATATGTGTGTAAAATTCAACCCATTCACTGAAACGACAATTGTGTGCAATATTCTCAAATGCAAAAGTTGATGGAACACTTGTTTTCACAAAGAAAATGCAAGCTATTTATATATTGGTGATATCAGGAGAGAAATTTACTCTTGAAGATGCGAACATTTTTTGGCAGAATTGGCCAAAGTTCCTCTTATATAATTTCGATTTTGCAGCACAATCAAACATTCATTCTTACTTTAATTCTTTGTGTTTTGTACAGCTTTTGCTAATTTATTTCAAAATTAGCAATCCGTTGATTTAGTTTTTATGTATTTGCTCCTTTTGTTATGTTATGCAGTTTTCTCTATAACAGAGGTGGGCAAAGTTTTTGAAACAGGGGCGAAAAATGTGCCCCCCTAATCTGGCGAGCCATGTAAGTGTGACATAAAAAGTTACATTTTATGAACAATATTTACAGCGTTATAAAGAAAAGGTGGGAAACAATAAGCCTCGTGCAAAAACTAAAGTTAACGGCAATCTCTACAAATTCCTTGAGATATTTTTAGCTAAAACTTTCAAATTTGATTTCAGTTTGGTTGTGGCAGCATCAGGCGGGCCAGATTGATTTACCCAGCGGGGTTTTACTTTGCCCACGTCTGCTCTTTTAGCATACTAAGTTGGTTAGCAAATTTAGTTTGTATATTTGGTTGCTATTGAGCTATTTATACTTGGCAGCTATTTTTGGATTTTCTGCAGTGTTAGTTCAATCTGACATCTGTTGTTTATTTATTAATAACATAGCAAACATCCTTTTTTTTCAGTCGCCTCCTGAGTTGTTGGCAAAAGCTGTTTTGGCAGAAGTTCCAGGACAAGTCCAAGCTTATTTCAAATATCACAACATTCATCCAACACAAAGGCAATTAGCACCAAATGCAGCAGTGAAGAGACAAGCTCCTCCTCCACCTATGTAGCATTGGTGATCGAAGACTAAGCCTCTGCCACATTCATTTCTTTGCATTTATTTTCCATTTATTCAGAGATAAGTGATATAGTAACTGGATCATTTTACATCATAATCATATACTACCTAAATTTCTTGACTTCCATTCGATTTTGATTAAAATGTTTGTACTAGCATGGTGTCGCCTTTTACTTGAAATGTTATTATCTTGAAAATTTCCGTAACAATTACCGGTACATTTGTTTTTATGCATACTTCTTTCAAATGTTCAATCATGTTTGTATGCTGAAAGTGAAAAACACTTAGTTAAATGTTTGAACCAATACAGTGACCTGAGTGCATACATCCAAATTTTGTTAATACCAGCAGAAGAATGCTAAATACAAAATCTAAATCCTAGTTGAACAGTGTTAGTGAATAGTAAATGGCGACTATCCTTATTAGTTATCATTATTACTAAAACAGCTTGTCAATGGATTTTTATCATCTGGAATACTTTGATTTCTATTATTAGCAAGGATTTTATCATTATTTTGATAATTAAGAGATTGTATCTCTTTAATGTAAGTTATCATTGTTGCCTACCTTGCGTGGTGTATCTGGTTTTGGCATTCCAATTTCTTTATTCTTGATCTACGTACTAAGTCAGGCTTATTTTATTTCTTTGTCATCTTTTGAAGTAGCCTTTTGCATTTTTATTAAGATTAGCAGATTCATGCTAGAAATTATATACTCGTCATTTTTACTTCTATTTTTATATTCTTACTTTTTTGATGGTTTTTGATTAATAATTTGATAAATCGGTGTTTCATTGTTGCTTAGAAGTAGCTTGCTATTATTGCCTTATGTTTTGCTACCGTCTTATCAAAAAGACGTGTAAAGTGATCAATTAAATTTCAGAGATTAAGTGAATTTGTGATATTCCTTTGTACTATTTTGCCCCAAATGATAATTTTCAGTCTGTACCAATAATTTGTTATTGCATAAATTAACATGTCAATAAAGTACTACTTCCGAGTCGATTAGTTTCAATATAGTTGGATACAGAAAGAAAAACATATAGTCTCAAAACACCTAGTTTTACACGAGTTGCTTATAGTAGGTTGAATCATCAAATTTTTACAATGATAAATAGGAATTCTTATCATACTCGAATGTACCAGTAGATCACCGGCGAACTCTATGGAAAATCTCTCATTCTGTAGGAGCTCTTGTTAAAAACTGTATTTTTGAGAGGCTCCAGTTTATTACCATAGTCCCAAGGTTTGGCTTTGTGCAAGAGATCGATTTACAATGCTCCGGTTAGGTGTGTGTAACATTTTCTGACAGCGAGTGGTGCAAAAAACGTGAATGACCCATCATAGATTTTCCACCAACATCTTGTTGATCTGTCTTTTTGTTGGCTGGCTGTATTTTTGACGCTCCAGAAGCGTGTACACCAATATGGAGATAAATAATTTTGTTTGCCTACTTCACATCGAGTTGTGTAAAGGGACGGAAGCCTTTATATTATATCACAGAGAATGATAATAGAGAATTCACTCGCGGGTTCAAAGGTCGTTCCACATGAGTAAAGAGGTACGGAAGTAGGAATTGCGATGTTTTTCTCAGCGCGATCTATTTCAGCGTTGGCCGTTTAGTGTCAAGATGTCGCGGGTTCGTATCCAGCCAATCCATCAGTTCAGGGTCATGATTCGGTAGTTTGCTTTCAGAATTATTAAATATGTTTCTTTACTGTATATCCTGAGAGTGTAATATTACAGAACCTGTGTTATTAATTTATTTATTCATGTGCTTGCTTTGGGTGGTAACCGACTCAGATGACTGTTAATGGTCGTATCGTTACCACCCTGTCATCTACCGAAATCTAATTTTACTCATTTTGCTATCATATATATATTGTATGTGTTTTCTGGTTTGACGAAACAATAAATTCTCTCTCTCTCTCTCTATCAATATTGTATTGGCCTCTGCGATTGAAAACCACTGTATTTTACTCTATTTTTATTGGACTGCTATCTTACCATTTATTCTCATACTAAATCGATGCTAAAACCGTTATCTGTCTGAAATCAGCCACATAGCCTAATTAGTGAGAAAAAAAAGGAGTGTTGATTAATTAAAAGTCAAAAGCATTACCACGTTTAGATTGTCAATTTGCACAATCTCTGTAATTAATTATTTTTCACATACCCAGCCTATCTCTAGATTATTACTCAGTAACTTATAAGTTATCTTACTTACTGTTATTCATCTGTAATGGCTACTAACGAGATACATGGAATTGTTGAGTTCCTTTTCGAGGATTTCAATAAAATCGTAGAATTTCCTCATTCGAAAGCATCAACACAAGTAAAAAATAGAAGAACTCCGGAAGTTTCCGATGATCAAGTTATAAAATTAGTCAATAACGTAAGATCCGACTTAGAGCTAACATTTGAAGGCTTGAATATTATAAAAGCCCTCATGCAAGTCTTTGCCAGAGAGAAAGGAGCTGACCAATTCATGCTAAAATTCTCTCAATGCTCACACCTCTCGCCAAAGATGTTCGCTGGGCATACGGAAAATTTTTTTACAGCGAAAGCCATGTTGGAAATAACCAACTACATTCTCAAGCCACTGGATGACAATGTAACATTTGCCACCCCGAAGAATTTATTTTGCGAACAGGTCGACAGTTATGAAAAAGGCATAATTGAGTACATTGCAGGATATACCCTGAAAAAAGGGTATATTAAATTTGCAGAATCAGCAAAAGCCCTGGACTGTCTCTGTGCAAAAAGGCCCTCCCATTCAACAATCCCATTACTGCAGTTCCCGGAGGGAAAGCTAAATTATCCAACTCAAGCATACTTGTTACTATTAGAAGGGGCTTACCAAAAAGTAGCGCAGGAATGTGCTAAACAGCCACATCTTATTTGCAGGAATTGAAAATAAGTTAGAAGAGTCTCAAAACTTTGATACCAATGACATGCTACCCTATTGCAATGGACACAAAGAAAGTGTCAAGATAGCAAGATATGTAACAAGTTTATTTATAAGAGTGCTTTCACATGCATATGCAAGAATGTTGTTTTACAAATTATTCAAAAAGAGGGCCCCGGGGTCTGGTGTCTGTTCTAGAGGTACTAAACCAGATTTGGCAAGAATCAGCAACAGTCATATTTTCAATTAATTTTTTTTAGTAACTGCTAAAATAAAAAGCTTGAGGTACTTGATTGAGTCTATTGTTTAATTATTGTATGGGCCGGGTTATCTCAGTGTTTCTCTTATGTACCAAACAAAAAGCACCCAATTAAATTTGATTCGACTAAAATACACAAAGTCTCAAATACACCAGGCAATAAACTGCATCATCCACTTCAATCTTCTGCCATCCAAACTTGTTATTTGATTGCCATGCTATTATAAAACAGCACTAATAAGTTTCCGAGCAGGCTGTGAAGTCCAGTAAATTTAGACCATAATTCAAATTTGACGAAGAGTTCGAAACAGGCTACAACAAACCAAACTTTTACAAAAACTTTATTGAGTCTTACTGAATTTAATTATCTATTGAAAATACTCTAGTCAATTCAATGCTTAGTTTTTTAGAAAAATTTGAATGGGATATTACGATAAAAATTTGACTCTGATTAATTCAACCAAATTTTGCGCACAGCTACGATATAAAAAAATGTTGGACTTCCGACTCCAAAGCCTTGTGTGTATGGTCAAATGTTTCGAACAAAAGACCAATATTGATTTTACGGCAACAATCCACGATATTATAAGAGAAAAAGCATAATCTGCATATTCTAAATATCGTAAGTCATGATTGCAGCCGAAATTATGCTAATGTTCATTTTTTTGATGGCAATGGATGTTCACAGTCTGACCTCTTGACAAAATTGTTCGCAGATGACACCGGTCTTCTGGACAGTGCGAAATCTGTGTTGACCTTAGAAAAACATGTAAATATCGAGATGGCAAAGGTATTCGAATGGATGATTAGCAACAAGCTAACAATCAATATTAATAAATCTAAAATTGTTCATATATGCCCTAAACAACGTCATCAAGTCACCGCAATTTCTATTAACATCAATGGAACAGAGATAGAATCTGTCCCTTCTTACAAATATCTAGGACTAAATATAGATAACTGCTTACGTTGGGATGTCCATGTTAATGATATTCGTAAAAAACTTTCTCGAACTGTAGGTATGTTAGGTAAACTTCAACACTATATAGATACAGCAACCCTTAAATTGGTATATTTCTCACTTTTTCAAACATATATCCAATATGCTATTGTAGCTTGGGGATCCGCATCTCAATCAATTTTGCATCGAATTAATGTACTTCAGAACAGGGCGGTTAAAATCCTTTATCGTTCGTCTGCTCGCATAAATCTTAACATAATTTATAACAAAATTAATGTTTTAAAGCTTGCAGATATTTATAAATTAGAGATCTGCAAGCTTATGCACAAATATCACAACCATTGTCTACCAAGTGCTTTTGATGGTTATTTTATACGACAAAGTACTATACACACACATAACACAAGATCAGCCTCCACACACTCTTTTTATTTACGTCGTTTGTCACATTCCATAACCCAAAATTGCCTAAAGTACACTGGAGCAAAAATGTGGAACAATTTACCAAGTGAGTTAAAAAGCATGTCCCACCAGATATTCAAATCAAATCTAAAAAGACATTTAGTGTCTCAATATATACTTTAGGATGGACAAAAACTATTAATTGTGCTATGTTACATGAAAAAGTATTACTAATTATGTTTCATATTTTAGTATTAGTTAACATCAACTTACGGTACCGGTACCAGTTTAAGCAATGGAGTATTCCTATCACAGTGCTTCCTATATTCAGATATTTCTATCATTGAAGGACTCCATAGTCTAGTGATTTTATACCAACATATATTTTCACCTCAACAAATGTCAATATTGTTTTTTCATTGTATTCTTATCACAGTCTGACAGTATCATATCATTTATATTTGTTCCTAATATTTTTCTTGTTAGCTTACAAGCAGTACGGTACCGGTACTGAGATAACGCGTCAGGACACCAATGGTGAATATTTATTTCAACATCCAGCGTGCTAATTTCACTTTATTTATTTACCTGATCGGTGTCCATTGCTATATCGCTTCATAGCACAACCACGTTGTGGTCAGGTCACCTTCAAAATTCCCCAGTTATTCTACAGAACAACATTTCGCTACAGCTAGGTCTATGCAAACGGGAAATCCCCCGTTATCGCTGCTATTATGGCACATTTAATGCACGGTAATTTTTAGTAATAATATATAACAATTGCAATTAGTTAGCTCTCTAGTAAAATTTATATGGTATCTATTTGTTGAAACTCTTCTCCCCGATCTGTCAAACTAGGTGTTAGAACCTTGGGTGTCGCAGCTCGATAACCAGTTTTGGTTCCCCGCGGCTTCCCTTCCCCAGTAATTTAAATATCATTTTTTCTATATATTTTTGCATGTGTTTCTTGTTTTTTACTGGTTGGAAAAAATAAACTTGACTTGACTTGACTTGACACATATGTCTGTCCAGGCATTCGCTTTCCCATAGGTTGTATTACCACCTTTGACCTTCTTGATGATCTTACTTTGCGAAATTTGGGTTATTCCATAGAATACTTGAGATATGTCTGGATTGCTTGATCTAGATCCAAGTTGTCTCTATGAATGTGATGCTGCGGATTAGATATATACATGGCTAGATAGATACCCATACAGTTCAGCCCCCCAAAAAATCTCACCAAATTTCCGAAGAAAGCTTCCAAAACATCCTGATTAAAGCAGTGCAAAGACACATATTCCAAACCATTTGCCAGAAGGTAATTTCACATCTCTATGAAATTGTGTGTGGTGAATTTCAGTCCCTCTAAGGTTGGGCGAGCCAGAAAACTCTTTTCATCTCCACCATGCTCATTCTATAATTGTTTTCAAGAATAAATAATGCATGAAAATAACAATAGCCAACCCCAAAATGACATCTCTCTTTTACAATGTTAGGGCATAATGAATACAATATAATCTTCAAATGCTATGGTTGTAGATCTTTTTAGAGATTGTGATCATATTGAATAAAATCGCACAAAAAATACAACTCACTTCCCACTCCAACAGTGAACCTATGAAGTCATTCTTCAACCAAGACAGCCTATTATCGTCGACGCATCGTATGGGGCAATTACAGGAACAGTTGACAATTTCATACCATCTGAATGGACGATACATGCATAACTGACACAAAAATAGGGAATTTTTTTTCTTTTAAAAAATGACCGACTTACTTTGCAAACATCAAAACAAATTTGGCAGTTCCATTCGTCCCATTCATTGATTTTAAACATTGGCCGACGTTCCAGCTCAGCACATCAGTTGCAAGATTGACTTTCATCTGAAAATAAAAAAGATTTTCCCAAATCACTCTGTATTAAAAAAAATTAGTTATTGAAAATCCTGTTACCACAGTCAAGGGCATTGGCAGCGAATCAAAAATTTTAGTTGAAATAAGTCCATTTCAGGGATTTCATCAGCGTGTCGTGCGGCCAAACCAACACAATTAGACTATTAGCTTACCTTACTATATGGTGTTAACTCTACATGTGATGGACTCAGTCTGGTATGGCCAAGGACCTGAACAGATTCCTGCATATAAAGATCTTTAATATGCCTCCACACAATGTCCTGGCCACCTCGGCGCATATGCTTCTTCCCACCAACTTTTGATGCATATAACGAGTTTCGAACAGTCTGAACAAATGAAAAAAAGACTGTTGAAAATTAACGCATCATGGTAAACATTATACAATGCCATTTGCCCATTTCTTTTATTACCTTGATCAAATGTGATGGATCAGAACATAGGTATATGTTCCTGTCAGAGTCGCATATATTAGGAGCAAACAATACACCATCACAAGGCAATTCCAAGTTGCCACTTAAAAGTTGGAAAAAGCGGCGGTTGGTACTGTGACCATCTGCGATTACAGCAAGGATCTTTACGCTTCGGCTCTCACATTCAATTAAAAGTTCCCAAAACACCCGACAAAGCTTGGAGGCTGGGGAGTTACGGGTTGCATACCACGCCAAAGGAATCGACAGATCTCGCTTCACGGTTCTAACGTAGAATACTGAAGAAACATGTAGAACATTAATACTGCGTTACATAAAAAGTCTACCGTAGTAAAACCCCAGTAACAACTTACCTAAAATGTGTGAAGCAAGCTGGTCATTATTGCCATTTCTTTGTCCACGAAACCAATCAATTTGCCGTTACGACAGACCAGATTTTCTCTAACTGTATCAGAGATTCATATATATGACAATGATGTAAGATTGTAAATAAAAATTTAAGTGAGCTTACCCTTCATCTCACCGAGAGCAACAAATCCAATCAATTAACCCTTGTCTTTGATGACTCTCTCCATTTCTTTCAATGCCAGTTTGTTAATCCCAGATTGTGGTGGAATGACATTTCTGCAAAAATAAAAAATAAATCAGCAATCGCAAGTCCCTGACCAATGTATGATATAATAAGTAGACAGATAATAGACAAAATATTTTTTTTAAATAGACTGAAAGAAAACAACATGGCCGAATGGTTATCAAAGTTAATTTAAATTCACCATAGTACACCCCAACAATTGTCAGAAGCATTACATTTACCTGTAGCGATTCAAAGTGCTTGGGGAAGGGAGAGTCAGCACCTGACTTGTTCGCAGATGATCATAGGCAGAAGGCGATCTGCAATAGAGTTCCATAGCCCAACGAATCACATCTGGATGGTACCGACGTGAAGAGGGGTGAGCATTGGAGTTGGCAAGCTGCTGACCAAAAAACATTTGCTGCCAAGTATTCAAGATGGAACTTTCAGAAGCGAAAGTGGCCTGTGAAAATATTCACAAGTCAGTCATACAATTAATCTCTTGAGTCTAGTACATTAAAAATTATTTGATCGTGAAATGAAACAAAAAGTAAACATGACCTTGATCATATCATGCACAGTATCATCAACTTGCAACATGACCTGGCTTGGATGGTGTTCTTCCTCGTCATTTTTGAACTGTTCTGACATGCAGCTGCTGCACATTGGGCATCCAATTGACACATCCACTAAAAATATCCTGCAATCATATATATGCTCTCGAGACAGTCGAACAGCGATTTTTTACTAACATACCAATTGTGCTACATGATGTTGACCGATATATATTTTTGATATTAATTTTGTCACCTCCCCACGACAAAACTGGGTGAACCAATGTACTGCCATCCCGCCGATCAATACCGCAACACAACTCCAATTTGCCTAATTTGTCTTAAATGGATAACACAAATTTGAGTTACAGAATAAAACAAAGGTGAACTTGTCAAAAGAAAATGTATACCTAAAACAGAATTCAGAGTATCACATCTGTCAAATCCTAGCTTTGCAATCTCGACTTTCCAGCCAGAAAAATGAGCACTTTGCATTGCACCATCTTCTCCATACTCAACTCTTTTTTCATCATTGTGTAAAATTATTTCAGTTTGTTTTAGATTGATAAGTTGTTAGATACAATTTGGTATGTCATATGGCTCATGGGTATATTTGTGATTTGGTATTTGCAATTTATCTTAGCTATTTACTCTGTACAATCCTGTAGCCTCCTAGTATGAGTTTTAATATTCTGCTATCTAAAAACGTGCGCTACAATGAAAAACTGCTGAACTTACAATTCATGCTGTCAAACTCAATTACTACTCAAATGACACAGCAACAAAATAATTGAAAACTAACATGTTATCCTATTCTCTGCAAGTTGAAAACCAAACTATAATTGATAACTTCTGTTTAAAAACAACTACCTTATACTAGGCACGCAGTAATCATCCTTTCTCATCTCTGCAATAAATTTTCCTCGGTGCTCATACAAAGCCCACTTATCTGTATAAAAAGTTCAATCAAAATTTGCTTAACAAGCAAAAAAAAATTCTACAGATGCATACCTTTCATAGATTGCGACAAGTATGAAGTGGCACTGACCAAACTCCTAGTAGATCGATATCGAATTTTTTCCGGCAGTGGTTCACGCACAGCTGGGAGAGGTCTTGTTTTTTTCCTGGTACACAGCTGAACTCCTGGGAATATTTCTGCATGGAACTGCTCCGAGTCTTAAAGAGCTTTTTTTCCGATGCCGAAGTATATCGGTTCCCAGGAAAAGGTCTTCACATATTGAGGCCCTAAATATAAAAAGGTAAAGTATATTGGTATAACAATATGAAGATGTCAAAAGCTAGCTATGGTCATTTTGTGCAAAACTTGAATTAAATGCAAAACAAATTAGATGGCTTGGTAGGCTTAGCAAATTATAACGATAAATATACGATTGGAAAAATTAACAAATATTCCGGGTTTCTGATAATCCACACAGCAGAATTTTTGAACGCAATTACTCAAATATACTATTATAGGCTGTATAAATTTGTTTATATGTTTAGTATGCCTAGATAAGTATATTACGTTTCTTTGTGCAGCATAGCCTTGATGTTATCTCCTCTGCTACTGTCTCTCATCGCCAATAAAAAATTGGACAACCCCTCCCGGTGTTTCCTTTCCTGAGGAGTCTTTGCCAGATCGGGCCGAAGAACAGAAAATAGTGTTTTTACAGACTGTCCTGCTTTCCTAGACTTGACATAGGAGTAGCTGCATCCCGGCACTGCACAATGCGTTCCAGCTGGCATAGTAAAAAAATATTTAAATCACTTAATATATATATCTGTATATAACAATACTCACGTATCGATACCACAAATACTTGGTTTGCTTCTCCAAACTGTGTTCTCTCTTCACATAAGTTGAAATAAAGGATTCCTGTGCAAGTACGGTACCTACGATTAGAACTATATGTACCGGTAGATAGATTAGAGCTAAGTTGTCTACAATACTGTGGTACGGGCCTGAAAGCAAAATTACCGAAAATGAAATAGCAATATCTGAATAATATTATTGCTACTGCTGTCAGTTCAGCAGTTACCTTACCGGTGCCAGGTTATCGTACCGTGTTAGGTCAAGTTCACAGTCTGTGACATAAATATCGCATCGAAACGAAAGCTAGCGTGATTTTTAGAGCTAATCTACTCATATATATATATACGAAGCGTTACAAAATAACTTAAAAATGCCCGCAGCTTGGGGCAACAAAAAAACTTCGGTCAAAATATTTGGCGGCAAAGTTAAGCGCTGAGAAGGTCATACCTCTTTACTCATGCGGAACTATGACGTCACACAGAGGTGGTATCTCTATGTTGACCCTCTATAATTATATAGAGCAGGGGTCGGGAACCCATGGCTCGCGAGCCATATATGGCTCTTTTGATGACGGCATATGGCTCCCAGAAAAATCTATTATTCTAAGATTAAGCTTACTATTGTTACTGAACTTCAAACTATTTTATAGCCAAATTTGGCAAAAAATTCCCAATACGTTTGACAACGCGGGCCCAGCGCATGTCTATGTTATGCAAGAGAATTACCAGACAGGCATTGTGACAAAACATGGGGATTCTGGAACATATATTGTGACATCACAAAGCGATAGAGTTTTAAAATACTACGGAGATGCCTAAACGAAAAAGGGTGATGAGTATCGTAGATTTCAACTTGGGCTGCATGTGAGCAACCGTTCAAGGCCCGCAGCGACAACATGCAGCATCAGAAGTCACATTAAATGTATGTGTTGACTTTTGAGTAAACGTTTCAGGCCTGATTAAGTGAAGAAATGTGATATGGCTCGCACGGAAATGCAATTGAAAATATGTATATTTTAGGGCTCTCTTGACCAAAAAGGTTCCCGACCCCTGCTATAGAGTGTAGAGTAGACGGTGTATATTCACCCACCAACTTTTTGTTGGCCGGCTATATTTTTGGCGCTTCGAAAGTGTGTGTACACTACCAATATGGAGGTAAATAATTTTGTTTGCCTACTTCTTATCGAGTTGTATAAAGGGACGGAGGCATATAGACTGGGTATATTCACTTGGCTAACACAGACAGTTCCCGAACTGGTAATAAAACTAAAATAAAGTAAATCGGAATCAAAATATGGCCTAACCTTGTTACACACACTACGGAAGTAGCGTATTTTATTTTTATTTGTGTATGCTTCATTGCATTCGTCATAAATTATAATGAAAAGACAAGGTAGTCGAAAAATCAACATACTTATTCAGAGACAAAATGCGCCGTCGGCGTTATCAACTCATTTGCGCCCTCTTGTCACATATCGCTATGGTAACATAATGCTCATATAGTGATTGTAAACAAATGGATGGCTGTACAGTGTTAGATATGTTTACTTACTTACCACTGACCTGTTTAAAGCATAGCAGGTATGCAGTGTAGACAAACCCATAAAACAATGAAAGTGAATAGTCCACCTTGTTGCTAAATAATATTTTGATCAGGTAAATATTTGTGAGACTAGTTGAAGTTGGAGACATGAATTTAAAAAAGTTCTTGGGTGGTTCACGTAGCCATATGTTTAAGTCGTCTTATCGACTTTCCTCTCCCCCAGGATAAATATGTATGTTCAATTGCAGTTTCAAAAGTCATAAAGAACCGTACCAGTAGCAAATAATACCAGTATGTCTGAATGTGGTTGACGGCAGCTGTCGACGATTTTTCACATGACAGTTTATGTTACTAATTAATGGTTTCAGATTTCCCTGCCACTTGCTTATATACAGTGAGATTATGCTGACAATCAACTTTTCCAGTACACATGCGATTATGGCAGTATGGTGTTGCATTAGATTTGACTCGTGTTCTATTTTTTCCCAACCTTGAAATTTCGTTTTAACAATTATGACACATGTTATAATTTGGACATTTAATGTCAACTATTTTATATCAAATGTTAAATATTCTATCTGATGATTTTTAGTATATATCATAGTTATTTCCTCGTTTCAACAACCAAGAATTTATATGATTGTAAAATGTAATACATTGAATTAAAATATTCATTATTTTTGTTCAGTTGCTTAAAAAACCAAACAAAACTATACTCAGCATCATGTCAAGCTGTTTGAACATAGTTGTTGAGGAAGAACAAGTTGTTCAAACTGTTGATGAAGTCGCTTTAATTGTAAGCGGAATCGTAGGTGTCATTGTTGGTGCCATCATTGGTGTGATTGTCTTTAAATGCTTTTTATCGAAGAAACTTGGAATTCATTCCCATCATACTGTTAGTGTGGAAGCTTCAGATAAAATACATACAGAACAGCAAGAAACTTCATTGGTTTACGAAAACATGACTGCGAATGCAATTGCTAAGAAACCCAAGGCAAAGAGAGATAGCTATGATGAGAAAACAAGTCACCGCAAGAAATTTTTTGTTCTTGATGACTTTGTTTCTGATATGACTTGGGACAAAATGGTTCTTGAACTTGGAAAACAAGAACTTTTCGAAATTATGCAGTTGGAATTATCTTTATGGGAGGAGAGGCACACTTGTTTACTGCAATGGTATCGTTGTATGCTCAATGATTTTCTTGTAAGAAAATATATAAATGATTCACAATATCAAGATATTCTAATGATCGAAAATAGGGCTTTGTCGAATGCTTATTCAAAGATGAAATCTGATTACGAGGCTCATATTAATCAAATGGATGATTTTCAAGGACAGTCATTGATGGATCCCTTCATCCCACTTCAAGAAGGATATACAAACATCATAAAAAATATGGTTATCATATATCGAGAAAGCCCAAAACGATTTGTGAAAAGTATATCTCACTATGTTGATAAAGCAAGTACAGAAGAGATTCAATACAATTTGATGATTTATATTGATGAAATAGAAGGAAATTTTAGAGAAAATCAAGACGAAGTCATAGAATCAATCCATGCACTTTTTCAGGAATTTGGCACCATAGTTCGTGAATTGGTAGTTGCTCTAATATGTGAATGTGAATTAAATAGACTATTGAGCATGACTTGCAACAATTCTCTTGAAAAGCTTGTGAAAACAGGCCGTATTTCATCAGTAACAAAGGAAAAAGTTAAAGATTCTCTTCCCGATGATTTCAATGTTAGTGCATTAGAAGTAAAAGAGGTATTTTCACAAATGCATCCAAACATCCTTGCTCATTATGAGACAAGCTTGCAACAACATGAAGATAGCAGTAATACAGCTATTCAAAATATTCTATACAGTTACACAAACCAAACAAGTTCTGAAGGTTTTGTTGGAAATTATTTGTCAACTACCTGTGAGCAGAAACTCAGAAGACTGATGCTTCTCAAGGAACTGGCCAAGAATGAGAACTCAGGAATTGCAAACAAATTTGCCAAGCTATCCGAATTACAAGACGAAAAAAGGAATGATATTCTTCTAACATTCTGTAAACTTCTTGAGGAAAGTGATGCCTTAAGTGAATCTGAACTTCATCAAATGACGAATGAGTTCAGAAAAAGATTAGAGGCCTCTCGTGATAAAGTATTAGGATTGTGCAAGCGAAATATAACAGAATTATGGAAACGTTATGACAGTCACTGCATGTTGGAACAAGAAGAAGAAAATTGTGTTGACGCTAGTATCTTACAAGATGCTGTAACAGATGACCTATTAGCTCTAGAAAGATTTTTGTCTGTCCAAATCTCGTTGTCAAATGAAGATGGGCACGCTATTATACAAGAGCGAGAGAGTTTATTCTTGTTGTTGATTAATCAAATAAACTTATTGCGAGCTAAGTGGTTTCACATAATTGAAAATGACCTAGCAAAGTGTCAAGCATTCTTACTAATGAAGAAAAGTACAAGCCTAGTGAATGAAAATATGAAGGAAGTTCTCGAAATCATTGAACGTTTATGGAATGAACGAAACATGATGCGTAATTATATAAAAGAAACAGCATCTGTTACATGTATAAAGTCAATATTAACTATATCTAGTGAAGAAATGTGTAAAATAATATCTCACAAGCTCGTGTCAAACTTGATTCATGAGCAGCTATCAAAGCAAGACGAAACTTTCATTTTTGACTCAGCAAAGCATAACATTATTGAAGGTATTACAAAGAAGAACACATTGTTAAATAGTGCTACCATTGCCCAAGATCATGTTGATGAAGTAGCAAGAGTAATACAAGAAGAAATTAACAGACATGATATGGCTACTTCAATGGTCGAAGGAGATGTTAGAGCCACACACTTAAAAAGACAGGGACGCTTAAAGATCAAAGCACAGCGGATTGCACAACATTCACCGTCATCCAGTAGTATGGCATATGATATCCAGCCTCTTCTCGAGCAAATATTACTACAATATCAAGTTCTTAGAGCTGCTGATTCAGTAGAGAATGAAAGCTCACAGCAAGCTTTGATCGAAAGAATGAATCTTGACAAATCAACATCGAAAACATTATCTGATATATCTAAAGACTCAGAGACTTTTTTACTTTGCAAACTTGGTGTTATTTCTGGACTCACAAAATCAGAATTTACTGCTTGCATCAATAAGGCTAAAAAAGAAACTGGCTTAGCAGAAACTGGAAAATCTGTAGCACAAAAGTTTCAGAAATTATGGAGAGATGCTGTCACTTACATTAACAGCATATCCTACTAAATTAGTTCATGGTTGCTCTGAGACTATGCAAGATTTGTTAACTACTTGTTATGATTCAAGTTGGGAAAAAATGATCTTGTGCACAGCTGAATACCAGCCTATTTTTCACTTCTTCATCTTTGAGGCTCAGTTAGATAAGCAGTATATTTATTATCATGTTTATATTTCAATTTTCAATACACATTCAATTTCTTTTGTTTGTTTGGGTTAAAATCTCATTTTCATAAATAGCATATTAAATACATCGCCTTCTGCGCCAGGACTACGAGTGAATTTGCCAAAGCATTAATAAAAGTACATACAGTCAAAACATTTCATATTTTTAAATTAATTTGTGTGACTGAAGGAATAATGTAATAAACATTTGATTGATCGTCATTTAAAAGTACCTACATATTGTAAATAATTATGTTGTTATATTTCTTTCAAAAACTGACCTGCTCAATTGACTTGAGCGTGACTATCGAGAAAAAATTAATTTGTAGTATTATTGTGTATGATCATTTCTACTATTTTGCACAAATATTTATAGCTTATTATTATTTTAATAAAAAGTATCATCAATCTTCTATTATATTTTTTGCAATTACTATGTAATGAGTACTACAATTGGGTGATGGGAATATGCACCCAGTTCATGTGGACAAAATCTCTGCGCAAGACGACATATAGGTATCTTGAAAATTATATAGTCATCGCCTCCAGACTCCATTTAGATTTCCGGGCCCTTGCTTAATGTTTAATATTAGATTATTTATAGCAGATTCAAAAAATAATAATGGTCCGCACCGAATTGATAATGGTTGAAAAGGCCAATCCTCGCATTAAACAGATCATAGTTGTTGTGTGATAATGATTGTGAAAAACGACAGGAAATTTACTTCAACCAATGACATTAAACAACATGATGCGCAACTCCGGCATTTTTGTCCGAAGATCGTATTCGATAGCACGCTCCAATGCACATACTTGACGAGACGAAAACGAGCGGATGTGTGCTGCTTTCAAGGCGTAGCACGAATGGTGTTTGTGCCTGCTTTGACAGTTGTTGTCGATTTTAATGATATTTTTGAAAGTTGGGGTAAAAAGAAATCGGTAAAAGGTAAGGTGAATACTATTGTTGTATATCACACCCGGGCATCGCACTGTTAAGTACATGTGGGAAAGCCAGCCTTTGTCAAATACTACGAAGTTATTAATTCAGTACGGTACGTAGTTGCCCATTTGCCGAAATTACATATTTACTTACCCCTTATGGTTTCAAATAGTTCATGCACCTCCAGTTAGATTTTTTTAATCAGTGAGGATATATACTCATCGTTGATTGCTGCTCATTGTAACATACTATTGCGCATTCACTTTTATTTGCGTATTGAATCAAAGTGTTAACAAGTTCACCTAACATTTCACTCATACCGGTCTATATTGTACAGTCTGATTTCTCAAGTATTTGGAGCCACGAATGCTTGTAATTTTCTGACTAAACCCTTTTATTAGTTGGTTTATATACCAAATTCAGTAAAATATTTTTTACATAAAACATGAGATATTGGATTTATTAGCTTTTCCATTCTAAATCATATAGACTGCTTTATTTATTCTTAACGAAAATTAATAAATCTCCTCTCTTTCTTCAGATGTGAAAGTTGTGGACAAACCTGTCTAAGCATTGTGAGACTCTTGCAGTACAAGAGGGAATAGCAGAAATAGTGAGTATATCAATCAAGAAATTAAGCCGACATAAAGCAAAACTTTCAACTATTCGTCTAATCTCAATTTCCTATTATTTATTCACAGGACAACTATAGCGGACGGGAAGATATCAGAAGTCTGGCGACATATCAGTGACAGTGTGATTCCAAGAAATATAATGTTTGCAATAGAAAAACAACCTATGGAGGCATGCAAAGACATTTGACCCTCCGGTAGAGTTGTGTATGGCCCCCACATCCTGCAGGGCTTGAGGAAAATAACTAAAAAGTCCAAAGCGTAAGATTGCATAAGCGGTCTTATTTGTAAAAAGGCACAAAACACGCCAGACATACTTAAAACAGCTTTGGAAATGAGGATTACGGGTACCTCACTGCACCTGTGTTATATTTGGTTCATCAACTTTTGGTAGTACTATAGAAGAAATTCCGGAAGGGGTATAATCATCATTCATGATAAAATACTATCATATATTTTTTGAACAACTTCAATCTAGGCCAGGGATCTCAAACTCGCGGCCCCAGAGAACTCCCAGTGCGGCCCTCGAACGCTTAACAATAATTGTAATAGTATTTTGGAAGTTTTTTTTTTTATCTAAATGTAATAGATTTTTCAAACCTTCTAAAGTGAAATTGATTATTCACACAGAAAACAATTTACTGAAAGTAGTTTTGGAATGTTAATTTTTTTTGTCCACATTTTGGCCCAATTAAGAATACACATCAAGCTAGCAAAAGAATACTTGAATAAAACACTTGAGTAATTAAATTAAACGCAAAGTACATGAAGAAGGTGGCATTTTCGAAGAAAATTGGAGTTGTAACATTTCTGCTCTTCACAAAATTCTGAAGCACATTGTTTAATTTGTCATATTTCCATCAATACAATCAAAAAACACAATAAGCTCAGCAGTCAATATGACAAATTCGAAGACCAACTTCGAACAGAAAATTTCCATGTGTTTGTATATTAATATAATTATACAACGACTTAGTTACTAAAAATCAATATCAATAATAATTCAAGCAATTCTATGCCACGCAATGTAGTGCGAAATGTCTTGTCGAAAAAATCTGTCATTTGTTTTTTTACTGATCTATACATGAAATGATAAAAGTAACTTTTTTGCATTACTGGAATTAATTAAACATTCGTAAAGATCCAGATAAACCCATGATCATGTGGCCTCGTTAGTTAGAGTTGGTACTATAAAATCATTTCAGACTGGCCTTAGTATGCTGGTGACACAAAAAGGATGCCAAACGCCAGGACAAATGTAATTATTAAAACATTGAGTTTATACTGTAGTATTTTTGTTAATTTTAGGTTCATATATTTAGATTAAGTTATTTTTAGTGTATGTATTATTCTTTCCTTAATCAAAGCTTGTTCAAAAATGATTTTGATGGTTGTACATAGAATTTTACGATTTTTTATAATAAATACTGTAACTTGCAAATGTTGCAATAATAGTGGAATGCAAATATTAATATGTAATTGCATTTGAAATTGAAGAAAATAATAAAACTTAATCCAACTGCTTAGTTTGGTTGTATGTCACAAACTAAAACTATCTTAAAAATATCTTTTAAGTATACATTATCAAAAACTGTTTGCGTCTCTTTTTACAATTTTCAAAATGCAATGCGCCTCTCGAAAACCCATGAGTTTGACACCACTGATCTATTCTAGACGATTCAAGCATTGCTATGGGAAATTATATCACTTCAATTAAATTGAAATAATCTCGCTATATTGAATACAAAATCGTTGCTATCATAAAGGTAAACCAATTCAGCCACTCGAAATATATTGGCCTTCACAAAGCAATGGAGGCAAAATTGAGAGTTCTTGAGCTATGAACATTTGTTCTTTTCTTTGTCTTGAACTTTTCATACTCCACAGCCCCTATTAATTTTTTTAATTTTAATTACCATGTGATGGTCATACATATCTTTAACTTGTATTTTCTTTCATGATGTATTATCTCAATGTGTCAAACTATTAATTAGTGTGCATATTTTGCTTCCAGATGACATAAATGTATTGTCATGTTTATTACCTCAGCTTGGAGTATTGACAAGAAAAAGGTGCCAGTAAATTAGGTAAAAAAATTTTCAACTCATTGTTATAATCAGAATTCACAATCAATAGGAATTATAAACAGCCAACAATCAGTGAGAATTATATGCGAAATCCCTCAGAATAAATTTGTCTAAAATCGGAGAAAGGCAAAAAATATAGGTAGTTTCCATCCACACAAGCATTTCAAGAAGACTTGCTCGAGCCAAACTAAATGAGCATCGTCAGGTGATCGGTAAGGCTGCAAGTTGAATTCAGCCCTGCAACCTCCTGCATAGAAGATAATATTAATTAGTGGGCTATGAGCTAAATTCCTAAATTTAAACAAACCTATCTACGATGCATTATGTACCAGCAATGTTACCTACGATTAACTGAATATGTAATACGTCTAATAAATTCACCTACAAAAGCAAGTTCGATAGGTGCAAACTTTGTGTTATGGAATTGTATCGCAGCACAGTTTTGTATGACACCCTCTTTAAATGAAATTTCAATGATTAAGCGCAAACATTAAAATTACTAACTTTGAACTTTGTCATTATCTGCAAAATGTTCCACACAAATCTTTCCGCTATCGCGTTTGTAATCTTCTCTGATAAAAAAAAACGTCTATGATGTCCAGAATTGCTCTTTACAGCTTGCCTGTTATTCCTGCTTTCCAAGTAAGCAAAACTTCTTAGATATAGAGATTGTTTTGTTTCGTTACAGGCGCAAAAAGGCAGGTACTACACGTAAAAAAGACGCCGAGTAGCAAAAGCGAGCGGAAAACGGACGCGAAAGGCGACGAGAAATATGTGCATTGGAGCGTATCATGAAATATAATGTTTCGCCTGTAGTCTTATGGAGTGACGTCAGAGTTGCCTATCATGTTGTTTAATGTCATTGCTTCAACTTACGCGCATACCTACCAGTGTATTTGTCAATCAGGAGCGGCCGCCGGAATCGCGTGTGGTCACAAAAGGAACTTATGAACCATAAAAAAAAATGAAAGCTACTAAATAATTACCCGCGCTCGTATCACTTGTTTTGTGTGTAGTGTTAACGAAATCTCTGAAAAAAATCATTTTTTGTAATAAATATACAATATCGAATTCAATCGAGTCGAAGTGATGATATACTGCTAATACATACATAAGTTGTTATTGTAGAGAATGGGGGCCTGTTATGTCTTTAATAATAATTTCGAAATCATATTCGATCCGCCAGGATCTGGAATCGCCGGATTCAAAAGCTTAAACCAGTCCCTGATGTTTTTTATAAATTTATTTCTGATATTCGAAACAATGAGAAATATATAGCAATAAAAAATGGTAAAATCCTGATACACTACTATTTATATCCATGTTTTTATTTTATAAAATCCAAAAACGAAAAGGAGCTATCACGTGACTCCGGGATTCCCCAAAAAATGATCACAAAAGTTAACCGCGCTCGCACTTTGTGTGATAGATAAGGATTAGGATCTAGCTTTGATTAGCCCTTTCTATTATAATATGCGCAGGGAGGTTATAAATCACTAAAATTAACACTAAATCACTAAAATTATACTTAGAACATAATATGTAGTACTTTGGCTCCTCTAACATGAGGCAAGACAATTCAGAAACAGGCAAACAAAACAGTTTAACAAAGAGTGAATGAGGTCTAAGCATCGGCTACAAACACTGAAACATATAAACTTGACATATTCAGGATTACCTCCAAGTGCATTCACCAATACCAATAAATACCTTCAACGCAGCGAAACCCTCCGGCCTTTACTCTAATTTCTGATGTAAAAAAACAAATATATAAGTACCAGTATGGCAGTATGGTGTATGGGGATGTCTTATATTTTCATTTATCAAAAACAAAATTACAATGTAATAAATTATGGGGTTTTCAAATATACAAAATATGAAAACCGATATCCATTTACTTATAAATAACACGTTTTTATTCATAACAACTGCAAAAAATAGATTATCAATCATTTAAACGTGTAGAAGAGATTTCTTGATATCAACTAGGTAAAAAAAAATTCGTCATTCCTCTTATGACAATCACAAAATTACGTTTTTGGCATTTTCACTTACCTCTTAAAAGCCTAGACGAAAGTATAAAGTTGCTATTAGTGTCAGATTCAACTAACCTATAAAGGTTTAATAAAGTAATGGGTGATCAGGTAACGCCTGTTTAAGTGAGATCTGATGATTAAGATATATGATTATCTACTTATCTTTGGTAAGAAAGGGGTAAAAAAAATTTACTCAATTTTGATTTACAGTGAGATGAACTAAAAAAACTAAAAACTGAACTAAAAAACAGTACCGGTAATTGAACACTTTTAAAACTTATATTGGTCATCTGGATTGACTACTAGCAGACTAGTGGTGTTCATAGATCTTGTAGCTGTTTATATTTTATCTTCTTCTCGAGGCATATGGACTAGGTCTGCATCAAAGATGAGCACTGACCCTACTTCATCAGACTTCGATCCCTTGTTGGCTCTATATTCAAGTGATAATGAACCACAGACCAGCGATGTCAAGGTTTTCGATAATATTGCAATGTTTGAAGGTAGCTTGAAAAGGCAGCAACATTCAGAGAAAACGGTAAATTTGTTGTTTAGATATTAGCACACTCGGATTTTACTTGATACATATAATATTTCGCTTTTCAGATTCCTCATTTCATTTGTTGTTTTTGCTTTCATCGAACTTAGTCTTAATCTTTCACAAGTTTTAGTTTTGCTAAACATGCATATAAAGCATCATATTATAGGTTTATTTTGAAATATAGTATATTATCTACAGTGTACAATTAGAGACATCGTATAATGCATTCAAACACAATCCATTTAAGTTTTAAATGTTCACCCTTTGTTTATATATCAATTTGATATAATTTCAAACCCTTCTGAACATACTGGACTGTCCGATATGTGATTAAGAAAGTATTTTGTTGTGAATTTATTCTTTAAAATAATTCTATATTCCTCAAATGTAATATTGTATTAGTGTGATGAAGTGTATACGAATAAAGTGTGCTACTATCATTTTTTTACGATATGTTTCAAGTTGAAACGGGCCTGATCCTACGCTTCTGTTACTACTAATTGTATTAGGAAATATGATATAATCGTTCAATATAGGCACTATAGACATTGTAAAGTGATAATAATATTATAAATTGGTATTGTTCACAGAGTCCAATTTTGTCACGTATATCGGTTTTGCAATTGAATTGTTATTATTTTTTCTTTATCGCATATTTCTTTTGTGCAGAAAAATGCACCAGGATCCTCGAAAAGAAGTCAAAAAAGTTTTTCACAAAGAAAGAGAATGGAAGAAGAAGCGAGGAACAGAGATCTCGGAAAATTAAAAGAATTTATGGAAATGAGGAAAAAGATTGATAGAGGGGAAAAACCTGAGTGAGTAGCATATACAATATTCTATCAAATTCGCTTGTATTAGTCAAGTAGTCTCATCATTCAACCAGCTCAAGAATATCTGATTCTGAGACTCAGTTATTTATTCACTTAAAAAGTGACTCCTCATTTACAATTTGACTAGCTAGACTCCTCACCTTTTTCATGAAGTCATCAACTCTAGCTCCTAAGTCAAAATCCAATTTTACTTCCAAACAATTTAACATATGCAAGCCTCTTATATTTGTCTGTTAAAAATGCTTTTCATTTGGTGAGATTCCTCACTGTTTGGGGATGGGAACAGTATAGCTACAAATTGAGGTTTAGGTGGCACAGTTGAATTTTGTTTTATTCAAGATTCAACAATCAACATGTTTAATAAAGTTTTCCATTTTACACCAGTTCAAGTGTATTTTGAAGCATTTTCCATATGGAATGTCTCATGCAGTCTCCAGCAGTTGATTGAATTTAATCAAGTAAAATTTTAATTTGTCAGGGATGAAAAACCAGAGAAAAAAGTTAGATCTCAAAGAACTCGAACAAGAAAAACACTTTTTACTTCAATGGAAAGTATGATATTTTGCATCTATTCTTCTCACTCTATCAAAGTCCAATTCGTGTGTAACACTTTTCTTTATATGTTCAATCAATCAATTTTATTTGGTCACTCTGATAGAAACAAAACACAAAACAACAAGAAACGAACAAACAAAATACAGAAGACCTGGAGACGGGCATGTCTTAATAGAAAAGTTAAAAACGTACAAGTACATGCCCGTCCACCAAAAACAGTCAAAACACAATAAAACAAAAACACGATATAAAATCGGGCAATACTTTCAAACTTAATTTAAAATGTGAGACGTGTATGTGTAACACAACAGTGCTTTTCCTACAAAACTATGGAATAGAAAACACTCGCTGTCGTAAAATGGTGAAGCTGTAGGCCTAGTTCAATTTTATTGCAAAAATAACACAGTAACACAAAAATTTTTACTAAAAAACAGGCTCTGTAAATAGATTGAATGTTCCATAGCAGTCTATGCACAAATCATGGATTGGGGTATCGGGTTCTTTCGTCGTTTTCGATTAGTTCAATTCAAAGTCATTGTATCCGTTCCAATGCTTCCAACATTAATATCGAATTTCTACAAACGACCACCATTCCAACAGGTGCAGTGGTCCCATCTTTTCTGCGCTCTGTTCCATCATCCACAACTAGATTCATAAAAGGATCGAAACCTCGCAATAAATCCTGAACAGATTGTCCACCATTTATTTAACTTCAAATCCAATCTTTTATCCATAAACTTCTTTAATTCCGGTGGATGTTGCCCATGTTGATATTACGCGCTACAAATACAAAAACATACAGCACGTAGCATACTCTAGTTTTTTCAAGCAGACACGTCCACACCCGACGATTATTTTTTGTTGTTATTTTTTAAAATATTACTGGTATTTAAAAAATGTTTTATTATTCATCTATGTGTGTGCATAGCAATAATTATGACGCCAAATTATAGAAGGGAATTGTTTTCAGAGCTGAGTGAAGGCCCATACAGTCTAATACATCGGATTGTAAGAGAGCATTTGAGATGTAATGTTTATGTTCGAGATTTTTGTGGACTGCGAGGTGTTTGCAGTGGATATGTGGTTGCATTTGATCGATTCACTAATTTGGTAATTAAAACATTTTTTCTAAAATCATAAATGTATCATGCCCCATTTAATTGTTTGATAGAAATATTTCCCCATTTTCTCATAGACACATGGCACACCGGAGAAGATTTTTTCACATATTCGACTGTGGTAATAAGTATATTACAGGAATTAACCTAAAAATATTTACAATTTTACCATTTGACACATAAACAAATTATGCCTCAAATAAGTTGACAGAAAACCTGATGGAAGGAGTTTTCAATAACAAACGGTAATCTAACTTCAAGTTTGAGTATACACCTGTCACTGGTATATAGGATATCCTTTTAGTGATGGGATCTCAGTTGACAACACTTATTTATCACACAGTTATGCTGATGTGTTAGGTATTTTTCTAAGATGGAATTAGCTTTCAAAATCCTGATAACAATAATGGCGCTCCTGAAGTATGCGTACCATGAAAGCGGACACCGGAACATAGTATGTGTACCAGGTTATGGTTAGGCGATAATTTTAGGTACAAATACTACGGGAGTCACTTGGCTATTCCCCGAACATCTAATAGAACTAAAATAAGGAAAATTGGAAAAAAAATATGGCCTAACACTAACCTGGTATACATACTACGTTCCAGTGGGTACCTTGGTACGTATACCTCATGAGCACCCAAATAATACCACTCTGTTCCATGCACTCAGGCGATGGTTGACGTTGATGAAACTTTTCGAAAACCACCTTTGGGAAGAGTTGCTGATCATCAAAAACAACTTAATGTTGCTTCAGTAAGTATTCCTATTTGCTTGAGTGTAGTACCTGTTCAAATAATTATTAATTGGTACCTCCATCCCAAACATGAGTGACAGCAGAACTGTTGTTAACATGAATATTCTATTCCAAGTTTGTCATTTCAATGTTCATATTACAGTGTCATATTATGCATCCTCTGGTATGTACCAAAAATGTAATTAAATTCTTGTGTTTATGATTGCTATTAAATTTTGATATGTTCTTTACAGCTAATGGATGCTATGAAGAATATAAGTCTGGGTATGTTAAAACTATTTTTAAAATCTTAAACATCATTATTAAGGTTTTGTTTGTTCTACTGATTCCGTTATCATTTTTTTGTTTTGCTTTTATCAATTATTATATTGTCTGTTCTGCTGATTATGGAGTCAAAATAAACTTATACTTATAAGATTAGACTTTGAAAATTTCATTTTCCATTTCGGTATTTTAAACTTTGGGGTATTTTCGAAAACCTGTCATTTTTAAGTGTTTTTGTCATGATTCGAAGTTTTGTATGAAGTCATATACTTTCAGATAATGAAACTTTGTACCCATCATATTGTATGTGTGAAAAAAATGATGGCTGCATAAATGTTTCATGTATATAAATTATGTTACACATTTTCATGTATGTATTTTTTGAAGGCAAGACCAGTTCCAAAGTAACACAATTCAAGAAAACTGTGCAACATAGAGCAACAACTGGTGTACAAATTGTTGCAACAGCTTCTGATAAAAAGAAGCCAAGCACAGAGCTCCCTTCAAGCAGTAAAACGAAAATCAAAGTTGTTGGAAAGGATTATTTTAAGCCTGAAGTTTTTCACGGGGGAACACCACAGCTTTATCATCGGCACCTGGATAATCTTTTTGTCAGAGGTGATAGTATTGTCTTGGTGTCTTTGAAATGAAAGATTTGAGTACTTGAATCAATGGTATGACCCACTGCGGACCAGCTCGATGGCAGAGGACCAGATAAAGAGGTAATAGTGATTGATTAATTGATTTAATTGTTACTTTCCCAGTTAAGTATAACTTGCAGAATTCTATCAATTGTTTTAATGTGGATCATTCTTTAATGATTTTAGATTTTGCATATACACATATGGATGGGAAAAGTTGAAGAATATGGCATATTTTTGAATCCTTCGCTGGTGTGTCGACGTAAAACAGAGTACAAATGCTAAATTGTATTAGTATTTTTTGCCAAACGAGTTTTGATAGATCTAATTATCCACTGTGTTCAACAAAAATCAACATATTGCGTGAACATTTTTAAGACCGATAAATGAACATTCCACGAGCGTTTTTGTGGAGTTCCTGTCATTATTTACATTGCTTGTTTCAAAATATCTCGTTCACAACAAACAGAAGTAGTCTCTATTGAAATATAAAATTGACACATTGTTTTGAATATTCATTCCATTCTGTTGCGCAGTTGGTGATTGAGATCGCGAATTACCGCTGATATGTTGTTTTTCATGTTGGCTGACGGACAATTCACCAATTTACACCAGTAAGGAGTTTTCCGTCTGGTTGTTACTTATCGATCTTAAGATCGGTAAGCTTTGTGGAGAGAAATCTAAAAATATTCCTTTCAGTGTTTTTTGAAGGTATTAAAAAGTCTGGTTTCACACTATTTTTACTATATTCCAACAAAAGCTGAACATCATGTAACTATGGTGCGACAATGGCGTTCTTTTCTTGTTAGTTGCATAACAATGACCAAAGTGACGCAACAACCGAAAATTTTTCTGTTTTGTCTATTAACTGCACTGTGACTAAACCTCCTATTTAACGAACTGGCCTACTTGGAGTTTGAATGAGACAAGGTGGTCTAAGAATATTTATAATGACGCATCAACATGCTGAAGCAAGAAATGATTTCCCCTGAAAAAAAAAAAACGCGGAACCCCTAAGGAACCCTATAAACTCACGGAACCCCTGTTGAAGAGCACTGGTCTACCTACAGGATAAACTGGAGTTTGTTGTAACGTTAACGGTGGTGTGGCGCATCGTGCCAAGCGTGGGGAATACGCTTGCCACCGCACCTGCGATTCCCCGGTATGTATGTTTATTTGCCTCGAAAAGGTGTGGGTTCACAGGTTCAAATCCTTTGGGGGATAATTACGTGCGAAAGGATTGCTGGGCTTCTCGTCGCTGTAGGGAGGTTCACGTAACCGCTAATCGGTTACGAGGATGGCTTCGTCTATCAAGTTCATGCATCTGAAAACGAATATCTGGCTCACTAATCCCATACCCTGGTAAGAGGCCGTGGTTCGCCGTATATGGAGGATAATTATGTGCAAGAGGGGTTGCTAGTCGCAATGGAGTGGTTCAGGAAACCGCTGATCGGTTACGACTCAACCTACCACCAAGTCCTACGCATTTGAAACAAATTACTAATTTCATGGCCATACCCGACGTGGCTTGGTAACCGGACGAGAAGCCGTGGGTCGCCATCGCCATATGTTTAAGCCGTCTTTTCTCTCCTCGAGATAAATACTGTATGTAAATCTTATCCTTATAAAAGCACGTTTAAATGATGGCAATGCAACGGAGGCTTTAGCCAGCTGTTCGCAATTCTTTTTAATGAATATTCCGTGTTTTGCATAAGTGATTGGAATATATATATGAGAAAATCCATTATGACGTTGCATTAAAAAAAAACTCTATTTCCATCTGGTTATGCCACTGTCTGTATCGATTGAAGAATCACAGAGCGCCTATACGTCTGGACCCTGCTAAATACTCATAATGACTTTATTTCAGTGGTGGAGTCTTGTGCAAAAATACAATATATTTCTAGAAGATGATAACCTGAATTATGACAAAACGTCAGTATAAGCGCCTGCATTCTTCTGTCGTGACGACGAGTTCATCACAAAAATGAAACCTACGTAAGAACTGTTCGAGAAGCAGCAGCTCACCACTAGTAGGATTAAGTGAAATATATCATTTTATCCGTCTTGCAACATACGATTTCCTAAAGTAATATAATACTGTAGATCTATCTAATTAATTCCAAGTCGAACATCTTAAGCATTCACTTATTCTTAAACCAGTACATTTGTCATCCCTCGTGCACATGAATTTTTGGTGACATCTCAGGTTGGAGATGTGGAGTACTTGGCTGTCCAGTGCAAGATAATTTGCGAGAGTACCAAGTAGGTAGCCCCATTCCGGTTCTGACGAACCTAATGGTTAACCGCGTTCCAGTCAATAGTTGTAGATAGCTGGGTTTCGGTAAATGCTTTTCACGTCCAATGAGTATGACGCATAGAATTCGTGATTTCTCGTGTTACGCAAACTTGACTCAGTAATATTCTTTATGCGTTTGGTATACACGAGGACATTGCGTTTATTTCACTTAAAAGGGTTTGTGATTTTTGACAATTTTTTCTTTTATAAATGTATTCATGATTTTTGCACTTAACCGACCATTTTCCTGTGCCGATTTTTGGTTTCCCCTGCAGTACGCTACGGTGGGTCTGCATAACATTCCGCTAAATATATCGATGAGGTAATATGTCCAAAATAGCATTTCTTGCGCTCCGTTTTTCTTTCGTGTTTCTCTGTTTCATTCATATAAATAATTGCCTTTTCAAACATGAAATACGGCTAGATGGATAGGCTCCATCTAATCTTCATGCCTAATCTATATATATGCTTTTGTGGTCGGGATTTGACCGAGTATGTAAGGTCAAAGAAAGAATGACGCATACCAGCATTGTAAGAGTTAGCCTAGAGGCAAATTCGACGGAATTCTTTTCTAATTTTTTCTATTATTTAAACAAAAGTTAACTTAAGAAATCGTACACTGTCGTCATGGTGATTAAGTTTTTGGTATGTGAAAATCGCTCTGTACTGAAAGAATGAACTTTGAAATAGGGTCTTAACCATATATATATTTTTAAGCCTTACATGTATATGGGTAGTTTTCTCAATCTGGATGTAAAAGTCATTAGACCACAGAGTGATGCAACGTGGGACATTACATTTTGTCCATACACGCGGTCTACATGCCGTTTCAAGCGGTCCGCGATAAGAGTTAATATTTCAAACACAACGATACCACAGTTTTTGAGACAACATGACTGCATTGTTCAGCAGTATGTCACCTACAAACAATATCAAAATTATATGGTACCGGGGTCAAATAACTATAATCTGTAAATTTTCAGACAAATGATAAAAAAAACTACCTGATATCATTAAAGGTGCCAGTGACTTATAAAAGCCAACAATCTTCGGAGTGATTTCTAGCAACTTCTTCCATCATTACGGAAAATCCGAACTAATTAGTCTATTAATTGCAAGGAGAGGGATAATTTCAAAACCGTAACCAAAATAGAAAATGAAATGAAAACGATCGACAGGTGCACTTCCTGTCCATTAAGAAAAATGATGATGGTAGTTTACAAAATCGATTAAAAAATGTAGTAGTTCGTTATCATACACTGAGAGAGTCGGTGGATAATTTTAATAGTCATAATGAGTGACAGGAACAAGTTCTTACAATTACTTATAATGTGATGTGCATATAATATGTGTTATTTCAAGTTAAAAAGTGTTTGCTTCAAGATGATGCTTCTTATCTAACCATCGAACCAACAAATTTTGGAGGAATTGGCAGCTGGCGTTTGAAAGCTACATTTACTTGGCAATTGTAACATTAGTCGACATTTTTGAATGCTTCACTGACGTTAATGCTTTGGTGATGAAGCTGTAATGAAGAAGTATATACTGCACATTATAATTTGCGTATTAATATTATTTTACCGAATGTCGGAAAACATTGATGAGCAACCGCTACATGTGAGGTTTGAACACGTGAAATCTGTAAAGGAAGAAATGTAAGTTAGAGGGATATTCACAACTTGTTGAGGAGCATTTTCCAACGCAAGCTGCTTATCATATTATTCAAAAGTACATCATGTTATAGTGAAGGGACTTTTCGCTTTTCGAAACGTGTGAAATGACACGAAATGTTATCGGGAAGTTTTTCATAACTCACGTGATTCAATCATAAGGCATTTTGGGCGAGGCTTTACGCTTGTCATAGTTTCTACGCGAATTCCATGAATTTATTTGAACACAATGTTCGCGTGGTCAAATCATGTATACCTGTTAAGGTGAGTTCGTAAAACAATGTGCTTTTCATGACATGTTTTTACAATTTTCGGATCAAACTCAAGGGTATAATCAGAGTTTCGACTTTTCATCGAACTTATCATTCTGTATACATTAAATTGTGTGTGTATAAAACTATTTAGCATATGAGGTCCCACGAAGTGAAGTTTTGGAATATTTTTATACTGATTTGAAAGTTTTATGAACAAACATAAACGATATACCACCGTTGTTAACATATCAATTGTTATAAACCCACATCTTTGTCCAAGCCATTTCTTCGTACCAGATCACTTCAAAAGAAAATTGATTGATGAATGCATTACACTTCAGGTAACTAATAGATTAATAAATCGACTAGCTTTGACGAAGTACCACCAAAACTCTCAAGTTTTCAATTCGTTTCGTCGAAAGATCTGAACCCAGCCTCCGGTGATCGTATATTTCGAAACATACCGCAAAATTAAACTGTGGGCGTCGGAAAGCGAACCGTGATGAGTCATTCTAAAATACCGTCAAGAATCTGTCATTATCGGCACGGTTTAAACAGAAAAGCGTGGTGTTTTAAAAAAGCGTGTCAGTATGGTGTATTTCATCTAATAAAATTATCATACCGTTCACTGGTGGGCACTTTTATTACATGAGCTGTAGTTTGTGGCTTCCTGAATAGAAATATGGACTGTTATATTATCTGCTTCCATTCTCAATTTTGGAATGTAGAAGACGCCACACCCGACAAACAAACTAAGAAAAGAATTCTATTCAACGTTATGAGCGCTGTGTCGCCAAATCTTGTCTAATTAAATCGACATCGCGACGCGTGTCCTCAAATAAAACCTTCCCCTTTATCATGCCGATCGGTGTTAGTTTATTCATTCTCTTCTATATCGTCTAATGGTCGAACTATAATATAGTCACCAGTTAAGAGTAAAACTAGGTCTTCCCTTTATATGTGACGGTAATTGATGCTAGCTCCCGATATAGAGTTACAATGGTGGTATTTGTTGTTCCAATTTGGAAAGAAATAGTCAAACAACAAGGTATACCTCCACTGTGACGTCATAAAACGGGCATTTTGAGCCACAACCTCGCCCCTAATGATGTAATTTAGTCATTGTCCTGTCCAATCTAACAAACTTGCTTGCATTCCCCGCACTTTACTTCGCAGCTTTGCTTAGAAATATTACACATATATGCCCAGCAACGAGCGAAAATGTAAATAAACGCACTTGCTGTAAAATTCCATATCTAATTCTTTTGATTACAGCGACTATAAAACGCTCCGGGCATCCATCGGCGCGAAATATAATTGAGCAATGTGAACTGCATTTTTGCCACCGGCGTTTCAAATATTATTCTGAAAATATTTCTATTATACCAACATAGTGAGTGCAAAATCTCGACAACCCGTTTAGCGTCCTCTTATACCACCCGACAGGCAATGTAATTTGACAACACCGTAAACTCAGAAGAGAGACATGAGTCGGTTCTGCTCCTTGCAATACTTGGTATTACGCCAAAGGCAAGACGATCAGGTGTTTCTGGCTAAGCCACCTCCAAAATGCCGACAAATATCGCGTGCAAAACTACGCCACTTTAAACATCCGATATTTCGAAGCTCTGAACGAAGTTAATATGATCATGCACTGAACAAAACTGCGCCACCGCACACCCACAACGCATGCCCGAAGGAACTTGTGTAAATTAAAAGAAGTGTCAAAATTCCACAGGTGAATGGAGCGTGAAACATCTAACTAACAGAACAAAGAAATAGAAACCTGTAGTTTAATATAGGTAGATAGCGTTCCTTTATATATGATAAGAAATATGCTACTTCCCATCAGTAACCCTAAAGGTAATGTTAAAATGATCTAATAACAAAAAATCCACTAGACAATTTTAGTGCAACTCCTCTGCCACCCCATGATCATTCAAGTATGCGATATTATGTAAAGCATTATATAAAGAAAGAACACATCTCGGGCCGCACACTTGAACGATTCGCATACGCCCTGCCTCTAACCTGCAATTTTGAGTATAACTATTACATTTGGCCACGTTATGTTAGGAATGTTCAGTTGGTAAATTGAATTGATAAGAAAATCCGCTCCCCGCATTTCTCTCACTTCTTCAAGAAATGCTGTTTCTACTTTATACCTATAAAGTACGAATATATTTGAAGTTTAGAGAAAGTTAACATGTTCGCCCGCCGCTTCCATTTCTCTATTACAAGAACCAACCACCAAATCGGCGACCACAAAGTCAATGTAAACAGAGCATATCTCGCTCGAAATTTTCGCGGCGCGTAGTTCACATGGTCGGGAAACTCATTTCCTTCCGGTTTATCGTATATGTTGACACGCCCAAGTATCTAAAGACATGCGGAGCAATCCCGTAATATCTATTGTATCGGTGTTTTAAGGGATGTCCTAGCATGATTTCAATACAGCAGAGGTGTATTTCAAGACCTAGGAATCATACTCAAAAGAAGCCGATTTATTGCAGTCTTTGTACATAAGCTTCTTCACAAAATTATTATGATAATATAGCTATCTAATCGCATAAAAACGAATCTTTCAGCGATTCGGTTCGAGGAGCCGAAGTAGCTATGTGGTAGATTTTTGCAGAAGAGCAAACGCGAAATTATCCCACACGTTTATTTAGGCGTTAAAATATTTCTGTTCATTGTTGCGTTACCGACGGGGGTCCCATTTATGGATAAAGAGCTTGCCTTAGTACAAAGCAAAGGGCGGGAACTCAGCAGCGTGACACCACAAAAAACGGAAACCAGTATTCCACCAGCAGCATATTATCATGAATTCCATCGCGATCAAACTTCAACATGACTGGTCTTGTTCGAGTCCAGGCAATATATATGTTTCTCCGCCCACACAAAAGTGAATTCCGATAATAAGAAATATGGAGAACCGACGCCATTCACCATATCGGAATGCAGAGTCTGTAACTAATCATCATCCTGGTAAGTACACTAATGAGATATGATACTGGGATGAATCGTTCGTTTTGGTATTATCCGCATGATTTAGTAAACTCCTACACATAACATAGAGTCATAGATTATTACACGATTTTTATTTTGTAATATTGAAATGCTGATCTAGATTGCAATTTTATAATTATCTCTCAACTGGTACCGAAAACGTCATCCGCGTTAAAAGTGATGAACAGCGACCGTCTGGTCTGATTCACATGCAAACATATTTCACTAATATTTTTCTCTTGAAAGCTACAGAATGCAGATCCCCCCAAGGCAAAGTCTACAGCGGAAAACAGGCATTGATAATAGATTATAGAGATCGTGGTTAATGTTCCACCAACAGACCAACTTATCAAAGCGAACTCTGCTATGAAACTGTCATGAGAACAATTCTAGCGTTTGGCGAACGAAATGTTGACAGAGCGCGATTACATAAGCATTCGATGCGCACATAACTCGACAACCGCGTACAATTGCTTTCAACGATGTCAAAGAGTTTTCCCTCACAGACGTGCGTCGATTCCAAAATGCTTATCCCAGAACTAAAATACTTTGCATCGAGAGCTTGACTTACGTCAAGATTTCAATGACCTATAAAATATTAAATTAGATTATTGTCACTCTTTCACTTACGATGATGTGCCCCAATGTATTCAGTCTCTACGTATTCTAACAAATCTACTTATTGACCGCATGGAAGAGCCCGCCAAATCGTTACAATGACCTCGTCAATTTTGGGCCTTGCTGCTCTTTCTCTCTACTGAATGAGAAGTCGCAGACCGACCTGCGGTTTGTTTATTGATGTTCAGTCGCTCTCCTATTCGTCGACAGCAAAGTGCAATCCCATGCACGCAGGCAGGAAGCATAGGAAAACGTCAGCCAGGATATTGCACTTTACGCACCAATTAGGTCAGCTACTATTCATTGCAAAACGCACCACTTGTCTCAACATAGAACGAACATCAAACACATCTCCTCTCTCTTCTCTGTATTGTCGCCGTATCATAGCACTAAATATGTCGATTTTATGAATGAGCGTTTCGGGCAGACTGGTGGGGCCTAAAGTCAATACAACCTAAACTGCAAATAGAATTCTTGGCTCTTTTATACAAAGACCCCGCCAACGCTCAAAATAAATACTTATTCAGTTAGGGTTAGGATTTCAATGGATAATTCGAATTTTTAAATCATTCTCAACCCTAACTGGATAATCACTAATTTGTTATTTAAAAACTTGGCGGGGGTGTTTCTCTCAAATCTCACATTTTTGCATTAGTGGCGAGGGCTTTGTACAAAAGATCCGAGTTCTTCCACGAATTGGAAATTTATTCCCATGCGAAAAACTGGCATTTTATTAATGTTCTTCATAATTGTATTGAAATGTTATTTTACTCGCATACAGTTTGAACCCCGTGCACTAAATTTCTGCTGAAACACATGGCACTGCGCTGCAAATTGTTACAAACACATGGCCTTACTCTCAAAAGTTGGCGCCCTTTTTCCCAGAAAGCTTCCCGCCATTAACCACGGGTCATATTTCGGAAATGTCTTGCCTGACGGGACTTTGTTTGAGCATTCAACAAATGCCGCATGTTCGTGCGATACGATTGAATAAGTGTATCCACCTCATATAAATTCCAGACAAAAACACGGCATGTATTAAAAAGCTACATCTCGTATGTGAGCTTGTGCATACATCATATTTATACTATTACTTGTTTCTAACAGCTCTTGTTTCAACGAAATCATTCAAAGGTTTTGAATGCGAAACGTGAAACTATATAGGTCGATGACTAATATCACTCCATTACCAAGTATAATACGTACCCAAAGATTTGGCTATTCATATTGGCTTGCTTCAAAACATGTCAAAAAATCACTTAAACCTATGTACTGATATTTCAACACTGTGACATATTTATAAATGTGTGGTGTAGAAGTTCTCCCCTTTTCAAAAATCCACAAATGTGACAAGATCCGAATTTGAATTTGGTCAATTGAATATTGGTTTTAAATGCCACAGTTACTCTTTATGTCACATTATCAACGAAAGTAAAAAGTCTGCAAGCAAGGTACCGAGCCAAAAATGGAAGCAGTACAGATGAAAGAATTGCAGGCGTCTATTAACGAGCTGAGAGTTTTACTCCTGTGAAAGGGATGTCAGTGAATATCGCTTGACACGAGGCTCCAAACATTTGGAGATTCCACTGTCGGGGAAACAGCTCGAAAGGCGCAGAGGTTTTCGAGACTTTAGTGGAGAATTTCTCGGCGACAATTTTAAAAGCTGGCAAAGAATTGTTGTGCAATTGTAGTGCCAGCAATGAACGATATAACGCTTCTAAGAATTCGAAACCGTTCGAGTTATCTGAAATGTAAGTTTTCCGACTCAAGTATTTGAGTGACGTGGCAAAAATTATTGGTAAGAAGATGAAAGGACGGACTCAAAGATAAAGACCTTTACTCAAAGAATGTTTGGTTATTTTAGAAATCTCAAAATTCCGCTATCGTCTCCCATAACGCGATGGTTACACTAAGCGTCAATCGTCGACGATGCGCGCACACACGCATACCCGTTTTAAATAAGTGTTGCCCTTTAAATATTTTGCTAATCAAAGCATGGTCATTCTTATGTCTCTGATGAGCCGAAAACTTTTTCATGACAAACTACTGGGTAAAATTTGTTTGCAGTTCAGCAACTGGAACCAGCTGTCTTTTAATATAATGTTGTTTAGGTTTATATTTGTGGAAAACACTGTCAGCTGATCTGAGATTGCTCGACCGCCCAAGGTGTTTACTTAACCAGCATTTAGAATCTGCAAAAGCGGAACGTGAAATATAAACTGGCTTGGATAGGTCGTCAAGAACCGGAACCGAGAAATAACTAAGCGATGACGCAAAGTAGTACTGCGATAGCAGCAAGATGGCTTGTTCTATCTACCATTTATGCATGTATATCCTAATGCTCTAAGAATGTAATGCGTCTTTTACGACTTGAATATTCTTCCTCAATCATGTTCGACGTATATTATGTGGGCGATTAAAGTAAATCTACCAGATACCGCATAATAAAAAGAATATTTACGACTATGAAAATAGATTCTCGACTTGCTGTGTTTGAATGCATCATATATTATGACGTTCCGTGTTCATTTGCATTTTCCAATCTACTCCCCCTAGCAGCCAGTGCGGGTGAATCAAACACCGATTTTTGATAAACATATCAATTTTTGATCAACAAGTCGAAGTAAACAATATATTTATGTATATATTTATTTATTGTCGGCAGCGTTGGTGCTGTTTTTTCATCACTATTATCGTTTGGTAAGTGTATGTCGAAACCAAAATATGACACCAACGAAGGTATTATCAGCTAATGTTACTGGTAACACAGCTCACAAAATCTGACTCGTGTGATATATATGTTACGATCTCACTTTGGTAAGTGACCTCCATCGCATACCGAGGTGATAAAAATTTTGGTGCACATTTGTAGTAACACATTTTTCTTGTTCTGTGATTTGAATGATAGAGTAAACTATCAGATTTTGGAGGTAATATTTTATTTCATTCGGGATATACAATAAAAGATATGGTTCACATACTGACTGCGTCGTGAAACTAAAATGATCTGTGATTGGTTCAATTTTTGTCGTGAAATATACTCACAAATAGTTACCGTAACAAATCGTGGAAAACCGGTTGGCACTGTAGAAGAGCCAGTTCAAATAGAACAAGCATTGGCGGTCCATGGGTATTTGGACTAAAAAAAGCGGATGAATGCAGATATTTTTATGTAGAGAAAGGGGATACCCATAATTCAGTGAGAAGTGGAGGAAAATTCAATCATTCATTCGGATGAATGTCCTTCATACTCAAACTTAATTCACTTGAATTACAATCATCGTACAGTTAATTTCCAAGTAAATTATGTGAACTCAGCTACTGGATCTTATATAATCTGCATATGGAGAGGTCATGGTTAGATCCCGAAAATGGAATACTAAAATAAATTGGGAGACGTACCTACAAATACCTTCCAATCTCATCTGGATTATTTCTGCTGGCGAAAAATGAGAAAATCGTTGATATTTTTTCTGCTTTCTTATCTGATATTGTTACAATTAATTAATAAAATATCGATATGAAATATTAAAATATATATATTGAGGTCACATACCCAATTAAAATATAAAATCACACAGATCACATACCGAAGGTACAACATATATGACAATATGCATCTTGATCCAATTTGCCTGCATTGGTTATAAATTTAAAAAGTACGAATATTGGCGCGAAAATATAAACATTGTGCAGAATCGGTTGTTTAATTGAGATTTTCCATGAGGTTTGGTTAGAAAGAATAATAAAAACTACCCTTTTCAAGGAAAACGCGTTACGACCTTTCACCAATCGTACTTTTCCCATACACAAAACTTTCGTAGCCCGGCAAAAATTTGGGAGTTGCCTGTTCGCGCATCGGTTAATTCGTAAAATTTAAAAGACATTGTAGGAATTCTTTCACACAAATTCCCTACTCATCATATTGAGACTGTAACTAAGCATGGTCAAATTTAAGCGCACGTGTTTTGTTATCTCGACAACAAGAGGGTGACAGGGCGTGGTGTCGCAACAAGGGCTTATAAGTGAATGGTGATTGTAACGAAATTATGTTTGAAATTTTCTTATTGTTGATGAAACGATCTTCGTCATATATTTTCTGGTAAATATTTATTTTAATGCATTTAGCGTACATTTTCGCCACCAGGAATTTGGTACCTTTCCATTTCCTTCTGTTTCATCGTCAAACTTTGGATCGGAATAATCTTAAAAGAAACATTAGTTTCAGAATTTAAAACCAGTGCTTACTTTTGAGTTGAAAATATGGCCATTTGTATGTTTCAGATTTCCGGATCATTTTAATTTGAGATCACTCCGTTTTCAATCATGACAGTTACACCTGTGTGCCACCGATATAACAGGCTACTCTTATTGCTACTCTCTACCTCCGTTACTGGAAATATCTGACTGCGGTTAGTTGGAAACATTTTTCTATTGAGGAAAGCAATTTCTGTGGTTGGGTGTTGTAAACATTTTGAAGCAAAAGAGTTTTTTGTGTATATGGCATCGGAAGCGGAAGGTTTCTATTTTAGATGTCGCTTTTACTGTTGACGTTTTGTCAGCGTCATTGCACCTCAGCCGATTCTCCGGAATTATTTTGTACTCTCATGCTAAAGAGAACTTTTTGAGCAACTATTAGGTTTTCTACAACATCCCGTGTCACTCTTTCTGAACGCGCGCTCACCTTCTATTCCACGATTTGTAGTTACGTATAGCTATTACAATATCTATTTTGATTTTTTACGTCGCCGTTGACTTTTTGGCTGATTGGTCATTGTTACGGAAATAAACAAGGAGACCGATGTCCGGGAGAGCATCCATAAAAGTGAAGGCTTAATTTTCGTTCATTATGCTTAAGCCTCCTCAGACTGTAAAAACGATGTCGGATGTTGGCAGCGGCAGGCATGCGATTGTGATATAAAGCCATTTATCCAACTATGAGTATCCCACAGAACAGCGGTTTCCAAATGGGCATCGCAGTGATTTGCTGAGAACAAAATGAAAACTAAAACAAGAACAAATCGATAACACGACTCTCATGTATTTCTGAAGTTATAAAATGAACGGCGGTAGTACTTTTCATCTACGAGCTTTGTTTACAACTTGGCAACCCTCGCTGCAGCCTACTGTCGCGATATATAACAATCGTTTTCAGCAATACAAGAGCAAATCGCAGTCCCCCAATGTAAGTATTGTCATGTAATGTATCTCTCGCGAGAGCAGAGTGTTTCTTATGCTGTGAGTTGCGACAGTCGACCACCTATAAATAATTAATACCTTTGGAAATTAAGGTCACCACCTATAAATCCCATTCTGGATGAGCATTTCAGGACGATCGATAAGCCAATAATTATAACCAGCAGCCCAAGCTGCGAAAAAAAAACTCGAGTATTACATACTGAGAACGGGAAAAGTTTAATATATATATATATGACAACGATTCGACGGATCGGATGTTTCTTCGAACCTTGAATACAGAAACCTTGACTACTCGTTTGAATGAACGAGGAATAATAATGAACGAGGCTAACGTTACTATTAGGTTGTGTATTATGAACCAAACAAATTGGCTTTGTATTTTAAAAAGCTTGTATCCAGCCCAGGGGGCCTAGGGAGGAGCTGACGTATTCAGCAACTACATTATTTCTGCGCTGCTCGATGGTCTAGTCTCCTTCTCCTCATAAAATTTTACAAGAAATAAACAATACATACGTTTTGGGGCAAGTTCATAGATAATTTTCAAAAGTTAGCTGATATTGAGAGGCGTGTAGGTCTGCGTGTTTTCTGCATGAGCAATGATAATACATATTAAAAATAATGCAGCTAATTTTTTCAACTGTTCGATGGAAATTGTAGTATTTTCAAATCGCAGAGCGAAATCGGTGAAATGCAGACGGTGTGTAAAAAAGCTTTACAAAATTGAGCGCTAAAGAACACATAAAAAGCAAATTAATCGTAATCCCAGAAATTTTGTCTCTAAAACAAACAGAGAGAAATTACACATCCATCCAAACAACATTAATTTCTATCTCCAATACTCAATTTTGGTATGCCAATCCCGAAAGCAAGTTTTGCCATAAGTCATACAAAGATGAACTCCGCATTCGAGGCATTTCACCCGACTCCTCGAAACATACGTCTTCTCTTCTGAATTTTTCAACTTGCTCTTTCTCGAACATACAGGGCAGACCACCTGATTTCGTTCGACTAATGGAATATGTTGTCCTACATTCATGAGTCTAGGATGATGGGATGAACTAGATAGCGATTCAGATATTCTCCGTGATGCTCTATAGCTACCAATAAGAGCGGCGACAAGCTCTTCCCTAAATCCAACAGCACTACATCGCTTCCCTGACAAGTTCTCACATATGACTCTTGCGTTGTGAATCGCAACTTCAAGTAAATACGAAAACACACGCCTGTACCATATCTTCGATCGTCTCGTCAAGTTGTAATATTTTCGCATTTGATCCGAAAGATCCACGCCCCCCATATGAGCGTTGTAATCTTTAAGTAAAGGTGGACACGGTATTTCTACAAATCTAGATTCTCTTCTTCGCCCAGCTCTTCTTTTTACGGTCTTTCTTCCCACGTACTCTTTATCATATTCGGGTTTGTGAATTGTAGAAAGAAAGTATACCACCTTATTATCCACCCAGGATTGTGCTAATAATTGCCCCGAAACCCTCCAGTCGTTAGTGCCCCTCGGAACTGAACCAATTTTTGATATGGTTAACTTTGTCGGAAAGTTTGTGCGATTGCTTCTGTAAGTTCCACAGGCGTATACGCCTTTCGATAGGAGGTATTCGAAGAGTTCAGGGTTAGTGTAAAAATTGTCAACATAAAGGTGATGGTATAAACCTTGGTAAGGCTCTATCAGATACCTTACGACACGTGAAGATAATCCGATTTCCGGTTTTGACGTTGGATCCTTACCAGTGTAAAATTGCAATCTCGACACATATCCAGTTGCGGACTCGGCTAATACCCAAACCTTGATTCCAAAACGTGCCCTCTTAGTTTTTATACATTGTCGAAAACTAATTCGGCCCTTGAATGGAATTAGGGTTTCATCGATAGAGATTTCTCTTCCTGGTGTGTAACATGTTTGAAATAAAGGCAATAGAATTGTCAACAAAGCGCGAATTTTGTATAACTTGTCTTTCTTGAAGTCTTCCGCTTCTGGCGCCATAGCTTCGTCGCAAAAATGCAAATAACGCCAAATGTCTCGAAATCGTTGTCTTGTCATTGTTTTATTGAAACTTGGCACGTCTAGAATCCAATTTTTCTTCTGCCAGTACATATCGAGTGTTGGAAGACGTATGATTCCCATAAGAATGACCAATCCAAGAAAAGCATGCATTTCCTCTGCATCAATAGCCTTCCAGGCCTTCTCTTCAGTGTCGCTATTGACGGACTCCGCTGTGAAATAGTTGTGTAAATATTGATGAAAACTATTGCTATAGATTAGTGTTTCCCAACCCGAGTCCGCGGTCTCAAATGAGTCCGCAGAGCGTTTAAATGAGTCCGCAACGAGTCAGAAATTCACTGCGAGCCGCAAACGTTTTTGCGAAACCTAATTAACTGTTAGCCAAGTTAGGATTTGCGAGAGAATTTACAAAAAAACAAAACAAGTCAGTTTATTCACATGACATTAATCGCGTCAATAATTACTGGTTACTGAATAGGGCTGGGCTTATATTCTAATATTCAACTATTAGAATAGAACATTTACTAATCGAAAATTTGTTAACACGTGACGCGACAGGTCACTTGCGAGTCGCTTAATCAAACGATTGGATTTCACAACTCACTTGTGGATTTCCAACGAAAACAAGAGTCTGTACACGCTTCGATAGATTCGTAATAGGTGTTTCTCGCGAGTTCGAACAACGAGGAATTATTTTTCTGGTAGGTGTAAATGGTCGCTACCCAAATTTTCTAAATTGAAAAGCGCTCCGCGACCGATTAAAAACGCTTTTTTAGACATTGCATATCGCAAAATTTCGGATGCTACCGTACTATACGTACCAGGGCATTTTTCTTTAGGATTATCTGCTTTACTGCCCCCACATTAGTCATGTCGCCCAGTAAGTACGCACAGTAGTAATGTCGAATTCACACAGATTTGTCGAATCCACAAAAATACGAATCAAAACAAGATATATTCGAGCACTTTACCACGCATTTTTGCGTCCTCGGATTGTCATAGTATTTTCTGAGTAGTATTGCTCTTATTTCGTCAGCACAACCGCAGATTAAAGAATCACACATGTGGATGGATTGAATATTTTATGCAACAGAAAAAATCAAGAAAAAGTCGGCTCTTTTAACGGGTGACGTATACGCGACGATTACTTCAGAAGTTGTTCGCAAGAATTTCAATGCAATGAATATGTATTTTCGATTTACTAATATATATACCTTATATATATTATTAATAAATACTAAATTAAGTTGTACATTCTGGAAATTTATAGCAGATAGTATGATTTTTTCTAACAGCGATAACAAATTCACAAGATCGCAAAAAATATGTATCAAAGCTTATTATAATCAGGCAATATATTCTCTCATTATTATGTTCGCAGATGGCAGTGGAATTTTTAAAAAGTAATGCTTTCATCTTGTCGTAAGTCGACGCAACCGCGATGAACACAATTAAATTAAAATAGAAAGACATTTTAAATTCTCGTCGTTGTCATGGATTGAATATTGTGCGACAGAATAGTCCAATATACACCAAAAAAGTCGTCTCTTTTAACGAACGCGTAATTGCGGCGAATTTCCGATTTTGACATCCGTTAAATTTCTGTTGTGTTTGGTTTTATTGCTTCTTTACACAGAGTACGGTTGCAATAAACGCACCTTAAGTCAGCAAAGGTTTTAGCCGGTGAGAAAATAGTCCGCGGCCAAAAAAGGTTGGGAAACGCTACTATAGATGCTAATATATTATTTCAATTCTACAGAAAAGTCTAATTAGATACTCACCATGCAGTTTTCGAGTGGCATTGAGATTAGTCATCTCAACAATGAGCTCAATAACAGTTGCATTAAAGAATTGGGTGAAACAGTCAAGCACACTCGAACTGCTATTCAGGCGGCGACTCGAAACCCCCCGTCTACCACAGAAATTCCAAAGTGATCTTCCGGCAAACGATTTTTCCCAATTGTAAGTTTTCCGAGACTTTGGAGTTGACGGGCGATACCGTTTCCTGCTTTTCGGCGTTGTGGGAGTTTCTTGGCTTTCATGCGAAGTTCTACGCCTACGAATTGGTGGCGGTGAGGTACTTGTTGTTGTTGTGTTGGGGCTCCCTAAAAAGTTAAGCAGACTGTTTAGAGGTATTTTAGTAATTTAGTGTAAATGTGTTTTTTATCTCATAAAATATAAGACTCAATGTAATATTCCAAAAAGTTACCGCTGATCGATAATGAGTGCCGCTGCTCGATAACCAAATTGGGTTTCTCGGGCTCCTCTCATCCTGAAATGCTTTTTAACTATTTATCGCAATTTGTACATCAAGTGTGCTTTTGGTATGGTGAGAAAATAAACTACTGATTACGAAAATGATACATACATTTCGAGTCCTGCTCGTCGTCAGTTCCAGACCAAGATGATTCGTCTTCGTCAGAAATATCAGACCCATCAAAATCGTCATAGTCAGAATCACTGTCCGGTATGAATTCTTCATTTTCAATCTCCCATAACACGTCTTGATTATTCAAAACTGTATCCTGTTGAACCGCCATATTAACCTATTCGAGCTTTTCCCTAGTAAATATAAGCGTTACGATAAATAGGACAAGACCGTCACTTATCGGCGTTATTCACATAACTGACTTTTTGTAATGCTAATTCTCCTTTTCTCTCTTTCTCATTTTCTTGCACGCCACTCTCTCGAAAATTGAGATGTTAACCCGTTTTCACCAGCACTTGACACGAATGCAAACAATTTCCCGCCAGTTCGAAAGGCGACAGAAGTGTTAAAAACCGGATGTCCATAGTGACCGAACGCTCTTTTAGCAAACGATACGGTATGCAGTAACTTCACTGCGAAACCAAAAGTTTAATTCTTGGTATTTTCTCTTCACCGTATCGTTACGAGGATTTTAATACGACTCACTACTAATTTCTCACTTTTTATACATCTCTAAAATTGTTTTGTATTTCTCACGCATATGTTTTAAACTTCGCATACTACATTTTCGCTGCAGCCTGTCGCTTCGTTGTAATATTTGTTACAAACTCGGCGCATGCTGTCAAATCTGGGTCTTCCATGAATACCAAATAGGAATGAATGAGTGGGTCTTCACCCGGGTACTTTCCAACAAGTACACTGTACTATTACTTCACTACTCAATTATTCCACGTAACTCGTTTGAACGAACGAGGATACGGTTTTGAGTGTCAATCATGAAAATATGTTGCGATTTGCTTGACTAGTATCACTCATGCAACAAAGTACATTATACACGCAAATATTTGGCAGCCAATTATAACTCTGAATTGCTGTAAATGGAAATTGCCCCGATAAAACGTTTATTCAAATATTTATTATTATCAAAGTATTACTTTTAGTCTATATATCACATTGTGAAACGAAATTAGTATACAAAAATTGTATACGTTTGCTCAAAGCAAGCAAGGTCCCGATCCACAACCAAAAGTATTGGTAAAGTGGTATACTAAAAGAGTTGCAACTGATAACTGAAGCTCTGAGAACAAGTTAAACATATAAATCCAAGGATGAATCGATTACCCCCTAAACTTTGCCGGTTCAGTGAGGTTTTATTTTCAATTCATAGGACATGACTGAGTTATGGAAGGTCGCAACTAGGGCTGGGCATTTTCGAATACCTTGTGATTTCAGAATCGAATCGAATAATTTTTTTCGAATCGAATCTCGAATACTTGAAAATATATAATTGTAAGCGACTTTATCATAGTAATTGGTCCTCTCAAAAATATGAATTACTGAAGACATAGAATAAATCACCCAGATAGATTACTGAGCGTTCACACACAATAAGAAACACGTTTTTTCAATAACTCACTACAGAAAATAGTCATATGTTAGAATCTCGTTGAAAAAATATGACTCCGATGAAAAAAAAATTGGGGAGTTCACCTCGACCATTAGCGGAAAGATAAAAACAAGATGGCGGCGATTCGAAATTTAGCTCTGAACCGATTCGAATAATTTACTATTCGATTCGAAAAGCCCACCCCTTGTCGCAACCCCTTTTTCCGCGTCTATTCTACGTATATTCAGGTTACATGTACATATCTCAGTTGTGTTATCATAAAAAGTGGGCATACCATTGAAAAGAGCGCATGAGTTTTGTGTCTGCTTTTATTCATCTAATATGATTGCGTAAAGATTTCGTTGGTGTAATATTTTTGTTCAGAGATACACGTACTAAAGAATAATTACCATTAAATATAATTGGTTTAAGGAACATTTTTAGTCATTCTTTAAACTGTCCTCACAAAACGTTAGCCTATATTCAATTTTCCTCGCATTAATATTATATAACGATGTCAAATGAGTTCGCTTTCGTAAATTGAAACAACCGAAGCTACATTACAATGTAATAGCTTCGGGCCACATCACACAATATTGACCAGATTCTATATAATTTATCTCATGGCTGACTTTTTTTTAGCAAATGTATTTTTTTCTACGAAAAATATGCAATCCACGGTTGCTAATCTAACTTCTAAAATAGTATTGCACAGGGTGTGTACCAAACGTTTCTGCTGCCCAGAGCGAGTTTCTGATTATGATTCCCCTATTCCTGAATTCCGCGGCATCTCTTGTCATGTTTTTATGACGCTATTACCGGTTTATTCATGAAGTCACGTACCAGAGTTTAGTTTATCATGCCAAATTATATATACTTAAACCTGAAACCTAACCCCGAATCAATCAAAACTGTATCCCTAAGGAATATTTTATAACTTACCCAAAGGGTGTCACCATCAGTGGCAGTCCTGCGAGCACAATTTTACCCCCCATAGTTTTCAATTTGCTGAAGTGCTACCACGCCCCACGCCATTTGTGTGTGGAAGCCAAAAAGTCAGCCGCCATGTTTCGGCCATGGTTTGGAAATCCCGCCATGGTTTTGCGGCAGCTTCAGACGCCACAGGGTGCTTAAAACTGCATTTGCCTCCATGCCCACCCCTTCATTGCACACGCAAACGAGACTAAGGTTAATTATTATCGCAATTCCGATTAATACAATAAATTGAAGTAGTAAATATTATAATAAATAAAATGACGGCGGATAACGAAATTGGACACGAATTCCTTTTTTTTTATATCTTCAGTACGTACGATATTGCTTCCGTTGACAACTGGCATAACGTGAAATTATTTCGATACTCTATCGAAAATATCTTTACTACAGAAGTTTTTAAATGACGCAATGTACCGAAACCGAATTGCTGATGCATCTTTCGTTTTATTTTATATCGTTTCAATTTCTAAATGAGCTTGATAAGCAGCGTGGATTCCAACATTTTTAGGCTCTCCTGAACAATTCAAATTCGGTAGTCGTTTTATTGTTCACTTTCCGTTAGCGGATACGTATATTAGCAGAGAGATAAATTGACACAAAAGATAAGTAAGGTCAAATTTACGACTTATACCACTGTCTGACAATCTTAGTACTGTATTTCTCCATAATGACAACCGGAAATTTGGGTTGCGGATGGATCCACTCATTTAAATATTTTTACAGTCTCGGCTCAGATATTCGCGAGAGCGTTTTTTCTTGTAAAGTTGTTCACATACTAAATAATCAACTCATTCTGACAAACACAATCAATTAGTATCAACAGTTCTCAATCAATCAACAGTTATATTGTAATCAAGGATATTGTTATCAGAAGGTTTGTCCAAATGTTGCAAGTTGGTTTTCACTTTTGTAAGGTGCGTAAATTTGTAAACGCGACCCTTTGTGTGTAAACGGCGTCATTTGAAACAATGGGGAGCGATCTCGGGCGCACGCCGCGTTAAGAACAGTCGCCATGCTCGATGGCCTAGTTTCCCTCATAAAATTTTACAAGAAATAAACAATACATACGTTTCTTGGTAAGTTCAAAGAGAATATTTAAAGGCTATCTGATACTGAGAGACGTGTAGGCGAGTGTTCTCTGCAAATGTAAGTGAATAGAAATAACTTTTTCGTGATCTGGTATTCAAGACGAAGCTGTTAAAATGTGGAGAATTTATTTCGTACTACCAAATCAGCAAATCTTATTTGGGAGGTACCGCTATATAGAAAGTTATCTTTGCCAAAGCGTGGCGAGTTTGTAAAGCTACAGCGAGTACTTGAAACCGGGAAACAAGCGATTAAATAGACGATTTTCGTTATTGGGAAATTGTATTTAAACGATAGAATTCATGGCGAATCCACGCAATGAAAGTTTTAACTAAGCAATATTAATGCATATACTGGTATATTACAATATTGCAGCCAATTATTACACCTGTTCGATGAAAATTGCAGTAGTGTATTTTCAAATCACAGAACGAAATTGATGAAATGCAGACGGTGTTGAAAAAAAACATTGCAAAATTTGAGTGCAAAGAAACAAATAAAAAATTTATCGTAATACCAGGAATATTGTCCCAAACAAACAGAAAGTAAACATCCAAACCACACCATTGATGTCTACCTCCAATACTCAATTTTCGTATGCCAATCCCGAAAGCAAGTTTTGCCATAAGTCATACAAAGATGAACTCCACATTCGATGCATTTCACCCGACTCCTCGAAACATATGTCTTTTCTCCTGAGTTTTCCAACTTGTTCTTTCTCGAACATACAGGGCAGACCACCTGATTCCGTTCGACTAATGGGATATGTTGTCCTACATTCATGAGTCTGGGATGATGGGATGAACTAGATAGCGATTCAGATATTCTCCGTGATGCTCTATAGCTACCAATAAGAGAGGCGACAAGCTCTTCCCTAAATCCAACACCACCACTCCATCGCTTCCCTGACAAGTTCTCACATATGACTCTTGCATTGTGAATTGCAACTTCGACCAAATACGAAAACACACGCCTGTACCATATCTTCGATCGTCTCGTCAAGTTGTAATATTTTCGCATTTGATCCGAAAGATCCACGCCCCCCATATGAGCGTTGTAATCTTTAAGTAAAGGTGGACACGTTATTTCTACAAATCTAGATGATCTCCTTCGCCCAGCTCTTCTTTTTACGGTCTTTTTCCCCACGTACTCTTTATCATATTCGGGTTTGTGAATTGTAGAAAGAAAGTATACCACCTTATTATCCACCCAGGATTGTGCTAATAATTGGCCCGAAACTCTCCAGTCGCTAGTGCCCCTTGGAACTGAACCAATTTTCGATACGATTATATCTTTCGGAAAGTTTATGAGATTGCTTCTGAAAGTTCCACAAGCGTATACACCTTTCGATAGGAGGTATTCGAAGAGTTCAGGGCTAGTGTAAAAATTGTCAACATAAAGGTGATGGTATAAACCTTGGTAAGGCTCTATCAGATACCTTACGACACGTGAAGATAATCCGATTTCCGGTTTTGACGTTGGATCCTTACCAGTGTAAAATTGCAATCTCGACACATATCCAGTTGCGGACTCGGCTAATACCCAAACCTTGATTCCAAAACGTGCCCTCTTAGTTTTGATACATTGTCGAAAACTAATTCGGCCCTTGAATGGAATCAGGGTTTCGTCGATAGAGATTTCTCTTCCTGGTGTGTAACATGTTTGAAATAAAGGCAATAGAATTGTCAACAGTGCGCGAATTTTGTATAACTTGTCTTTTTTGGGATCTTCCGCTTCTGGCGCCATAGCCTCGTCGCAAAAATGCAAATAACGCCAAATCTCTCGAAATCGCCGTCTTGGCATTATTTTATTGAAACTTGGCACGTCTAAGATCCAATTTTTCTTCTGCCAGTACATATCGATCGTTGGAAGACGAATAATTCCCATAAGAATGACCAATCCAAGAAAAGCATGCATTTCCTCTACATCAATAGCCTTCCAGGCCTTCTCTTCAGTGTCGCTATTGACGGACTCCGCTGTGAAATAGTTGTGTGAATATTGTTGAAAACTATTGCTATAGATGCTAATATATTATTTCAATTCTACAGAAGAGTCAGATTAGATACTCACCATGCAGTTTTCGAGTGGCATTGAGATTAGTCATCTCAACAATGAGCTCAATAACAGTTGCATTAAAGAATTGGGTGAAACAGTCAAGCACACTCGAACTGCTATTCAGGCGGCGACTCGAAACCCCCCGTCTACCACCGAAATCCCGAAGTGATCTTCCGGCAAACGATTTTTCCCAATTGTAAGTTTTCCGAGACATTGGAGTTGATGGGCGATACCGTTTCCTGCTTTTCGGCGTTGTGGGAGTTTCTTGGCTTTCATGCGAAGTTCTACGCTTACGAATTGGTGGCAGTGAGGTACTTGGTGTTGCTGTGTTGGGGCTCCCTAAAAAGTTAAGCGGACTGTTTAGAGGTATTTTAGTGTATATGTGTTTTGTATCTCATAAAAAATAAGACCTAATGTAATATTCCAAAAAGATACCGCTGATCGATAATGAGTGCCGCTGCTCGATAACCAAATTTGGTTTCTCTGGCTCTTCTCATCCTGAAATGCCTTTTAACTATTTATCGCAATTTGTACATCAAGTGTGCTTTTGGTATGGTGAGAAAATAAACTACTGATTACGAAAATGATACATACATTTTGAGTCCTGCTCGTCGTCAGTTCCAGACCAAGATGATTCGTCTTCGTCAGAAATATCAGATCCATCAAAATCGTCATAGTCAGAATCACTGTCCGGTATGAATTCTTCATTTTCAATCTGCCATAACACGTCTTGATTATTCAAAACTGTACCCTGTTGAACCGCCATATTAACCTGTTCGAGCTTTTCCCTAGTAAATATAAGCGTTACGATAAATAGGACAAGACCGTCACTTATCGGCGTCGTTCACATGACTGGCTTTTTGTAACGCAAATTCCCCCTTTCTCTCTCTCTCTCATTTTCTTGCACGCCACTCTCTCGAAAGTTTAGATGTTAACCCGTTTTCACCAGCGCTTGACACGAACTCAAACATTTTCCCGCCCGTTTAAATGGCGACGTGGTTTTTGAACTCCGCATACTACATTGCTGCTGCAGCCTGTCGCTTCATTGTAATATTTGTTACAAACACACGGCATGCCGCCATTAGGGTACTTCCTAAGAAGCACACTGTACTATTACTGCTCAATTATTCGTTCAACGATACTCTCTAAACTTTGCCGGTTCAGTGCAGTTTTAATCTCAGTCTATAGGACATGACTGGAGAATCGTAACTCATTTGCTGTCTTTTCCCATATATATTATCAGGGTACATATTTTAGTCACCTAAAAGAAAGTAAAAGTTGAGTTGTGTTTTCATATAAAATGGGCATAACGATGGAAAGGGCACATGAGCTCCGTGTCTGCATTTATTCATATGACATCATTGCGAATCGATTTCTGTTGCTTTGTCGATATAATCAACACAGGCAAATTGAATCAGCCATCATATTGTCAAATCACATGAATATGTTTTGTGAATTGTGCAAATCGTATGTATACGATAGATAAGAGTATAGACGCTAATACTAGTAATTGTTGTATTATTTTTGTGCTGAGATACACAGAATGACTATTAAATAACAATGGTTTTTAGGTCATTCCATCATAAACAGTCTACACAAAACGTTAGCCTATATTCAATTTTCCCTACATTAATATTATATAAAGATGGCAAATGAGTTCGTTTGCGTAAATTAAAACAACCAAACCTACATTTACAATGTTATAGCTTCAGGCCACATCAAAAAATATTGACCAGTTTCTATATAATTTATCTCGATTTAATGCTTGATTGATTCACTTCGGGGCATCGTCAATTTTTTTATATCTCACTTTTGTTTCGTGGTTGCAAAAAGAAGAGTTACCGCTGGGAGATGGATAACTTATCCCGCCACCGACATCGCTGTGAGAGCCGAATGCAGAGCTCTAGTTCAACCATTCTCAACACATGCAACCAAACTGTGCCTCGTCCAAATATTAACAACATAAAAATTCGTGTCATTGGTGTTATCAATACGAATATTGGCTGTTGAATACCTAGTTTGCCTATAGTTTAGGTTCCGATTTTGCATTATTCAAACTATCGCACGTTACGCGGTCGAGAAATCTGAGGTTTTCTCACACTGTTTCAACAACAGTATACAGTATGTAAGAAACACTAATGATAGACATTTATAAACAACTGGTGCGCATTTCATTGACGTGTTTGTTTACTAGCTACTACTACAAACTTTTTGAGGACAGGTTTGGCTCAGACGAAGCAAAATCAGCCTGCTTTTATTATAATATTTTCTCAAAGGCGCCACACATTAAAAATGGTCATGCGTCAATGCGCGCACGATGCGTAACCATCGCCTTAGATGAGATAAGCACATTCAACTATATGCGCAAGAGATTTGCTAAATTAACAACGGAAACATTAGTGGGACAGAACGTTGTATACAGGCAACGAGGGCAGAATGGTAATTGGTAGTGTTAAGGATGTGATTTATAAATGTTAACAAACAGGGCTTTGGCGAATATCAATTTATATTTGGCACATAATTATGTAGTATATATATATATTATTATAGCAACCCATATCAGTTTCCACTAAGCACATTCTTCACACTATTAACGCCTCTAATTTAATTAATGAAAAAGAATATAAATATTACACCCATCGAATACTGATACCTTCAAAACGGCTAGCGGTTCTGAATATTTGATTAGTCCCGAAGTACTTGGTGATAACTTTCTTATAAGTATGCAAATTTTAGAATTTTCATGTTTAAACCGGTGGTTGAGGTTATCCAATCTTCCTGTCTACAATTTTGTTGTTCATAGTTTTTTCAAGGCGGGGAATTTTTTTTTATAGTAGCAGTGATTGCAAAAGTAACCATGGCATGGCCATGAAATTGGTATTGCCCAGCAACTGCGGTATCGTTGTGTTTTTAACGAACTGCGAGCTATACTTTTGAGAGAGCAAGAATGAAGACTGTTCGTCACACGACACGCACCCCTTGTTTCCAGTGAATTGCATTAATATAGCAAAGCGAACGACAAATGACGATGTAAAAGTATAGGCTGCCCAAATTAAAAATAGTACCGTTGTCAATCACAATTATTCTGATAGGAAATAGGATTATTATTATTAGCAAATCACAGACGATATAAAACAGTGGGTGAAAATCTATACAAAATTTAGAAAAAAGACCGCATTAAACCATGAAAAAGCAACCACAACCTCAAAAATTTGCTCACAAAATGAACACAAAGGGTAAACCGAAAGAAAAAATATATATAATTACTTTCTACCTCCAATACTCAACTTTGGTGTGCCAATCGCGAAAGCATGTTTTACCATCGCACACACAAAGGTGTACATTGCATTCGTCGCATTTCACGCGACTTCGTGACACGTACACTTGCTCGGGATCAGAAGCTACCTTGTTCTTTTTCTTGCACACAGGACAGACCGACCGAGTTTGTGTGGGCACTGGTAAATGACGTCCCACATGGCCGAGTCTGGAAAGAGATGGAACAGACGTCGTTGCAGACGTGCGCCGCGGAGCTCTATAGTCACCAACAAGAGCGGTGATAAGCTCTTCCCTAAATTCCAACCCACTCAATCGCTTCTCTGATAGGTTTTCGCATACAACTCTTGCGTTGTGAATCGCAACTTCGATTAAATATGAAAACACTCGCCTGTACCATACCTTCGATTTTCTTGTCAGGTTGTAGTATTTTCGCATTTGATCAGAGAGGTCTACGCCCCCCATGTGAGCGTTGTAATCAGTAAGTAAAGGGGGGCACTGTATTTCTACCAACCCGGTTGCTCTTCCACGCCCAGCTCTTCTTTTCACGGTCTTTTTATCCTCGTGTTCTTCATCATATTCAGGTCTGTGGATTGTAGAAAGAAAGTATACCGCTTTATTATCTGCCCAGGATTGTGCTAGTAATTGTCCCGAAACCCTCCAGTCGCTAGTGCCCCTTGGAACTGAACCAATTCTTGGTATGGTTATCTCTTTCGGAAAGTTTATATTATTGCTTCGGCAAGTTCCACAGGCGTATACGCCTTTCGACAGAAGGTATTCGAAGAGTTCAGGGCTGGTGAAAAAATTGTCAACGTAAAGGTGGTGATTTTGGCCTTCGAAAGGCTCTATCAGATATCGTACGACACGAGAAGCTAATCTGATTTCTGGATTTGAGGTTGGATCCTTACCAGTGTAAATTTGCAATCTTGACACATAACCAGTTGAGGATTCGGCTAATACCCAAACCTTAATTCCGAAACGTGCCCTCTTAGTTTTTATACATTGTCGAAAACTAATTCGGCCCTTAAACGGGATTAGGGTTTCATCGATAGAGATTTCTCTTCCTGGTGTGTAGCATGTTTCAAATAATGGCAATATGATATTTAACAGTCCGCGAATTTTGTATAACTTGTCTTTTTTGGGGTCTTCCGCGTCTGGCGCCATAGCTTCGTCGCAAAAATGCAAATTATGCCAAATTTCTCGAAATCGACTTCTTGGCATTATTTTATTGAAACTTGACACGTCTAAGATCCAGTTTTTCTTCTGCCAGTACATATCGATACTTGGAAGACGGATGATCCCCATAAGAATGACCAATCCAAGAAAAGCATACATCTCCACTGCATCAACGGCTTTCCAAGCCTTCTCTTCGGTGCAGTTATTGATAGATTGAGCTGTGAAATGATTGATAAGATTATAGGAATCACGTACTCTTAGTGAAATGTATCTATAGACTGTAGCGCGTCAACATGTGACTAGGTCGAAAAGTATATCGTGCATTATTGAACATAGTTAAATTTGATACTCACTGTGCAATTTTCGAGTAGCATTGAGGTTAGTCATCTCAACAATGAATCCAATCACACGTGTATTTACAAATTGAAGAAAACAGTCAAGCGCACTGGAATCGCTATTAAGGTGTCGATTGCACACCACTTGTTTGCCGCCGAAAGCCCGCAGTGATCTTCCGGCGAAGGACTTTTCCCAATTGTAAGTTTGCCTAGACCTCAGAGTTGACGGGCGACAACTTGTTCTGCTTATCGGTATTATGGGACTTTCTTGTCGTTTATGAGCAATTCGCCTTCGAATTTGTGGCGATGAGGTACTGGTTGGTGTGCTAAGGGTCCCTGTGAAGTCAGCGTAATCCAGTGTTAAATTTTAATGAAATTATTGAAAAAAAATATTATAAATTAAACGTACATTCTGATGACTGTTCGTTCTCAGCAGTAGACCAAAATACCTCTTCTTCTTCTTCTTCTTCTTCTTCTTCTTCTTCTTCAGAAAAATCAGATCCATCAAAATCGTCAATATCAGATTCACCGTCCGGTACAAATTCTTCATTTTCAATCTGCCACAACACGTCCTGTCCATCGCGAATCGCAACCTGTTGAGCCGCCATTACGTATTCGAACTCACGCTGGAATTTATAAATGACGATGTACATCGTAAGACTGTTGTGGATCGATGCGCGGATTTTTTTACCTCTCTCTCTCTTTTACGCCACTCTCTCGCAAAGTCAGACGTTAACCCTCTTTTTACCAGAACTTGACGAGAACACCAAAGGGGTCCCACTGATTTAGAAAAGCGACAGAAGTGTTAAATACCGAATGCCAGTAGTGACCGAACAGACGTATAGCAAACGGTAGGTCTTTTTTATGACTAAACAACAACAAGAAACTGGAAATAAAAGAGTGGGTGCAACAGGTTAATATCCGACAAGCACATTGATGCAGCTAGAGCCTAGGTGCTAGGCTATAGTTAACCTTACTCTAATTTTCCATTACAACGTAACTACAATTTATATAATAAATTTGCGACACGGGAAAGTCATGCAACCAATCAGTGAATAGGATAAAATTGTGATGTGGCCCGGAGATAATACACTGTAACTATCGATCGTAGAAAAAGTTTTTGAGGTTCTATTTTCGGAAACGAACTAATTTGACATCGGTATATACTATTAATTTCAAACGAATAGAAAATATATATAAAAAAATTTTTTTTGCAAACCATTCATAGAATGACAAAAATGTTCCTATATTCTATTATAATTAATCGTGATTCTTATCTGGATGGTGTATATAAAAACATATACACCAGTTTCTAGTAATATAGCCCATACCTGCGCTTCACGTAACCTAATTAATGTGACGCGACAAGTTGAATCCTCACTCAATTTGCCTGTTTTGGTTATGTCGACGAAGCAACGGTATACGTTTCGCACCAATTGTATATGAAAAATACGTTCTCTAAAATTGTATGTTCCTTTTAATTTTACGCCTAAACTTTATCGCAAAAAAAATCGAGTTTTACTTCCTTTTACGTGACTATGTATATCTAACATAAATTTACAATAAAACAGGCATCAAAGGGAGGAACGACTTTCCACAACTCATCCGCTTTCCTTAGATTGATAATAAAATTTCAGCAGCTCGATACCAAAAGTTTCTGTTCGAAATACAAAGCTTTATGACATTTTTTTCCTTCTCTCCCTGACAGTGTTGATTATTAAAATTGCTTCAGGTGTCGTGTCTACCGATATATAATGACATCTCTGCAGTGAACTTAACCTATATTTTATTTCTTGTAGCTTCCTTAATCCGCGCTCACGTAATCTTCTCTATTCTGCAACTATTTTGAGTTTTTTTTTAATCTGGGGCAGGGATCGGGACCTTGCTTTCTCTGAGCAAACTAGTAACAATATTTTTTTTCCAAACCAGTTTAATAACTTCGATTCACGGATATGATATATGGACAAAAAGTGTTAATTTAAAATTAATAAAAAACATTTTTTCGAGTCAAGCTACATTTAATGAAATGTTTGGCGATTCGAAGTTAAATGGTTAAGTGTTTACCTATACATACTTGGTTACTGAGTGATACAGCCAGCCAGCAAATACTAGCCAATTTGATTGAAATGGTTGACTACAAAACGTTATCTTGATTTCGTTGAAACTATTGACGACGAGCATTAGAGTAGCAATAGTATAAAAATGTGATCGAGCTCATTTGTTAAGTGTAGATCATTTCAGTGTATGCTTAAAGATGTCTAATCTTCCTATGTAAGCTTTTTCTTTATTTTTGTTGTATTGGTCAAGGTGGTGTAGTTTTTGTATAGCGGTAACTACAAGGTTATCTACGCTCCCTACGGCATATCCAGGAGTACTGTACTTTCGGGCAATCGATCTATACCTTTTTGTAAGCTATATTTATGTCAGTCCAAGCAAGCTTGAACGGTTGACGGACTGTGTCTCATTCGATGCCACTCACGCACCTTGTTTCCTGTAAATGGCATTTATAAAGCACAGCAAATGAGAGGTAACGATGTAAAAGTGTATAGGCTTAGTAAATTAAAATAGTACCGCTATCAATCACGAATATTTAATGGACATTAATAATAGCCAAATCAGATCACAGGCGATATAAAAACAGTGGGTAAGAAGACTGCACAAAATATAGTAAACAGAAACCATGAAAAAGCAATCGCAACATCGAAAATTTGTTCACAAAAAAACACGAGGAACATACCGAGAAAAAAAATTATGTCATCAAATTCTACCTCCAATACTCAACTTTGGTGTGCCAATCGCGAAAGCATGTTTTGCCCTCACTCATACAAAGATGTACATTGCATTCGTCACATTTTACACGGCTTCTCGAAGCGAAGTTTATTTGCGGAGCATGTGCCATATTTTTCTTTTTAGAACATACAGGGCAAACCATCCTGATTGCTGTGTGTAATGGAAAGTGACGCCCTACATTGCAGAGTCTGGGAAGAGGTTGGGCAGACGTTGTTCGAGACGTTCGCTGTGAGGCTCTATAGCCGCCAATAAGGGCCGTGATAAGCTCTTCCCTAAATTCACACCCGTTCCGTCGCTTTCTTGATAGGTTTTCGCATACAACCCTTGCGTTGTGAACCGCAACTTCGATCAAATACGAAAATATTCGCCTGTACCATATCTTCGATCGTCTCGTCAAGTTGTAATATTTTCGCATTTGATCCGAAAGATCCACGCCCCCCATATGAGCGTTGTAATCTTTAAGTAAAGGTGGACACGGTATTTCTACAAATCTAGATTCTCTTCTTCGCCCAGCTCTTCTTTTTACGGTCTTTCTTCCCACGTACTCTTTATCATATTCGGGTTTGTGAATTGTAGAAAGAAAGTATACCACCTTATTATCCACCCAGGATTGTGCTAATAATTGCCCCGAAACCCTCCAGTCGTTAGTGCCCCTCGGAACTGAACCAATTTTTGATACGATTATATCTTTCGGAAAGTTTATGAGATTGCTTCTGAAAGTTCCACAAGCGTATACACCTTTCGATAGAAGGTATTCGAAGAGTTCGGGACTGGTGTAAAAATTGTCAACATAAAGGTGATGGTATAAACCTTCGTACGGCTCCATCAAATACCTTACGACACGTGAAGCTAATCCGGTTTCGGGTTTTGACATTGGATCCTTACCAGTGTAAAATTGCAATCTCGACACATATCCAGTTGAGGATTCGGCTAATACCCAAACCTTGATTCCGTAACGTGCTCTCTTGGTTTTTATAAATTGTCGAAAATTAATTCGGCCCTTGAATGGAATTAGGGTTTCATCGATAGAGATTTCTCTGCCTGGTGTGTAGCATGTTTGAAATAGTGGCAATAGGATTGTTAACAGTTCGCGAACTTTGTATAACTTGTCTTTGTTAGGGTCTTCCGCTCCTGGCGCCATAGCTTCGTCGCAAAAATGCAAATACCTCAAAATGTCTCGAAATCGCTGTCTTGTCATTATTTTATTGAAACTTGACACGTCTAAGATCCAGTTTTTTTTCTGCCAGTACATATCGAGTGTTGGAAGACGGATGATTCCCATGGCGATGACCATTCCAATGAAAGCATACATCTCCCCCGAATCAACGTTTCTCCAGGACTTCCCCTGGATATTGTTCTTGGCTAACTGTTCTGTGAAATGATTGGGAATGTAAATAAATGAATCTTATTTATATACCTTCCAGTGGATCGATAAGTAAATAAAAAAAAGTTAGATACTCACCATCCATTTTTCGAGTAGCATTGAGATTAGTCATCTGGACAATGAATTCTATCACAGTTATATTGAAAAATTGAAGGAAGCAGTCTAGCGCACTAGAACTGCTATTCAATAGGCCACTGGACACCGACCGCTGACCTTTAAAAGGACGGTGTGACCTTTCGGCAAATGACTTGTTCCAATCATAAGTTTTCCGAGATCTTGGAGTTGACGGGCGGTAACCTTTCCTATTTGTCGGTGTTGTGGGACGATAACCTTTACTACTCAACGGTGTTGTGGGAGAGTTTTGGAGTTCGGGAGTAGTTTTACGCCTACGAGTTGGCGGCGACGAAATACTGGCTGATGTGCTAGGTGTCCCTGTGAAGTAAGTGTAATATTATGTCTTTACATCTCGAAAGAAATCGTCTTAAATAGTTAAAAAAAAATCACACGTACATTCTGAGTCTTCCTCGTTGTCAGTACTGGACTCTGATAACTCTTCATACTCAGAAACATCAGACGCATCTAAGTCGTCATCATCGGAATCACTATTCGGTATGAATTCCTCATTTTCAATCTGCCATAACACGTCTTGCCTATCTGAAATTCCAGATTGTAGACTCGCCATTATCCAAAACGAGACAACTTTTTCAGAGTTTCGATAAATATGGTCGAACTGGCTCTGAACGACGTGTTTATACATAACTGATATATTATAACGCTTCTCTTTTTCTTTCGTCGGGTGATACGTCACCGCTTCTCTCTCTTTTGTAAAGGGATATTAACCATTTTATCACCGTAACTCAACACGAACGCAAGTATTTAAGCACACGAGATAATGCAAAAAGGTGAATATTCAAGCGCTCATTGTGTTCGATCATCCGTTTACGCGGGAGATTTGTACATTATTTTACTGCGAAGCAGCAGCAAAAAAATAAATGGTTTTATTCAGCTAATTCAAGTCCACCATTATAGCATCTCAACAAATCTTCTACGCAGCGTTGTAGAAAGAATTTCGTAAGTAAATGTCATTTTAAGTGATCGTAGTAACGACAAAGCTACTTTCAAACCGCCAAAGGAATAAAACACACGAATATTGGTGTTCGGCAATACAATGCATCTTAAATTATTAAAACTTAAAAGGATCTATGGGCTATGACGAACGCTTTTTTTTATTCTCACGGGTCGGGATCGTTTTTAGACCCAGTAAGTTGGCTGTTTTCTTCAATTATTGAGAACATCGTGATACTATGTCGTGGTTCATATGACATACCTTAATATTACTTTCAACATTTTAGCGAGATTGCGGCTTTGTATTTACCGTACATAGAATAGTAAACGAATTTAATCCGTATCACCGTAGCTGTTATTCAACCGGTATTGCGGTATTTTAATTTTATTACTATATTTTAATTCTTGTATTCACCTGTATTTATTCATTTGCTAGTGTTATTTGACCTTAACGGTGTTTTGAGTATAAAACGTGGATAGATGCCTATGTTTTCGCGTGTAAGCCAATCGCGACATGCGTGATAATATAGCCAGTGGCCGGGTCTTTGACGAGAGACTAGGAGTATATACAACAATAAAAAGAGTATGTCATATCAGGGGCGTAGCCAGAATTTTTCAAAGGGGGGTGAAGGGTTCTGAAATTTCTATTTGCCAGGTTAGATCGAAAGAACTTGCGGGCCCGACTGAACGCCTGAAAACGTGTGTGTTTCACGATTCTTGAGGGTCTAAAAAGCATTTCAAGCTACGAAAAATTGCTATGTATGACACAGGAAGTTGCTGTTATTTTTTACATTTCAACCCCCATTTTTTTACATTTCCAACTTCCAATACCACGTCCCTGTGTCATATCATGCACCGGAAATTATGGAACATAGTATCGTATTGAATCGCTGAGGAACATTTGTCATTTGACCAAATGCATCTGTTGGCCTGTGCACGTGCGTCCAGTAATTTCTGGTAAACCTCTTTAAAACATGCTAGCTCTTTATCTATGCCCTGTAAGTTATTCTGTCGCTACACACATACTGTCTGCATAGCGTTCGAACACCCACAAAAAGTTGAATAAAAAATTCATAGTATTTTCAAATCACTGAGTGACGATATAAAAAACAGTGGCGGTAAAATAACTACACGAATTAAATAGAACCCTCGTAGAATGAAAATTCTCGTTTAAAATATCCACAATGCATGCATGAAATGGCAAGTAAAAATGCAACAGTAATTTCTATCTCCAATACTCAATTTTGGTGTGCCAATCGCGAAAGCAAGTTTTTCCATCGCTGACACATAGATGAACATTGCATTCACCACATCTCACGCGGCTTCTCGAAGGAGTCGTCCTTTCGGCAGCAGGGGCCATTTTGTTCTTTTTAGAACATACAGGGCATACTAACCGAGTTTGTGTGGGCAATGGGAGATGGCGACCCACATTGCAGAGTCTGGGGAGAGATGGAACGGACGTATTATGAGAGGTTCGCCGGGAAGCTCTGTAGCTACCAATAAGGGAGGTAATGAGCTCTTCTCTAAATTGATAACCATCCCATCGCTTCCCTGATACGTTTTGATTTATAACTCTGGCGTTGTGAATTGCAACTTCGATTAAATACGAAAATACTCGCCTATACCAGATATTTGATCGTCTTGTCATGTTGTAGTATTTTCTAATTTGACACGAAAGTTCCGTGCCCCCCATGTGAGTCATGTAATCACAAACAACAGGGGGGCACGGCACCTCCACTGATCCGAGTTTTTGCCCACGTCCACGCTTTCGTTTCACTGTTTTCTTGCCTGCGTGCGCCATTTCATACTCGGGTTCGTGGATTGAAGAAAGAAAATATAACGCTCCATTATCAACCCAAGATTGTGCCAATAATTGTCCCGAAGTCCTCCAGTCGCTAGTTCCTCTCGCTAATTCACCAGTGCTCTTAGCGATTATGTCTTTCGGAAAAAATATAGAATTGCTTCTAAACAGTCCACAGGCATATACACCTTTTGAAAGAAGATCTTCGAAGAGTTCAGGGTTGGTGTATAGATGGTTAACGTAGAGGTGGTGATATAAGCCTTCGAAAGGTTGTATCAGATAACTTACGACATTTGAAGGTAAGCTTAGTTCTGAATTTGAGGTCGGATCTTTACCAGAATAAAATTGCAATCTCGATACATATCCAGTCGAGGATTCGGTTAATGCCCAAACCTTGATTCCAAAACGTGCTCGCTTAGATTCTGTAACTTGTCGAAAACAGATTTGACCCTTGAAGGGAATCAGGGTTTCAGTGATAGAAATTTCTTTACCTGGGGTATAGGAGTTTTGGAATAAAGGCAATATGAGCGATAGCAGTCCTCGAATTTTATGTAACTTGTCTTTGTTGGTGTCTTCCGCACTTGGTGCCAACGTTTCGTCGCAAAAATGTAAATAACGCCAAATGTCTCGAAATCGTTTTCTTGACATAACTTCATTAAAACTCGGTACATCTATGATCCAATTTTTCTTCTGCCAATATATATCGACTGTTGGAAGACGTATGATTCCCATAAGGATGACCAATCCTATGAAAGCATACATCTCCTCCGCGTCAACGTGCTTCCAAGCTTTCTCCTTGGTGTTGTTTTTGATGGACTCCTCTGTGAAATAATTGGGAAATGTAGATGAACCAACTTTTTTTCGTGCAAACTATCAATGATATGTATCTATATAGCTGTTAATGGATCGATAAATATTACATTTGCAGAAAATTAACAGATTAGACACTCACCATGTAGTTTTGTAGTAGCATTGAGATTGGTCATTTGAACAATGAACTCAATCACAGTCGTATTAAAAAATTGTAGAAAACAGTCAAGTGCACTCGAACTGCTATTTAAGTGACGACTGGACACAGACCGCTTACCGCCGAAAGCCGATGGAGAACTTCCGGCGAATGACTTTTCCCAATTGTAAGTTTTCCGAGATCTAGTAGTTGATAGGCGATAACTTTTCCTGCTTCTTCGTGTTGTGAGAATTCTACGCCTTCGAATCGGTGGCGATGAGGTACTGGCTGAAGTGCTAGGTGTACCTTAAAGGTAAATATAATAAAAATATTCCAATGTTAGATTTCAATAGAATTCTCCAGTTAGAACAGTGGTTTTCGACGTTTTTAATGCATTCCCAATACTTCTCGTTTTTTTGGTAGAAAACATTATATATATATACAATTTTCGCAAATTATCTGTTGTAATTTTTTAACATTCGCTGGTAGCTATCTGGTTATACGTCACTACGCATGAAACTTTCGATGTTGTTAAATGTTCCATGTGCCATTATCTAGTTATACTTGCACCTTGCACTTACAGACCCAAGACTTTTGTGAAGTATAAATAGTTCTCAATGTGTGCATACATACGTATTACGATAATCAATGAGCATATATACGCCATTATCTAGTTATACTTGCACCTTGCACTTACAGACCCAAGACTTTTGTGAAGTATAAATAGTTCTCAATGTGTGCATACATACGTATTACGATAATCAATGAGCATATATACAATGAGTGGAAACTTGCAAAGATTTGCTCATTGTGGCATTGTTCCTTGCATTTTACGTCGTCCAGCTAAATGGTTCGTTGCATATTAAGAAAACACATTGGTCGCTGCCAAAATCCCTTGCTTCAGCCGAGTCGGGTGCGAAATTGGCAGTATTAACTTGACTTGAGGTCTCTAATTCTTCAATACATATTTGATTTTGGGTTTCGAAGTATGGTACGCTGAAAGCATACAACTATGAGCATATGCTTATTGGGAATGCATATCTATTAGACAGAAAACGTATCTACAGAACAGAATATGAACCAGTCGCCGAGAGGAGTGCGGTTATTTATGTATTTATTAATTGATATAACATGGGATTTACATATTTATCCAAGGGGAGAGGAAAGCCGAAAAGAAGGCCTGAATATATGGCGAACCACGGCCTCTCTCAATCATAGCTCTGTGCTCCATATGAATCACATGGCTCTGCGAGCTATTCGTTTACTTATTAAAAATACTGATTTTAACTATAAATTACTCTGGGATATCTTGCCATTGAATACAAAAGCCAGAAACTGGAAGAAAAGCGGGAAATGAAATGTGTGTATTATGTAATGGAGAACCTGAGTTTGTTTCACATATTTTCATGTATTGTAAATTTACAAAAAATATTTATGAAGATTTTGTTTCAGATATATTAAAATTGATCAGAATACATTTCGTTATCAATATGATTCTTGCATATTATTTAATTTTAACGACCCTTCATATAGTCGTATAAATACTGTTGATTTGGATGCAATTATACTTTTGTAATCAATAGTGAGAAATATTTCATGACTGCTATTAACTATGTGAGCTATTTTTTCTGCAATGCAAAATATTTCCTTCGTCTGCTATTTACTATGTGAATTAATTTTTCTGTAATGTAAAGTATTTCCATAACTGCTTTTACTATGTGGGCTGTTTTTTCGGTACTCGTAGTATGTGTACCAGGTTAGGTTACGATTCTTATTTTTGTTCTATTAAAAGTTCGGGAATTGTTTGTGTTACACAAGTGAATATCCCCCTACCGATAGAATTTAGTCCATTTACACAACTTGATATAAAGTAGGCGAACAAAATTACGGTAGTTACCTTCATATTGGTACACATACTTCTGGAGCACAATTTTTTTTGTAATGTAAAATATTTAATATGTGAACTAATTTTTCTGTAATGCAAAATATTTTCTACAGCTTCTGTATTTTTTATATGTCACTTTTCATTTCATCGATAATACACATTGTTCATTCTTTGTGAAGTTTTTGGTAAATTTACAGATGGAATAAGACCGACATTCAGCTTTTTCTGTTTCACAACTGTAATACAAAAAGGTACTCTTGAAGTATGTAAACCCAGTTGGTAGACACCGGAACCATGTGTACCAGGTTAGGGTCTACTACATACAAACATTCCCAAACTTTTCAAGCCGCACCCTCTCTTTAGAATTGTGAAGTCTTGCACCCCACCTCAAAAATAATTAGCTAACAATAATAAGCTACAAATAACAGTAGTAAGGCGTAAGTATGTTTTATTGGAAAAACATGTGGAAAATACATGGATGGAACAAAATAAATGACAAGTTTTGATATGCATAAAATTAGCCAAGTCCAGAAGTCAGTATTTTAAACTAATAGAGGGAGAGAGTTTATTTCGTTCATCAAACCATGAACATATATAAATTATAATAAAAAAAAAACAGATGCTCAGGTGTTTGACTGGGAGACAACGTTACAACATTTCGAGTCATTTAACAGGTTCGGTGTTAAATTCTTCAATACCTCTCATATACCGGTACCTTATTCACTATATACATTATTCACAAGAATTTTTGATTTGGAAAGTACTAAATAATCATGTTTTGTCCTAAGATCATCATTCATTCAGCTGATAAGTTGACATGTATTGCATATCAACTGCATAAAAATGGGTTAGCGAGGATACCTATTATTTGGAAAATTTGTCTACTAAAAATGAATGTAATAGGACATGGATTTTTTATAAGCAAAGATGGGGAAAATTATATCATTATAGCACTTTAATTATAAACATTTGATAATAGTAATGAAATCATGAGTAGATTTCTTTATACACTATAATTTGAACACATCAAATTATAATACTTGATTATGACTGGCAAGTGATTTGGAGGATAGTAACACACAATAATACATGATCAGGATTTGACCCTTCTCCAGCAGATATATATATGAAATAAAGTTCTCATGTACATATCTATATTCGGCTACAGAGCACGTAACATAGAATGAATTTTAAGGCAAAATATTAATAATATACTGAAATAGCAATGATACCCAATAGGTTATTTTTAAATAAGTATTACCGGTACTAAAAAATAAATAAAGTGCTCATATACATATAGATATTTGGATACAGAGCAAGTATCATGGAATGAAATAGCAATTATAATAAACATTATGATACTTTTAAATGAAGTATTACTAAAAAATAAATAATGTGGTCATGTATATAGATATTGGGATACAGAGAAAGTGTCATAGAATGGAATTTAGGGCGAAATATGGATGCAAGTATGATAAACAATTTGATATTTTTATAAAAAGTGTTACTAAAGAATAAAATAATAGATTATGGAGTTCCAGCAAGTGTGCTCATAACAAATAAAAAGATAGCAATTCATTCACCACAGTGAATTAAATTCATTACACATTACTACTTGCTATAACACAGCTGGCACATGATACTCATCGTGTTTTAAACTTTTTTAAAGGTTTTGCTCGCTCTCCAGAACTCTCCATTTTTTACTTGTTTGTATTGTCAGATTGTGGACTTTTCAAAATAAACTATCTCTATCTATATCAATGAATACAATATCCCAGGTCCCCACTTGGCTGGTTCATATTATGCTCTGTAGATAAGTTTACTGCCTAATAGATGGTATGTATTCCCAATAAGCATTACAGTATGCTCATTCGTTCACTCAATGAGTGATTTTAATTACGGTAAATATAAAATAATATACGGTATATAATATAAATAAGTTCATATTCCATTTTGAATCCATGATCCAGTATTTATTTTGTTCAATTCCAGTAGTAATCCATACCATAATTGGGTTATTTTAATAAATGCATTGATATAAAACAATAAAAATAAAATTAGTAAATATAAAATACATATCCTAAACTTATATTTTTCTTTTTAAAATAATGCTTTACATAAATTTTTCAATTCCCTCTCAAATGAGTTGTTTATTCTATAATTCTCTATATTTTTCTACATATTATGGCCATTTTTATCTGCTTTTTGATAAAGGCAAAATGTGGTGTTTTATTTTCGAATATAATAGAATTTCTCATGGTCAAAATTTTATATCTCACTATTGATTACAAAAGTATAATTGCATCCAAATCAACAGTATCTATATGACTATATAAAGGATCGTTAAAATTAAATAATATGCAAGAATCATATTGATAACAAAATGTATTCTAATCAATTTTAATATATCTAAAACAAAATCTTCATAAATATTTTTTGTAAATTTACAATACATGAAAATATGTGAAACAAACTCAGGTTCTCCATTACATAATACACACATTTCATAATTTCATTCCCTGCTATTCTTCCAATTTCTGGCTTTTGTTTTCAATGGCAAGATATCCCAGAGTAATTTATAGTTAAAATCAGTATTTTTAATAAGTAAACGAATAGCTCGCAGAGCCATGTGATGCATATGGAGCACAGAGCTATGATTGAGAGAGGCCGTGGTTCGCCATATATTTAGACCTTCTTTTCGGCTTTCTTCTCCCCTTGGATAAATTTGTAAATCCCATGTTATATCAATTAATAAAAACATAAAAAACCGCACTCCTCTCGGCGACTGGTTCATATTCTGTTCTGTAGATACGTTTTCTGTCTAATAGATATGCATTCCCAATAAGCATATGCTCATAGTTGTATGCTTTCAGCGTACCATACTTCGAAACCCAAAACCAAATATGTATTAAAAAATTAAAGACCTCAATACGGCCAATTTCGCACCCGACTCGGCTGAAGCAAGGGATTTTGGCAACGAGCAATGCGTTTTCTTAATATGCAACGAACCATTTAGCTGGACGACGTAAAAAATGCAGGGAACAATGCCACAATGAGCAAATCTTTGCAAGTTTCCACTCATTGTATATATGCTCATTGCGATAATATACTATCATATAATACACGACATATAATGGCCACACAGAAAATTTTTCACCAGTTGAGTAAAGGTACACGCAAACTAGAATAAGAAAAATGATACTTACATTCTGAGTCCTCTTCATCGTCAGTTGCCGGGCCAAATATATCTTCTTCCTCAGAAACATCAGTTGCATCCAAATTGTCATTCTCAGAATCACTGTCCAATATGAATTCTTCACTACTAATATGAAAGAACACTTCTTGACTATCAAATAACCCAAACTGTCGACGACTTGCCATTGCGTATTTGTAAACTTTCTGAGCTTCGGTGATTTGCCTGGCCGGCCTTGACCTATGCAATTTACACAACTGATATATTGAGACGCTTGTGCCTTTTTTTCTCTTTTGATCGACACGCCAGTCTCTCTCCCGAGGTGACAGGTTAACCCTTTTATCACTCAACTCGACAATAACACAATAAAAGTAAAGCATGCGGCGTGTAAAAGAGTGAATATTAAAAGCGCTCTTTGACCAACCATCCGTATACGCGGGAGATTCGCAAACTCTTCGCTTATTCGTCACTTATATTCGCTTGTCTAGTCATCTGTTATTCCGATTGATTTAAAAAGTTTTTAATTTCGTTCCCGCAGACTTGCCTGCAAGCCGTACAAATGAATCGCGGGTGACCGTACATTTGAACCCATACATTTGCACCCGTATATTCGCGAGTTCAATCTATATACGGGTGCTAAAATCCATGGGTTGGGGTTAGTATGGGTTCAAATATCCGTAGGTGCAAATTTCCATAGGTGCAATAGTATGCAGGTGTAATTACTTGGGTTCAAAAGTAATGGAACCGTCATGGAATGGAACAAACATGCGGGTTTTGGAAAGTATGGGATTGCGCGTAAATTGCTATTTTACTCCACTTTAATTTCAGTTCCACGCAATTGATTAATTATAACGCACCAAGAAACTGAGACGTGAAACTGTTATCTACGTTTGTTTATTTGTCTCGTGAGAGACAAGCTGATAATTATAGATAAAAGTAGATATGGGGAGATAAAAGATTAAGCGTAGGGGGTGAATGTGCCTTTTTAATGTTTGTATGGTATGAGACACTCAAGGATGATATGTAGTCGATGGTGGCCGAAAAGGTAAACCGTAAAGTTTTTGTGAAATGCTCTAATGATACGCTACATATCAAAATTTGAGTGTCCTTTTTCTATTTGATAATTTATAAAAAGGAATGACGAGGATTGAAAAAATGGTAAAAAGTATTTCAACAAAACTTATTATGAATGCATTATTGCTGGAATACGAGAATAGAAAAATGAAGTGTCATTGGACACGTGAGTGGACCTATGAATCGTTTTCATATTTTTGGTAATCTTGTTCTTGTTGGTCTTCTTCGTATCGTTTTGAAAAAATCGCCTTTCACCTTGATTACTGGAACAATTGCTATGAAATTTTCAGTAAGTGAAGATTACATGTTTCTCTAGAAGGCTGTTACTTTTACTTATCGTTTTTTATGTGCTATTAAAGAACGTACGAATGTATTTGTTTTGGCGCAAGGACATATTGAGAGAAAAAAATTTTCAGCATGCTACTTTGACCATAAAGCATTGTCTCTATTGTTTTCCACGTTTAAATAGCGGCGCCATTTTAAATGTTATTTGCTGTATTCGTCTTTAGTAGCTGTTCTTTTGTTTTGGCTAATTAAGATTGATAATAAGAATGGTGTACTAGTTGTCAAATCAGTTTATTGTTTCATATTGATTCTGGACAAATAATGAAGAAGGACGTGTACTTGTTGAATTTGCCATCTACTCCACGGTGTTTGATACTCTTGAATATATATATACTAATAAAGAAAACACAGAATACACGATATGTAGGCCTATATACATAATAATAAAACGAAAACCTTGAGTTGATTTTGACAGATAACATCTCCTAAAATTCCAACTTTCTCGGCACCCACAGCGCCCCTTATAATGTCTTACACTGACTTTTTCTGGGATAATTGATTTTGTTGCAGTGCTTGTACTGGTGTGTTATTTTGACGTAAACCATGAGTAGGAGGGAAAGTATCTCAAATTTTCAACATATATAACGATGTATCGAAAACTTTTGAATAAATATTTGGTGTGAGCCTGTGGCATGCTGCCGGGTCGCACTACGCGCGATTGTATGGCCGATGGCTGGTCCTACACCTTAATACAGGGGATACTGCCCGCGGGTTACGAGTACGATTTTCCGATATTTTTGCGGAAGATAGTGCAGAAGAACTATAGAAGAACAGCAAAATAAACGCAATAAGATTTCTGAAGTGAAAATTGTTTATTGGCATCATTACACATTTGACTTTGGACCAGCATTTGTGAATTTGAGTTGAGTCAAAGGACCTTGCGAAAAGTGTTCAGGAACCACGCGCGAAGGATTGTCACGTTGCGAAGAGCACATTTTCTAGTAGACATGGAGTAATTAGGTCTCGTTGAAGAAAAAAACACATAAGCCGAAACATATCGACTATATCTGCGGCTGCTAACGTTTTCACACCGCGGACCGAAAACTGAAACTGGATTATTGGACACGTAGTGGACATTACGATCGTTTCAATACAATATTATGTTGGTCTTGTTGTTGTTGTTCTTTGACACTTTTTGGACATCTAGTGGAAAATCTAAAAAACCGCTTTTCTCTTTCATTACTGGACCGATTGCTTCAAAATTTTTACTGGTTAAAGATGAAATTTTTCTCCAGAAGGCTATTACTTTTATTTATTTCTGTTAGCTCTGTGAAATTTGTTTTGTTTGCTATGACGTCACCGAACGTTCTGAGGACGCATAGCCGACCCTCCTCTTCTTTTTGATCACGTGCCATCGAACGTCGATGGTTCGTACCGAAGTCCTCACGGTACTTTGCTACGATTTTTTCCTTACGCTGATCGACGGTACGGTAAACCGTACTGTACTGCGAACAGACGTGTCCATATATTTGGGCGTAGCTCTCTTGTTTTGTGTACTGACATCCATGAAATCACAAATCTTCAGCAATAAAAAAAGTTAAAACTCATATTAATTCATAAATAAAACCTTACGTTTGAGACGGTTCGAGACGGTTTAAATACCCAAAATGAAGATAGATAGAGGATCACACAACTTCGAACTTGGAAACTGTTCTTAATTCTTGAATACCACTTGTAGGCCTATACAATATATCGGTAAGTGGAAGCGTATTTCGAAATCCAATACTACTAACTTTATTACTTCTACATGTATCATAAAGTAATAATAAAAACTTGACTGCAACGTGATGCTAAAATGCAAAACGCGAAACCTAGATACTATTTTGCATAAATAGATTTCATACATGTACTATTAATCAAAACATGAACCTGTTTCTGTGATTTTGGGGCTCGTTCGTTAGTTTACATCATGTTTTCGTAACCTAGGTATAAATAGAAAAACTCAGATTAACGTTATTTTGAGGCAAATTTATGGAAAATCGAAATAACTTGACTTACCAGTTCATCTCCAATGTTCAAAAATCGGTTATTTAACTGTGCCACAAGAGGAATAAACTAATTATCAGTGATTTCAGTTCGAAATTACTTGAATATTTTGAGATAAAATATTAAATTCTAATTGGGTTAAAATTTCCATTGTTTGAATAACTCAACCGGTTATTAATAAACGAGTCGCAAAAACGCTCCCGAAGTAAAGATAAAGTGAAGTGTCAAAGGTCGGTCAGGCGTTCATAAAATCTCTGGTTTATCTGGAATCAGCTGATTTTACGTCATCACGGCAACAGTGCCTGGTGTTTTAGTCATTGCTTCAAGTCGCTGGTTGCTACCGACTCGTCGCACTCTAAAGTTTTGTTTTACTGCGGCAGGTCCGTGTTTTTTTTTCGCATTTTACCTTGATATAATACCAGAGTAGAGCTAGAGGCACAGTGTAGGTATTTTTAGACATTGATATGGTATCATATGTTTTACACTAAATTACAGAAGTTAAATTATTATAAAGATATTTAAATTATAACATCTGTGGAGGCCAAAACAATTTTAAGGATTTATGGACACCATATATATATATCCTGCAGTCACAACTAAATGTGTTTCTGTTTTTTCAGCCAAATAAATTTTTATTCTTACTATAACGAAAAGTGTTATTCGAGCATTTAACCATTTGATTTAAATTTCAAGTTCTGTCAGTTCTGTTCTGTCAGCGGTTCTAAAACACCAAGCAAGATGGTGCAAAAATACCAATCACCAGTGCGAATATATAAACATCCATTCGAAATGGTGATGGCTGTAAGTATCATTTTGGTCGTTATTTTTTATATCATTATTCATTTTTTGTTATGTACTACTAATTGAACATCATTTTACCTCAAATAATATTGTGGAACAGTTCGAATATTTATAAATTTATCTATATTAATTAAACTAAATTGTTTTATGGAATAAAACTTCAAAATTTTTAAAAGCTAATATAACATCACCCTCATAATTTTCCAATTATTTTCATCATTGTTACTGTTTATTCTCAGATATGTGACTGTTTAATTTATTTCAATTCTTGTATTAAATAAGGGTCAAAATTTTCTACCAATAATTACTATTAGTGTTAAACATTTTTCAATGTTTCGAAATTGTTTTTTAACCAGCCTAGTTACACTTTTATAAATTTATGAGATTTCAATTATATTGAATCATAGGCATACCAGAAAAGATTTCCAACATGCAAGATGATTCCAGTCTTTGTTGGTTGCGATATTTTGAGCGATGAAAAAAGTGAAGATGAATCTAAGCATACGGTAGAAAGAAGATGTAAATTGAATGTTGATGCTCCGCGACTTTTAAAAAGGGTAATCAATAATTATGTTTTCAGGGGTTTATTTTTCTGAACAATATTAGCTATCCTATATCATATAGATTTTTAAACTTGGAAAATATACTAAGTGATTCAGGAGTCTTGCTGCACACTGTTTCGAAACGTTTCGTCTGACCAAGGTCAGTCTTCCTCAGCTGAGGATGCAGTGGAAATATAAAAACTTTGATGTTTGGGATATGCCGATGTTTGATCACTGTTTTCGATTGTGATCATTTTGAGTTCAAGTTATGCAGATGGCCAGTGTATATATAATAGAACCAAGTCTAAAAAACATTTTTAAAAAGGAAATCAAATGACTATGACTGCCATGCAATAATTAAATCTTTAATAGAGTCGTTTGTAAGGGTTTCATGTTAACAAATATTGATCAGTTGAAATTTATATTTCAAGGGTACTAGGAGTATGTTGTTATCCAAAATCTATGAAATCAATAGAATTAATCTGAATATCATGAATATAGTAGCCTACATTGAATATAGTATTGCCATTTGTAATTTTGTCGTGACTTTTACATATGATTACATAATGGATTTAGGTTATTGAACTGTTTTTTAAGTTTCTCTATTCCAAATACACTCAATTGAAAATACCATTATTTTACTTTATATTATATTTTAAATTTTCAAACTTTAGCTATATCCACTTAGATTATATGGAAACTAAATTCAAATGTTTTATTCTTGCTTAAAGCAGGAAATGAAAAAAGTTTAATGAGGTAATTCATACTTTACCAAAGTGGACATTGTCATCACAATTTGCCCAAAGGCATTGTATTGAATTCTATCTGTTGAATGGCTACATTGTATAATGAACACATTAGGACACCCGGATAACTTCATTGTAAAGTTTATTTTATGTTTGGAAAGCAAGATTGAGTTGACCATTCCAGCCTTTGTTCATACAAATATTGATAAACTATTTAGGAATCAAATTAAATTTTTAAACCAGATAATACACTTACTGAATTAAATTATAGGGTTTTATAAATCAGCATGATGAAATAAATGATTTATATTATGCCATGTCATATTATCCTTTTCTTACTAATAATTTTCAAACTGATTTTCGCTGTTATATGATCGGAGTAATCTTAATTTGATTCCAATGTGTGTATTCCGTCCTGAAACACAGCTTTTACATGTCCATGTACAAATCAAATAACTAAGTACTTTAGTTAATGTCACTTTTGAAGACAAGTCTACACAAAATTTTGGATTAAAATATATAAAAACAGTTTTTTTGAGCTGTGTGATACAGATGACAATTTGAAGCTCTTTATTCTTTATAATTTAATATTATTTTGAAAGGAGAAAAATTAACCCATTATGTATGATAAAAATATAAATTTTATTATGTGATAAATTATATGTGTAATAAGATAAAAGCTTATGGTTTAAAAATGGATATTATATTATAGCCTTATAGGTTTTGATTTCGCTTATAATTGGAATTTTGAATGTCAGAATTTTCAAAGCAATATTTTGGGTACTGCCGTAGTGTGTACCTGGTTAGGGTTAGGTCATAATTTTTCTCCGATTTTCCTTGTTTAAGTTTTGGTATGGGTTCGGGGATTGTCTGTGTTAGTGACTTAATGTAAAATAGGCGAACAAAATTAAGTTACTTCCATATTGGTACACACACTTTTGGGACGCCATATTTGAAATGATCATACAGTATTTCTAAATATAAATGCTTGATTTCTTATATATCATACTAGCCAATGTATTCCAGTATATATCAATGTAAGTCTTATCTGTTAATACGGTGTTGAAACATTGATTAATGCAGCATTACATAACAAGAATACAAGTCGCATAACCCGATATTATATCATTATAGTTTCTAAGCTTTACAGATTACTAGAGCAAAACTCAATAATTTGTTTTAATTATTAAACAGATGGTTGGAGTGGATTATGTGTACTTTGTACAGAAGAATGCCATTGATTGGAGGGAAAGAAAATTGAGGATTACTGCCTACAATGAAACATTTTCAAGTAGAGTTATCATCAAGGAAACTTGCCAGTACACTGTAAGATTTTTGAAATATTGTTTAGAGTTGTTTTTTTTCAATTTTTTTATGTGTTATATCTGTCAAGAAATTAGTTCGATCAAAATTTAGATTATTTCTATTTAAAATGATTTATTTTTTTTAAATTTATATCAAATTTTTTTTTGTGTGAACGGTATTCACAGTAGACCCTTATTTATTATTTAAATTTCAATTATTTTTAAATTGAATTCATAAATTCAAATTTAACAGTCATGCCATTTTTTCATTTTCACTGATGGGCATATTTATGATATACGGTAAACGTTTAGTGAACCTTTTAAAATAAAATTTTGGCCTAGACTATGATTTTAATAATGCATAATGGACCTATTCAAAGTGTCAAATTCTAGAATATGTGTGTGTTATACCAAATCACATGAGTTTATTTTTATCATTTTTAGGTTCATCCAGAGAATCCAAATTGGACGTGTTTTGAACAAACTGCAGAAATGGAAATTAGATCTTTTTGGGGGTTTGAATCAAGTGTAGAAAAAATTGCTATGAAGCAATATACCTCAAACATTAAAAAGGTATTTCACTTTTACCCTACCTATATTATATTGACCCTATTTCATTTCTTATGGGATTGGCCATCACATAAAAATAATGTTAAAATATGGTTTAACTTTGAAGGTCTCTTTTACATGGACTTTCACCATACCCCATTTATTTACTAATTTCGTTTCTAAGGAACCTGCGATGACCATCTTTTAGGTGTTCCTATTTACTCAGTTCACTGAGGCACGTAAAATGACGTGCCGTCGCTGCCATAGCACGACTCTATTGCTTCGTAAAAGCATTGCTTTGTCAGATAGTAGCCTTACTAATGTAACCTGATCCTAATAATTCATTCTAGGCTTGTGATCAAATTTCATTTCGGATCTCATTCCACCAGCTCATCAAGGGTGTGAATTGTAGACCAGCGGTTCCCAAACTTTTTGTTCCTGCATCGCCAAATTATTAGGGGAAAAAAATCATTACGCACTTACATGGAAAAAAATTGCTGTCCTCAAATTAAACTCACTTTTTTGATCGTTAATGTGTACTTTATATCATTTAAAGTTTGTAAACATGTAGGCTTAAGAAAAATTGACAAAAGGTAAACTATTTTCACTCAATTCTGCCTGATTTTCCTTTGAAATAGGAAAATAATCACATTTGTTCGCTAAATTCGGTTTGGAAAATAAACAAAATGCAGCTCGCGAAATTGCAGTGAGTAGTGTCTACTTCTATTGTCACGTAATAGTTACGTAACAATAAAGGCAGACACTACGTAACGAAAAGTAATTGACATAAAAAAGTAAAATGAATTCATTGATTCATATACACAGCATTTAAAATAAGAAACAGTAAAACATTTATAATAAATACAAAATGTAAAATATTCGATCATATAATAGTTATGTTTAACACAATTCTGGTAATTTTTGGGGGACAGTGACACCCTCTGGGAACCGCTGGGGTAGGCGATGCCGAACTGGTTCTAGCTGTGGACCCTTGTTCAGAGTAAAAGGCATTTTAAAATTGAATGAAAAGTCTAAAAAATTTTTTTTTTTTTCAAATTTTGCTGTTTCTGTTTAAATGTTTATAGAATTAGTTCTCTGTTATGATTGCTGTTTTGTTGCTTATTATTTCCACTTTACTGATTAACAATGCAGTCAGCAAGTTAGTTTGAAAAAAATTTAAGCTTGTATTATGTTCAAATGTTCTATATTTACTGTTTCCGTTAATTGTGTACAAATATCTGGATGTATATAAATATGGTTTATACGAGCATATTGTATTTTTCGTAATACAGCAGAGATAGAACTCAGAATTAGTGTCCTTTGATTTCATTGAGTTAAAATTTATTGCCAAATATTATCTTAACGATACACATTTGAAATTACAGGGTAAAGAAATCATCGAGTTTTACTTGAACGAAATTATTACTTCTGGTACTACGCATATACCAACATGGGCTGAAAAGAATCCTCATCTTGCTCGTCTTCCGCCCCCAGAAGAACAAACTCCACAATGTACTGGATTTACTAAATCCGAACAAGGAGCTCAAGTATGATCTGTTTATTTTTAGCACAATTCGGAAATTAGACCGCGAAAATGGAGTTCGATGATTTGTAAAAAAAAATTTTCAAACGATTGTAAATTTATCTTAAATACCGGTACTTTAAATTCTTTAGAAACGAGTATATTTTAGAAATTCATACAATTATTCTTTAAGAAATTTGTAATTTTTACTCGTTTTCCGATATTTTGCATAAAAACTATCAAGGTTTTTAAGCAGTTTCATATATTAATTATTCAAAGTATAAATTATCGAATGGAGAACGTATTGTTCATTAAAAATGTATATAATACTTCATCAAAATGACCACTTTAAATGCATGAGAATTTTTTCCATATAACGTAACTGTAATTTATTCAAATCTCTTTATCTATTTAATGGACATTCTGACTTCATTTTTTTTTCAATAGTTGTCTGCTAATAATCTCAGTCGTACTTCATCATCAAGTGGAGATGCTGAATTTACAGTATGTAGTGAAAGAACAGCTGGTGGAGCTGCTGACGGTAAGTAATAATTTATTATGTTGTTATTGATTTTGGAAAAACTTTATATTTTTTGAACGCTCAGTATAGTTTATTTTACTCTATAGATTTACTCTCTACTATTATTACCGTATGTATTAACCAGTCGACGTAAAATCTCATATTTTTTAATAAATATTTACCAACTAAAATTATGACTTTTATATATATATATTACAGAATAGTTTAAGAATAACTACCACTATTCTAAGCAGGGGATTGCTGTGCCGTACAATCATATTTCTCAAATTGAAAAAAAATGAAAAACGGTATAGGAATACTTTTTTCGAGTCGTTTATTGAATTTGGATAATGTCAACAATTTTTCATTATAATTGTATAGACTGATATATTTCTTCCATTTAGCCACAAGTTTTTCTAACTTTTACCTAAATTTAAAATTTCCCTTTTCAAATTGTTAGGCGAATTATAAAATTCGTCCGCAATAATCTCCTCATAAATGAGTCATTTGATTTGCTCTGCAGACAAACTCGAGGAAGAATACATTGAGAGGAAATTGGGGATTTTAAGACCATTGGAAGAAAGTAAACTCATTCAATTGCGTAACTGGTTATCTGACACACATAACGGAAAGGTAGGTCACATTGATGTCCTTTTATTGTGTGTCATATTTTAGTAGCTTGAGTAACATATTGGGTCACACAAAATTCCCAGAATACACAAAAAAAGTTTCATCTTTTCCAATAAAAATGAAGAAAATTCAGTACTTCCGTAGTGTGTGTACCAGGTTAGGGTTAGGCCATAATCGTATTCAGATTTTCCTTATTTTAGTTCTATTACGAATTCAGGGACTGTCTTTGTTAGCCAAGTGAATATACCCCTGCCCATAGGTGTCAGTCCATTTAAACAACTTGATGTAAATTAGGTGAACACACCGCCGAAAATTCAAAACTTGTAACAATCTATTCCTGTATACTTGTACTGAAAATCTTCTGTATTTTAAGACGCCTTGAGCAAAAGTTATGTTAACCCCACAATGACCTGGTTACTCAATTTTATAGATTAGAATTCTCTTGATATCTTTGTTATTTGCGATACATTTTAATCATGTTCACACTTGCGCTTTCCAATTGATCTTTGGACTTGTAGTGCGTCACTGTAAGAAAACTACTTAAAATTTCATAGGCTGGTACTTTTGAGTGATGATTTTATTGCCAACTGTCTTGTCATTACCAAAAAAAACATGTTTTTTATGATATGAGGGAATAGGGGAATTCAAATTTTTGCATTAATAAGTAATGAGAGAATGCCATAAAATATTACCCATAGAATCTACATTGGTGAAACATACCTGATGCAAAAGATATCATTGTCAAATATTATTAAATATCAATGTCAATTTAAACGACTAATCCAACTTACAATATGAAAACAGCAATTATAATATGATCAGATTGTTTTATTGAGAAATTTCATTTTTTTTTCAAATTCATTTTAGATTTTTTTTGCTTTAAAAATCTTATGATTTGAATCATGAGAGCGAACTTTCACAAGATTTGAGTCTGAATTTTATATTATTAATAGCCACACAGTACGTTTTACGCTTATGTTACAATGTCCTGTGTAATACGAAACAGGCATTATAATCACTTAATCGACAACATTCATTTATCAAATTTTATAAATACGGTTTTATTATAAAATATTCATGCTTTTTTTTCTAAATTCAAACTTCATAATGTCAAAATAGATTTTGAGATAGAGAGAATGAATTAGTCTGACGCTGGGTTCTCGCTATTTATTGAACACCAAGGGGAAGATGATTGAAGTCACTAGAAGGGTATTAAATTAATTTTCAAATCTCCTGAAATTCTTATATCGCCCTATATTTCACTCTGAAGTTTACTTTCTTTTTTTGATTTATGGGAACACTTTTTATGATATATGGGAACACCGTGGTCAATTATTGATATTAACATCTTAAATGCTTAAGAAATTTAGTACTCAATAATGAGAAAGTTCATTAAATACATAACACATTTCTGTCGATAAAAAATGTTGTATTGCTCTTCTGTGGTATTGGTCCGTTATGAAAACTACTTTCATCGATCATCCATTTCCCAAACTTGGTTTGAATATACTCAATTCACACTCTGTTTAATTTATTTTACTATTTACAATGTACATACCCATGTATGATCAGTATATAAAACAGCAGTCTTTTCTTCACCTGTGTAAACTTCATATAATATTACTGTTAATGAGCTGTGAGCGCTTCATACGTACGCTTGACGTCAATCACGTCATGTCGGACGGTTTTAGTCAGGTAAACAATTCTTGGAAATGGAGCAGTCTTTTCAGTTAAAATCATCTTATAAAAGTCTTGTATAAAGGCTGTTTTCACCTCTATCATTTTATAATAAAATTACATAAATTAAGTTAAATAAATGAACAACTTCCAGACATTTCATTTTTCTATCTTGGGATCAATTTTGATTTTCCAATATTTCAAATAAATCTGTTGAAGTATTAAAATCATGAGTATTTTACTGTGTAAAATAGAAAATAAAACATAATTTTGCCTCAAAAATATAATGTTTTTGGGGAAATAAACACAATTTGGAATATTCGAATCCTGCAAATGCACTTTTTTTGAAAACCATCAATATTGGAATACTAAAAAAACACGTTATTTTGACATATCTAATGTTTAAATTGATCACCCTACAATAAATTTATTATACACTTAGAGTTTCATTAGCTTATCATTTTTTCATTTTTTTCAGCAGCATTATTTGAATAATGGAAATGATGAAACAATACACATTCACAAAATCATATTTGCATACATTAGAATGAGAAATTAAAATAAAAATTAAAATACAATACAACACATTTATTATACATGAGGATTAGATACCAGTAAGTTTCACCATGAACTTTGTTTCCTACTTCCTGGTTTATTAAAGTGCAGTTTTGTGAATTAAATTTTCATAAAAAAAATGTAATTGCGCACACGTATATAATATAAATAAAAAAGTAGTATCTTTAATGAAACAGCATTCATTTATAATGGGAACTTAGATTAACCTAGCTGACATCTCTTTGACGTCCACAGAATCGAAAATCAGTTTTGCACGTAAATTGTAGCCTTTCCGTCCATGGAGTCATCACAATTTTCAAAAGTTTATGACCCCTAAAATGGTCATTTTCTTCATAAAGTTGTTACCCACTATGTTGACGAATTTAAGATTATATAATATACAACGTAGTAATCTCTGACATCAAATATTACAATACAAATAAGTATCTATGTTGAAATGACTAAATAATTGATCATACGCTATTTTCTTTGTGTTTTGCGTTGCTTTGATGTCGATGCATCATTTTTTTAATCATATGGTTTTGATGACATGTGAGTAGCATGACACAATCTATAGCTAAATTTAGGTTTTTGACTGATTTGCTTCAAACTATTTTCAAAATACGGGATCTCTGAAAATGACAATTTTGTGTATTTGAGTTTTATTTAAATTGACATATTTCCATTTTGGAGATTTGGAGTTTTTTTGTTAAAGTCGAAATGTTTAATAAAGTAGAAATCATATACTGTGGTGAATTGCATCAATTTAATGAGTTAACTCAGAAATTGTACATTATTTCTTGTCTAGTAGGCCCGAAATTTATAATATATAAATTACATATGAAGTATAGAAACATTATTTGAATTATATTTGTAGTGCTTCAACCCAAAACGTTGAAACATTTGTGAAAAGAGAAAGAAATGTATTTTTAATATTCAAATTTCTCTGACTTTTTATTCAAATATATTGGTGAATAAATTTGCTTCAAACCTTGATCAGAAATCCATCTTGTAAAAGAATTTGAATTTTTTGTAATTTTTTTCATTCATTCATTCGCTATTTTGTCTTGATACCTTTCATGTGTAATATTTTGTTTGTAACTTATTACAAAATTCAATTTCAGCTATGCTACCCGATCTTTTTGTTTTAAAATTTTGACAATGACAAATATATTTAGAATACAAATTAGTTCCTCATTATAACCTTATGACAATATAAAGCCGTATGCCATAATGACAAACCTTAAGTTCACAAATAGTGCATACTGCTTGTTGAATGATACATGGCGAGTAAAGATGATTATAATATGTGTAAAAGTTATGGTGTGACGCAGGTCATACAAGTCATATTATGTCTATTTTTGTTCTACATATGTCAGTAATGATATACCGTAGGTCACGCAACTGAAAGTTGAATCGATTTTATAAGTCTAATGTACATGCAGACATTCTGAGTTATTAAAATAATGTTTTGTGGTACGATTTTCTCATTTCAGCTGTTAGTAACGATGTTTCCATGGTTTTGTTTTGCAGTTGCCCTATTATTTTATATAAATTAGACTCTGAAAATATTATTTTGAGATTTATGACAATCGCCATTCAAATATGAACTTGTGGATTGTGGAGAGATTGTTCTCTTATTAAGAGATGTCGAAAATTATGGTGACATTTAACTTGCATTTCAAGTTATTCAGAAAATGTACTATGAAAAACAAATTTGTTAGTTGTTTTATAATTAAGCCCATTTTTTACAAATTGACATCGTGCAAATTTTTTTTTCAGAATTTTTCTCCTAATCGAAAAATTATATGAATGGTAATTCTGGACAAATTTTATCAATACGAATCAAATTGAATCATCCAAATTTAACAATTTTTACTCTGTCAAATATCCAGTTAGTGTCATCACAGCCACTTATGATAATACAAATTCCATCTAGTTCTTTGTTATAATTTGCTATATTTTTCAATATTCATTTTAACATAATAAACTTGTTTATGCAGATATTCTTCTTCTTCTTCAATACTATGTTGATTACTTCTGTTCCCAATTTAAAAATACAGTTTCCTGAATTATATCAACATCAGATCAATAAACAATCAAAAGTTTTATGTATGATTCGATCTATACAATGATTGACATCATAATGAAGTGTCACTGTTTTTTAATTATTCGACCAGTTTATACATCGATCAATATTTTTATATGAACCTCTCTAACCTTGATAGCCCTAAGCTCTCAAAACTTCATAAGGCTAAAGTGTACCCCCCCCTCTCCCCCAAGGAAATAATATCCCAGAGGACCCAGGATGAACTGCATAAGCCATAAACTACAAAAAATATATGAACAACCCAAATACTCACAAAACAAAGTGATCTATATAGTGTTTGATTATATTTAGACAGCATACATATATTTTTGTAGACGCTCGTATTTAAAAGGAAACCTGCGGAACCCCTGGAATGTACTGGGGGACCCCTAGAATGTGTTGGAATCTTGGTTGAAAACATTGCCTTAGAGAATAAATGAGCTAGATTACACCTTCAATAGAATCGATTCTAAATACATTTCAGTTGAATACTTTAGATGAATAAAGATTACCTAATATGTTAATAAAAATATTTTTATGAGTTTTTTGTCATGAATACTAGCTCTTTTTAGGCAGTTAACATTTGAGCAAATGAGAAACAAAAGGATAAAGGGGGGTGATAAAAAACAGGACCTATAAATTTTGTAATTACCTCTTTGAAAAGTGAAGAAAATTTATTTAACATTTGAACTTTTTTTGTGTATGATTGGATCTAAAAGTTTCAGTGATCTAGGACGCTTTGCACAAAAATTATGCTCTCTCTAGAATATGTTCCGAATGACCTGCGTTCTGTTTCTTTTGCGTCAACCAGTACATATTTATGTTGTTGCAATAATTTCACCTGGACTGCCAGTCGGTGAAATCCCTGTTAATTTAGAATTGTTACATAACACTTAAAGCATAGTACAAAGTTCAAAAAAGATTGTGAATTATTTCAGGTGTTTTTATTTTTTGTTTGTTATACCTGACTGGTTTGGTACTTTGTCCCCCTCTATTTTTGTTAAGTATAAATCTTATATGGGCCGTCTATAAATTGGGCAATTTTTTTGTGTGCCATACTTGGTCTTACTTGGTCTATTATAGGTATATTATTATACAGCCTACAGCAAATTAATTTTATTTACTTTTCATGTTTGATAATGCTGTAATGTTTGCTAGCTTTGTAGTCGATGATAGGTATTATATAATTGAGAATAATGATAGACCCATAGGGATGGTCGTAAATGCAATATGTCAACAATGTATCTTGCACACGTCTATTTCTTGTCAGCTCATGCTTTGTTAATGGAAATTGTCTATACATCAAAAGAGCTTAAGTAATAATAGTAAACCAAAATTTTTAATGACTTTACAAACAGATAGGAATTTACATGCAAAATTCTTTCATATATTCTCTGGTTATTAATAGATCAAAAATAATGAATTATTTCATACAATTCTGATTTTTCGCCAGGGATATCCAAAATGAATTGACTCTCGAAAATGATTTAAAGCTAATGTTATTCAATATTTTCATTTCTTCATCTTAGGAATAGAAAGTTTAATTTCTTTTTCGCTTAAAAAATAACGAATAATGGTAAAAAACTTAGAATTGTGTTTGGATATTCTTGTCTTTTATTAACCATTTTTATAAATGTCCAACATCATCAATATGGGAACATGTTTGTTTACAATATTGATTAGGCTACATCACTCCACCTTTTATTTTTCATGTTACAGATGTTAACTCATATCCTCTTCCTGTGTGAATTTACATTGTTTAGCTTTCGCAGGGTGATATAGCTTCAGAGAAATATTGACACAAAAACAATTTGATTGTATGCTTTGAATCTAGCATAATTGAATTTTTTTAAATAATTCAGAACTAGATAAAAGTTTGGTGTTCAATGTAGGGTGCGATATTGTTTTTTCTTTTTTTTTGGGATAACATCCTATGACATTGTGAAAAAGTATTTAGCAATATGTTTTATTCTAACTGTATAATAAACAAGTTTATAGTGTTCAATAGAGTAACTCGAATAAAAAACTTATAAATATCTTCATTACTTCTATGAAAATGAACAGTTTATTCAACACTTGAACACTTGGATTGGATTTCTGTTGGTTTGTGATTGTCCCCAAAAGTTTGGGTGATCTAGGGCGCTTTGCACAAAAGTTATGTTCTCACTAAAATTGATTGCAAATGGCTTGGGTTCCTTTCTTTTTGTCATTCTGTACATGACTCAAAATGATTTAATGTATGTTACACTTGCTTTACTGTGTTTCATGTTTTTTTTGTGTCAATACAATAGGTTGACCTAACAACAACCACAAGACAATGATTTAGTAAAATTGTTCCACATCGCTACTTTGTGTCGAATAACCGATTAAAAACACAAATTCAGTTAACCAACTTGTATGACGTGAAATGGTCATATTCACAATTCTCATAATGTTTATTATGTAAGGTTATTATGTATTACAAATCACTTCTATATTTTAGAACTTGCATTATATTTTTACATTATATTCCAGCTTCCTCGGGACGAACATATTCTACGATTTCTACGAGCGCGAGATTTTCACATGGAGAAAGCAAGAGAACTTTTATGCCAGTGTTTATCTTGGAGGAAGTTACACCAGGTCAATATTTCATCGTACAGTATCCTATATGATAAGCAACGAAAAATATAACTAGGAGTGTCCGAAATGAATTAAATCAATATTTTTAATGTGTAATAAATTCACTTGATAAATTTTAATTTTTTAAATTCTACTATCATTGTAACTAAGCCTTCTTGAATTTTCTATTGGAAATGCTCAGTTAACTTACTGCTTATTGAGAGTGTCTGTCTGATATTTCGAATTCGATTATCACCATAACAAACCTGAATTTCGCTTCAGACTTCGGGGAATTCCAAATTTTAACATTGCTCTCGTCCCAATTCTCGACTATTTTAAAATACTACTACAGCTCTGTCTAATACCAATGAAAGCATGCCAAACTTCCGAACCCACAGCCTAGCAAGTAACGCCAATATCAAAATTTTGTGCCAATGCCTAAGTATTTCATGGAAAATAATCTAAAGTTATCTATATTCAAATTCTATTTCATCCTATTTTAGGTTGACAGATTGTTAGAAACCTGGAATCCACCAAGTATATTCAAAGATTATTATTGCGGATGCTGGCATCACCATGACAACGGTTTGTATACTGACCTTGTGTTATTTGTTTATAGAGATTTACTCACCTAAACACCTTTATTACGTATCTTTTTTACTTTATTTTAGAGGGAAGGCCATTATATATACTGCGAATCGGACAAATGGATACAAAAGGACTTTTGAAAGCACTTGGACAAGATCAAATTCTAAAACAGGTTAGTTAATCTAATTTGAGTAATAAGCAGAGATGACTAAAACTGAATAATTCCCATAATCCAAATACATTTGAAATTAATATTTCAAATATGGAGTTATGTTCAACAAAAAAGACATAGAAGTCCATGTATATTCAATAAGTTGGTATTTGAAAATGTAGAAAAGTTAATATAATATGTGATTCAAATGGCTTTCCATTTTCTACTGTTTTCAAAAGATAAATGTACCGTAGTCTATTTTTTGTCTGACCATGAGATGTTGAATGTTTAAAATAACAAATTTATAGCTATTCTGAATTATTCACTGAATCCAGAATTTACTACGGTGTTTCCTTGAAAATAAGACGGTCTTATTTCAATTTTCTTTCGAAAAAGTCCTCAAGGGCCTATTTCGGAAGCGATGTCTTTTATTTTCATTTATCAAATACAAAATTACAAAAGTAGAGAATTGAGATATATTCAATTATACAAAAAAGTTTTTATTTTAAAATAATGCTAAACCTAGATTATGACCATATCATCATCCTCTGTAATGTCTTGCAAATCACTATATTCATAAATAATAAGTCAAAATAATCCCCCGCTATTGGCTAGGTCCTATTTTTAAAATTCAGGCTAGGTCTTGTTTTCGGGGAAACACGGTATATTGAATGTAACCAATTTTGAATCGATTTGAAATTTATTATGACATCCTGATACACGCTAACGGATATTGTTATATTAGCTATCCTTCCTTTATTTTAGGTTCTCTACATAATGGAACAAGGTCTTCAGAAGTGTCAAGAGGCTTCTGATACTCTCAACAAACCAATGAGGTAAATGCCTGCCTTTATATTATTTATTTTGTTTGGACATTCGATCCAACTTTATAGCAAATAGCTTTCTTGTTATTTATGCAGGCTGCTTAATACTGACTATAATGTTTATAAAGCTGTATGTAAGATGACAACAAGTATATATTGTTTAAATTTTGCATCGTAGACTTTTCAAATGTAAAAAATATTATTATTTTTATTTACTGCTGAAATAATCGTTGATAATGGCTGCTGATGAATGTTTATTACACCTTGTCATGGCACTAAGCTTATTTTTAGCATTAGATGGCCAAGACTGATATTTTCTAATCAGTAAATTAAACAAAACATTGTACAGAATTATTTAACCTTATTAATTATTTTTCAAATTTTATTTTTTCTGGTTGTTTGTGGATGTCTTCTAATAAATGTATGCTTATAATTATGAGTGCTCTCATGTAAAGCTTGGCAGCTGGGCTACTTGCGTAGCAGAACAATTTTTACTCCCAATTTAAAAATAACGCACAATTTTAAACAGCAGGACTCATTCTCTGAGAAGGTCAAGTACATGTAATATCAGGTGAATTTGCTAACGGTGTCGAATGTCTCGTTTGGTTTCCATCTTTTTTTTTTAGTCTGGAATGCATTGTATATCATAGCATCATGTGCATCATGTTTTGAAAAACAGGGCTGTTAACTATCGATTAGTCAAAAATTTTTTTTTGCTTATGGTGTTGAATTTTGTTGCATCCGCGAAATGGTGAATACTTTCTTAACGGCGTTAAGTATCCCTCATTTATAAGTTGTTCTGAAAAAGTTTCGATACCATTTTAACAAATCCCAAATCTTAGATCAATTACCATAAAAAAAGTATTATTTTGACCTGTTTTATGATCAATTTGTTCAAGTCTGATAGGATGGTTGAATCGATTAAAAAATAATAATGTTTATTTATTCATAAATTCTCAAATTTAGGAAAAATATAAATAGTTTCATTCAAAGTTTGATAGTTTATACATTAGACATCCGATTGGGGATTTTGACAATCGAAAGAAGGTCTTCCTCAACTATTCTACATTTACCAATTCATTTCTATGAATTTGCAACAATTTGTTTAAATTCCTCAGTTAATTATTATGAAATTTAGAATTATTCTATATTCAAAAATGATATTTCAGAATGTATTCTGAAACGAAATTATTCGGTTTCCGCTATTCCTGTTTTAGTTATTACAAAATTACAGTTAGCAGCCTTGTTTGTTTTGTATCATGGAAAGTTTTTGTTGCGCAGAAACATGCATGTACCACTAACAACTGATGATTTCACCAAGTATGACATCATTCCTGTTCTGCCTCAGTTGTCAAATCTAGTTATCATATTATTTTCTTTTTATCCTTGATCAGCCTTGTGCATGGTAATGATATACTCAGCCAAGTATATACCAACAATAAATGTTATGTTATGTATAACACATGCTTGATTGGTCATGAAAAGTTTAATGACTAAAAGCTTTTTGTCTGAGATACACAAAGGGCTCTGATCATTATGATTAATATTTCCTGCAGCTTGACCATTAAGTGTATCATGCTGAGTTTCGCCTTTACTTTCAATACAATGGAAAAGCTGATTGCAAGTAATAGCAATTTTGCTTTAAAATTTCAGTTGCATACTGAATTAAAAGCTTATTCAGTCAAACAAAATTCACATTTCACCACACTTTCAAAGTCAGCCGGACATAAATTTCTTCTTGTCTATTCATTATTTGTTTTTGTAATGCATGCATCTAGATTTTAGAATTTACAAAACTTAATACTCTATCAAATATGGCTATAGATTGATATGAGATAACAGCAAGTTTTGTAGTCTAGGTTTTAGCTAGTCTAAGTTTTGTAACTCATGGCAACATTGCCCAGAGCAAAGTTTTTTTACCATAATGAAATTTCCACACCTCAAACCAGCCCTTATCTGCATTTTTGGACATAAATTGTCCCTAGAATCATTTTGCAAAATTGTTGTCGTGACTTGTGGTTAATAATCGTCTTTCTCCAAAATTATTGGCACAATCACGTTTGAATTTTTATTCTTTAAAGATGGAAAAAGTTGCTAGAAGACTATCACTTTATTCCTCTTCAAATCTTTTCTCTGCCCCATCCATGGTCACTAAAAATAGACCTCAAATTTTGTGCTTTTTCCATATTTTACAACCACGACTTTATGAAATTCTCAATATATTTGAGCATCGCTGTCTTTTTCGCAGAAATATAAAGATTGATTTGAAAGTTTTAAAAATTTCTAATTATTATTTAAGTTGGTTATGTATTGTACTGTTACAAAACTAGTATACATTTACTTCAAGTTTGTGTTTTTTAAAGATTGGTGTTACTGTGGGGGTGAATTTTTGAAGTGAATTTTATTTTTATTTTACTTACCTTTTTTACACTCAGGTGTGCTGGTTTATCCCTGGACCATAATAGGCAATGTCTAATTCAAGATGTTCTGAAAGAATTTGAATTTGAATCAATTTGAAATTTTTTTTTTTGATATCTTAAATTCGTTGGCTTCATAATAGTTCTATTTAAAAATTGTCATAGTAGATTGTCAAAAATTGTCAATCAAAGTCATGTAGTAGGCTATGAACAGAATTGCCTTCATTCAATTTCTAAAAACTAGAAAAAAAAACGAAATTTTTTTTTTTAAATTCAGACCCAATTGAATAGCCTATACATCGATATACACCACATAACATGAACCAATATTGTCTCATTTTCCACAATCGAGAATATTTAGCGAAATCATTATTGAATGTACTTGGAATAGGAATAGTAGATTATTAGATTTTGCCATTCCTTCGGCAAATTTCTGATTGGATGAACTTGTACAACTATTTAAAAAACATATCACTCCTGCATGATCGCCTTCTTACATTAGTAACTGTGCCGAGCTTGTAAGTTATGATCACCCCACTACAGTAATACATTATGGCATGTTTTTATATTTTTCTAGTTTCACAAATTATTTAGTATTTTAGTTGTATACACTTTGTAGAGCTTTTTAGGGTGTATCCTATTAGAAATCTTACTTATTCTATAATTCCTTTCTAGACTTATCTATATTTTAATATGGTGTATTAGTTGTAGTTTACTTCGCTTTTTTTTAATAGTATTTATGAGAATTCAAGCATTATGAATTGTAAAAGCAAATAACAGTCCATCTGCGCCTCAATTCACACTCAGTGTAATGGATCTCTGCAGCTCAATACATTAATAAAACATGATTTGATAAACTTGAAATTGGTCCCATTTAGCGACATAGTGATTGAATTAAATTACATTTTCCATTATAAACTAATAATGATATTGCTATGGTTTATTGGAAGTGAACAGTCTGGGTTGTATAATTTGTGAAACTTCTCTCAAGGGAGATGCCTGGTAATGTGCTATATCTGGTATATAATAAGCAATAGTTTAAACTTGCATGGATCTCATTGCATGCTTCAATAACATGATAGAGAAATTTGTTTTTCGAAGAAAATATACAATACTTGACTGTCGATTTTTTTTGTGTAATACAGGCTGAATCAAGAAACAGAGCCCATCAATTAGTTCGTGAAAATAAAAATTATTAACACTTTAACTCCTGTTTGTGTATTATTGTAACTAAAAGTTTTAATTAATCTTTGCACAAAAGTTATGTTCTCTCTGGAAGATGTTCCAAAAGACCTGGGCTCTGTTTTCTTTAGTCACCATTTTTGTGACTATTATTTTTATTCATTTAGAATTATTCTAAATTTATAAAATGTTTCTATTAGGAAGTAAATTTCCATATCCAAATTAATTTGATGGTCCACTATTTGGTTACATACCATGCAAATAAATAAAAAAGTAGATTGGCACTATATTATACATATGCAAATGACTTTGCATATGACTTCACTATTTATGTCTTTGAATTTGTTAAACCGAAGTTTTTTGAACGCGTCAGCTTAATAAAAAAAAAATGTTACAAATAAGACATTATGATCATATTATTGTCATCTGCCTGATTCATAAATCTTTTACGTCTTTTATTTTGAATGATTCACAACTTCATATATTGCCAAAACATAATTTTGAATATTTCTTGTATAATAATGATTCTTATATTTCAAACAGTTCTTGGAGTTGCATTGTTGACTTGGAAGGACTTAACATGCGTCATTTATGGCGTCCGGCAGTGCAGGCACTGCTCAGGATCATTGAAGTAATTGAGAACAATTATCCTGAAACTATGGCTCGTTTACTCATTGTCAGAGCACCGAGAGTTTTTCCAGTCATTTGGACACTAATCAGTCCTTTCATTGGTATGATATAAAGTATATTGGAATTTTAGGCTGTTTTTCACTTCTTATACGGTATTTTGTCAATTTTTAGGCTGATTCTAATAAAATATTGTATTGGTATTATTGTAGTCAAAATCTTTGCCAACCAGTTGTTGGAGCCGGAGCAATTTTTAAATAGCCCAGACCCAGTCGTTTTTCCTAGGCTATATTCCAAATTTTATACTTTTCATAGTTTGGTCAGTTTTTAAGTCCATCCTAATAGATTATTACAATTTGCTTTCTTACTGTTACCAATTAAAACATCAACTTGATAGAAATTTTAAATTTGTCCTATTCTCAAACTACTAATTGTTGTATTAAAGTGGAAAGTTTTGATGTTAACTGAAAAAACATTAAATTGGCGAAGCAACAAATAATTGAAGAAACTTGCATGTGCCAAATTTTTTGTCATCAGAATCAGGCTTTTTCAGTTTTGGGGGTTGAGTTGAAATTTCATTTAATCTGTGGATTCCAGAGATGTATCTTTCCCCACGACCCGTATTTATTACAATTTGGTTAGTAGAATAGATACAGTTATAGTTCTCTTCCACCGAGTGTAAATTCTTGCATTATTATACATTATCATATACATGATTACATGAAGATGAAAATTTTTTTACAGATGAAAAGACAAGATCTAAGTTTATGATGTACAGTGGTACAGATTATCTTGGTCCTGGCGGCTTGGTTGATTATGTGCCTAAAGAATTCATCCCAGATTTCCTTGGGGGACCTTGCGAGGTAAAATGATACTTATTGTTGCATTGGGTGATTATTTCTCATACCTTCCCATTGCTGTCAAAAGATATTCAAAGATTCACTGTCGTAATTTTCCTATTTCTAATGTCAATTAGGATCGATTCCACTATTTTTTGTTCTATACATGCCATAAAAATCAATAGGATATAGTCAACTACAGCATTAGTATATAGTTTAGAATAATCTGTTTTATGACAGTCTGTTATTTTATTTATTTTCTTTATTATCTGTTTCAGTGCAATATGTCAGAAGGTGGGCCGGTTCCCAAATCATTGTACAGAGCTGAATGGGAGAAAGGTGATGGAATGCAGTTATGGGAAGAATCTATCTATAAAACTGGAAGTTGTATGAAAGGTTCTCCTCATGAGGTTTGTCTATATTATTGTATGGAATGTCCAAAATTGGTTTCAGAAATTCAAATTTAATAAGCTTTTGAATGATCGTTGTCGTTATTGATTTAATATGACAGATGTAATTAAATAACTAAAACTTCAGACTAAAGCATTTCCATAGAATGGTATGGCTCTAGTTCTATATCACCTTCCATTTTATTTACAACAGGTCATGTTAGAAGTTCCGACTAAAGACTGTGTCATCACTTGGGATTTTGACATCATGAAATGTGATGTTGTTTTCTCTCTCTACCACAGCAAGAAGCGTTTGGGTAAAAATAACAATTAGGCTAAAGAATAAACCTCCGAAGTATTCCTTCCAAGAAAGTTTTAATTACAATACTCAGTTGGTTGTGATCCTTATCTGTTTACTGTAAAGTCTGGACGAAGAATTTAATATACCAATAGTTTTATCCAATAATTTTCGTTCATGTGGAATTCGTTGTCATGTACCGTAGTTCTTATGATCTTATTTACTTGTACTACTTTGACTTTAAATGTACCACAAATCACAACATATCTATGTACTTGTAACTTTTAAGCGAGTATGTGTCACCTTGCCTTAAGCTACTTCTCTTAAATAAGAAGTATGATAATTGTTTTAAATGCGTTTTGGTAGATCAATATCAATATATTGGAAATTATTACATGTAACATGCAAGTACTGTAGTACTGTACATAACCATCGAAGCCTATTGTTATACAGGTCCTATAATTGAAGGAGAGACCCAATCTATTCTTGCTGGTAATTTGTCAAACAATGGAGCGATAAGTACTCAGGTAATAACTTCTGGTTTTTATATTTTTATGGTGGGGTACGTTTGGGCGCATCTGTTTAGGTGTGGCCGTTTTGCCCCAGCTTATTTGGCGACAGCTGGGTTCTGTTTTTGTAGAAATGATGAGCTCTCTGTTGGAATCTTATCTTATCACATAATACAAAGCTTGCGTGACCATCTTATTTCTAAATTCAAAATCAAGCTGACTGCCAAACTAGAACCAAACTGATCAATCATCTACGCCTATATTTTCTGTGTATATTCCATTGAAAAAAAAATTTGAATATTAACGTATTTTATTTGCTTTTTCAGATCATCAGCAAAAACATGACACTAGGAAGAGATTACAGTCTTGTTGAACAATCTCCTGTGTTCAGGGAAGGAGAAAGCATACAGGTATTTTTACCTTCAACTTTCTGTCACAGAAATATTGCAATCCCAGTTCCCTGTTGCGCAAACTTCATAGGGCCGCGCAAGGAGTCAAAATATATTTGTTGTATAAATGAATTAAAAAATTTGTAACAAATTTTATTCATCCAACAAAAACAGAAATCTTGTTTTTAATGTACTTGGTTCAGAAGAAAATATAGGTATGCATTTTTTTTCTGGTCATTTACATATATTATTTTTTTCCAGGGATCTCATATTGCCAGAGCACCAGGTTTCTATATATTGCAATGGAAGCTTCATACTGCTCCATCCAATCCTACATCAACACTGCCAGTTGTAACTGATGTCTTATATCAGGTTACTCACACTCCTAAAGCCAAAGTTTTATATTATCATGAAGTACTCGATTCTGAAGATTTCAAGTAAGTCAGCCATGTTTGTAGAAGTTACCGTAATTTGCATTGTATTCAAAAAATTTTGATTTTCATTGATTGTCAAAAACCTAACCATCGAACAGTGTATAAGTGTGAGTAACAAAGCCGTCATAACCTGTGGATGGATAGACTAATTGTGATATATGTAAATGTGGTGAGAGGAAATGATAACTGGCAGACCTGAATAGCTACCAATAGAAAAGCCATAGCTCACTCTTTCCTTACTCATCATTAGTGATCAGCTTTTTCCCCTCAAGATAATTGTTTGAAATTGTAAATGCTATTTTGTTAATTTTAAGCTAATTCTTTGAGGGATGAATAGTTTTTAACAACTATATTCTCACCTTTTCAGGGGTTCGATGTCAAGTCTGGAATCATGTCAGAGTGCATTTTCTTCTCTCTCACTCGCCACTCAATCCAGTGCCGGATCCTCAATCTCACGATAACAGAATATTGTACTTTCTCACTCTCATTTCTTCCACTCTTCTTCATATTGATGTTTTCCAACATAACAACTTAAACATTCAAAATATGAGTACAACACTCTTGTTAATCCATGAACACACTTCAAAAGTGTTAAAAAACCATAAGTCTCCTCAGATGGAACGTCTGGACCAGGGGTTCCCAAGCTTTTTTCAGGACGACCCCAAGGACAACTTTCAAGTGTCCAGTGCGACCCCAGGTCAATATATATATTTTTCATGGAACATTAGAGCTTCTTTCACTGGACTTTTGAGATTGGTCATGTGGTGGTTTTAAGTAAAATAAGCTAAAACCAAACAGTGATGTCACAATATTCACCTACATTTTCTATAGCATAAGCATAGAGCGATGCCTATGGGCCTGTTTTACAGTAAGCCATGGTACAAACTGCTAAATTTAACATGGTTTGTCAAATCTTAGATGTTTTGTACATCCATCTCTACCATAACTCACCGACCCCATGACCTGTTTGCAACCCTACCTACTTATCACTCCGACCCAATTTGGGGTCGCGACCCCTGGTTTGGGAACCTCTGGTCTGGACGAATGCTATATTCAAATATTTTGAAAAATAGTTATCTTGTTTTAAAAATATCACAGAATAGTGGTCCAAAATGCAATATTCAAATATTCTTCTGAAAATTTGGTATATTGTATTAAAAATAGTAAATTTTATTCTTCTAAAAATAATATAGAATAATGCTTTTCAAGAAGACAAAATATCCATTGTTCCGACTATCATTTGGGTTCACCCCATTCATTTGGAATTGTAAAATTTGCCAAAACATTTTTTTTATAGGCATAATTTTCTCAATCCAGCAATTTTTTCCTCTCAAAAAAGACTAAATTGAGAACATATCTGCTATATTCCAGATTTAATAATATTTATTTGGAATTTATCCAATTTTGGCTATCTTTTGAAGCTGAGTAATATGGTATTTTGAAGACTAGCATAATTTTGCTCACTAAGTACATCTGCTGTTTTAATTCATTTGTTATTATTGTTTTATTTGTACAAAATTGAAGCACTTATTATGACGATTACACTTTTCGTGATTAAAATATCACACCTGAATATATTCTGTGAATACTTTGACAGGTTGAATTAAATCGAAAATGGAATTTCCTTCGGAGAAAAGAAATTGAGCGGAAATGCTCTGGTATAATTGTAATCAAGGAAATTTTTTGATTGCTGTAAATTGCAATTGTTTTGGTTGTCGTATTCTAATCTCCGACCTCATTTAAATTGTATCTATTTTTTACGTATAACAAATTATGGTGTTTAAGTTTAAAACAAATTGTTGAGTTGTCCAGATGTTAAAGGAAATTTGGAATCAAATTTTTTTGGGGCTTCAATAATGAATGCAAATCATGACAGAAGAGTCAAATTTGTTAATTTTTATTCACCAATTTGATTTATAGGCAGTGGAATAATGCTGATTTCATTTTTTTTCTTTCAAATTCATGTTTGCAGATTATTCATTGTGTTTTTGAATGGTAGCATATTCTGTTAGAACTTATTCTACACATGATGTGACTAAAAATATTTCAATTGTTAATTTTCTCAGTATTCTGTGTTTCTTGGGGTTTATTTATAATTTAGATTATATGATATTGATATATATTTAACAAAAGAACAACTTCATGTTTCTCAGCTTTTTATTTTCAAAATCTCGAATCCCGTGGATTTCAACAGAAGTTATGTAATGTAACCACAGCAGACAAGAAGTACGATAAACTTGATAATGATAAATTCAATTCTGGCATTTTGTATAGTTATATTCCTCTTAAAACTTGAGAAAAATACTTCAAAAATTTTGCGACCATCAGATTGAGAATCATGGACCTAAGGATGAAGTCACTTCACAAGCTTTTTCTTGATGAATTTTAAATTTTTTTTATTCTTGATATTGCTTATTAGCTATATATTCTGCAGCGCCTCTGTGTATATATATATGTTACGCGAGTGGCCTTTTTAGACAAATAGCTAAATTAAAATCAAGATAGTGGTCTATATTTTACCATACTCGAAGAATTTTTATTATCTTCAATATTATTATTGAAAAATTTTGTACATTTTTTGTTTCTGATAATTAACCACGATAATACGAAAATATTGCCACCACACTTGTGTGTTTTGAATATGTATAAACCAACCAAGTGTTATAACTTGTTAAGTATGTGCCGTAGTTAAACAAACATTTTAGTTATGTTCTACTTATGGCACGTACATGTTAAGACAGGGTTTTAAATTGGCCCTCAACTATATTCATTGTATGAAGTTGGCCAGGTTTTTCAACAGTTTTTTTTTGCGATTTAACTCTCATAATGTACATTACTATTGCAGTTTATTTGATTTCATGGATTAAATTTGTTTTGTTTTTATTTGTGGAAATGTTCTTGGTGATCTCAATCACTATGATTAAAACTGACCGAATCAATGATGAAAATACCTGTTGTAACTTGTTGTCTCGGTGGAAGGGTTTATTTAGTGAATTCCAATTCCACTAGTTTTAGGAATGAAACTCTTTCAACAAATTTGGATGTCGTGATGGATATATTTTAATTTAAACATAGGTGAGATGAACAAAATTCATTATCTTTTATTTTACATTCACGCATTCCGGTTTTACGAACACTGGACGACTGGCTCGTCTAACGCTATCCTGCGCTCAACAGTCTCTCGGAATGGGATGTTGATGAAGAATTGTGTGCGTAAGAATACGGATAGTTTAGCTCATCACAAGATGGTTATTCCACCGCCGGTCGGTCGGTCGCTGGCTTACACAAACTATCTTGAACATTTTCTGTTTAGATATAAACATTCGGGGTCATTTTAGTTGTTATAAGCCTGTAGGCAAAATCATCAAGTTATTGAATTTTGGTAATTCGGGTAAAACTATTATTATTAGTCGTAAATCTGGTTTAACTGGCACTGCAGACCGTAGCCTGAGGACGAAACATATTGTTTTGATCGAACAATCAAGATTTAATCTCCTGCCGTGTTTGATAGTACATTAACGTTAGGACCGAATTTATTATATATAGGCATGACAGGGTTTGTATTAATGAAGAGAGAGTTTTGAGACCGAAAGGGCATCTCAATTGTGTCCTTATAAGTTCTGATATCTTTGTATTTGTTATTGAGATTTGAGTTGGGCAATCGCAGAAATAGGGTGCGATAGAGATCATGTTGAAATTGGACCGCACCCATTCACATCCATACAACACGGCGTCAAAACCTCAGATTATTTTGGCTAAAGACCAACTTCGCATTCGAGAATGATTTTAATTTAAGAATTAAACACTCACAAAATATACCATTTGTTTCTTATTTAGATTATAGTCTACTATTTTGCTCCCATTTTTCGCCCTTGTCGAACGCCAATTGTAAGAGCTAAAATAGCGGAATGTGTATTATTTACCATTCATACCAAGAAATCAGCGGAGCGAGATTCCACGCAGAAAAAAATAGCATTGGTGACCCATGACACAAGCTTCAAGTTCAGACGGGCGACTTGTGTATTGCGTCATATAGGAATGCTAAACTTTACAATCAATGAAAGATCCACGAGCCCCATTTTAACGATAAAGATATATTTTTAGTCAATGTCATACAACCGTAATTAAAAAATTACGACGCGTACAGAAGTTTTACGGGGTCGTGCTTACTTCTGCGTTCGAGCTATTGCAAATAACGAGAACCGGAAACGTGTGTTTTGGCAGATTTCTCGTAGCCTGCTGCTTTATGCCGAATGTCAAAAGCTATTATGTAGGCATGCGGAGTAAAGGCGTGATTGGATTCATATTTAAAAAAAGACAGCTTGCAGGATTGTTTTTAAGATTCACTGTTTGATAGTGGAGATGGATGAAGGGTCTAGACTAGAGAAAAATATACTTATACTTAGAGACAAAAGGCATTCGCTGTGTATCAAATGTATTATAAACTCGGTTTTCGCTTTGAGATTTGCACTCAGTTCGCTAATATTGTTGATGTCCGTATTGGGAAAGAGTTGAAATGTATCACATTTGCTTTGTAGTTTCTAAGAAGTCGCCACATCGCGTAACAAGCCGTGAAAGTTGTATTCCCAGAAGTTTTGATTATTTTTCACAAACAATAATCACGGTATTACAAGATAAAAGGGAATATTTATTTGTATAAAAATAATAACACGTGCGATAACTTGAATTCTCTGAATAAATCATTACTAGAAGTACATGCTAATCGAACAAAATATATATTTTAACATTGACAATATATATGCCCACTGTAAAGCAAGCTTTGGCAGTTTGAATTTTCGGAATACCGGTTCTCGTTTGATATCGCCATTGGCAAATAAGCCGAAATATTCTGAAAAATGAACAGTGTGAACATATCGGTATAATTCGCTTAAATAAGATCCCAGAAAATTCTATTCATTTTGCAGTCTGGTTTCATTCTCTAATTTCATAACAAAAAGAGTAATAATTAAAATTCTCAGAAAAAAACGCACGGATGTTGAACGGCTTACATGCGTTTTAGACCCCAATTAGGCTTATGAGCCATAAATTGATTGGTGACTTTGAATGGAAATCTAGCAAATGGATCAAGCCTACGGCAATTAGGTGGTGCTGTGATTATTATTGAATAAAAAAATTATGACGCCATTGTAGCAGTTTTAACATTACTTTAGTAACGTCGGTGCGGATAAGTCGTAAATATTTTATGTTGGCCCTATTCAGTTGACTGGAAGTGTTTTGCTGGTAGCACTCACGAAAGCAATTCGATTAAGCAGATTAGCCTCTCTTGCTAATAAATACATGTAAGCATTTCATTGGATAAAACACTTAACCAGTAGATTAAAATCACTCTCTCGCCTACGGCTAAGGCTTTGGCCTCATGTAATCATTTATGTACAACAGCGCGCTAGATTTATACTCAGCAAAGGGAAGCGCATTGCTAGCGAAACGTGAGTGTTTATTCCAATAGACTAAAAACCCATAATACGCAACAAGCAAATTTCGTGTTTTAGCAAAAAATAGCTCAAGAAATTTGTTGGGATTGCGATCAAATTAGGTTTTAGCATAGGGCTTATCGTTTTCCACTTTTGCTTTTGTAACACCGTAAATATTGTCCATAAAAAGTAACTTTTACTTCATACTTGCATGGCCCGCCTGTCTGGATGGGCAAAACTTTTGGCCCCCTGTCCGAAAACCTTGCTAACCCCTGCGGTGGCCCGAGGACGAAACATATATATTGTTTTCATCGGATTACCATCCATATCAAGAAATCAGCGGAGCGAGCTTCCACGCAGAAAAAAATAGCATTGGTGACCCATGAAACAAGCTTCAAATTCAGACGGGCGACTTGTGTATTGCGCCATAGAAATGCTAAACTTTACAATCAATGAAAGGTTCAGGGCCCCATTTTAACGATAAAGATCAATTTTTAGTCGATGCTATACCACAGCTAGCACCTCTCTATGCAGTAGTAAAATAAAACGACGCGTACAAAAGCGTTATGGGGTCATGCTATCTTCTGTGGTCGAGCTATTGCAAAAAATAACGAGAATCGGAAATGTGTGTTTTGGTAGATTTCTCGTAGCCTGCTGCTTTATGCCAAATGTTAGAAACTATTATGTATATATGCTTAGTGAAGGCGTGATTGGATTCATATTTCAAAGCGAGATAGCTTGTACGATTGTCTGATTCACTGTTTGATAGTGGAGTTGGATGAAGGGTATGGACTACTAGAGACAAATATACTTATACTTAGAAACAAAAGACAAAATTATTAGCCAAAATATTCTGAAAAATGAACAATGTGAACATATCGGAATAAGTCGACTAAAATAATGTCCTATGAAATTCTGTTTATTTGTGGTCTGGTTTCATTCTCTAACTTCATAACAATAATGGTAATAATTAAAATTCCCAGAAAAAAATCGCACGGATGTTGTACCGTAAATATATATATACTACTACGGCTTAAGGCTACATGTGTTTTGGACCCTAAGTTGGCCTATGAGCCATAAATTGATTGGTGACTTCGACTGGAAATCAAGCAAATAGATTGAGCCTAAGGCAATTGGGTGGTGCGTGTGATTATTTTTGAATAAAAAAAACATGACGCCATAGTAGCTAGCAGTTTTAGCACTATACTTTACGAACGTCAGTGCCGAAAAGTGGTAAACATTTTATGTTGGTCCTATTCAGTTGACTGGGAGTGTTTTGCTGGTAACACTCACAAAAGTTTTACGGGGTCGTGCTTGCTTCTGCGTTTGACATATTGCAAATTAAAAGAACCGGAAACGTATAGACTAGACTGCAGCGTTTCCCAACCTTTTTTGGTCGCGGACTATTTTCTCATCGACGAAAACCTTTGTGGACTCAATGTGCGTTTATTGCAACCGCACTCTGTGTGAAGAAGCAATAAAACCAAACACAACAGAATTTTATTGAATTTCAAAATCGGGAATTCTCTGCAATTACGCGTTCGTTAAAAGAACCGACTTTTTTAGTGTATAATGAATGGATTTACTGTTGCCCAATAATGACAATCCATGACAACGCCGAAAGTTTGAAATGTCTTTCTATTTTATTCAATTGTGTTCATGATAACTCGCGGTTGTGTCGACTTACGACAGGATGAAAGCATTACTTCTTTAAAATGGCATAGCAATCTGCGAACATATCAATTTGAGAATATATCGCGCGATTATATTTAGTTTTGATACATATTTTTCACGATTTTGCAAATTTGTTATCGCCTGCTAACTGCTATAAATTTCCAGAAAGTACAACTTGATTTAGTACTTATTAAAAATATATTTAAAGTATATTAGTAAATCAAAAATACATATTCATCGCCTTGCTTTAATAATAAATTAATTGTGATCTGCGTCGCATTTTAATCTTCGGTTGTGTTGGCGAAATAAATGCAATAACACTCAGAAAATGTCACGATAATCCGTGGACACAAAAATGCGTGGTAAAGTGCCTGATTATACTTTGTTCTAATTCGTAATTTTGTGAATTCGACAAATGTGAGCTGTTCGTACAACACTTACGGCGCTCCAGTACTGTACGTACTAATGTGGAGGCAATAAAGCAAAGAATCCTAAGGGGAAATGCCCTGGTACGTATGCTACGGTAGCACCCGAAATTTTGCGATTTTCATTGTCTGAAAAAGCGTTTTTAATCGGTCGCGGATCATCATAAAACAAAATTATGGTGTTCTCCGTATTATTTTTAGTATAAATATTGCAGCTTTTCAATTTAGAAAATTTGGGTTGCCACCATTGACACCTTTAAAAATTTATTCCCCGTTGTTCTAACTCGCGAGAAACACCACCGTGGTATCTGACGACGCGTGTGCCGTCTCGTCTTTTCGTTGGAAATCCGCAAGTTGTGAAATCCAATCGTTTGATTAATCGACGCACCTGTTACCAAATTTTCGAATAGTAAATTGGTATTCTAATAGTTGAATATTCGAATTTATGCCCATCCCTACTCAGTAGCCAGTAATTATTGAATCGATTAATGTTATGTGAATAAACTTGCTTTGTTTTATATAAATTCTAACGTAAATCGTGATCGCAAAAACGTTTGCGGCCTGCAGTGAATTTCTGGCTCGTTGCGGACTCATTCAAACGCTCCGCGGACTCATTTGAGACCGCGGACTCGGGTTGGGAAACACTGGACTAGAGACAAAAGACATTCCCTGTGTATCAAACGTATTATAAACCCGGTTTTCACCTTCGAGATTTGCACTGAGTTCGCTAATATTGTTGATCTCCGTATTGGGAAAGAGTTGAAATGTATCACATTTGCTATGTAGTTTTTAAAAAGTCGCCACATCGCGTAACAAGCCAGAAGTTTTGATTATTTTTCACAAACAATAATCACGGTGTTGCAAGATAAATGGGAGTATTTATTTGTATAAAAACAATAACAAGTGCGATAAATTAAATTCTCTGAATAAAGCATTACTAACAGTACAGGGTGATTGAACGAAATTTTTTTTTTCAACATTGTAAATATATATGCCCATCACAAAGCAAGCTTTGACTGTTTTAAATTTCCGAATACCGGAGTGTACTCGTTTGACATCGTCATTGGCAAATTAACCCAAAATTCTGAAAAATGAACAATGTGAACATATCCGAATAAGTCGACTAAAATAATATCCTATAAAATTCTGTTTATTTGTGGTCTGGTTTCATTCTCTAACTTCATAACAATAATAGTAATAATTAAAATTATCAGTAAAAACGCACGGGTTTTGAGCGGCTTATGGCCACATGCCTTTTCGGCCTTAGGTATAGGCTATAGGTTGACTGGTGATTATGACTGAAAATCAGGAAAATAGTTTCAGGCCATTAGGTTGGGGAGGCGTGTGATTATTATTGAACAAAATTATGACGCCATAATAGCAGTTTTAACACTATATCGGGCTTTAGGAACGTTAGTGCGAACAAGAGATCTATGCTCAAATATATGGGCACGTTACGCTGAAATTCACTGTGGTACGGTAACTTGCTAGCAGGCTTAACCACGGAAACGGAACCTGTTCGCTGATCACGGAAATATTTGAAATTAATAAAAGTAATAGCCATCTAGAAAAAAATTCCATCTTTAACTATTGAAAATTTCAAAGCAATTGGTCCAGTAATCAAAGAGAAAGCGACTTTTTAAAATCGTGTCAAAAAAACAAGAAAAATGAGAACAACAACAACAACAACATAATATTGAACGATCGTTATGTCCACTAACGTGTCCAATAAGTCGTAAACATTTTAGTTGGCTGATAGCCGATTGCTTATAACATTTACGTAAGCAATTTGATAAAGCAGAATAGCATCTCTTCGTAATAAACATGTGTTACATGTAAGCATTTCATTGTATAAAACACTTAACCAGTAGATTAAAATCAGTTGTCACTCTCTCGCCTACGGCTAACGCTTCGGCCTCAAGTAATTATTATTTAAGTATTGAGATATATATTCAGCATTCACGACGGCGCGCTAAATTCATACTCAACAAAGGGAAATGCATTGTTAGCGAAACGTGAGCGTTCATTCCAACAGTATTAAAACCCATAATACGCAATGAGCATCCATATTGTCAACAGCGTGCCAAGTCTTTCCTGTCTGTGCCACATTTATGCAATTGAGGAAGTATTGGTTTGCGAACAAAATGAAGCGCAGAGTCTGTTAATTCAGTTCAGTAGACAGATAAAGATGAAATTTGTAGCTGTCGTCTCCAAACTGCTTCCAACGAACAGAAAGTAATTGAATTTGTGTTGTATTTATTAATAATTACAGATATTGAGTGGCAGTATATTGAGAAAGCCATGACGCGCAGCACGATGCTGTCGCTGCTGTTCGGGTTTGTCAGTCTCGGGTACGCAATGGAGATGTCTAAGTGCGCCGATTCGCAAAGTGTGAGTTCATTTATTTTATATGTTTTACCTAGACCACGGAATTCACTTAATGTTTAACGTTTTAACGGAGGTACTTTTGAACGAGTGGTAATGCGATTTGAATGATATCATAACTGAATAATAAAACCAATGCCGTAATGTAGGAACAACCTAAATGAAAGCAATCATTTCTGAACTTCGTTATTGAAAACGAGCTGCACATATATCGTTTTGGTATTATTATTTTAGTAGCACTATTAATTCACCAATTAAAATTTTCGCAATTCATTTGATATCTAGGAGACGATATATGATTTCAATGTGAAGGAATTGGATGGGACAGTATATTCTTTACGTCATCTTTTGGGCAATGTGGTGTTGATAACTAACACCGCATGCTTCTGAGGATTGACATGGACCCAACTTAGGGGTCAGAATGCACTTTTGGAAGTAAGAAGATTATTTTTTTTTCTCTAATTACTTTACCAGTATTTCCCATCTTTAAAATTTGTTTATGTTTAAATCAAAATTGAAGAACAAACTCCTTTGTTAATCTTCAACTCTATTCAATTCATTTAACTTTTTTTTTAAACTATTTACGACTTAATGGATCGAGTACATTTTCGAACACGAAAGCGGGAAATGTATCGCCGAATAGGCGTCAGGCAATAAGTGCGTTAATTGTTTGGCTTTCATATTTTTGTTTTGTGTTGATAATATTTTGATGTCATTTTTTGAGCATTGGGAAATCGTTGGTGACTATTTGGAGATATTGTCGCTCGTTTTTCAAACTTAAATAAGGATCGTTTTTATTACATAGCCGCCTTTGTTCATGTTTTGTTGAGTTAAAAAAAGTTGAAGATTTTGTTCACATTGACCAATCCGCCTGTACGTTCACACATTTGAATATTACTTGTTCTCTTGTTAATATCTGTAGCGTCCTTATTTCTTGATTGCGGAAAAACATATGGGAGCAAATGTATTACTTATTTTAAAATGATACAAAAATAACTTAACCAATGAACCGGATATTTGAATTCCTGCCTTTCCATGTGAGTAACAATTGAATTTTCGGACACTTCAGACATTTAATGACAGTAAATGAAAAAAGCTCGAATCAACCATAAAATCATACCAAGAAAATATCCCCACCACCAGGTCTTACCTACCAGTCATGGCCCTTAACAATAATTCTGTTTCAGAAATTTAACGGCAGAAATGTCATCACCGTTGGATTCCCCTGTAATCAATTTGGTATGCAAGAACCAGGACGTCCTGATGAATTACTCAATTGTTATAAATACGTGAGACCTGGAAATGGCTGGACTCCTAACTCCCAGTTTAAAATTATGGATAAAATCGATGTCAATGGAGATAAAGAACACCCACTGTTCACCTTTTTGAAGGTTAGTTGCACTTTTACTCTTGTATCTTTCTTGAGACTAGTGTCCAGAAATAGGTGTTTGAAGATAGCACCAATCTCTTGTCGTGAGAAGATATTGTTTACAGCGGAATCCGAATATTTCAATAATTATCCCCAACTGGATAATTACTAATTTTCTTATTTTGGGCATTGGCGGGGCGTTGTACAAAGATCCAAAATACTTTATAATACCACAATATTGTCAATAGCTACGCTGTGGGCTATCTACAAACTTTTTTACATGTTGCGTGGTGTATCAACATTCGCATATGAAATAACATTAAGATATATTGATTGTTATCTGCATATGCCATATGAATTCGTTTCTTTTTTAGGATACATGTCCACCTGTCAAGAGTAGAATTGGTTCGAAAGATGGTATATTCTGGACTCCAATTATAATTGGCGACATTACCTGGAATTTCGGAAAATTTCTAATTGATAAAACCGGAAAACCAAGGTATGTGTATATAAAACAAAAATAATATAATCAGAGCACAGCATATTGGTAATTAGTATCACCTCTAGATATTTACGGGTGTACACTATTCAAACCCAAAACAATTTTCGTATAGAATTCGAAGTATTTTGATTAATTTAACAAAGTTAGCCATCCCTGGGTGGCTGGCAGCCTACAAAATGGCAATTTAGTAATGATCTCAATAAAATTGCTTTTTTTAAACTTGAACCAGACGCACGTTCAGACTTACAATTCTCAATTAAACTCAATGTAAAGAATTATTGAAAATTTTCTAGAATTATCGTGATGTTCTTTCTAAAAAATTAAGTCGACTATACGCAATGCTAAGCCATGTCATGCATCATCACCAGTTTTGCGGTTTGCATTATATCGCTTATTTGCATAGGGAATAGCATCTGTTCTCGAGACGACCACAAAATACATTGATGTTTTTGACTCCAGTGCATCTAACACTCTGAGCTTTGTTAAGAATATGTTAGGGCAAAATGTTCTATCTCAGGGTGGTCCAAGGTTGTCGGCTCCGCGGGCCACAAAATTATTTTTGCATTGTTCGCGGGCCACAATAGTGCCAAGAATTGGTAAACAGTGCAATACAAAACAAACACTTTTATTGTGCAATCACATAGTTATCAGGCATAGCCATTCGATTTTTAGTTTTCTATGATGCGTATATTGTTAGCATATATTCCCGACCAAAAAGTTAGAAAGCCAGATAACAATATAGACTGCCAAGTACATCATTCAACTTTGCTAGTTTCCCCAGCTAGCCATTAAACTATTTAATGACATTAGTGATGACAATATGTCAAAAGATTTTTCTGATTAATTTTATGACGAAACAACACGAAATGCGATTTTTTGGTTACTCTCCGAAAGTGACGCGGGCCACATATAATGAAGCGGCGGGCCACGTGTGGCCCGCGGGCAGGGTTTGGACCACCCTGTTCTATCTATTTCATATTTTGCTTCATCTGACATTCGGCTTTTTCACATTTTACAGATATCGATTTGCTCCAGGAGTCTCTCCTATTTCCATAGAAAGTTACATCAACGAACTTCTTGCCGAAGACACGCCTACAGGAATCGTTCCTTCCTTGCTTTACAATACCGTATAAATATCTGTATCATGAAATACAAGGGGTCGGTGATTGACATATTATTTTCAAAGATATTTTTAAATTTCCCATGTGAATAGGCTTAATATCGAAACTTTTTAGGTTTCTCATCATTATGACGATTCTTGCTGAAAGTGTGATACACTGGCTGGATTCTGACAACAATGAAAAGTTGCGTTCTTGTGCATTCGAACGTAATATACATTGTGATGCTAAACGTAATTATACGATATGCTTGTTTAAATAAAATGTTACTAGAAGGTGAAGATACATTCTGTTTTTTTCTATCATATTGATACATCAACAAGTCGCAGTGATTAGGTTGTCTTTAAAATAATTTCAGCATGAAGAACTGATTAGGTAAAGAAAACTCACTAAAAAGCAGAGCTGGGAAGTCGGAGAAAATATTCATTCGATTTCAAATCAAATATCAAACAACTGACTTCGATTCCAGAGTGATAGAAAAATCGACGTTGGCTTCCAATTCTGAACAAAATCACAACGACCAATGCGTACTTATGGCCTATACAAGCTTCCTATATAACTCCATTGCCAATCCTGTAATGGTTCTTGAGTTCCCGCCAGAAATATTGACTCCGATTAGCATTATTAGAAGTTTGAATTTTCGACTCCTAGTAGTTTGAAGCTCTGGCTCAAGAGTTCGACTTCACCACAACTCCACTCAGAAGTTAGGCCCTTACCTTCGACACTCATTTGTAGGTGCTCCCGTATGGGAAACAATATGGCGGACACCGGAGCGTAGTATGTGTACCAGGTTGCGGTGAGGCCATACTTTTATTCCCATTTTCCTTATTTTAGTTCTACTACGAGTTCGGGGACTAGCCAAGTGACTTCCGTACTATTTGTACCTGAAATTATGGCCTAACCTGGTATACGTACGTCGTTCCGGTATCCGCCATCTTGAATAACATACTACGGGAGTTCCCATTTGTAAGCGTGCCAAAAGCTATAAGTCTTGAGATCGCTACCGCTTATGGAATGAAGCAAGACATGAAGCCAACACGGACATAGTAATAGCCAGCCGTAAGTAACTTCTACATAGCATAAGTTTTCGACTCTTTTGTGTTTTTCGTGGCTTACTGGGGCACACATAGGTTCTTTTGAAGCTTCATATCATACTCCAATACATGTCAATTTATTTATGACAGTTTGTCATATCGATATTCCAATTCAGATATTACAGTAAATATATTTTTCGACGGAAAGTTGCAAATATCATAGGTTGGGATGTAACAAAAACGAATAATTATTATTTCGAAGGAATGTTATGGTTGATTACCTAAGGCTGGGAATTTCAGATAAAAACACTTTAACAGGTAACCAGGTAAAATTAACCGATTAACCGCAGACTGACGTTTGGCGTGAGGGGGTTATAATTTTAGCTTGTTACGTCACAATGAATGGATACAAAGCAACTTCGCGTGATCTTATTCCGGTATCGCAAGAAATATTCAATAATAGAGAGTTTTATGATCGCTCTGCTGCAAGAGATATGCAGTGTGCTTCGACCCTATGTAAGTAATTTAGTGAAACCCGATTCCGTTATCAAATGTCATTTATGTGAGTTCGATGTCCAAATTCTACTCTGAGATATCATAAAAAAAACAGTATCAAGTGCTCACTTTTTGGATGACATTGAATTTGCAATAAAATCGTGAACAATATATTTTGATCAAAAACTGATTCCGAATTTATCATTGTCAAATTTGCATAATCAGCAATCTTGGTACAATTATTTTTCACATTTATTGGATCCTTACCAATGCAGTTAGTGATATTCTTTTGAACTAAACACCATAGGAAATAAATTTCGCGAATTTTCGTGTTGTTGTTTGTAGAAATTCGAGTCGACTATTCGCCATGCTAAGCCATGTCATGCATCATTGGCAGTTTTGCGGTTTGCATTATATCGCTTATTTGCATAGGGAATACCATATGTTCTCGAGACGACCACAAAAAACATTGATGTTTTTGACTTCAGTACATCGAACACTCGGAGCTTTGTTAGGGCAAAATGCTCTATCTATTTCCTATTTTGCTTCATCTGAAATTCGACTTTTCGCATTTTACACATATCGATTTGCTCCAGGAGTCTCTCCTATTTCCATAGAGAGTTACATTAACGAACTTCTTGCCGAAGACACGCCTACAGGAATCGTTCCTTCCTTGATTTACAATACCGTATAAATATTTTATCAAAAAATACAAGGGGCCGGTGATTGACATATTATTTTCAAAGATATTTGTAAATATCCCGTTTGATATTGTTGTTCAATAGGCTTGATATCGAAACTTTATGTTTCTCATGATTATGACGATTCTTGCTGAAAGTGTTATACACTGGCTGGATTCTGACAAAAATAAAAAATTGCGTTCTTGTGCATTCGAACCTAATATGAATTGTGATGCTGAACGTAATTATATGATATACTTGTCTAAATAAATTTTACTAGAAGGTGAAGATCCATTTTGTTTTATTCTATCATATTGATACATCGATAAGTGGCAGTGATTAGGTCGTTTTATATAAGCATTCAGCATGAAGAACTGATAGGTGAATTAAGAAAACTCACTAAAAAGCATGGGCGAGAAGTTGGGAAAATTTTCAGTCGACTTCAAATTAAGTCATTTATAAAACTGACTAACAAAAAGTTCTCACTCCGATATCAGACTAACAAAAAAATTGACTTTGGCGAGAAAATCACAGAAACGTATGACATATATGCAAGCTTTTTTTATATTTCCATTGCAAATCAGTTCAATGGTTTTTGAGTTTCCGTCAGATAAATTGACTTCGATTAGTATCATTAAAAGTTGAATTTTCTACTCCGGGTAGTTTGAAGCTCCGGCTCCAATATCAGTTCAAAAAACAAGTCAAAATTCAACTATACCACTGGTCTGCTCAAAAGTGAAGGTGCCAGTGACCGCCATTATAAATATATATGCCCATCATAAAGCAAGCTTTGACTGTTTTAATTTTCGGAATATACTCGTACTCGTTTGGTATCGGCATTGGCAAATTAGCCGAAATATTCTGAGAACAATGTAAACATACTGGAATAATTCGCCTAAAATAATATCACAGAAAATTATATTAATTTTGCAGTCTGGTTTAATTCTCTAAATTCTAATAACAATAATAGTAATACTTAAAATTCTCAGTAAAAAAAGCACGGGTGTTGAACGGCTTATGGCTACATGCCTTTTGGACCTTGAGTAGGCATATGAGCTATAAATTGATTGGTAAAAATTCAAGACTCTGCTATATTAAAAAAACGAATTTTTTTTCTCTTCACAACATAAATTGGCCATTTGGTTGGGGGCGTGGAGTTATTATTGTTAAAAAAGATTATGACGCCATAGTAGCAGTTTTAACACTATAATGGTCTTTACGAACCCTAGTGCTGTAAAGTTTCATTTCAGTTGGTCCCGTGACCCGTTTTGTTGGCTTGGGCCGATCACTTGTCATGAAAGCAATTTGATCAAGCAGAGCCTCTCTTAGTAATAAATATGTGATAAGTGTAAGCATTTCATTGGATAAACACCTAACCAGTTGATTAAAATCAGTTGTCACTCTCTCTCCCAAGTCTTTGGCCTCATGTAATTATTTATGTATTGAGTTATCTAGCATTCACAACGGCGCGCTAGATTCATCCTCAACAAAGTGAAACGCATTGTTAGCGAAACGTGACCGTTCATTCCAACAGACTCAAAACCCATAATACGCAATAAGCATCCATATTGTCAAAATCGGGCTAAGTCTTTTCTGTTTGTGCCACATTCATGCAATCAAGGAAGTATTAGTTTGCGAACAAAATGAAGCGCAAAGTCTGTTAATTCAGTTCATTAGATAGATTAAGATGAAATTTGTAGCTGTCGACTTCAAACTGCTTTCAACGAACGGAAAGTAATTGAGTTCGTGTTGTATTTATTAATTGCAGATTGTGGCAATTTATTGAAGGCGTCATGACGCGCAGCACGATGCTGTCGCTGTTGTTCGGGTTTATCAGTCTCGTGTACGCAATGGAGATGTCTAAGTGCGCCGATTCGCAAAGTGTGAGTTTATTTAATAAATATTTTATATGTTTTACTTAGACCACGGAACTCACTTAATCTTTAACGTTTTAACGGAGGTACTTATGAATGAGGGGTAATGCGATTTTAATGAAATCATAACTGAATAATAAAACCAATGCCGTAATGTAGGAACAACCTAAATAAAAAGCATCTATTTCCGCACTCTGTTATTGGAAACGAACTGCACATATGGATCGTTTTGTTATTATTATTTTAGTAGCACTGTGAATGCACCAATTAAAAACTTTGCAATTCATTTTATATCTAGAGGACGATATATGATTTCAATGTGAAGGAATTGGATGGGGAGACAGTATATCCTTTACGTCTTCTTTTGGGCAATGTGGTGTTGATAACTAACACCGCGTGCTTCTGAGGAATGACATCGACCCAGCTTGGGGGTCAGAATGCACTTTTAGAAGTAAGAAGATTATTTTTTCTGTCTCTAATTACTTTACCAGTATTTCTCTTCGTTGACGTTTGTTTATGTTTTAAAAAAAAACGATGAACAATTTTGTTTGTTAAGCTTCAACTCTATTCAATTCATTTAACTTCACTATTTACGACTTAATGGATAGAGTACATTTTGGAACCCGAAAGTGGGAAATTGTTTGGCTTTCAAATTTTCGTGTATACAGTAGATGTTGTTTGGATGTCATTTTTGAGCATCGAGAAATCGTTGGTAACTACTGCGAGATATTGTCGCTGGTTTTTCAAACCTAAATAAGGTTCGTTTTACTACATTGCCGCCGTTGTTCACGTTTTTGTTAGGATAAAAATCGTTGAAGATTTTGTTCATACTGACTGTTCACGTTCACACATTTGAATATTGCTTCTTGCTTGCTCTCTTGTTTAATATCTCTGGTGTAACTACTTTTTGATTGCGGAAAAACATATGGATGTAAATGTATAACCTATTTGAAATGAGTCGAAAATAAGTTAACCACTGTTACGCGGTTGCAAGTATACTTTGATATATTGGAAAATTCAGATTTCTTCCATTCAATGTAGATAAAAATTGGACATTTTCGGACACTTCAGACATTTGATAACAGCAAATGAAAAAAAGTTCGAAATACCTATAAAATCATACCGAAAAAATGTCTCCGCCACCAAGTCTTTCCTACTAGTCAAGTCATTGCCTCTGACAATAATTCTGTTTCAGAAATTTAACAACAGAAATGTCATCACCGTTGGATTTCCCTGTAATCAGTTTGGTATGCAAGAACCGGGACGTCCTAATGAAATACTCAATTGTTATAAATACGTGAGACCTGGAAAGGGTTGGACTCCTAACTCCCAGTTTAAAATTATGGATAAAATCGATGTCAATGGAGATAACGAACACCCACTGTTCACCTTTTTGAAGGTTAGTTGCACCTTTACTCTCGTATCTTTCGTAGGACTAGTGCCCAGAAATAGGTGTCTGAAGATAGTAGCAACCTCTTGTCGTGAGAATATATTGTTTACGGCGGATATTGTTTACATTTCAATTTGCTACTTTAAAATTAACGGATCTTTTGTATAAAGACCCCACCACTAATACAAAAGTGTGAGATTTGAGAAAAACACCCCCGCCACGTTTTTAAAATATCAAATTAGTAATTATCTAGTTGGGATTAGGGATAGAAATGATTTGAAAATGTGAATTTTCAGCGCAATCTGTATGTCTAACCCTAACTGGATAATTACTAATTTTCTTATTTAAGGGTTGGCGGGGGTGTTCTTTTAGAGCGACATTGTACAAAAGATCTAATATATCTTTTAGAAACACAATATCGATTTGCAATCATGAATTCAATTGTTAATATAGCTACGCTGTATCTAAATCTTATTGCCAATTTTGGCTGAATGATTTTCATCGTGATAACTTTTCTTCACAAATGACAATCTGTCTTGACCGTAATTTCGTGTTCATCGGCACCAATAAAAGTGATTAATGGGAGCCCTTGTCTACATGTTGCGTGGTGTATCAACCCTCGCATATGAAATAACATTAAGATATATTAAGATTGTTATCTGCATATTAATATGTTCCTTTTATAGGATACATGTCCACCTGTCAAGAGCAAAATTGGGTCGAAAGATGGTATATACTGGTCTCCAATTGTAATTGGCGACATTACCTGGAATTTCGGAAAATTTCTAATTGATAAAACTGGAAAACCAAGGTATGTGTATATAAAAAAATTAATATATATAATCAGAGCACAGCATATCGGTAATTAGTACCACCTCCAGATATTTACGGCACTATACCCAACCCGAATTTTTTTTTAGAATTCAAAATATGGTAATCAGTTTAACAAAGTTAGCCAGTCATTATCTTAATAAAATTGCTCATTTCAAAATTTAACTCCAGGATGTAAAGAACTATTGGAAAATTTTGCGACTTTTCTTGTTGTGTTTCATAGAAATTTAAGTCGACTATACGTAATGCTAAGCCATGTCATGCATCATTACCAGTTTTGCGGTTTGCGTTATATCGCATATTTGCGTAGGGAATACAATCTGTTCTCGGGACGACCACAAAATAGATTGTTGGGGGCTCCCGAAGTATGCGAACCAAGATGGCGGACATCGGAATGTAATATGTGTACTAGGTAGGGATGGGCCGGGATTCGGATCCGGACTTGGATTCGAGTCGAATCCACGCATTTTTTGGACTCGGATTCGATTCCGAGTCCACGTCATTTTTACCGAGTCGATAATCAATTCTGTTTTTACTAATTTACGCCTATATTTGTACTGTTGCCTCTATAAATCTCACTACATACCTTAACGAGTTAAAATTCAAGGTTAAATCTGTAAAAATATCCCTCACGTGTACTATAAACACTCCTAATAAAAGCGACAACAGATATCCAGATAATATAACGCATGTTAAAAACTATTGATCGCTTATAACAATGATGTTGTGCCAGTCGCCTTCAAACTATCCATTCTTTTTGATAGACAATAAAATATGTGTTAGCGCAATATTTTTGAGTTTTTGATTCGCGTAAAAATGAAGCATGCTCTGGATCAACTCAATGGGGAATCTCATCGATACCTCTTTTAAATCGAGTTTATTACGTGCAATCCTTTCTATAATAAGGGAGCAATGGAAAGCATGGAGCGTTTTAGAACGTTTACATGAACTACTAAATTGAAATCAATGTATTGACGACGAGTGGCATCTCTCTACCATTTGCGCACGCCACATAGTAAATTTAAGGCTTGAAATATCTGGAATTATGGGAAGCATTGTAGTCAAAAGCTTTTTATTTTTTATATTGACATGTGAGAATTTTTAAAGCCGCCCAGAATTGACGCAAGGTGGTGGGCTGGAAATCCAGTTCACAGCCAAGGCGCACATTGACCCACGTTTACGTTTGTATTATGGTCGCCAAAAAAAAAATAAAAATATATTTTTAAATTGATCCAACAGCTATCTGCGGAACCATTAGGCAAAAAATATGAGCTACGACGTATGTTTGTGAGCGCGCGATGCTGTAATATGGTCAAAAACGTGTTTTTCTACTTTTACATTATGACGTCACGGACTCGGAGGATTCGATTCGAGTCCTTGACCTATTACTCGGATTCGTCGAATCTCTGTAATGCCGGACTCGTCCCATCCCTAGTACTAGGTTAGGGTTAGGCCATAATTTTAGGTATAAATACTACGGGAGGCTCTTGGCTAGTCTTCAAACTGATAATAGGACTAAAATAAGGAAAATTGGAAAAAAATTATCGCCTAACCCTAACCTGTTACCCATGTTACGTTCCGATGTCCGCCATCTTGGTTCGCATACTTCGGGAGCACCGATTGTTGTTTTTGACTTCAGTACATCGAACAAACTTTGTTAGAAATATGTTAAGGCAAAATGTTCTATCTTTTTCATATTTTGCTTCATCTGACATTCGGCTTTTTCACATTTTGCAGATATCGATTTGCTCCAGGAGTCTCACCTATTTCCATAGAGAGTTACATCAACGAACTTCTTGCCGAAGACACGCCTACTTGAATCATTCCTTCCTTGCTTTACAATACCGTATAAATATTTTTATCATGAAATACAAGGGGTCGGTGATTGACATATTATTTTCAAAGATATTTGTAAATTTCTCATTTGATATTGTTGTTCAATAGGCTCGATATCGAAACTTTATGTTTCTCATCATTATGAAGATTCTTGCTGAAAGTGTTATACACTGGCTGGATTCTGACAACAATGAAAATTGTGTTCTTGTGCATTCGAACGCAATTTACATTGTGGTGCTGAACGTAATTGTACGATATACTTGTCTGAATAAAATTCTATTGGAGAGTAAAGATCCATTTTGTTTTATTCTATCGTATTGATGCATTGAGAAGTCGCAGTGATTATGTCGTTTTGAAATAGGTATTCAGCACGAAGAACTGATTGGTAGGTAAAGAAAACTCACTAAAAAGCATGGGTGGGAAGTCGGAAAAAATATTCAGTCGACTTCAAATCCAGGTCAAATATCAAACAACTGACTGCTGGCTGACAAAAGTTTTAATTCCGATCCAGAGTAATACAAAAAAAGCGACTAGTTCGCAACTCTGAGAAAATCACAGAAACTTCTGCGTATACGTATGACATATTCAAGCTTCCGTTACATCTCCATTTCCCATCTCCTCAAATGTTCTAGAGTTTCCGCCAGATATATTGACTTCGATTAGCATCATTAGAATTTTGAAATTCCTATTCCGGGTAGTTTGAAGCTCTTGCTCTGATATCAATTGAAAAACAATCCGTTAAAATCCGACTCCACCACAGCTCTGCTCATAAGTGAAGGTGCCAGTGACAGCCAACAAACCCTTCAACACTCATTTGCGAGCGTGCCGAAAGCTGCAAGTCTCGATCAGGGGTAAGATCGGGCCTGAAAATTCCGGCCCGACCCAGGCCCATGGATATTAAAACCGACCCGAGCCCGACTAATTAACTGGATTTGCAGGCCCGAAGCAAACCCGAAATTTCACATTTTATGTAGGAGTTCTTTGAATTGTCGTTGCAAGAGTTTAGCACAGTGTATACAGTTATAGTATATATTTTTTTTATAAACATATATTTAAAAGTCAGCGATAGAGAAGCCCTCCCGATCCGAACGTAATGATTGACATCTAGGCCCGACTCGGCCTGGTCGAGCTTCAGATCTTAGCTCTAGTCTCGATCGCTATCGCGCATCGAATGAAACCAACTCGGCCATGGAAATAGGCAGCTGGAAGTAACTTCCACATAGCATAAGTTTTTAAAAACCTTTTTCTGTTCTGCATAGTTTACGGAGGCACACGTAGGTTATCCCGAAGCTTTCTATCAGACTCCAATACATACACGTCAATTTAATTGTGACAGTTTGTCATATCGATATTCAAGAACCGATATTACAGAGAGTAAATTTATTTTAGGACGGAAAGTTTCAAATACTATTGATACGCGGAAAAGTAACAAAAACGAACAATTTTTATTTCGAACAAATGTTATGGTTGATTGAACGAAACTACTCGATCGAAAGACCTTATAGTATGTACATTAAGGCAATGACATTAAACAACATGATGCGCAACTCCGGCATTTTTGTCCGAAGATCGTATTCGATAGCACGCTCCAATGCACATACTTGACGAGACGAAAACGAGCGCATGTGTGCTGCTTTCAAGGCGTAGCACGAATGGTGTTCGTGCCTGCTTTGACAGTTGTTGTCGATTTTAATGATATTTTGGAAAGTTAAGGTAAAAAGAAATCGGAAAAAGGTAAGGTAAATACTATTGTTGTATATTACACCCGGTCATCGCACTGTTAAGTACATGTGGGAAAGCCAGCCTTTGTCAAATACTACGAAATTATTAATTCAGTACGGTTCCATTACATTTGAACCCATGACAATTGCACCTGTATGCTATTGCACCTATGGTATTTTTTTGTTTTTCGGATAGTTGAACCCATACTAACCCTAACCCATGGGTTTTAGCACCCGCATATAGATTAAACCCGTGGATATACACACGGGTTCAAATGTACGTGGGTTCAAATGTACGGTCACCATTCAGTACGGCACGTAGTTGCCCATTTGCCGAAATTACATATTTACTTATCCCTTATGGTTTCAACTAGTTCATGCACCTCCAGTTAGATTTTTTTAATCAGTGAGGATATATACTCATTGTTGATTGCTGCTCATTGAACATACTATTGCGCATTCACTTTTATTTGTGTATTGAATCAAAGTGTCAACAAGTTCACCTAACATTTCACTCATACCGGTCTATATTGTATAGTTCGATCTCTCAAGTATTTGGAGCCACGAATGCTTGTAATTTTCTGACTAAACCCTTTTACTAGTTGGTTGATATACCAAATTCAGTAAAATATTTTTTACATAAAACATGAGATATTGGATTTATTAGCTTTTTCATTCTAAATCATATAGACTGCTTTATTTATTCTTAACAAAAATTAATAAATCTCCTCTCTTTCTTCAGATGTGAAAGTTGTGGACAAACCTGTCTGAGCATTGTGAGACTCCTGCAGCACAAGAGGCAATAGCAGAAATAGTAAGTATATCAATCAAGAAATTAAGCCGACATAAAGCAAAACTTTCAACTATTCGTCTAATCTCAATTTCCTATTATTTATTCACAGGACAACTATAGCAGAAAGGGAGATATCAGAAGTCTGGCAACATATCAGTGACAGTGTGATTCCAAGAAATATAATTAGAGTACTCTGCAATAGAAAAACAACCTATGGAGGCGTGCAAAGACATTTGACCCTCTGGTAGAGTTGTGTATGGCCCCCACATCCTGCAGGGCTTGAGGAAAATAACTAAAAATTCCAAAGCGTAAAATTGCATACTCGGTCTTATTTGTAAAAAGGCACAAAACACGCCAGACATACTTAAAACAGCTTTGGAAAATGAGGATTACGGGTAACTCACTGCACCTGTGTTATATTTGGTTCATCAACTTTTGGTAGTACTATAGAAGAAATTCCGGAAGGGGTATAATCATCATTCATGATAAAATATTATCATATATTTTTTGGACAACTTCAATCTAGACTTCAATCTAGGGATCTCAAACTCGCGGCCCCAGAGAACTTCCAGTGCGGCCCTCGAACGCTTAACAATAATTGTAATAGTATTTTGGAAGTTTTTTTTTTATCTAAATGTAATAGATTTTTCAAACCTTTTAAAGTGAAATTGATTATTCACGCAGAAAACAATTTACTGAAAGTAGTTTTGGAATATTAATTTTTTTTGTCCACATTTTGACCCAATTTGTCATATTTCCACCAATACAATGAAAAAACACAATAAGCTCAGCAGTCAATATGACAAATTCGAAGACCAACTTCGAACAGAAAATTTCCATGTGTTTGTATATTAATATAATTATACAACGACTTAGTTACTAAAAATCAATATCAATAATAATTCAAGCAATCCTATCCCACGCAATGTGGAGCGAAATGTCTTGTCGAAAAAATCTGTCATTTGTTTTTTTACTAATCTATACATGAAATGATAAAAGTAACTTTTTTGCATTACTGGAATTAATTAAACATTCACAAAGATCCAGATTAACCCATGATCATGTGGCCTCGTTAGTTAGAGTTGGTACTATAAAATCATTACAGCCTGGCCTTAGTATGCTGGTGACACAAAAAAGATGCCAAACGTCAGGACAAATGTAATTATTAAAACATTGAGTTTATTTATACTGTAGTATTTTTGTTTATTTTAGGTTCATATATTTAGATTAAGTTATTTTTAGTGTATGTATTATTCTTTCCTTATTCAAAGCTTGTTCAAAAATGATTTTGATGGTTGTACATAGAATTTTATGATTTTTTATAATAAATACAGTAACTTGCAAATGTTGCAATAATAGTGGAATGCAAATATTAATATGTAATTACATTTGAAATTGAAGAAGATAATAAAACTTATATCACAATATATGTCACAAACTAAAACTATCTTAAAAATATCTTTTAATTATACATTATCAAAAACTGTTTGCGGCTCTTTTTACAATTTCCAAAATGCAATGCGGCTCTCGAAAACCCATAAGTGTGACACCACTGATCTATTCCAGACGATTCAAGCATTGCTTTGGGAAATAATATCACTTCAATTAAATTGGAATAATCTCGCTATATTAAATACAAAATCGTTGCTATCATAAAGGTAAACCAATTCAGCCACTCGAAATATATTGGCCTTCACAAAGCAATGGAGGCAAAATTGAGAGTTCATGAGCTATGAACATTTGTTCTTTTCTTTGTCTTGAACTTTTCATACTCCACAGCCCCTAATAATTTTTTTTAATTTTAATTACCATGTGATGGTCATACATATCTTTAACTTGCATTTTCTGTCATGATGTATTATCTCAATGTGCCAAACTATTAATTAGTGTGCATATTTTGCTTCCAGATGACATAAATGTATTGTCTTGTTTATTACCTCAGCTTGGAGTATTGACAAGAAAAAGGTGCCAGTAAATTAGATAAAAAACATTTTTAACTCTTTGTTATAATCAGAATTCACAATCAATAGGAATTATAGACAGCCAACAATCAATGAGAATTATATGCGAAATCCCTCAGAATAAATTTGTCTAAAATCGGAGCAAGGCAAAAAACATAGGTAGTTTCCATCCACACAAGCATTTCAAGAAGACTTGCTCGAGCCAAACTAAATGAGCATCGTCAGGTGGTCGGTAAGGCTGCAAGTTGAATTCAGCTCTGCAACCTCCCGCATAGAAGATAATATTAATTAGTGGGCTATGAGCTAAATTTCTAAATTTAAACAAACCTATCTACGATGCATTATGTACCAGCAATGTTACCTACGATTAACTGAATATGTAATATGTCTAATAAATTCACCTACAAAAGCAAGTTCGATAGGTGCAAACTTTGTGTTATGGAATTGTATCACAGCACAGTTTTGTATGACACCCTCTTTAAATGAAATTTCAATAATTAAGCGCAAACATTAAAATTACTAACTTTGAACTTTGTCATTATCTGCAAAATGTTCCACACAAATCTTTCCGCTATCGCGTTTGTAATCTTCTCTGATAAAAAAAAAACGTCTATGATGTCCAGAATTGCTCTTTACAGCCTGCCTGCCATTCCAGCTTTCCAAGTGAGCAAAGCTTCTTAGATATAGAGATTATTTTGTTTCGTTACAGGCGCAAAAAGGCAGGTACTACACGTAAAAAAGACGCCGAGTAGCAAAAGCGAGCGGAAAACGGACGCGAAAGGCGACGAGAAATATGTGCATTGGAGCGTATCATGAAATACAATCTTTCGCCTGTAGTCTTATGGAGTGACGTCAGAGTTGCCTATCATGTTGTTTAATGTCATTGATTAAGGCATCCAATCAATCCAATTTTTATTTTTGAATGTCAATGCAGAAGCAAACGGAACTGTATGAATTAATGTACGCCAACCAAATTACATACTAATAATCCGTAAATAAAAATATAATCCCCAAAATAGTTTTTCCTAATTCTGCGGAAATCAGAGGCTTGTGGACTGAACAATTACCATAATACACTTTCCATACAGTAATATGAAATTTCCATAACGGCCGTTGGTAAAATATTTGCCCCATCCGAGACTTTTTCTGATCCATGACAAACGTTAATCCGAAAATGACTTTCCGTGTAAGCTGAACGTGTATTTTGTTATTTGACATAGACATTTCGTCATAACTGAGAGAGGAACTTTGTCATCTGGGAATAACGACGTGTAACCGCATTATTTGGCAATGTTGCATCTGGTAATTCGGCGTGATTCGCCAACACGTCAATCACCGTTTAAGCTGGTTATCGTCCAAGCAAAGCTTTTCGTAATATGATATCTAACTCTAGAAGGAATTTACAAATTCCTAGATTAAACAAGGGCTTATTTTGCACAGATGCTTAATCGCATAACTGCCATCATTTGACACCTTACAATTCTATAATTATATAAAGGAGAGTGAGGCAAATGAAAAAAATAATTCATGCTTAATACAAAAAGCAACAACCAAGGTGTTACAATCACAGCGTAGCCCTAAATTGCAGTAGTTCTCTGTTCAAATATGGCTCAAGGCTGCCGTAGAGCAAGGTCGCAACGTTTTTGTACGTGCGTTTTCAGGCAAATCTAACGTTGAATGAGGTAACATGTATTATGACGCAGATATCAACAACTTCCAGATCAGGTATGTGAAGTTGGATTAAGATAAATGACATTAAACCGGGGTAACCAATCAGCACGACGATAACAACACGCGCGCTTCAATGATTAATTGCTGTTTAAAATAATTCAGTTACCTTCAAAGTATAGGGTGACGCGGACATCAAATCCCCGCCTTTAACGCCAAAAGTTCTTTTTGTGCTGAAATATACCAATAAGTACTAACATTGGACAACAAATCATCATTCCACGTTACAACAATGCATTGAATGAATGTTATTTTAAGACCCAACAATCGATCTGAACGTACGAAAACCGCTAAACTTCGACAGGCCGTTCATTGTTTTATAAATCGAAAGTTTGTATTTACGTACGTCAATAACCTAGCAAACACACGTGACATGAAGTACGATCCTGAGAGTGCTTAACGGTGAGCTGGAAGTGTGATCCAGGCTATATTCAGTTAGCATGTATTGCGTGGTACCTCGTATGGAACGAAAGTTAGGCAATCAGTTTGCAAGTTTCGGTTCAGCTTGGTCATTTATTCGCAACTCAGAAACTCAAGTATTGGGCTAAGAAAATCAGCGGCGTTATGCAAAAAAAATATAAAATATCTTAATTTAAAGCAATCTTCTCAGCCATTTAGGTAAATTAGTTTCTTACTATCACTTCCACAAGTCTGCGTAATACATAGCCTCATTGAGGGATAAACGAAAATATTTTCCTGGTTGAGTTGTGACAGGTATAGCGAATTTAAAATCAATGAAGGAAGCATTACATCTCGCACAACAGCATACGTTTGTTTACAAAATTCACATATTATAAGATTGTTTACGATAACAGCTAAAACGTAAATGAACAGTCCAGGTTATCGCCAGGGTGAAAAGGTTCTTCTGTTCAGTTAACAGCATAAAATTGACCCGTGAGTCACATCGAGGAAATATTTTGACATACAAACTCGACCTGACCTTGATAGAAATAATCTTTCAATTTAAAAATAATAATTATTTCTACGAAATTAGAAAAATGAAATACTGGTATTCGTAATCCAGGCATGAATCTTGCTTGGTTAACTGGGTATACATTCAGCCTCGTGAAAACAACCCTTGTTGTAAAATAGAAGCAACTTCTTTAGAAAGCTCTAATGAGATTATAATTACCGTTACGCGGAATGCGCAGTTTCGTCTTCGTCGTCATACGAGCTGCTTGCTGTATGTACAAACGGAAGACAGTATTGTGAGCATATTCGAACATAAGACTTAAGTTTTAGCTATGCGTTTACGCTCGATTTTGCTGTACCAGGAAAATGCAATCTAAACAGAAGCGAACTTGATGCCTTTGTAGGTTTAGCTTCCAGCAATCAGTGTAAATACTCTTTCAGTAATGATGATTACTTCCTTCGTTTCTCAATTTGGTGCTAAAATGAATTGATGTTATTGTTACTGTTATGTGAAATCTTTTTGCAGTAGTTGGCTTGAGTGTTGTTTTTCCTATCTTAGTTAGAAGTGTTTCTCATATCAAAAGGCCACATTTGGTCCAACTTTTTTGCGACAGATGATCTTTCCTAACACGGACCGTAGAAATACATTTAAACGATTAGTTTCAACCGACGTATGGCATGAACTGAAAAATGTTATGTTCCAAGCATGAATCGCAGATTGATATTTGTATACCATGATTGGCAAATATAAATAAATGAAAACGAACAAATAATGTTTCGATTAGTAGTACGACGTACACATTTGGTTGGTTTCAGCTTGAAGGCGGGAAGTGGTTTGATATGTCCTGAAGTTGATTTTTTGTTGGCAATCTGGCACAAGCGAAGTGCAAATCTGTCTGAGCAGAAATGCCTTTATGTAATAATTGTCTGCATTGAAGATCGTGACCGAGTAAAGCAAAAGTCAAGTTACAGGCAGATGCAGACACGTGCAATGGGGAATTACTGCTCAATCGCCCACTAATCAATTGCATCAATGAGTTACAGGAACGGGAAAATTAGGATTATTTTGTTAGAATTGATACTTCAATACTTCCGCGTTACGATTAATCATTCTCGAAAAGCTCGACCTATTGACGCCATCCTTTCTCGTTCCTCGTCGAATTTAGGTCAAGTAGGTATTATAGAAGAAATTATGAATATTGAATTAAGAAATTTCGTATGGGTCGAAATATAAGAAAATTAATAATTTGTATGGCGTTTTTAACTATTGAAATGAACGAAAAGAGCAATGGCTCACGTGAAAATAGTGTAGTGTAGCTACATGTAGTTTTTTGTGACTAGGGAAAAAAGACGTTTCTTATAGTCTTGAGAATAAACGTAGTGAAGTAACCATGTTTTCGTGGTTTCTGCCAGTGACAAACGCGAAGAAATAACGTTTATTTGAATCTTACTGGGCAATCCATACGATTACTGGGAATTGTAATCTTTTTTAGACCGACTACAATTCTTTTGCCATTTTAAGTGATTTCAGATTTCTTCAAAAGGTATTATGTATTTATTGTCTCTTAACTATTTTCGCAGTTTTGTTGGCTACAAATTAATAAAAATATATATAAATAATGGCGCCAATAGATGATCTTGCAAATTCGACATCTGCAATTTATGCAAGCACTGAGATCAATGAGGCACAACATCATCCAGGAAAAATAACGATCGGGCAAATGAGTAAGTATACAATTTTCACAATGATAAATCAGGTTTTTGTGTTGCTGCAGTTACCGTGACTGCACAATCCGATATTGAATTATTTCATGGTGTATTCTCCTCCACAGTAAGAATTAATTCTAGGTCTAGTCTACTTCAGTCGAATTCAATACCAACATCAAACAATAAAAATTGGAACAGTACCGGCACTGGCCGCTCGTTTGATATTTCCCAATCAGTCACGCCTCGGTGATTCATGGTGGTGGAGGAGCCAAATTGGTCAAATGCCGTAAAGACTGCTCAAATTTGCTGTATACTACCGTGTACTTTACTCAAAAGAAGATATTTTGATTATTACTTATATCTCTGTTGTGTGTTTATGTGTTGGGATGTCAATAGAACCTCGAAATAATTTCGTTCACACTATATGATCTTGGCAAATATTTGTTATGTCTACTAATTGAAATATCTTGCTTTGTTATGTGAGAAATGTCGCCAGCGAAGTTGAACTCTTATCTGATTACAAGGTCAAACGACAGGATGTTTCACAGATAAGCCAACGTTATTAAAAAAACATGTCGTCGTGACGAATTTATTTTATGCTGTCTGTAATCAATAATATTAATAGTAAAATAAAAGTTGGGTCTCGTACATTGTATAATATATCATTTTAATATATGATTATAATTTTGTCCTTATGTACGGTATTGTCACAGGAAACCAGACAACTGACGTAATTAATCACTTTGATAAGACTATATGATAAATTTGATTTCGCCAATTGGATTTTCGAGTAGATATTAAATTGCAGTACACCGAACGTGTTGTCCGGTAATCACACTATGGCTTATAATCTATAAATTTTTATATAAATAAAATGATTCATATTTTGTTCATATTTAAAAAAAAAAGGAACACATATTCAAATGAATTAAAAAAGGATAATTTTCAGAAAAACTCAATGCATTTTAATCGTAGTTTCGGTGTCTATACATTTTGATAAGAAACTTTTTTTAAAAATCATATAAATCACCCATGCCAACACAATACCACAAGCTGTCTATAGTCTGATTCATTCGGCCAATAATAGATTTTCAATTTCGAGATGTTTTGGATTTGAGCCTAAAACAAAATGAAAAAAATCACAATTACCTTACTGGATTGTTGAGTATTCAATATATCAAGCTTTTCATACGCGGTACCGGTATCGCCCAGCATCGACAATAACCACGCCGATGATTTTGATCTCATTTGTTAGAAATAATGATATCTTCAACTGCACTGGCTCTTTAACCCATAATTATGATATCATATTTTCGCTCATTTTAATAGAATCAATTCTCGACTTCGGAATTTTAGTTCTTTTCCATATTTGTACGTCATTTCAGCTTATAAATAAAATTTAGTAAATTTTTTTTTATACCGAAGTTTTAGGAACATTTTAGCAGCATGATTTAAACGAAAAACAAGGTCCTCCCGCGTCTATTGAATAATTGAAAATCTTTAGTAATTCAGTTTTCTCAGATAAATTCAATAGTGGTATGTATAATTTAAGTATTTTCACTCACCGGCAGAATTGAAAGCAAACGTTACAACAAACAGAGCATAGCAAAAAGTAGAAAATTAAAAACCCAAAGAAAGTCACATTCAATCATTTTTTATATAAACCTTTTTTCGAAGTCGAAATTGCGTATTCAGCAAGTTCACGGTCAACCTAATAGCTCACACTAAAATAACGGTCAATTTTTGTAGTTAACTCAGTGCACTGTACTCGAATCACAGTACAGACATCTGTAAATTACTATTTTTGTTACAATGTGAAAATTTATTTAATATATCACCTCATGCGGGGATACTGTATAAAATGTATTTATTTTTTCATATATATTTTTATTTACCAGTGTTCTACACAACTGCCGTTCTTATCGTTCTTGTATTGCTTTACGCATCGATGGTGATATGCAAAAGAACATTCACAGCAAAGAAAGTTAAGAAGTTGGCAACAACCATTGGCAAGTCCACACCACTAAAGTAAGAATTTATACACATTGCGCAATTTCAGGCCTTGCGCTGCTAAGTGTGGCGTAAGAATTATGTATTTTTTTTTTGTTTGGACAGGTCTAGATTTTGGATGATCTTTTGTAGAAGAAGGCGTTCATTGAGGTTTAGTGGGGCTCGTTTTGTTTTACATACATTCCATAACAACGTTGCTCTAATCCGTTACGCAAACCAGGTCACTGCACACAAACGTGAAAATGTCACCGTGTTTTGTAATATGCTGTATCCAGTGACCCCTTTTCCCAGGGCGATATGTGGTATTAGGGCTGTCAAAACAACTGTTGATAAGTATTTGTGTTCACGGACTGGACTTATAGGGATGTTATAGTAGTATACTTTGACAAAAGCATAGTTCGACTATAGATAAGTTTTATTATTCCTATCAATTAAATAAAAGGCGACGTCGAATGACAATCCACGAAAAAATATTTGATAGTCGATTTAAACTCACACACAGTTTTGAATTTGACTCCAAAGATCACATGTGGGAGTTGCTGTCATGATATTTTGTTACAAAAGCTTTTCTAAGAAATTCAAGTGGTAATTCTAAACATGTTAACCTTAAAGTAAGTCATGCGTTATTTTTACTTTGCTCCCTGTTCAACTTTGTTTCTTTGCTACCAAATGTCAGCATTGTTTGACTCCAAAATGCCACAGGATACAATACAAACTTGCGGTGAAAATAAAAAAACGAAAATATTAACACAGAAAACAGCGAGGAAATAAATCTCAAACCCAAAATATTATTGTAGAGGTTTCACGTTCAGCGGATAATGAGCGATGGATTATCTCGTTAACAGACAACGGGAAATAGGCAAACACAACAAAATCGATTATTTATTTTATTGTTTAAAATTCATTCATAGCTTGTAACTTGAATTAGTGTCGATTTTCAATCGTATGATAAATACATCGTATGATTTCGTGTGGTGAATAAAAACGTGGTCATTGACACGTCATTCATATCCGACTTTCCTCTTTCTAAAAATAGCTCAATTTTTGAAAAGTCTGTTGAAATTTTTTACACAATTTTTATTCTGGTATTTAAAGGGTAGAGCTGCCATTTTTTGAGAAAAAGTCTAAAACTCTTCGCCCGTTTTCAATTTCTATGCGGCGAGCTAAAAAAAGAAATTCTGTTTTATGGTCCTTTGGGACACTTTAACCTGATAATCGTATTGAGACAATTAAATCGAAAAAAATCAAGTAAACTATAAATTCAATCGTTAACTTTAATCAAACCGTTTCGCATGTTGTAAAAAATTTGCTGTTTTTTAATACATGGTTTTGAAAAGTTTGTACTTGAAGGTTAAGCGACAATCAATCATCGATATGTTTATTATTATCTGTATTTGTATATTTTGCATCCTGCCCGCAAAACCAATTTAATCTTCCTGGAGTCTTTCAGCTTTTTACTTTTAAAAAATAAGTGAGCACAATATGCGTCACTGCGGGTTAATTTTGAAATAAGGTAATAATATAAAATATAGTCTTCATAATTCGAAAATTTAACGCATTTATCCACGTTCCACGCCACTATCGAACCCAGGTCTAACAAAATAATTACATTTTTGAACCAATCAAATCATCTATATCAATGCGATCTACTCGTTACAGGTTAATTATCCTGTGATTGGGTGTAACGATAAATCATATAACTAAGCGATTATGTATTTCCAGATTTGAGTTGTGACGTCTTTATCCTGTTAAATAGAAATTGTTGTGTAGCGTGGTTTATACAAAGTACTACAAATCACTTGAAATCTTATTTAATTAAATCGATGTTTACTAAAAGGAATGAATGTTCATTACTCTCGTAATAATAAAGGTATATTATTTAATATCAAACCATAAAACAGTACGTTATCTTCAGTGATGCTTGTCATTTGAACTTAGTTAGACGACTGTGACATTACATTGCACTGAATGTATTGGATCGAAATTTCAATTTTTGAAACATGTTATGCAAGATTTAATCTGTTATGTTGGATATTATACAAAACGTCATTGTTATTAAAATGAAAATTATAAAGTAAATTATCGATAAATCAACAAAATTGTGTCAAATCCCTAAGAAAAACAAACATAAGTGTAACAAACATGTCATAAGTATAAGCTTTGGGCGCCAACAACATTGTAATACAGCCATGACGTATTAAACTATAAGGGATTGGTGAATTATCTCTAATACTCCGAAATTCGACATGAAAATTGTGCAGTGCCATGAAGAGAATATGAATAAACTTGCATGGTCCATGTTTAATTTTTCGTGTGAGTGTTTTAAATCTCGGATAATTCCCCAAAATTGCATACGCGGCTACGCCACAAACATTAAGTATTGAATTTCGCATCATTTGCTTGTCTAACTGTTCGGAAAGGTTTTGTAATAATCTAACGTATCGGCATTTGCAAAAAGTATTTTTTATAGCCCAAATATTTTTTCATCTACTCTATATTGCTAATTTCATTGCAGGAAGTCTATTTCAAACTCAAACTATACTCAAGTTATAAATTAACACGGTATCGCAGCAATTTCCTAAACCTTTGATTCTGGTCTAATCCAAGCACGATCCTTTTAAACTTACATCCGAATTCCAATCAATTTATCTTGAAAAGCAGGTGGATTGTCGGATAGTATAGGTAGTAAACCAGACTGGAGAATGTTTTTCTCAAATATTATATATCTATATGAGAGGAAATACTTTATTGCATTGTATATTGTGTTATAAATATACTCTTCTCAGTTGTAGCGAAATGGGATTGACTTCGCTCAAAGATCAATCTCTTTCATTTCTGAGCAAAGTCGCTTTAATCTTGCTTTTGAGCTAGTTACTTTGAAAAAATTCTCAAACTATTACAGGGCATTGCAACCATTTTTTTTTAAATATATTTCCGAATTGGTCGATGTTTGCTAGGAGCCACTGTCAAAAACTATCCAACCATTGTAATTTGGTATTATAACTTTTATTTGCAGGAATTTCATTCAAAATCCGATGACTGTACACGTGATCGACAATCGTTCTGATTTGGAATGGGACATGGAAGGATTTCACGTAGACAATGATTCTTCTAAACATCACCAACTATATTTACAACCTGATTGTTCGAATCCAACTTAATTTTTTTGTTTGTTTTTGTTTCAATGTTCCATGAACATACTCGATGTATCATTCAATTGATCTCGGTTAATCTGACTGATCGAGTATAAATTTTCAATTTTTTACCTATATTCTATTGCTTTCAAATATTCTAATGTGTGTAAAATACACTTCTTCATTTATATAGAAAAAACTAGTTTTCATTAATGGTTTTTCGTTTTTCTTGTGAGAAAAGATTCCTCAAGTTTTCAATTTTACTTCGGGCCGCGGCAGACTTCAAAGGGTGTCTAAAATATGTCGTGTCACACGTATATCCCTTGTCAAGAGAGACACGTGGGGCAAGGGGGATATGTTGGACAAGTGGGATATCTAGAAAAAGTGGGAAACGTGCGACAACAAATGGGATACGTGGGGTAATGGGGACACGTGCGTCAAATGGGACTTTTTTTCGAGACACGGGACTTCAAGAATTAACTATAGAAACTAGACTGCTCCCGAGTGTCGCTGTACTACAAATCATGAAACCGATTCGGCCAATTGTGGTATAAATTATAAATGTATATAGACTGGTTAGTAATGTGAAATCGTCGCTCGTCAATATCATCTAGCTCCAATCTCCATGCCTATCAACTATAGCGATTGAGGTAACTTGCTACGCGGTTTTCATTTCTTTGTTTTGGTAACAAAACTAAGCAACAGATATTCCAACAAAATAGTTATGTTCGAATTAATGGACACGAAAGTTTCGCTGACCAACGGTGTTCTATATGCCTAAATAACGGAACAAGCTGGGAATCTGAGAAGCGTGCGGAAAAACGTTTGTTTCTCCTTCAATGGAGAAGTCGCTTCAGCAATAGGACTAATAACATTAACGACGATTCCAAATAACTTCATCAATATAGTACGCTGATGGTTGTTAATAAATTGATTAGGATCTATGCAATCCTAGGTTTTCCGCATTATTTTTCAATAATTATTTGCAATAATTTCAAAACAATACACAAAAGTTCTACTCCCTTGCGCCGTCTAGCGAAAATATGAAATCCCTAACATTCGTTTCATCAGCGAAGGCCCGATTTCGCTATACCGAATACTGTATAGAATTTCCATTGGGTACGAAGCGTACAGATAGATTGTTTTACAAACTGTCATTGTTAAAGTGTAATAGAAGAAAAATACCTTTTTTCTCCAAAACTCATGTTGGACCTATCGACTTCAAGTTGATAATAGTCATCCAAAGATGAAACGAGAGGCTACTTAGCTTCTATTTTCTACGAGGACTGATATTTCGTCCGCTTTTTGATTTAAATTGAAAGTATTAATAAACAAATTTTAATAACGTTCCGTACAATACTTAGAACATGGCATTAAATTAATGGTTGTCATTTCATCAGCTAAAAATATATTAAACTAAATCATTTCGCAATTACCATTTCACTTTGCCAGGAAATGTTCTATGTGCGTAAGATAAGCGTTAGGTCACGATTTGTGGTCTTTTATGAATTCTGCTACTATAGCATTGAACTTAAAGAGGCGGATACTCTAGAAACGTCAGGCGACGGCGCCGCCCTTCTCAAATAAACCAACACATTTTTGAACGAGCGATCTTACGTTTACGTCGTCAATCATGCTGCTGTTACAGTCATTATATAAAAAATGATTTTTTTTTCTGGAATATATTGTAATTAACCCTATGTATATCATCCAAGGGAAATCTACTTACAATTTAGATACAACCTATATTCGCTATTGAGCATAATCGTAAAACCACGAAAACCCTAGTACTGAATTTTACATTTTGGATATCGCTGTTAAATTTACTTATATTTTATACAGTATAAAATATCAAGCTTAAAATGTACGACCCTTTCACGGTCCATACTATTTCTTTACAAACTTCCCAAAAACTTTGACACAAAGCAGATATTTGCTTAAAGACTGGCATCATTGCTTTACAAATCTCAATAAGACGTAAACGCCTCATTGGTACATAATAAACCCCTGGATAAATTTTACAGCGTTCAATGTTTATTGAGAAAGGTGAAAAGGAATATATGGCAGGTGGATGTTGATTTGTGACCTAATACGGATTCAGGTATTGCGTGGTCTTAATGCAAGTCGGTAATACACGGAAGCACAAGCAGTTAACTTGTAAAAAGATATGAGAATGAAGTCGGTATTGGATATTACCACTCAGAAATTGGAATGCATTCTCCTATTTCAAATTATATTTTAAAACTAATTAGCCAGTGAGGATTTAATATAAGCCAATTTTACATTTAACAGTTTAATTTTATCTCTTTAACAAAAAAACTAACGACAACTTACAATGAAGTTTTCTGTGACGGCTGGGATTGCCGTTCTCGTTCTTGTTCTACTGGGTGAATGTAAGTATATTTTGTGGAATAATTAACAATTGCATACTCAATAGGCGAAGCGAAGCTAACCGTAGAAAATTAGGTACTCCCGTAGTGTGTGCACCATGTTAGGGTTAGGCCATAATTTTATTTCAATTTTTTTTATTTTAGTTCTATTACGAGTTCGGGGACTGACAGTGTTAGCCAAGTGAATATACCCCCTGTCCATAGGCTTCAATTCCTTTACACGATTTGATGTAAAGAAGGCGAACAAAATAGTTGACTCCATATTGGTACACACACTTCTGGGACGCCGAAAATAAACTAATTTGTTGTAACAAATGCTCAAAGTGAATACCAATAAATGCTTCGACTTAATCACAAACTAATAACATATAAATTCCTGTATCAAAAAGGCGCTATATCTCCCAATACCTACCTATTCAACCTGCCTTATATAGTCCTATATAAATAGGACTTTTTCTGCACGTGGTAAAACTAGCACTCATAAAGCCAAAACAGAATTAATACTACCTTAATTGTTTGCAACAAAATCAATTATTATGTCAAAGTTCAAAGCTTTTTTCCCCCATGAGCTTCAGTTATATACCGTGTTTCCCTGAAAATAAGACCTAGACTGAATTTTAAAAATCATTTTAATATAAGCCTTTAAAGTAGGACTTAGTCAATAGCGCGAATTTTTTTTTTTGACCTAGTCGATAGCGAGAAATCTCTCCTGCACGTTTTTAGTGATTGGTAATCTGTTTTGCAGTTATTTGGAATAAAAACGTGATATTTATAAGTAAATGGATATCGGTTTCCATATTTTGTATCTTTGAAAATCTCGTAATACTCTACTTTGTAATTTTGTTTTTGATAAATAAAAATATAAGACACCCCCCCAAAATAAGCCCTAGTGTTATTTTTCGAAAAAAATTGAAATAGGACCCAGTCCTATTTTCGGGGAAACACGGGAGTAGGCTATTCAGTGTATTCACTATTGCTCAGTGGTTTTGCATTCGCGATTTGGCTTAATATTATTGGGCTTGAGAAGATAGAAATACTGTAAGGTGAAAATTTAAAGTTGCTAGTTATTGTTATAGGCGCCGCATTGAAGTGCAATACGTTCCACTACAACTCTGTCCATGGCACGAATTCCACCAAAGTCACACCTTGTGCCGAAGGAAAAACCGCATGTGCTTCTCTCCAGTTCACTGCAAGCCTGGCATCTGATGGTAATTATGTAGGTCTAACTGTAAAAAATGTGAATGCGCTGCTAATATGCTAAGAATACTTCCGCCCGCTATATTTACTGTGTAATTGTGATATTACAAGGAAATAAACAAACAGCAGTGTATATCTTTTCTTGATACGTACAATATTTCAGATGTGTAAGCCAGTGGTAAAAAAACTTAATGAAGAGTACATATATGTATGGAAAATTCAGATTTAAAACTGCAGTGTTGTCCATTGAGAGGTTTATTGGTTCTTTCAAATTTTGACATCTGGCAACCTTTAATGTAGTAGGCTACATCATTAAAACGCGCATTCCCGTGTATAATGTGTTGTAAACAACAATGAGAAAGGTTAGTGTTACATTTATTTTTAACATTCTCAGGATCTCATGTGAAATTTCATCAAGGGCTCTGCACGACTCCTAACTTGTGTGGAAGCTTTTGTGCAAAAATGAGCAGGAGCAAAGAGATCGACGCACATATTTCTCAATGCCAGACTCAGTGCTGTTCATCCAATGACTGCAACAAAAGATTTCTCTAAATTGCTGTCCGATTAGATATGTGGAATATAACAGCTAAATGATTTAAAAGATTACTAATAGATTATACCCGGCATATACAATAATTATGATAATAAATTAAAATTTTTAAATCGTATTATCCTAAATATAATTTTCTGCTGACAATAAATAGGGGTGATTGGCTTCATGTTCGATAAACGTGCAGAAGAGACGAACTAGGAAATAAGTTATGTTATCATGGTGATTTTAGAGACCTACAGTGTGGAACTGATGGAAGGTTTATATAACAAAAATTACGCCTTGCCAGATTGTTTTTGATTACACAAATATGAACCGCACCAAATATCTGGTAGAAAACCAGCAGTGGTCCCAAAAGGTGCACTCGACAGAACCCCTCTCACGCAGCTCTTGAAACGACCCGAGTTGTTCATTAGAGGCCTGATACAAGCAAGATTGCATTTAATAAATATTCGGGAACAGTGTAAAATAGGTAATATCATGGGCAATTGTTGATCGGATTAGGAACTTGGATGGATACCAAACATCTTTTCACGCCTGTGTGTAAGGGTATACGATGTCCAATGAAGATCCCTCTTTGATTGGTTGCTTCTGTCCATGGTATTTGCGAACTGCACAATGCACGTTTACCCATGGGATGTTGCTAATCCATTCATTCGACCAGGGACGACCCAATCATAGAATTGGCCATAACTTTCAGGAATTCAGATGCTTGGGCGTTGCTAACAACTCCGAATGAGTGAAAAGCGATCATAAAAGATTTATATTTAATATCTTTTATTCAAATGCAAATGGAAACTTCAGGAAAAATAAACATACAAAAAGAAGTCATTTTACACTTAGTCATTTTACCTGCTCAAACTTAAACAGACACGGATATGTAGAACAAGAAAACGAGTTATTCACACTTAAATAATAATATTTAAAAATTACATGAAACTGGTTTTATAATTTTTTAGAATTCTGTAGAAATCCAATCCCAGAGTTTGGTCAATAAAAATCATAAGCATCTACCTTCAAAAGTACTGACAACATTACAGTAACAAAACACGCAAAACGCATCGATAATAAGAATATCAATCAAGCAAGGTACCTGCAGAGATAATAAAAATATCATAAAGTTAAGGTCGAAAAATGGCAGTACAGTCTCTTGTGACTCATGTCACACAAACCAGTCATATATTTATTTTCAGTAAGATTTTAATATCCAATTGAGATAAAAGATCACTACCAAAAACATCTGAGACTTCCCTCCACATATATATATATATATATATATTGTATCACATGTTTTCAAGCCTTCACACAGAATAATGCTCTGCACCTACAGCAGCTGATACATAAATAGTCACAGGAATCTTTTCATCTAACGTTACCTACACAATTCACCACACCTTAGGAGTTATAACCCGCCACTCCGAAATTGTTAGATATGCAATTACCGGTAGATCGTCCGGTACTCTCGAGTATGTGAACCAAGATAGCGGACACAGGGACGTAGTATGTGTACCAGGTTAAGAGTTAGGCAATAATTTTAGGTACAAATACTACGGGAGTCACTTGGCTTGTCCCCAAACTCGTAATAGAATTAAAATATTAAAAATTGGAATGAAATTATGGCCTAACCCTAACCTGGTACACATACAACGTTCCAGTGTCCATCATCTTGGTTCACATACTTCCAGAGTACCGATTATCCAGCCCTTGCGGATGATAGTCAAACCCAGTTGAAACATTCTAGCATAAAATTAGAATTGATTTATAAAAAAAACTCACATATATTCATCCGGACAATTGGGACTTCTTTCGAGGTAACTTTTTTCAATTAAAGATTCAATCGATTTCTTGATAACGGAAACACTTGGTGAAAATCTGGCCCGGGACAGTGAAATCACCTGAAAAGAATATTACAATGAAACAAGGGCAACCTAATAGTTAAGCAGACCACTCTTATTTCATAACTATTTTTTAATCAATTCTTTAACTGAGAATTGATGCAATAACTGAGCATCGCATAAGACCCAAATCACCAAATGATGCAAGTAAATGAATAAAACCCAGTGAACTAGAACAATGGCCCTACCAAATTATAAGGCAATTAAAAGTAGTCTGCCGTTAAAGAAAAATTAACAAAGGGCAAATATTTGAGTGAATTAAATTAATTCACGATACATCGCAATAATGCAATAAAGTCAAATATCATCAAAACGAGATCATGGAGAGAAGATATAACGAATGGGGTTTGAATAATGAAGGTGATGAAAAAATTCACCAGTATTCATTTCCATAGTGATTATTTTGATCCGACTTTTCCTATAGCAGGAGCCTACACAAAATGTATGGGTGAGCCACATGCGGCCCATGGGCCATAATTTGCCCACCCCTGATTTAGATAATTGAAATGAGTATAACTGGTAATCTACCAACCTCTTGCATAAGTTCATTGTGCCGAAGTGTTTTTCTGGCTTTCATAATTCGAACAATTGCTGCCTGAAATCAAAACAGTAAGATAGAACAAACCCTAGAATAGATTGACTTTCATTCATAATTAAAAATTTTTCATGTGAAATACAGATGGTCTAAACATCAACACATTTGACTGTCAAGCCTTAAAAATGATCGCGCAAGAAATTTTTTCGTTGCCTTCGGAACTGGAAAAATCTTATGAGTATAGTTTTGTAGTTACAGCCCTTACCTGAAGATACAATTTTCTGTCCTCAGCAATTGCCGAATGAGTTGTTTGGACTTCTTGCATTGTATCTTTTTGTGTTGCCGCGGCGATTTTGAATCTTGTGCGTTTATTAGTAAAGTTGAAATTAATTGAAAATTTTGTATCATCATCATCTACTTTCTGAAAATTTTTAAAAATATAGTTTGAGCGTGTACATTAGGTGAAAGGTATACATGCTTATATGCAAAGATCCCGAAATAGCTTTCATTAATTACTGTTGCGACAAGTGACAGTTCACAATAACCATGTATGAATAACATTAGAACAACTAATCATTCCACGATTTTACACAACAAGAAATAGTAATGTTTCAAGATATTTTACAATCACAGATGCAGTAATCAAAACCAGCTTTATTTATATATATGAGCTGTGGGGCTAATTCTGGTAATCTCTCAATAAACCATAATTGCATCAATCAAAGTTGGAACAAGTTGTTAGAAGTTGTTACATTAATCATCTACCTGAATTTTGCTGTTTTTTATTTTGAATGAGTTGAAAATATTGCCCGATTCTGAATCGTGTTATCTCTCCTGTGTGTTTTTTAGTTTTACTTTGGTGAGAACGTACTCTGCACAAGCAGTCATTGCTGAGTAAAAATCTACTATAGTTCAGAAGGACAGGAATTTCTCTGGTTCGGCAATGCCTACCCAATTTATTACACCATGGGTGAGGTGGTAGGCATGAGATTCGAACCTGTGATGCCATCGTAGTTAAGTCTAATGCTTTGAACACTAGGCCATGGGCCAATAAGTTATTGATATTTTAAGATTTATAGAATAAATTGAGGTAGAATGCATTAAGAATATTACCCAGTTCAGAATTTGGAAGCTTGTGTCAAAATGACTCACTCACCAAAGCCCCCCATGATGGGTATAGTGATTTAACTATTTCAAACACACCGACTGGAATACGAAAACCAAAATGATCCAAAGCCCAAGATACCTCTTTTATTAGTATTCTTGCATCCGAGAGCAAATTTATTGTTTTTTCGAGTTCTCTGTCTCCAAGTCCTGTTGATTTTACAATAAACGAAAACAAAAGGTCTGGAGATTGGTTGAATAATAATAGGATAGATAGTTGATATGTGGACATTGTTACCTGAAATATAGAATAAAAATCTTTGAATAGATTTAAAAAAATAATAAGGGACATGTTGGAAAGAAGTCAGATATGCAATGAATGGTCCATATGCCAATACAACATTTTTTATGGGTTGACTATAGGGGTCTTTATCATTTAAATGCTATATACAGATTGTTAGTAAAAAAATACCCAGTGTTTGTATAAAACAGTGGTTCTCAAACGATTGCGATTCCATCCATGTATTTTTAACATGTTTTTTGAATAAAACATACTTTTGTCTTACTATCCATTATTTGTAGCTTATTGTTACCCAGTTATTTTTGGGGTGGGGCACGAGACTTGACAAATTCTAAAAACGGGACGCGGCTTGAAAAGTTTGAGGAACACTGTTATAAACCATCCAATTCTATAATAGAAGCGAGTAACAATCATCTCCTAATTATTATTGCAAACCCATTAATAAAAACGTTTAGATCGGCATTAGATTCAAAAAACTATATTTTTCCAGATTTTGGTGACTATTACCCCAATGAGCAGCTGAAAAACAACTTACAAAATATGTCTTGCTTGTTATTTGTACCCTGACTTCGGCTTGTGATAGATGATGTAGCCATGATAATTTCCGACCGTTAAAATTATCTCCATAGAATTTTTCAAACTGAAATGTTAAAAATTAGAATACGTCAGAAACTGATTTAATAAAAACTAACAATGGTAAAACAAGAATATCAGTCAGAGACCGAAGACTTATCGATCGAAAGTTAGGGGATCCCCAAAACAGCACTCTTACTCCATAGTGACAACTTGTGTCCCCTCACTAATTAATTAATAACTCGCCAATTATACGACATAATTCTCCCAAAATCAATAGGCTTCTGGAATGTACATGCAAAATCTGGAACAGATTCAATCTCGCTTTCGTGAGATATCGCGTGCATCTATCAGACAGACATACGGACAAATACCTATCAACATACTTACCGATTAAAATCGATAAGTAAAAACTGATCAATGCTGGTGTCAGTGGTATGTAAATAAAAAATCTTACTTGCAAAACACTTTTAGTTAATTCTTGAGGCAGGTGGAAAGGTGTCTGAGTTGAGTTTAAAGGCCATGCACCAGCCTGAAACAAACAAACAGATGTTCAATAAAATTTTAAAATAATGATTCCTGTAGTGGACTGACGTATCACACATTAGTTTTGGATATACCTGAACTAAACTGATACTAAATGACTAACCATAAGTGTTATTTTATTCCTCACCTGTAACACATTAACATTGAAATTAATGTTCACATCTTCATTATGCTTCGTCAAAAAATCGGAAAATTTTGTGTTGAGGTCAGCACTGAGTCTCATATCATTGTACATTCTGTGTAATTTTGATGTGAAATCGTATCCGCAAACACTCTTCAATCTGTTTATCATTGATTCTTCAGTGTACATGGAACTGCAGAGTCCGTGTATAAGACGCTTGGCAAGATTTCGGCTGTAAAACTGTGATAATAAAGGTTTATCATTTTTAGTAGACCTGAGAATATTGGAAAATTTCAAACAAACCCTGAAACAATCAAAAAATGACTTAAAATCTTGAAAATAACCATTTGAGCAGTCTCAAAAAGTACCACAATCAGTTTTTTTAATTTAAATTCCCACTCCAAAAATTGCTAAAACAAAAAAAAGGTTATGTTCCCCCAAAATTTTATGAAATTAACTGCAATGAAATTGGTAACCTAGCGTAAACAAAACTGTTACTGGAAAGAAAAGAAACAGAGAAACACCTGGAGGTTATAGAAATGGGAAATATGGTCATTTTTCCAGGTTATACTATATTCCCATGCTAGAGACAATTGGCTTCGATCAAGGCACCACTACATATTGTTTGCAAGCAAGCTCTTTCCTCACTTCAGTAATTATCAAAACCAATGATAATGAATAGAATACCATTGATAATTTGAAGATACACACAGTGACTTTTCCAAAATTTATTCAAAACTTGGGAGAAAATGGATAAGATGTATCACATGGGCCATGGCCCACCAAGACCTCTTATCTGTTGAAAATCCTATCAAGATAGTAAAATGTACATAAATACTTTTTGAAAAAGATCTTTGTCTTCAATGTATCTGAAAACTGTAATACAGTTCTTTAATCGTTCATCGATGTCACTATCTGTTAGTCCTTTCACACCTTTTCTCAATAAACTGTCAGAATATTTGCTCACCTGGATAAAAATAATATAGAATGTACAAATTTCTGAAGATTTCCAAATACAGACATAAAAAAGTAGATGATGTAGATCAGTGGTTCCCAAACTTTTTTGACCATCGCCCCCCTAAAGTAGTTTATACAACTTCATCGCCCCCCTGTACTACAAAAAAATATAAAGTCAGAAACGAATATATTACTGACCAAATAAGAATGACAAATCATAGTTTATAGTGTTTTTTAATGAGATAGATGAGCTTGGTGTTCTTCAGCTAGTTTTTTATTATATCTAAAATTACACCGTTTACTGATGGAAAGGTAATTTCGTTGTTTTAATAGCAATAGTAGCACGGCTGAAAACCCCCTTTTTACCATATATAAGGTCGGAAATGAAAGAATCCAGGGTTCTACCTCCTCAAAAACCGCGGTGTACACTTGCCTTATAGCATTTCACTTCCTAAATTCACCCCATTTCACATTAAAATAATAAAACCAAAGTTAATTTTCCCAAACTTATAATAATGATTTTCGTACATCTCATTCATTCGTACAGCCTGATGACCTGCACCAAAAACGGCCCAGGGGTCGGCAAATTTTATGTCGCTCGCAGGACAAAATTCAGGGTTGCTAGTATTTTGCGGGTCGCATATATTTTTCGAAAGTTAAAAACGGAACAGCGCGCTAAAACTGCGACAATTCGTGAACTCAACTCAGTCGTCTTATTAAAAAAATATTACAATTACATTTAATGTGACACTGTCTTGTTGCTGCATCACGCTGGATAGCTTTACGACGCCAAGATTGAAACATTTTATAAATGGGCATCACCAAACCCACTTTTTTGCTTGTTCTTTGTAATGTTCATTTTCGAAAATAATGGTTTGCACCAATACGCACTTCCAAACATCGAAGTGAATATTTCCGCATGATTTGTGAAATTTTGATAAATATTTTCTTTAAGAAGATACATTCTTACAAAAATTAAGCAGTGATCAATCTCTCGAATAGAATATGAATTTTATTTCCTTATTGCTTTGCAATATATTCGAATATTTACTGCGCTATTGAATCCCTGCACTCAGCATCAACTTTTCTGCGTGTTTCCATTTGTCTAATTATAATTAAATTGTAGGCTCGTTTAATTCAGTATAAACGTGTCTCACGATAAATTCTGTTACGTAAAAAAATGTAATTTACTCCTCGAGCGTAGATTATAAATAAAAAAAATTTCATCGTCAAAACCGCCGTTTGGATATTTCCCCGGGCATAGACTTCCTTGTTTACTTCGTGACATTGCCCAATCAGCAAGATGCAAAAAACGTAACAATGCCCCCTTTCGCATCCGCTCAGACACTCTCACTCAGACAGATTTTCAGGCGTGGTCGTGAACATTACCTCATTTTCGCGTTTTCGAATTATATTCGATAGTTTTTAGTTGTTTTTCGGAAATTTGAATATAAATCAAATAAGTCAATGATTACTTTGTCTTTACATGAGTTTCAGTTTAAATACAGCAATCAAAAATTAGTGTAGAAATAGCTGTGATAGACTAGGCTAAAATTCTTTATAGGTACTTTTAAAAAACAGATTGTTAAATGGTGTGTATTAGAATGATAGTCTGAAACAAATACCCCATTTTACAGGCAACAACTCACGAAACCACTCTTAAAAATAAGCACCGAAAATTTTAAAATGGTAAAGTATGGGAAGAATTTTCCGCGGTCAAAGGTCGGGGAAAGGTCCATCCAGTGAATCGTCCCAGATTATTTTATTCCGGCCGTATTTTGCCGACCACTGGGATACGCAAACTACCTTGCCTTACTGCGAAGACGAGACCAGAAATCCTTTCGCGTGTGATAATCGCCCACGTGATTCAAGCATGCGAATGCACACAGAGTACAGAATTAAGTGCGCCGAACATAAAACAGGTTTCGCAAAATCGCCCCCCTATCGCCCCTTTAGACTTTTTCGCCCCCCTCTGTATCGTTTTCGCCCACTGGGGGGCGATATCGCCCACTTTGGGAATCACTGATGTAGATAGTAGATGTGTTTAAAACTTCAAGAGATTCGAAATAAGGGATGTGTGTTAGATAGACTCTTTGCAAGAGAGTTTGAAGCATTAAATGCAAGCAAATGCTCCAATTCACACCAATATCAAACTAGTAGTCTTGCGTTGAATAGAGGTATGATATGAGCAATTGATGCGGACATAATAACTCGGTAGTGACAAAATAGAAAATTAAATAGACTATGTTGGTGTCACAGCATTCTAAAAATATAGTAGTTCGTGGCTACTTATATGTAACACCGGATGTTAGTCCAGAGATTCATGTGGTATGGAAAGGTAACACATTGTAAAAAAAAAATCACCGGCCAACTCGGACAAAACGAATCTCTTAGATCAGTGGTTCCCAACCGCCGGTCCGCGGACCGGCACCGGTCCGCGAAGCTTTTTTGCCGGTCCGCGAGAGATTTCCTCGTTTTGTTCTATATGTCGTTTCAATCGCTTAACCGAAGCCAAAAAGTTGAAGTTGCGTTAGTTTATTACGCAATTTCTTTTCCGTCGTCATATTGCTGTTTGATAAGTGCCGCCTGGCGACATCTTGGCGCCGATTGATTACCTTTTGGCGATTGATTACCTTTTGATTACCTTTGGCGCTCCGTTAACCCTCTCAAGATTCAGAAACGTAAAAACCGGCTCGGTTCTGTATGCTTTTGCTGCTAAATATGACCATCCAAATAAAAGTTTATGAATATTTCTTTGTTCATACCTGACGCCATACAAAAACAGTCAAAAACAGTATAATATACCACGGCTTCGTCTTGACATCCATCCAGTAAGATATGAACTTGTTGCGACCCTGCAGGTGGTCACGAGACGCGCAACAGTAGCATGGGCCGCAGAGATCTTTTCCAGGTGTTGCACAGCAGGATCTTGGGCCTAGTGCCAAGTTAACGACACCCTTGTCATTGTAACGCAAATTCATTTTGTTTGAGGCGTCGATCAACTACAGAGAGATTAATATGAAATCAGCCAACCAACAAAGTATTTTGATGTTTTTTGACAAGGAGAATAGGTCTTCTTCAGGATCAGATAAATCTCAAAAAGGAGACGAAGCGAGTACAAATAATGCAAATGTTAAACGAGCCAAGAAAAGAACATGCCAAGATACGTTAACTGTCACAAGAGAAAGCAAGAAGAAAAAGTTCGAATTTGTAAGGAAATACGATGAAAAATACATGGAACTTGCTTTTACTGTAGCTCCTGGTAGTGAACAATCACCACGGCCTTTATGTTTAGTTTGTGCCCAAGTTCTTTCCAATGATGCTATGAAACCTTCCAAACTTGCTCGACATTTTCACTCAAAGCACAGCAATCTCAAAGGCAAGCCTGTTGAATTTTTTGAACGACTTCTCATCGACATGAACAACCAGAAGAAGCAACTGAAAAATATAACAACCTCAGAAAAATCTCTTCTTCGTGCATCATATCAAATTTCTCTTCAAATCGCTAAAACAAGAAAACCGTACACAATTGGGGAAGAGTTAGTAAAGCCGTGCATCTTATCTGCAGCTGAAGAGATTTTGGGCGCTGGGCGCATACCACTCTCCAACAACACCGTTCAGCGAAGAATTGAAGATATGGCAATAGATATCGAGCAGCAGGTTGTAGAGAGGTAAATAAGTCACCATGTTTTTCGATCCAACTCGACGAATCCACAGATCTTAGTAATTGTGCCATTCTTCTTTGTTTCGTGAGATATATGGGAAACACAGATTTCAAGGAAGAACTACTATGTTGCATTAGCTTGCCAGGACGTACCACTGGGGCAGAGATATTCAGATTTCTTGACACATACATAACTGCAAAAGGAATAGACTGGGGAAAATGCGTCGGGGTATGTACGGATGGAGCTGCAAGCATGACTGGCAGTCGCTCTGGCGTGGTCACAAAAATAAAAGAAGTCGCAAATGAGAAAATGCTGTATACTCATTGCATCATCCATCGAGAGCATTTGGCATCAAAGAAACTCTCTCCCGAGTTGAAAATCATGAACAACGCTGTAAAAATTGTTAATGAGATTAAAACTCGTCCTCTGAATTCCAGACTATTCAGAACATTGTGTGAAAGTATGGATTCACAACATCAACACCTTCTTTTTCACGCAGAAGTTAGATGGCTATCAAGAGGGCGAGTTCTCACACGCCTTTTTGAACTCCGAGAAGAAACCAAACTCTTTTTAATTGAAATTGGCTCCTCATTAGCAGAATTCATGACGGATGAAACGTGGTTGTGCAAGCTTGCTTATCTGGCAGATATATTTGGTCGCTTGAATGAACTCAATACATCCCTACAAGGCGCTTGCACTAATATTTTTGTGCTGAGAAATAAGACTGATGCATTCAAGAAGAAGCTGGCTATGTGGAATCGTTATGTACTCGAAGAAAATATAGTCATGTTCCCAACTTTGAACGATTATATGTCAAGTGTTGATGTTAATAATAAGGAGTTGTTAAGCATTGTTGGTCAACACTTGAACGAATTGCGGAACAATTTTGATCATTATTTCCCGCAAAATGAGTATCCCCGACAAGGAAATCTTTGGATCAACAATCCATTTTACGAAGATGTGGATACATGTAACCTCAAACCTGATGAAAAAGAAAGTTTGCTTGAACTGTGTTGTGATTCTACTTTAAAGTCCAGATTTAAAAAGGAATCATTGTCACAATTCTGGATATCTCTTTATAACGAATACCCATCGCTAAGTGATCGAGCAATCAAACTGTTGTCCGTATTTTCAACCAGCTACTTATGCGAAAAAAGTTTTTCATCCTTAGTTTTAATCAAAACGAAGCAGAGAAATCGACTGGACGCCGCTGCAGAGCTACGTGTAGCAGAAACTTCTTTGATTCCTCGTTTGCATCTTATATTAGAAACGAAACAGCAGCAAAGTTCTCATTAAAGTTTAATTGTATTTAATATTTTTTTTTTCATTCAAAAAGTTTTCTGTGTGCCTTTATTACGTATAATGGGTGCCCAGCACTGCATTTTATTACGCAAATATATTACGTCATTGTTTTTTTATTGTTATGTTCCATCCGTTTCATATTTTGGCCGGTACATTATTATTTATTTGTTTTTGTTTTTTCATTTAAAAAGTTTTCTGTGTGCCTTTTTACCTAGAAACATATTGAGTGCCCGTCAATGCATTTATTACGAAAATATATGTTACTATATCATGTTCCATTCATTTCAATTTTTTGCCGGTCCGCGAGTACATTTTGTTCAATTTTACCGGTCCGCCAGGTTGCAAAGGTTGGGAACCGCCGTCTTAGATCATGGTTCTGTACAGATCGACTTCAAAATCAATATTCATTAGATTAATTATCATTAAAGTTTGCTCATCTTATGATTTTAAACATAGTTCAGCTTACCAATTCAGGTGATCTGCACGGCTGTCGTTTTTCTTTATAATTGACAATAGTCCCGCATGCCTTTTGCAACGCTCTTGTAAATTGTTTGTCATCTTGAAAACATTCTGTTATGGTTTGCGAAAACCTGTTATGAACTTGGATGATGCAATCAACGAAGCTTGCTGCAATCTAGAATAGAAAGAATACAATATGACAGTATACTATTTTGACCAAAACATCATCGCTATCGCTTTAAAGCTGGGCCATCGAGTGCCGAAAAATTCAGGGAATTACACAGTAGAGGAAATGTGCAAAATGAAACGGAATTGCTAAACATCAACATTTTAGTCTCAACAGTCCCAAACAATGGACAATTACAATTTGCAGAGACTTTGTACCCTACTGAAAAAGAAAAACAACATTTAAGGTGATTGTAATTGTCTGATTATATAGACAAGTGAATATGTCAACCAGGTATAAACAATAATTGCCCAATAATGAATACTAATTAATTAATAATGATGATTTGAGAACTTACACTGGAATCATCTTTCAAATTTTTCACCATTGACAAACCAGTTTCTTCAATATGTTGTTGCAATTCATTACATACTTGTACTAACCCATCGGGAACATTTTTTAGTAAAGTGTATACATGCTGAAGATCTAAATCAAGTAATTGAACCTCAATTAGTAATTGTTATAAATTTTTAAGAGTTACAAATAACTGATATAGGTTATAGTTTAAATTTAAATTTTGAAAGTTGCAACATGAAAATTAAGAAGAAAGTGTAAGAGCAACAAGACAGATTCAGATTTATTAGTGAGTGATGAAATGGACTGAGCCAGGAGTGTGCAACCTTCAATATAGAAGGGCCGGATACAAATAACTGGATGAAACTGCAGGTCGTGCTAGTAGTTTCAGGCACAAAAATTGTGGTAATTCGCTTCGCACAGGCTAGCTGTTAGGGCCTCGGAAAGTGATGGATAATAAAATGGACTCAGGTATAGGCTTTGCAACGCAAATGGATTGGAATTACTCGCGCTTATCAAATTTATCTAAATTAAAAACTCGTTTCACATGCCGCACACTATTCAAAATTGGCGTTTCTCCGCAGGCCGCATATGGCCAAGATTTGAGATAGGCTACTGATCAGACATGGGTATGTGATTTTTGATATTTTCAATGAGGTGGATGAGCTTGGTGATTTTCAACAAGGTCTTTAAATACTTGGAGACCTTCTGGCAAAATAATTCCATATGTGAAACAATTTTGGCAATAATTCTGACTTTTTGAAAAAAGCATGCTCGTCCCCTCTTGTTTTTTCTCCATAAAGTATCTGTTTCGGCTCCTGGGGGCAATATTGCCCACTTTAACAATAACTAGACTAGATATGAATCTAAACCTGTAATCTGCAATGGGATGGGATGAATGACCCAGCAGGATCAAAACTCAGTAACAGTTGCTTTCAGTTCTGATTTAAAGGAGATAACGTGTCACAGTAAACCAGCATGCAATGCCTTTTTGTTAACAACACAAAGAAAAAAATATCAATAAAGAATGATGGAGAATTGTGACAACATACCCGTTTGTCTATCCTGTTTTATCATGTCTTTGCAATTTGAATGTAAGAACTGCATATGGTCAGATACCATACATTGACGGCATTCCTTTCTGACTTTCGGATATGACGAAGAATTAAGGAAATTTGAACTTCTCATTTCTTCTTCTGTTAGTAGTTGCAAAACCTTTTTATCGATAACAATAATATTAATATTAAATTGTACAAATACTGAGCAGATAGTTCTGATAATCAGACTCTGAATTGAGTAATTTTTTTTCTCAAAATCTCAGTTTAAGTTTATAAACTTGAAAATGACTTGACTTGATTTAATTTAAACCAGATGATTACATCATTCACAAGTTGAAAAATCTACAGTACGTAGTACCTCGTTCAATAGACCTCTGAATTCGAAATTGGTTGAATTTAACCTAAATCATTCATGGTCACACTGGAATGAATAATGATAAGAGGATTAGATGACGTTGGTATGAGAGGTTAAAAGCCTTAAAGGTCCCAAATTCAATCATATGCTAACCACCTTGTAACCAGGATGTAATATTTTGGGTAGATATTGGCTAAATGGAAAGATTTATGTCCTCAATAAACATTAGATGCTTACATACCAGTGACTGTTTGTAGCGCCTTGCAGAGAGTAAAGGTATGAAATAAAAATCATTTATTGGAAATCAAGTATACCATCTTGATACTTAAAATGAAATAACAATCAATCTACAAGTGAAGAGGCAGCATATATATTCGATCCCATTCTGCATATAAAAAATAAATATTTAGATATGCCACAAAAATTCACTCACTTTTTCCATATACAGTGAACAATCCTCGCTTTCAATGAATTCACTTGCTTTCATTTTATAATATTCGACAGATCTTGCCAAATACTTCTCTTCAAAACATTCTTCATAAAGCTGAAGAAAAATAAAATAAAATGGTCATCTTCGTGGTTGCTAAAAAAGTTTGCTATTGATTCATGCAAACTTTTTTTGTTTCAATTAACTGGCGAAGTCCCATCTGACATCGTAAGCTGATAATTATTTTCCAGTTGCAGCATGAAAATAAACTACCTCGATAAATATTTGATGATAAAACCGGCTGTAATGCATAATTATAGAAAACATCCTATACTTGAAAGTTGAGTTCAATGGTAGTCACACTTTCGTTTATTATATAATTTAGGTTCTTTTGCTTCAAAGACAAAATAACAAATTCTGTTGTCAATGGCAATGCATCATATTTATTTACTTCTCTTTATGAAACTCTGAACATCAAATATTCAAATTAGAATGACTTATTAATTGTTTGACGCATGACTCATCGATTGGGCCTCTTCCACTAAAGTTTTGCAATATTATTTCTTACCTTCAAAGGTTGCTTCCTCCGATAATGTTTGACCAAGACAAACGACTGAATAACTCCATTTATTACGGCTTTGTCCACAGTGTGTTTCGCCCGATCTTCATCAATAAGATTTAAAAGAAGTTCAACGAGTTTGTCTGATACTTTTTCTATCATAACCGTGTGCCATATATCCAAAGCAAGCTAAGGTAAGCAAATAGAAGCATTTTAGTAATTTGGTGCTTTGGACTGGACTTGGCGACAGTCGCAAACTTAAAAAAAGTGACATCTTGTATAAAAACATGTTAGTATCGAAGTGGTAAAACATGAAATTATATACATCATATCTTCTTCTAAAAAGTACTCCACTAATTTATTTCTACAGGTATCATTTAAAGTTAGTATAAAATCAATTATTTCTATGTCTAACAAACAAACATACCATATTTAACAATGCACATATTTATGTACATTTCCGCATCAAATACTGTGAAACATGGTATTTGAAATTTGAATGTATTCAGAACAACACAACTAAGACTATTTTTATACAATCAATACACCAGATATATTTTGAAAATGACTGTTTTTACGTACTACCGAATATACAGAAAAAACTGTGATTTGTAATTGAAAATGTATGTTCACCTCTCCAACCTCCAGCATTGGATCTTTCACATCGAATGAAAATTCATAATCGAGATCAGCCGCAGTTTGTTTATATTTTTTAACATGTTGTTGATTTAAATATCTGAATAACTGATCAAGATATTGAGCTCCTCTGCTATATTCCACCCAATATCTATAACAGAAAAATGTACAAATTAACGAATTAACTTTAAGATAAAATCTTGGCGCTCCAGAAGTGTGTATACCAATATGGAGGTAACTAATTTTGTTCGCCTACTTTAAATCAAGTTGTGTGATGGGACTGAAACCTATGGGGAAAGTATATTCACTTGGCTAACACAGACAGTCCCCGAACTCTTAATAGAACTGAAAAAAGATAAATCGGAAATAAACTATGGCCTAACCCTAACCTGGTACACACACTACTAATACTACTACACATACTAATAAATTTCTCACTTGTAATATTGTCCCAAGAGATTTTCAGATGCGTTCATTTTCTGAATAGCAAAAATAGGTATTTAGAATACATGTGATATATATAAGACGTACACTGATAAAAAACAAACATTTCTTTTTATCCATGACCCAGACTCTGGGTTGGTAAAATTTTAATTAGTTTATAATATCTTTCTAAGCATTACCATATTTCATACCTCATATAGTTGTGAAACATGATGCTCCAAAAATTCTTTAATTCCAGAATAAAGTTCATTTGTCAATGGCTCAGGACGAGCGATGCACAATGCATAGACATCCCTTATACAGTAAATGCAAAATAATTAAGGAAGATAACTTAATTTAAAGATGTAGCTTACCACATTAAAACTCTATGACTCGGAACAACCCTGAAAAGGGCCCAAGCGATTGCACTATTATTATTTTAAAAAGTAATACAGGCAAGCAGAATCAAATCGGATGACGGACAATAAAATCCCATAATAAGATAGAGTTAAAATATATATTATTACCGGTATGTTACAATTTAAAACAAATGAAGAAACTTATTTTTGATTCAATTAGTTATAAATAGCAGGGCCGGGGAGTCACTGTAGCTTCGGCTCCAGAGCTTCATTTTTCTATGCTGGCTCCGGCTCCAGCTACATAGCGATTGAGGTTTTGTATGTCTGACCATTACAATGTAACAACACAAATTTTCGCAAAAAATGGGACTAAAACTGGGGCGTCAAGGTTTCAAATTACAAAATTAAACTTTAAAATACATAAATCCAACTTAAAACTTTTGAATTAATATTAGAAAATGAAATTTAGAAATAATATATAAGTTGGAAATAGATCCCCAGCTCTTGATTAATAACAGGAATACAGGATTATTTATTATCTGAATATTAGATAAATACAATACATTTAAATATTTGATAAAGGATACATAAACATTTCATTCCATGTTGATCGTTGAACAGGATTCGAAGTAACGACATTGTTCATTGTTGCTGACAATTTCAGCCATGTTGAATTGAAATCAACAGATCTTGGCTTCAAAGACATAGTTCAGCATTCAAGCAGAGGGTATAGCAGTGTAGATTTTGTAGATGCCGTAAACACTACTTAAGGCAGTAAGGAGTTCTGGGAGAATAGTTTATACAGATGTATATTACCGGTAAATAAAATTACATACAGGTGCAAGGTGTGGACAGTTGCCCAGCTATCAGCAACATACTGACATACGGCACTGCTGTACGGTACTGCAGTACTGACATACCTTGGCAGTGTACTTATAATTTGAATGTTATAACAGTACCGTATAACTAATGCTAGCCTATATTCAGATATTTCAACCTTGTTGTATATTTGTATTGTAGATTTTGAAGTTGTACTATGTGTGATACCCAGAGAAAAGAGGTATTATTTATTTATTATGATCAGCACAACAGACAAGACAATACAGATAAAAACAAATAAATAAAAACTGATTATAGAATCACTGAATCAGGAGACCAGTGGTACGGTACGGTATCAGTACAGAATTTAAGTTCGAAGGTTTTGCCAAAATACAGAAATAAAGTGGTATGCTAGTCTGCATGTTTACTTAGGATAGGATTTACATATTTCAGTATTTATCCCGGGGGAGAGGAAAGCCGATAAGACGGCTTATCCAGATGGCGAACCACGGCCTCTCGTCCGGTTACCATTCCAAGTCGGGTATGGGATTAGTTATATTGTTTGTTTTCGGAAGCATGGACTTGGTGGTGGAGGAAGCCGTACCGTAACCGACCAGCGGTTACGTGAACCACCCAACGACGGCGAGGAGTCCAGCAATCCTCTCGCACATAACCATCCCTGCATGGGATTCGAACCTGCGAACCCACGCAGAGTAATTAGAGGTGCGGTGGCGAGCGTACCGGTATTCCTAACGCTTAGCCCGTTGAGCCACACCGCCGCGCCGAACACTGTAACATAAAACACACACAGATATATTAATGTGAGAAAAATGGAGACAGTTCAGATGAATTAGATCTAGATCTACATCCGCAGACTACTGGACTAGCCTAAATACCGGTACCGGTAGTAAATAAATACAGAAATAGCAAATGTTTAAATAAAATTACGGACACCCTGGTAATAATTTTCACACCGGCTGTCAAATTGGATGACGATTTTATAAATAAGAGTCAACAGTGAAAAAAGATATTTAGTAAAACCACGGAAAAAGAACCACAGATTTAACAATAGGCTACATACATGTCCCCACATCACTTCAAAGGTGTATTAGAAAGCCCCTTCTCGTCATTGGTGAAACCCAAACCTTACTCTGCAAGAATCCTATTGGTCCCTTGCGCCACTACGCCCTCTATACACCGTCGTTTGCCCGTGCCTCATGAACGGGCTACAGGTGAAACCATGTCAACAAGAGTGTAAGCATATATTTACGGTGTAAGTAACGTAATCAAAAAAACACAATACGCCGGAATACCTAAACTTTGTTTTTCCACGACAGGGGACTTGTTTAATTTAATTCTTGTTTAATGGGCACAAAGATTCTATTTGTCGTATAAGTTGCGCTGGTGAAAAAAGAAAATTGACATAGCAAGAAATGCAACTGTGGAGTCCAAAAAATGAAATGACGTCTCAAAAACGTTGATGGATCAAGTTATTTATTCCTCAGACTTCACACTGAAGTCAGATGTGCACAGAAGCATTTACATACGGTAGCATTTATTTACGGACAGAAGTATTTTTATTATAAGAAAACCAGCTTAAGATTAGTCCAAGCTCACTCACTCAGAAATTCTCAGCATTTAAATACGGTAGCATTTATTTACGGACAGAAGCATTTTTATTATAAGAAAACCAGCTTAAGATTAGTCCAAGCTCACTCACTCAGAAATATAGACCGATCACTCAGGAAAGAGAAAACGACCTCGACTTGGCGAAAGTACAATTTGTGGTAATCAAGTTGTTACATTGCTATGGACCTTTCCCAGACCTTTGATCCCCGAAAAATTCTTCCTAAACTTTACAAGTGCAAAATTTTTGGAGCTATTTTAAAAGTGCATTTGCGAGTTGGCGCCTATAAAATGGGGTATGTGTTTCAAACCATCATTATGATTTATCGCATACAAGAATCTGTTTTTCAAAAGTACCGGTAAAGAATTTTAGCCTAGTCTATCACAGCTATGTCTACACTAATTTTGTATTACTGCAATTAAATTAAAACTTCTAGGAAGACTGAATGCTGTTTGAATTATTTGATTTATAGTTAAGTTTCCGAAACACAACAGAAAACTAACGAATGGAGTTCAAAAACGCGAAAACGAGGTAATGTTTACGACCACGCTTGAAAATCTGTCTGAGTGAGAAAAGTGTCTGAGCGGATGCGAAAAGGGAGTATTGTTACGTCACTTTTCGCATCGTGCTGATTGGCCAATGTCACGAAGTAAGTAAGGAAGTCGATGGTCGAGGAAATGTCCACTGTTACTTCATAATGGTGTGTACCGTTGCGAGCTGTTTCGCGTCACGTGGAAATGCCCGTAAGTACAAATGCTTTTGGTTGCGTATCCAATTTGTATGTGAATGCTAAAATCTGTCGATCTGAATGTGATGGGTGCAATTGTCTATTATTGTCTAATGCACGCGGAATCAAAAGTATAGATGTGAATTTTCTTGGATGCATGGCATGTATTATATATCTGTAACTGACATGCCCACTTAAACGTTTATGTGTTTATTACTACTTTATACTCATTAGTATGTTTATCCCACGGCACAAATGGGAATGCATAGGGTTGTAAATGTTCGCGGGTGCAATTATCCATGGGTGAAAATGTCTGTGGTATCAAAAATCTATGGGTGGAAATATTTGTAGGTGCTATAGCCTCAATAATATATTTCAGGCTAATTTGTTGTTGGTTGGATGTTTCCTCTGTCACCAGACGTCGACGAATATCAACTGTAGCGCCTCGACTGTTCAGTCTCCCCAAGTCTTTGTTTGACACACTTTAACGAGGCAATGTCTTTATTATTAGCATTTAATCGTACAACGATACGGTCGCAAAACAAATGAATGATCCAGTCGGGTCCGAAAGGATAAAAAATCAGTAATATTGAGTAACGTATATGCTGATTACCAATAGATGAAAATGTACTAATCAAGTATGGAACATAGGTAAATTATATTAAAACTGGTTTGTCATTAAGAAATGTCTTGGGGCTATTCAAATCAATTATGACCAGTACAAAACACGTTGTGGTGGTTTATATTTTTAAGAAAACTAAATTGACTAGTTTTACGACGATTCATATTATTGATTTGAAAAATAACAGTAAAAGGTTACTAAAATAACAAGATTATCCCCATAGTGCAAATGTCCTTAGGTGTAAAAGTACGTGGGTGCAAATGTGACGGGTATAAATGTCTGTGAGTGTAAATTCCTCCGGTACAAATGTAAGTGGGTGCAAATATATTGCAAAAATAAAGTAGCGGCCATTGATAGCCCTTCTAGAACTTATATCTGTACTAAAATACTCATAGTTAACGTGGCATAGGACTGTATCAGAGGACCTTCACTGACCGGGCCTAGAACCATTAACTATAGCCTGGAGTTTTTTTGGTATTTATCTGAATAATAGAAAATCTGATGAAACAATTTGAATACCGAGCCACAGCACCTGGACACGGAAATAGCTAACTCAATGGACCTTTTCCCGAACTTTGAACCGCTGGAAATTCTTCCTATGGACCTTTCCCCGAACATCGACTTCCTTGTTTTTTTCGTGGCATCGGCCAATCAGCAAGATGCAAAAAGTGACGTAACAATACTACCTTTTCGCATCCGCTCAGACACTTTTCTCACTGAGACAGATTTTCAATCGTGGTCTTAAACATTACCTCGTTTTCGCGTTTTTGAACTCTATTCGTAAGTTTTTAGTTGTGTTTCGGGAACTTAAATATAAATCAGATAATTTAATGATCACTCTGTCTTCCTAGGAGTTTTAATTTAATTGCAGTAATAAAAAGTTAGTGTAGAAATAGCTGTGATAGACTAGGCTAAAAATTCCCCACCGGTACTTTTAAAAAACAGATTGTTGTATGCGATGAATCATTATGATGGTTTGAAACACATACCCCATTTTACAGGCGCCAACTCGTAAAGCACTCTTAAAAAAAAACTGAAAATTTTGCAATGGTAAAGTATAGGAAGAATTTTTCGGCGGTCAAAGGTCGGGGAAAGGTCCATACAAAACCATTGCAACATTTTTGGTGTTTATTTTAAGAGAGGTTTCGCGATTTAGTGCCTGTAAAATGGGGTATTTGTTTCAAACCATTATTCTGATTCATAGCATTCAGCAATCTGTTATTTGAAAGTACCGGTAAATAAGTTTTGCCTAGTCCAGTGGTTGTTAAACTGGGGGGGTGCGAGATGCTCACTTGGGGGGCGAGAGGTCATGAGATGGAATCGTAAATTTACATGTAACGGTCTCCGCGTTCGGTAAAAATACCGGCTTTTTCGTGGTATGATAAATTTTTCTGTCTCGTAATAACTACAAGAATTCAAAATGTCTCTCTATTTTAATTCATTTGTGTTCAGGGTAACTCGCGGTTGCGGCGACTCATGTCAAAATAAACTCATTACCGATCTAAAATATCACGCCAATCCGCGGACATATTAAAGTGTGATCAACTGCCCGATTATTACTTATCGATCTTAAGATCGGTAAGTATATTGATAGGTATTTGTATGTCTGTGTGTGGGTGTGTGTGTGTCTGTTAGATGAACGCGATATCTCACGAACGCGTGGTTGAATCTGCTCCAAATTTTGCATGTGCATGCACCTTACCTCGGACCAGACGCCTATCGATTTTGGGTTAATTATGTCGTATAATTAGCGAGTTATCAACTAATTACCGATCTAAGATCGATAAGTCTTCGGTCTCCGACCGATATTCTCGTATTTAGTTTTGATATATATTGCACTCATGCGAATTCGTCGTCTCCATTAGAAAGATCCAGTATAATATCCCAGAAAGTATACTTAATTTATTACAATTAAAATACATATTCATCGACTCGGAATCCCCGCGGTACGAATCCTGAGTCAGTCCTCGAGATTACGCCAGTCGTTATAAGTGCCGACTTTGTCAACGGATATGTAATGGTTTTCGTGTTGAATAAAATATGCAATCCATGGCCGATATACTCATTTAAATGGTCGCTTTATTGGACACGAAGTGGACATAACGATCGTTTCAATATTATGTTGTTGTTGTTGTTCTTTGACACGTTTTTAAAAAGTCGCTTTTCTCTTCGAATACTGGACCAATTGCTTTGAAATTTTCAGTGGTTAAAGATTAATTTTTTCGCTAGATGTAGAAGCTTGACGGGGTGTGACCTTATGCACCCTGCTTGCTACACAAAGACGAAGGGCGCTGAAGCGTGCGCCAATATTTTCCAGTCTAAACGCTCTAGTAGTCTATCCCAATACTATGTTCGGTCCAGACAATCCTCTCCAAATTATCCCTGCCTTATAACTGAGATAAGCAAGCTGAAGTCCACAAGCCCACAATACATAACTTCAAACACAGGAGAATTGTAATATGTCGTGGAAATATCAAGCACTTGCTCAGCATAAATTATAAAATCGAGATGTCAGATGGAGCCAAATAGATCACGGAAACAGATGACGAATACAGATAGATTGAGTTGAGATAGAGAGAGAGAGGTTTTCTAAAAAAAACAAAATACACTATAAATACTATTAAATTGCCGCATAAATAACCAACATGCAATCAAATTATATCGCTTACCGACTGTTTTTAGCCAAGGTCAACAATATATCGAATCTTTTATGTAACTGCAGAACACTGAAATAAACATGAACAAATAAGCACAACAGTAACAGTACTTAACCCTACTGCATTAATTGTGGCACCAATATAATACTAACAGTACTTCATTCAAATAAGACTACTACATAACAAGCCAAATGCAGTGAAATACAAAAAACTCACCAAGAATATTTCACAAAACAATCAAAACGCAGGACAGATTTACAAATTGCAGTTCAATAATTCAGAGTTCAATGCAGCAAATTTTAAACTATTAGCAAGTTAAATAAGCATGAAACAAAGGAAACCATAATTAGCCCACTATAATTAATATGATACAGCTTTCCTAATGATAAATCGCCATAGAAGTAACGCATTGCAACAGCAAACTAGCTGTGCGCATTTACAATTTCGGCTCTAACGCCAGGCGATACAATAACGATGTAAACACGCAAATTGCAGTAGACGGAAACCTTCTCGGCTCGGTCTACAGATAATAAAGAAACACATCAAATGCGAGTAATGAATTGAGACGTTTGCGACGTTGACATACGAGAAGATGCAAACGTGTCAGCAATAAAGAAATAGACACTACCGGCGCTGGAGATCTAACATTCCCCCCCACAAATTTATGTAAATAAATTTCAAAACACAACATGATCTTCAAGCTTCAATAGTCATTTAGTGCCTTCAACAACAAGAACTAGCTTGGTGATGGGACGCTTTACCAAGCTATTACGAATTTTAACAAGCACTGTTCGTATCAGTCCCTTCTTGTCTGGATACACATCCACGATTCTCCCCATTGCCCATCTTGATCGCGGTTGGGAATCGTCTACCACCAGGACAACATCTTCTTTCTTGAAATTTCTCTCTTTCTGAAACCACTTGTGTCGCTCAATAATCGTAGGCAGATACTCTCGAATCCATGTTCTCCATAATTCATTTGCAAGATATTGAGATTGTGCCCATCGACGTTTAACATAGCAATCATTCTTGTCAAAAACTCCAGGAGGCATATTTTGATTTGACCGAAGTAATAACAAGTGATTCGGTGTTAAAGGCTCTTCATCCCTTGGGTCAAATGTTACAGGAATTATTGGACGACTGTTCAAGCATGATTCACACTCGATCAGGGCGGTCCTAAAAACTTCATCTGTCATAGTTTGACCCTGAGTAACAGCATTGAAAATTCGACGAATTGACCGAATCATTCGTTCCCATGCACCTCCATGATTTGAACCTGTAGGCGGTGATTTATGCCATGTTATACCCTTTTGACGTAAGTATCCATGAACTTGAGAATCGTTCCACATCTTTAGGGAATTTTCAAATATTTTCTCTGCTAATACAAAATTCCCAGCATTATCCGAATATATATGAGTACACTGACCCCTTCGAGCAATAAATCGTCGGAGTGCAAATATGAAAGAATCAGCAGACAAACTATTTACCACCTCGATGTGAACAGCACGAGTTGTCATACACGAGAACACACAACCCCATCTTTTCACATCACTCCTTCCCTGTCGAACAAGGAAATGTCCAAATAGATCAACACCAACATGACTGAACACTGGTTCATCTGATTTCAGTCGACAGGAAGGTAGATCTGCCATAAATTGCTTTCCAGGGCGGGCATTTCGCTTTAGACAAGAAACACAATTTCCGATGAACCTTCTTACTGCAACTCCACCTTTGATTATCCGGTACTTTTCTCTTAATGAGGTCCATGTATGACCCATACCTGAATGACCAACTTTGTTGTGATGATCCCTGATGACTAGATCCGTAAGATGTGATATATGAGGCAATATGATGGGATGCTTTGATGAATGCATAATTGGTGCATTTTCCAAGCGTCCTCCTACTTTCATCAAACCATCTTCTAGAACAGGATTAAGTTTCAACATCCGGCGAGAGCAATCACCTTTACTGATAAATTTACCATTTAATATACATTTCAATTCTTCACGAAAGCTTTGTCTTTGAACATATTCAATAATATCTCTTTCAGCATAGCTCAGTTCCTGCACAGTCAGTCTTGCTGGCAATTCAGTAAGCTTGTCTATTGACTTCTTATGAGAACACAAATATTTCTTGAATCGTATGAGCCAACAAGTTGCTTTCTTCAAACGGTTCCTTCAAGACTCTTCCTTTATTACAAATGCCGACTTTGTTTCTGGAACTGGCTTTGGACAAAATTCAGACGATGGATCAGGAAAACAGTCCGGCATCTTTGGCCACTTGTCTTCAGAAAGACGCAAAAACTCGGGCCCATTGATCCATCGTCCTGACTTTAAATATGCATCAACTCTAAGACCACGCGAAGCATCATCAGCTGGATTCATCTTCGTTGGAACATGGCGCCACTGTGATTCATCAGTATTTTTATCAATTTTTGCTAAACGATTAGCAACAAATGTGGAGAATCGTTTCTTCGAATTTCTTATACATTGAAGTACGACTGTGGAATCAGTCCAGAAAGTTGAACTGCATTCATTCATCTTCAGTTCTTTCCTTAGGACAAGATTCGATTTTACAGCGAGAACTGCAGCTGTTAATTCAAGTCTGGGTATAGTTACACGAGAACATGGAGCAAGTCTGGCCTTTCCAACCAAAAATGCCACATGAATTTGGCCATTTTTATCGATTATTCGTAGATATGAAACAGCTCCATATGCTAATTCTGATCCATCAGCAAAGTGATGTAGTTCATAGGAAACAATTTTTCCAAAATTAAATGGCCGATAGCATCGCTGTATCTTCACCTGTTCTGAGCTTTGCAGTTGATGTAGCCAGTTTCGCCATTTAACAGCATCATCATCTGCAATTTCTTGATCCCATCCCAAATTTTGCTTGCAAAGTTCTTGCAACAAGAACTTGGCAAGTAGCGTTATTGGAGCCGCTATACCAAGTGGGTCAAAAACAGATGCTACAATTGAAAGGATACCTCTCCTGGTATTTGGTTTGTCAGCAATATTAACCTTGAACCCAAACTCATCATTTGCCACATTCCACTGAATACCAAGAACTCGTTCTTTGACATTGCCCTCAATGACATGATTTTGAACACATTTAGCTCTCTTTTCTTCTGAAATCATAGACAGTAATTCATCATTATTGGTGAGCCATTTAGTCAAGTTGAATCCTCCTTTTGACATCAATTGTGTCAATTCCTTGACAATCTCTATGCCTTTATCGACCGATTCAGCAGTTGTCAAGCAGTCATCGACATAGAAATCTTCATTAACAATTTCTGAAATTCTAGGTTTGTGTTCATTTCCAAATTTCACCGCCGTCTGTTTCAAACAAAATGCAGCACAAGACGGACTCGATGCAGCCCCAAATATATGAACTAGCACACGATGTGGAACGGGTTCCTTTGAGATGTCCCCGTCATCCCACCATAAAAACCTTAGTGCATCCGTGTCCTGAGGTGCCACTCTAACCTGGTGGAACATTGCTTCCACATCTGCCACCAATGCAACTCGTCCCCTGCGAAATCTCAAAATTACACCCAGGAGTGACGATACCAAATCTGGTCCGGACATTAAGCAATCATTCAGAGACACATTTCCATATTTGGCTGCAGCATCAAAAACTACACGAACTTTTCCAGGCTTATGCTGGTTCATGACAGGAAAATGAGGAAGATACCAAACTGTATTAGACGTATCAATTTCGGCATATGAAATTCTTTTGGCATATCCTGCCTTGATATATCCTTGAATAACTTCGACATACCTTTTATGCAAATCGGAATCTCTCATCAGTCTATTTTTGAGGCTACAAAGTCTTTTCTTTGCCATCTCTTTGTTATCCGGTAGATACTGCATCCCGGTTCTCCATGGCAAAGGAAGTTGGAAATGACCACCAATATGTTTCACCGAATTTGCATAATTTCATACACTGCTCGATCTTCTTGAGAATTTGGAATATCAAGAACTGAAGTTTCATTGCCAAAATCTGCTGTCCACAGAGTTTCAATTTCCTTTTGTGTTTCCAAATCATTACACTTGACGAAATTGACATAATGATCAGATGTAAAATGAACTTCTCTGAGATCTGATGGCGACTCAAAACTGGGTCCGAATAGCGACCAGCCAAAAACAGTCTTCACTGCCTTAGGTGCTTTCCTCGGTCCATTTCGAACATCTTGGAAACAGACGAGTTCCGCATTGTCAGCACCAATCAGAAGATTCACTGTTCCTCCTTCCAAGATAGGCAATCTTACATCTTGAAGATGCGGCATGATTTTGAGGAACCTTTGGTCGGGCGCTTTATTCGGCTTAGCAGGAATTTTTTCAACCGAGAGCACATCTGTGATTTCACGTTCAGCACCACCATCCAGCGGCGATACAACTAAACTGCCAGACATACCCTTGTATTGTATTAGCCTCTGTCCAATTGTGCGTAATGTGATATCTCTTGTATTTCCTGTTACTCCGAGATATTTCATCAAACGTTCACTACACAGAGTAACTGTAGATGCCGGATCCAGCAAGGCGTATGTTTGAGCGGCCTTTTCACCATTTCGAACATTGACCGGCACCACACATAAATAAACATCTTGCCCGATACTTTTCCCATTGCACTCTGACGACTTTGCCAATGAATATACAGCAGGTCCCTCTTCAGGCTTTTTCGATTTCTCCTGAATTTCAATAAATCTATGAAGCAGTGTGTGATGTCGATTTCCTTTACATCCATGTACTTTGCACTGACTGGCCTTCTTGCAATTACGAGCAAGATGACCATGAGACAGACACTTGAAACACAATTTCTGCTCCCTCAAAAGACTGACCTTTTCTTCATGCGATTTACTCTTGAAGTCCGGGCAGTTCCACAAATTGTGCGGTTTGAGACAACATACACATCCCAAATCCCGGCCTCAGCATCAATATTATAGGTTGCAGCTCTGTTTCTCCTCACACTCACAGGAATCTTTTTGTGACGAATCTCATTAAGCTTTTCCCCATATTGAATTTTTCACATCCGCCCAATTACAAACATAATCGACCAAGTGACAATATTTTGCCTGACGACCAGTCTTTCTTTGAATTTTGAGGGCTTCATGTGGCCGGCCATCCTGAACATCTTCAGGAAGTTTAGCCATCAGCATTCCAATAGTGTCCAGGGTGTTTACATTTGCAAACTCATCAATGTCTTCTAGAGTTTCCAGGCATTGCTCCATTACTTGTGATATTTGCAATAGCTGCTCTGGCTTGTCATCACGCACACTTGGAAACTCTTTTAGAACTCTTTCACATGCACCAGCGATAATATGAGGCTGACCATATTCTTCAAACAGCCTCTGCCTAGCAAGCTTGTATCCATTCTCAGGCTTCTTTGTGAAGTATTCTAATTGTGCACAAATTCTCTCTTCACAATATTGCAACAAACACACAAGCTTCTGGCTATTTGTTTCTAGTTTCGGTGCCAGGTGGATGTCAAAATTTGTTATGAAAGACATATACTTCAAAGGATCTCCATTGAACACAGGTAACTTAGGCTTCTGAAAGAAGAATTCTTCACGTCCATGATAATGGTGATGCTGTATAACTGGAGATGATTCTCTTGTTCTCCGCTGTGAATAATGTTGTGGCCCAGATTCATAAACATAATCATTAACCGACTCACGATTTTCCAGAAGTGTCCTATATTCACGAGTCTGCACATCTGGCAACTCATTGACACTACTTTCATTTATCCGGAAAACGTGATGGTGTTCACGGCCAGCCATTCCATCTGGTTCAGCCGCAAATGAACAATCCTGAGCCATCGCACGATTCACAGGCTGAAAGTTATAGCTTTGACCATTTCCAGTTCTATTTGGAACAGCATTATCATCTCTTCTCAATGGAGTCTGAGAATATGTGTGTACATTATGCGACCTTGCAAAACGTACTCGTTCATGACACGAATCAGAGGCAGCATAGCCATCATGGTTAGTATTTATTCTAGTATGTGTGGCTTCATTCTGTAGCGAAGCAGATCGACGCCTGTTCAATGATGAAACATCAGCTTGCATTACATTTTTATGCACAGTTGTAGAAGGAATTTTATCACCAACCTGAAGTGAGTTCACCAATTTGGGTGATGAAGGTTTTTGCTCAGTACTTGCAGTCTCTTCTCTGCGGCTCGCCAATGGCACTGAAGGCATTTTATCACTTGCCCTGCTCGTACCTGGCAACACATTAATAGGACTCAAATTATTGAAATCTCCATCACCTTTAATTGAATCACCAGTTGATTTCGTATCCCACAATAAGAATTCCACTTCAGTCAATTCCACTTTACGCTGTGCATCACGAAGCTCCATTTTACGTTTCAAAGCTTCCTCCTCTAGCTTTTCTTCCGTGTGACGAAGCTGTACAATTGCTAGATCGCGTTTCACTTTGCACTGCAATCTTCTCTTGAAGGAAGCTCTCGATGTATTGTCAGAACAAATACTACCCGAATACTTTGACGATACATTTTCTGGTTGCACAGTTGAATGCGTTTTCAATTTTTCGAACCATTCCGAGATGCGTGAATCAAATTCCGATTTTTCACGCTTCAAATCATTAGTCACAGGAAAGTCAGTAATCTCTTTACCTGCACTTTCAGGAATCATGTCAATTAAAGAAATTAGCTGCCGGAACACTTCATCAACTTCTAGCCTTACTACTGACAACTTTTCAGCGTTTTCACGTTGAAGCATCAAACGTTCAGCTATCAAATACTTTTCCTGCAAAGCAGATCGCAAAATGTCCAACTGCTGCTTGGCCTTGGATTCCATCATACCTTGAACGATGAAAGTCTTGCAACCTTGAACAGTATCTTGTTAATTATCGACGTCTTGTTGCAAGACACAATGAATAAGTCGAAAACTTTTTGCACCCAGCAAAAAGGCAATAGTCTGAACTTTTTGCAATCAGCAAAAAGGCGACAGTCGAAAACTTTTTGTGTAGAAGCTTGACGGGGTGTGACCTTATGCACCCTGCTTGCTACACAAAGACGAAGGGCGCTGAAGCGTGCGCCAATATTTTCCAGTCTAAACGCTCTAGTAGTCTATCCCAATACTATGTTCGGTCCAGACAATCCTCTCCAAATTATCCCTGCCTTATAACTGAGATAAGCAAGCTGAAGTCCACAAGCCCACAATACATAACTTCAAACACAGGAGAATTGTAATATGTCGTGGAAATATCAAGCACTTGCTCAGCATAAATTATAAAATCGAGATGTCAGATGGAGCCAAATAGATCACGGAAACAGATGACGAATACAGATAGATTGAGTTGAGATAGAGAGAGAGAGGTTTTCTAAAAAAACCAAAATACACTATAAATACTATTAAATTGCCGCATAAATAACCAACATGCAATCAAATTATATCGCTTACCGACTGTTTTTAGCCAAGGTCAACAATATATCGAATCTTTTATGTAACTGCAGAACACTGAAATAAACATGAACAAATAAGCACAACAGTAACAGTACTTAACCCTACTGCAATAATTGTGGCACCAATATAATACTAACAGTACTTCATTCAAATAAGACTACTACATAACAAGCCAAATGCAGTGAAATACAAAAAACTCACCAAGAATATTTCACAAAACAATCAAAACGCAGGACAGATTTACAAATTGCAGTTCAATAATTCAGAGTTCAATGCAGCAAATTTTAAACTATTAGCAAGTTAAATAAGCATGAAACAAAGGAAACCATAATTAGCCCACTATAATTAATATGATACAGCTTTCCTAATGATAAATCGCCATAGAAGTAACGCATTGCAACAGCAAACTAGCTGTGCGCATTTACAATTTCGGCTCTAACGCCAGGCGATACAATAACGATGTAAACACGCAAATTGCAGTAGACGGAAACCTTCTCGGCTCGGTCTACAGATAATAAAGAAACACATCGAATGCGAGTAATGAATTGAGACGTTTGCGACGTTGACATACGAGAAGATGCAAACGTGTCAGCAATAAAGAAATAGACACTACCGGCGCTGGAGATCTAACACTAGAAGGCTATTACTTTTATTTATTTCAAAATTTTGCGTGAATTCTATGAAATTTGATATTTCGTCTAAAATTTTGCTGTATTATTTTTTATCCATGGGAACACGGATTTTAGTCAGTGTCATGACTGGCTGTACGTTTTGATTCTGCAAAATTCTTGCTACTGGAAATTCAGAACTTTTTTGAGGGTACCGGTAGCGTCAAAGGTACCGGTAAGGACTGATTCGCTCTGGTCTGACGTGTCCATATATTTGTGCGTAGCTCTCTTGTTCATTTAATTGTGATAAATTAAATCTGCGATTGCGTCGAAAAAATAAAAGAACCACTACTCCAAAATACCACGGTAGTCCGCAACCATAAAACTCTCATTGATCATGTATATACAAATATCAGAAACCTAAAAATAGATTCCCACATAGTTCTGTCAGACATCACAGACCATTTTCCGATCATGTGCTGTCTGAGAGGCATCAAACCATCATACACATACAATCGCAGAATGTCAAGGGACATGTCAACATTCTCAATCGATTGCTTTCGTAGTGATGCAGAGGTAATTTTTGCTAATCAATTTGCTGGAATTAATTTAAATATCCAAAATTTTAATAGTGTTTTTGACGACTTTATAAAGTCATTTGTTCACCTAATTGATCGCCATGCCCCACTTCGACCACTTTCTCGGCGTCAGAAAAGGTTACAATCAAAACCATGGTTAACCAAAGGGCTAAACGCTTGTATTCGACACAAAAATAAAATGTTTAAAACTCACTTCTTGAAAGGTAACAGTTCCCAGAGCTCTTACTTTAAACAATATAGAAATATTTTGTCAAGAACCATAGATAAAGCTAAACAAATCTATTATCAAAATCTTATTGCTACAACCAAAGGTAATCCCAGGTCAACATGGCAAATAGTTGGCCAAATCACAAATGCAAAAAAGAAATTGAAGCATAAAATTGATGAAATTAATACTGAAAACGGTTGTATAACTAGAGATGAACTTTTAATCGCAACAGAATTTAACAAATACTTCTCAACAATTGGGTCCAGCCTGGCTGATAAGTTTTCCAATGATACAGCTAACTTCGAACCTTTTCTCCGCAATCGTGTGAGCCAATCCATCTTTTTGAGCTCATCCACCGCGAATGAAATTTTAATCGAAATACAAAATCTTAACGACAGGAAGGCTGTAGGACCAGACAACATCCCAGCGCGCTTCATCAAATTAGTTGCGGATATAATTGCCCCTTGTCTCTCAAGATTCTTCAATTCCTCGCTGTTACTTGGAATCTTTCCTTCATCTCTCAAAACCGCCCGGGTTATTCCTCTTTTCAAATCTGGAAATAAAAAATTAATTTCAAATTATAGACCAATATCAATCCTCTCAGCAATTGATAAAATGTTTGAGCGTTTGTTACATAAAAGACTCGCAAATTTTTTAACTAAATATGATGTAATAAATAAATATCAATTCGGTTTTCAGAGCAATTATTCTACATCACATGCCATTTTAGATACAGTATCATATATCTATGATAAATTGGAAAGAAAGGAGTATGTCAGTGCAACTTTTCTAGATCTAAAGAAAGCTTTCGATACTGTGAATCATGACATCCTGATTTCTAAGTTGAGGCATTATGGTATACGGGGAATTGCAAGCAAACTCATTTCTAGTTATTTGAATAATAGATCTCAATATGTTCAAGTGGGATCATACTGTTCTTCTCCCTTACCGGTGACGCACGGAGTTCCTCAAGGTAGCTGTTTGGGCCCTCTCCTTTTTCTCGTATATATTAACGACATAACTTATTGCTCTTCATTATTTTCCAAATTGTTCGCTGACGATACTAATCTCCTTGACAGCGACAAATCTTGTGCAGTTCTTCCGTTGAGAGTAAATACTGAAATTGCAAAAGTGTCAAGTTGGATGAAAGCCAATAAATTAACACTAAACATTGAAAAATCAAAATCTATGTTAATATCTCCATACCAATGCAAATCGAAAAATGTTTTGGAAATCCAAATTGATAATAAAAAATTGGAAAATGTCCATTCCTTTAAATATCTTGGTATATACATTGATAGTAAAATGAAGTGGGATATTCACTTGTCCAACCTGGCCGTTAAATTATCCAAGTCTGTTGGAATGCTATACAAGCTTAGAAGATACACATCGCTTACCACCTTACGCATGATTTACTATTCCTTATTTCAAAGCCATATCCAGTATGGCTTAATTGCTTGGGGTTCAGCTGATAAAACCTTATTACTAGGCTTACCATAAATCTGAAACAAAAAACCGGGACGGTGCGATTTGGCAAACATTCGGTCGATTGCCAGTCTTTGTAATATTGAAACGTCTACCATGTCATTAAGGGTATATACGGCTGTAAATCTCTACTGATCATTGAATTAGGAAAAACACAAAAAAATAGTTTGTACGAGTATTATTTATTTAGACCAAAAGTATTGTCCGCAGATGGAACCCTTTTCAAAAATTCATGTTCTGATTTTTTCATAAAACTGATAACAAGAGACATCACCATTAAATTTGCATGTCACGAGTGCTTTTATATATTCTTCTGGCATTCTGAACCTGCTTTCGAATCAAAAAATTTTAATTATGGAGAAAATCCGTTCAACAGATGCCGATGTTCCGGCAAACAAAATCTACGAGTTTCTGCAAATTCGAAATGCTAATATTTCTGTTACAAAAAACGTTAAACATCTCTGTCCACTTAATTTCAACCGGCAAAGTAAGCCAAATTGCATTTGAACCATGCTCAAATAAATATCTCTTCATCGGTATTTGTCGAAAAGTGCATCGCTATTCAAAATCTGACTAGCCAACCAAACATATATATCATTTATCAATTTTGAAGACCAATCACTTCAGTCCAGTTTATTTCACCCTTCAAATTTGTCCATATGTTTGGCCTGACAGCATTGTAGGCTTCCTCATGCAGCTACGATAGACATTTCTCGTAAAAATCGCAAACATTACGTCGATTTCGCTAGAGAGTTCCAAGGATTTCAGAAGTACAAGCGATTGCGACGGAATTAACAGACTTTACCCTTTTTCTTTCAAATTTAGCTTCACCTTTGACATCTACGACAGGGATCGGCAACCTTTTGTCGATCGCGGGCCAAAATTAGGGGTTGCGAGTCATTGGCGGGCCGCACATATTTTTAGAAAGCTCGAATAGAATATAGATTTTTTTCTTCATTGCATCTCAAAAAATTTCATTTGAATATTTTCAGCGCCATTGAATTTGCACTTAGCATCAACTTTTCTGCGTTTTGTTGCCATTTGTCTAATTATAATTAAATTAAAGGCTCATTAAACGAGTAATTGTGAATTATATACTTGTAAGGTTATAATATGATTTAGTTCAAAAAATATAATCGTCAAAACGGCTGTTTTGTTACTATAATTCAGTGAAGCGTCACGAGCCGGATTATAATACTCTGCGGGCCGGATCCGGCCCGGGGGCCGTAGGTTGCCGACCCCTGATCTAAGGCATTACTATTATCTTTTTCCAAAATTAAAATAATTTTGCTGAAGTAGGTGAGCTGGCAAAGGACAAATTTCAAGTGAAGTTCGTACGTTGGAACATTTAAGCATAAGAGTAAGACATCCTTCTTGAGAATTTGAATAACTTATCAAGCTTTCAAACATTTCCGTAATCCTTTGCAAAGCAGGTAATAAAGGGAGAAACCGAGTGTTGCCATGCTGTAATAGCCGTTGATATTCAATATCAACAAAATCGCAGAATGGTTTCTGCTCTGTTACTCGGACAGTGTGAATGTAAAAATAATCATACATTCTGACAACAACACAAACAGGCAAAGTATCTACTGCATGTTGGAAAGGGCATCGCAGTGCAGTGTTGAACTGCATGAGCCGCACAATCTATACCGGTTATATTTCTTTTAGTTTAAAAAAAAAGCATTATTTGTTTTTCGTCTTTTACGCCTCCAAAGTTGGTGCTGCAGTTATCCGCCCAAAATCCAACAACTTTTCCGAGAACAGAAAGCAAGTATTGCGGTTTCCCTGGGTAAAGATTTGAATTCTAATAGTTTTATCTTCACACCAACATCAGGTAAAAAATAACGAACCACAACTGGAACAAGCTTTAAATTTTTTCTGTTTGATGCATCGAAGGTTACTGATACGAAACTGGTTTAAAGTATATCGTCATTAGGTTCAGAGGAGAACAGCGGAGCAATGCAATTAAAAATCACCGACTATCATTTATTTCTGGCTAAGCGTGCAAAATCAGCGAATCCGCTTATCAGACAGCGGACATCAGAAATTCTAACTGTGTATATTTACAAGTTAACGCAAATTTAGGCTAAAGAAAAATTAATTTAGAGGTGCAGTCAAAACTTTGGCCATGAATAGCAGTGTGATAGTAAAACATATACCGATTGTGACATAATAATAGAGCAATTTCTCTCTCTCTCTGAACTAGCGAAGTGTGTCGCAAACAGTGGTAAATGAACTGCCACCGTTGAAAAAAAATAGTAATAATAATGAATATGAATTTTTTACCCACGACAGTCGTGCTGACAAACCGGGACATTTGAGTCAACCGGCCGGGACAGCTCGTCAAAACCGGGACTGTCCCGGCTAAACCGGGACGTATGGTAAGCCTACTTATTACACCGCATTGAAATTATTCAGAACCGAGCAATTCGTGCAATTTCTGCTGCCAGTTATATTTCACGACTTAGTCCTATTTATCATAGTCTTAAAATTATTAAATTAGCAGATATTTATGAAATTGAGGTATTGAAAATAATGCACCAACATCACTGCAAAAAACTCCCTGTTGCTTTCACCAACTATTTTTTAAAACAGAGCAACGTTCACTCTTATGAAACGCGTTCCTCTGTCGGGTGCTCATATTATGTAAATCGCTTCAGCACCAAACGAACTCAAAACTCGATCAAATTCGTTGGTGTTAAATTGTGGAATAACCTCCCTAATAACATTCGATCCAGTAGTTATAATTCTTACAAACATGCACTGAAAAGCCTATATCTTGATGCCTATAGGCCTAGTTGTCATTGATCTGAAAACATTACCTTCTGTTGTTTTCTATATCCATCCATCTTTTTGGAACTTGCCATTTTCTTCTGTCTGCATATTGTGTCCTGGTATTTCCTTACTATTTTCAGCCCAGTGCAATCGACACGAAGTATGCAGATCTCATAATTCATTCTGCACTAATCTGTAGAGCCAATAATTTACTAGCAATCGCTTTAACAGAAAATAGCCACAAATTCAACCCTAGCAGCAAACTCCCGTTGCTGGGTACGCCATCTTGGTGTAGACTGAACGCTGAGTCATAACGCTATTTCGCTGTGCTCCGTACTCAACGAGGCATAACCAATTTATAGATGTCGCTGTTGCGTCCGTCATGACATTCCGTGGTGTATTTTCGATTTGTTGATGTTTTTTTATCTGTCTTGTGTTTTATTTAAAAGTAATCTTTTTTTATTCCAAAGTCATTGTCGCATTCCGTAGTTTATTTCGCATGTTTTGCCGCTCTTTTTCTTGTATGATTATAGCCTATTTCATGTTTGTTAATCATTCCACAGGGATTGTGGCATCCCGTAGTTACTCAGGTTTTTTTTTGTTGTTTTTCATTTTTCGAATGATTGTGTCCAATTAAGCAAGCCAATGTGTAATATTGAGTTCTATTTATTTTTTGTCTTTTTGTATGATCGTGTTAGTTTATTAAATTAATGTGTAATATTGAGTGTCCCGTTTCTTATATTTGCTGCTTAATTTCAGCTACAAGGTGTCGCTGACTAGATGACTCTATGAGTCTTTTCGCGACTCCGCGTCAACTGCAACAAGCCGATATCCATTTGACATTTTGTTACATTATATTATTTATTCATTTTTCATATCGCGCATTGTTTTTTGCATGACGAAAATAAATATCTGAATCTGAATCTGAAATGTGTGGCAAAGTGCCCGATTACGTTTTGATTTGTATTCTTGCCAATTTCACCATTATGAGCTGTCCCTGCAACTCTTACTCCGCTCTATCGCAATGCTCGATTAATTTTAACACCGTTGCATAAATTCCTTAGTCTGCGATAAAATCCCATGGAGTAAAATTTATTTCAAGTCGGTAGTTTTAAAACACTACTGGTGTGCCGCAGGCACAAGGAATCTATAAGAGTTGCAATGTCTAAAAAAGTAATTTTAATCTGTAGTGGTCCACCACGAAACAAAACTCATGGTGTTTTCCGTTTTATTCTTAGTATTTTATAATCTCGCTTTTACAATAAAGAAATATTTGGTTGCAGATTCACTACTTTATTCTATCTATAGCATCTCGTCGCTGATGATTATATAATAAAAACTAACTCGTTTTCCCCAGAGGTGTCAGGGTTCTATTCGAAAACAGAAAAAGTAATTATAATTGTCTTCGCGACACAAGAATATGTCGAGAGAAATTTCTGATTTGGGGAGAATAAACACCGAAATCAAGTTTTTTACGGCTTAAATAGCACGCCACGCTTACGAAAACAATCGAGATTTAAACAAAATGCAATCGCAAACGCGTTGGCGACTTTATTTTCAGTGGCCAAGGGCCGGGGAAACGTCCACATGCATAATAACTATTGAAAAATGAACTGCTTTTAAATTTACATAAATTCATTTGTACTTCTCCATTTTGTTTGAAACGTTAGGCACGCCAAGAAGTCTGTAATTGTTGCTTATTTTTAACACACTGTAAATAATTTTGGCATCGTTCAATAGTGATGAAGTAAACAATTGATTGAAATTTTACGTGTCTTATGTGAACGTTTAAGCAGAAAATACATTAAAGCATAGGTTTATTGCGTGTTTAGTTTTACTTAAAAATTAGTTTGACTTTGCCAGGTATTGCAAACTGAGGGGAAAAACGAGAATGTATGATGGCCAACCATTATTTAGCTTTATACATACGACAGTGAATGACGAAGTTGTACTCCGAAGCGTTTTATGTCTAAACAATCTGAGCAATGACGCTATGAGACCAACACTCTTATAGCGCCATCTTAATATATAGCAACCTGCCCATCACAAAAGTATTTTTTCAAAGCAAAAATAGGGGGGCGCGAAGTTTGTTAAATTTTTCAAAGGGGGGCGCGGCTCAAAAAGTTAAGAACCACTGGCCTAGTCTGTTACTGCTAATTTTTCCACACTAATTTTTGATTACTGCAGTTAAACTAAGTCTCCCAAGAAGACAAAGTGATCATTGAATTATTTGATTCGTATTTAAATTTTAGAAACACAACTGAATACTAACGAATAAAATTCAAAAAAACGAGGTAATGTTCCCCGACCACGCCTGAAAATCTGTCTGAGTGAGAAAAGTGTCTGAGCGGATGCATTGTTACGTCACTTTTTGCATCTTGCTGATCGGCCAATGTCACGTAGTAAAAAAGGAAGCTGATGCTTGTGGAAACATCCATAGATCGCCCCCTACTCAGAATTCAAATATTATCGAGGATGAATTTTTGTTTTAGCTCTTCCATATAAATCAAAAAGGACAAGATTATCGAGATGAAACAATTAACCATAAAATGACATATCCTTTGCATTTGATTGATTCATTCTTGCAGGTAATGTGTAAAAGTAGAATTTCTAATAAAATAGCAAAAAAGCTCAGAACTTTTTGTAGACTTTACGATATTTTGGCAATAATTGTATCGAAGTCCGTTTACTATCATTTTGGTAAGTACTGTTTGCCTTAAATCATAGTATCATTTGTACGTTTCCTGTTGAATATTTACATATCTAGTAGGAAAACAGCATTGCCGTACGCTTACAAGACAATAGTGAAATGTTCATAAAATTAGGCCTCATCTTCATAAAAATTTCAAATTTGCTTCCTATGCCACCATATTTTAACAACATAGCCCTGCAATGGACCTCTCGCCGACATTTGACCCCCCAAAAATTCTTCCTATACTTAACCATTGCAACATCTATGGGGCTCTTTTAATAGTGCTTTTGCGAGTTGGCACCTGTAAAACGGGATATGCGTCGCAAACATCTGTTTTTTTTTAAAGTAGCCTACCGGTAAATTTTTTTAGCCTAGTCTATCACAGCTATTTCTACACTGATTTTTTATAACCGCAATCAAATTAAAACTCATAGGAAGACAGAGTGATCATTGCATTATCTGGTTCATATTTGAGTTTCCGAAACACGACTGAAAACTAACGAATAGAGTATAAAAACGCGAAAACGAGGTAATGTTTACGACCACACTTGAAAATCTGTCTGAGTGAGAGAAGTGTCTGAGCGAATGCGAAAAGGGAGCATTGTTACGTCACTTTTTGCATCTTGCTGATTGGCCAATGCCAGGAAGTAAACAAGGAAATCGATGCCCGGGGGAAAGATCCATTGAATTTTGTATGCGCCATATTTGTTTCTTATGCCAATTATGATAACGAAAAAATTTAATTTCGCGGCGGTGTGGCTCAACGGGCTAAGCGTTAGGAATACGCTCGCCACCGCACCTCTAATTACTCTGCGTGGGTTCGCAGGTTCGAATCCCATGGTGGTTATGTGCGAGAGGATTGCTGGACTCCTCGCCGTCGTTGGGTGGTTCACGTAACCGCTGGTCGGTTACGGCTTCCTCCACCACCAAGTCCATGCTTCCGAAAACAAACAATACAGTAAAACTAATCCCATACCCGACTCGGAATGGTAACCGGACGAGAGGCCGTGGTTCGCCATATGGATAAGCCGTCTTATCGGCTTTCCTCTCCCCCGGGATAAATATGTAAATCCTATCCTCCTATCCTATCCTACTGTCCTTGATGTTTGTATGGTTTTAACCCCATGCGTGTACCGTGGTTTCCCGAAAATAAGACCTAGCCTGAATTTTTAAAATTCGATAGCAAGAAATCTCTCCTACATATTTTAAATGATTGATGTTCCATGTTTTGCAGTTGTTTTGAATAAGAACGGGGTATTCATAAGTAAATGGATATCGGTTTTATTTTTGTATATTTGAAAATCTCGTAATTCTCCACTTTGTAAATTTTTATTTTTAATAAATGAAAATATAAGATATTTCCCGAAAATAAGCGCTTTTGGATGATGATAAACAATTCTAAAATTTAGAAGCAATTTGGAAAACATTTAACACTTACTTACTTAATTAACCGGAAAACTGAATCTGGCATGTCGCTCTCGGTCGCTCTACTGACCCACGTGAATTCCCGAGTCAAATCTCTCAAACAGTACACGGTAGCCTACTGTGTGCAAACATCTGATCTCCGCATTGGCATTGGATTCTGTGTTTAGACTGTTAGTGGTTACCGGTAAGAGCATTTTAAACCTGGATATAAGTGAGCATGATGGTGAAATGAAAAAACCACGTGAACATTTCAAAAGTTTAATACTTGTGTTCATTTAGTCAGACAGGGCATTGGTACAACTCATTCCAGCATACAGCCGCATCTGCGCATAGGTTTCTTGTTGAATGTGGCTCTTATAATAATAATACCCACAATAGACTGTTACAATTTCATGTGAATGTAATATTACTGAGATTAATAAAAATTAATCTGAATTCTTATTGACTTCCAAACTCATAATAATTTTTAAGATGGACTTTCAGGCTTTAGGGAAAGCGCGGTCCACAGACTGAAAGAATTATTGCTCTGCTTGAGAGTTTGTCTATCAGTACCGCCATACGCTGAGAATCCAGATATCATATTCGTAATTTGAATTGATAAATTGTTGGACATTTAGAAAACCAGATAGGCTAGCTGTTACCATATTTAATAAAATTAAATTTTATTACAGTCAAATGAAACTGCCAAACAGTACACTTTTAACTCATAATGGATGATTCTTGGAAAACTACATGTCCCCTGGATAAGGGTCAAGTAACGAAGGCTGTGAAAGCCTTGAAAGAATACATCGCTAAAGCACAAAAAAAGGAAAATGAAAAAGCTTTACTTGAAGAACATAATTGCATACAGCTCCAAGTTACGCTGCACAAAATTCCTGCTGTAAAAGAAAAGTCTGTATATATAAAGTTGCCCCATGAATTATATAAAGACTCTGAAATATGTCTTTTCACACCTGATTTTGATGAGGATGATGCTGAAAAATCAGAAGAGTATTATAAAAATCTTCTAAATGAAAAAGGAGTATCTGCAATTACAAAGTTTATGCCCATTCGACAAGTGAGATTGGATTACAGACAGTATGAATCAAGAAGAAAATTGGTGGATATGTACGACCTATTTCTTTGTGATAAATCTATATCTCATCGTTTACCAAAATTACTAGGGAAATATTTGTTTGAAAAACGAAAACATCCGTGGCCCGTTGATATAGAATGTGATGATCTTCGCAAGGAGATTTCCGATGTCGTTGGAAACACTAGATGGTTTATGTCTGGTAATGGATCATCCAGCATTATGACAGCGGGGAAAATGACTTTCTCAGTGTCACAAATTGTTGATAATATTATGGCGTGTGCAGTTGAAGTTGCGAAAAGCGCTCCGAGGGGTTGGAATAATGTTTGCTCGTTGAATATTAAAACTGATAATTCTCTCGGACTTCCAGTGTATTACAATGATAATCATGAAGATATCCGTGATATGGACATGGGTGAGTTGGAGTATCTGCGTGACTGTAAAAGGAGAAGAGAACAGAAAAAAGCAATGTGGAATATGGTTGGTTTGGGATCACGAAACAAGTCTAAAAAATTAAGGATATCCAGTGGAAAAAGAAAGATCAAGTCGAAGAAAACGAAAGAAAAAAAATAATGTTTACCGAATAGTTCTTCATTTATTTTCTCTGGCGACTGGAATCGGCAGCGACACTCATAGATGAAATAAATATGGTCTTCCCTAATCAAATTTGTACAATTGACAAAGAATTTCAACAAAAGAGAAAATTTTAGAATTCGACAAATGCTCTGTTCCATTTTGTTTATACATGGCGGCATAATTATCCATATAATAATACAAACATACTGTATCCCTATTTGTACTGATGCATATTATTGAACCGCTATGGTAAAGGCAGTGTGGAACAAGTAGCTGGTAATTTATTGGTGCTTGATGGGCGTCCATAACCCAAATTGCAAGTCACTCTGGCCTGACCCCACAAGTGCTCAGTTTAAGTATAAATCAATATCATTCGAATACTGGAGTCTTTGATAAATCGTGGCTCTAGTCCCGACTTGGGAAAACTATGGCCCCTGGGCCAAATCCGACCCATGCCACGGCAATACGAAAACCAAATTTTCATTTCTTGCCTATGTAACACTGTAAATATTGTTCATATAATGTAACTTTTTATGTCACACTTACATGGCCAACAGTCTTATCTAGTTGGGCAAAAATTTTGGCCCCTGGTCGAAATACCTTGCCCACCCCTGCTCTAATCCAAACTCAATTAAGTCGGGGCTCCTGGATAAAGTTTCATGTCAGCACCATCTTAAACAGGTTATATGTACATTTGTAATTTTGAATGTAGTGAGCGAAAGAGTACTTGCACTAATTATGCAATCCTGACCAGCAATTATTATTAAAGTGTGTTCAGCGCACTGTACCAGCCAGAGCACATATTTCAACAGATATCAGACAGACAGTAGGAGGCTACTACGACTTGTAAAAACCTAACGTACATTTATTGATACAAGCACAACTATTCAAAATTTATTGCACTGTATCAGGATTGATAAAATTTTTCTCAACATCGGTAGCACTCACCACCATAGCTGAAGCGATCGCATCACACTGTCCATGGCGTGTCATTATAATTCATATTTTAGAGATAGGTAGTCCAGTATGTCCTTTTTATGTTTGAGGTTGTTAAAAACTTGCTTTTCCCACTTAGGGGTGGTGTATTTTTGCATATATATTAAGTGATTATGAAAGTGCTGAAATATGGTTTCAAACTGTTCAGTCACAGATAGCCAATCTTCAATGCATTGTACAGGAGTTTTTTCATATCCACCAAACATTGCTGGATTGTTCAATAAACCTTGGGCGACCATCACTCCATTCACACCTAAAGATATATAACGTAACAAAATTATTAGGAGGTGAATCTGGCATGCAAGTATCAAAATTTAAATTGTCTTATTAACTTTTACTAACATATTTACAAACAACAGGTTCCCTCATTTCAGTAAACCATGCCAAAATAGTAAAATACCAAGATCCTGCGCCAAACACCATGTGAGCTATTTGGGAATGAAAGCATGTCTGATCACCTATGTTAATTCTAGAAATTTAAGGCAAGAATTATATCACAATGGGTGGATTTCCCTGTCTTTATATTTCGGTAGTAATTGCTAATTTTGATGAGTAACATTTATGGTTTTAATACTAAAATGAGGAATGTGCCAAACCAAGTTTTTTGGACATTCCTTTGTGTTCCAAATGAAAATAAATCTACTGCCATATTATTTAGAAAGGGAAGGCTTCGGAGACCTGTGATTTCATGTATTCTTTCAATATCATGTGGAGTTTTGATACCGCCGTTTGCAACGACTGGAATATCAACAGAATCTTTAATTGACTTTATGATGTCATAATGAGGAGGTTGATTTCTTTCTTTTGTTGTTCTGCCATGAACTGCTATATATGACGCACCAGCGCTTTCAAATTGCCTGCACATGTCCACTGTTCCTTCTTCAGTTTCAAGAATCCGTATCTTGACTGATATTGAAAAGTCATTACTTGGGATTCTATTTCTTGTTGTTTTAATGATATCTCGTACTAATTCGGGGTTTTTAATCAATTTGGCCCCATATCCTTCAGCCATTGCCCAGCGTTGTGGGCAGCCACAGTTCAAACCAACTCCGTCCACATCTGGAAAGACGATTTCAGTTGCATCCGCAAAGTCTTTTGCATTGCTCGCAGCAAACTGCACCACCAAGGGTCGATCGAGTTCATGCGGTTGAAATTCATTATCTCTGCATTGTTTCGATTGTGCAAAAGAGTTTGATATGATCATCGGTGTGTATGCCAAATCACATCCATATTTTCTCACAAGCATTCTAAATGCTCGACGAGAATATCGAACCATAGGTGCACATATTTTTATTATTCTATCCTCATTCAACAAATCTGGAATAGATATTCTCTCGACCATGATCTTAAAACACGCTATTAAAAAAATCCAAGGAGTTGATCTGAAATTGAAGCAATATAGAAACAGTTATGTATAAGTGCACACGCATGGCTACTATGTCACATTTGTTGCTATTACACTATCAAAACACGTTTCGTATCATATTTTAAAAGATTTAGCTCATTTATGAATAATGGAAAAAATGAAAACAGATAAATAAATTGATAATAGTTAGTACGATACAATTTATTATCTGACGCAATATGTATGATGTAATTCCAGACAAATGAGTTTTTGTTTGCAAATTTCTGCCCTTGTGAACTAGCCATCACTAATGAACTGCAATTGCTGAATTTGAAAGTAATAATCAAAAGAGTATATATATAGGTCAAGTCTCTATTTGTTATGGGCTTTCAGTACGGGTATCTTTAACTCTTTGCTTGGAGAGAATTTACATCCATATATATTTTGAGGTAATCTTATGTATTAATCATCTCCTGTATGTATTTTGAGTTATTGTTTTGTCTTTCCATTTTTTCTTTCATATGTAAATTTTGAGATGCAGGTTAGTTGAACAATGTGGAATAATGTATTTTTGTGGATATAATTTTCCGCTTATTCTATTCTTGCTCCAGTTCAAGTAGAATTCCATCACAATCTTTTGGATGACAAAATATTACTGGTTTGTTATGAGCACCTATTTTAGGTTCTTGGGTAAGAGTTCTAATTCCATTTTCTCTCAATGCTTCCACAGCTACATGTATATCTTCCACTTCTATGCAGATATGATGAAGGCCACCACTTTTGTTTTTCGACAAAAATCCCGCTATGGGGCTGTTTTCACCAAGTGGATATAAAAGTTCCAGCTTCGTGTTTGGTAAATTAACGAAGACAGTGGTAACTCCGTGCTCGGGTAGATCCTGTTTTTTGCTTACATCCGCTCCTAACACATCCTCATAAAGTGCTGTGGCTCTCTCTAAGTTCGGCACAGCTATTGCGACATGATTGAGTTTACCTAACTTTAAAAGTTTTGAAACAGAATTTTTAGTTGCCAAGCATCTTTGTGGTGCACACCATTGCCTTAAAGCACGATATGCTCTGTATCGCAACATGTTACAACCAAATACTCTGCGATGAAAAAATTACAAGTTTAGGAGTACAATGCACATTCTTATTATGACTGTAAGATTACTGCATACACGGTGCTTTTATTCAATGATGATGAAAAAAACTCTATACAGCTATAAGAGTTTTAGTGGTAAAAACAGCTTTACCCAGTCACCCATATTGCTATAGCTCTTATAAGTTTTTCAGTATGGTTGACTGTCTTTTTTGCTAAACGAAACAAACTCTCTTGTGTCAAAATTGAATTTCAACCTCAATATTTAATTTATTAATAATATAATCGTTTTTTTTTTATTATTTCAAACAAGATTAAAGTAAATAGTAGTTGTAGATTCTAATTTTGACCTGTCCCTTAGTAAATCATATTGCTGTATTGGAAAGAAATTACATAAAATCATTGACTTTAACTTCGCCATGAAACAAAACGATTGAACTTGAAGCACCGTCAGACCGTGGTCGACCGTTATATAACTACAGAACTGTATATTTCATGTATGTATGAACTGTATGTATGGCGCGGCGGTGTGGCTTAACGGGCTAAGTGTTGGGAATACGCTCGCCACCGCACCTCTAACTACTCTGCGTGGGGTCGCAGGTTAAAATCCCATGCAGGGATGGTTATGTGCGAGAGGATTGCTGGACTCCTCGCCGTCGTTGGGTGGTTCAGCTTCCTCCACCACCAAGTCCATGCTTTCGAAAACAAACAATACAGTAAATCTAATCCCATACCCGACTTGGAATGGTAACCGGACGAGAGGCCGTGGTTCGCCATATGGATAAGCCGTCTTATCGGCTTTCCTCTCCCCCGGGATAAATATGTAAATCCTATCCTATCCACAACAAAACTTCGTGGTAAGGATTTATTTGTAGTTGATTCTCTTTTTCTATGATAAAATAAAATACCAATTTTTTTTTTTTTTAAATATATTAGACATTTTTATACATATTAAAACTAAATTCATATTTTTTTTGTTGTGTATGTTTTCTGGTGGACAAAACAAATAAACTCTCTCTCTCTCTCTACTTGATTCACAATTCAAAGACAATTCTTTAGTATTTCAAATTCTCTCACGAGATTAGGTGATTTTTTTCCTTTTCTAATGTTGAGTCTATAAATGATTGCTGCTGTTACTTGTTTGATAACTATGTGGTGATTGGGGCCTGGGGGTACTACCTTCAAATATAACAGAATTTCTCTGAATTCATATCTTATATCTAGTAATTGAAAGTAAAAACACAATAATATTTAAATCTATTTTTGTAATGTTGGAATATATATGGAATATATTACCAATTATTTAACTACACCCCGCTGACTCTAGGGTTATCAATTATCATTCACAATGACTCATTAAAGACGCTCGCCGGACCAAATGTTCGTCTTTTTGTGGTAGGTGATTCCCCTGTGATGATATGAGACAATATCCGACTTGTTAATCTAAAAGGCATACTAAAGATAATATTTTTGACTTTACAAGTGTGCCTTTGATTTGGAACAAAATTGAAAGATTTTTAATCTCTTGTTGTTGCTTCAGTCCAGAGTGAACACTGAAATAAGAAAAGTAGCAAATTGGATGAAACAAAACAAATTAACATTAAATGTAAATAAATCAAAAACTATGTTGTTTGCTCCAAGTAAATCCAAATCACAGACATCTGTGAAAATTGAGATTGAAGGAACTATTCTTGACAACGTTAGCTCATTCAAATATCTTGGCATCCACATTGATAACAAACTGCAATGGGACATTCAAATAACCAACACTGCTGTTAAATTAGCCAAGGCGGTAGGAATGCTTTATCGGCTTAGGCGTTATACTTCTTTGTCTACGTTACGCATGATATACTTCGCTCTGTTTCAATCTCATTTGCAATATGGTATTATAGCTTGGGGATCAGCTAATAAAACTTTGTTACACCGGATTGAAGTATTACAGAACAGGGCTATCCGTGCTTTGACCCATGCTGGACCAATGTCAAGATTAGATCCTCTTTACCATAAGAATCAAATAATCAAAATGTCAGACATTTATAAAATCGAGATACTGAAACTCATGCACCAACACCTAAACAATAAACTGCCTATGGCTTTTAAATACTATTTTGTCAAACAGATGAGTGTTCACTCTCATTCAACTCGTTCCGCTGCCAATAGCTCATACCATGTGCCTCGCTTTTCTACCAATCGTTCACAAAGCTCTATTAAATTCATCGGTGTGAAACTCTGGAATACGCTCCAAGACACACTTCGCTCTAAGACTTATAATTCATTCAAAAAAGCACTAAAATTTCTTTACTTAAATTCTTATATCTGTCAGTAGGCTGGCAGAGTTGAAATGTATCTCAGACTGTTTGAAACTCACTTTTTTCAAATTATGGGTGTTACCTTCATCTTGTCATTATTCTCATGATATGCTATCACTATCCTTGTATTATTATTATTTTATTTGCTCTTCAATACTGTGGTATACTCCAATAGTATGTGCTGCTCACAGAGCATGACTTTCTCTCACAAAGCACTTGTGTTTCTTACCTTTATTTGCTCAAGATTCTATAATAAGCTAGGTATCCTTTCACCTTATTGATTTCCATTACTGCTATTTTATTATTTAATAGCATGTGCTCCTTATGAAAGTCACTTCACAAAATAACTGTATTATGAACTCTTATAACAAAGACAAAATTCAAAAACTTTAGTTACCTCTAATAGTCATTGCTTCTTTAATATGCTTTCATCCATTGTAGTTCACATATGTCGTTTAATATTTTCCAATATATATGTGCTCTTTGCAACCCAAAATAAATTGAATATGTCTTTTTCTTAATCATAATTCATTGGTTATATTAGTAGTTCCACTGCTGCTGCTGCAGGGAATTCCCCAAGTAGTCAACAACATTATGCTGCGTCACGCACGTCAGCAATTTCTTTGTTGTTGGCGTGCTCGGTGGAGCATGGCGTTGAGTTGTTTAAATTCGTCAATGCTTTTTTCTATTAAATCGAATCTTCTGTTCTCACGTACATTTTAGTTCCCAAAATGTTTCATTTATTTTTGCTGATTTATTTCTGTATTGTTTGACTTAATCTGCTTCTATAATGGTGTCGCTGACATGATGACTTTTGATAGTCTTTTCGCGATCCCTCGTCTATTGCAGTCCAAATATTGTACCTCTTTCTTTCAATGTATTTATTTAATTTTTACCATTTGTTTAAATGTACAATGTTTTTGCACGACGAAAAATAAATATCTGAATCTGAATCTGAATTTAATTTTATTTTAGCAGTTTTAGTGCGTACGTGTGTGAATTATTTCATAACCACTTCTTCGACAGCACCTTTAAATCTTAAATCTGTACGCCTCCTCAAAGCTAAGCTGCGGTTTTGTCCGCTCTCCTAACAGCGTTTCCCGCAAACTACTCCTATTTCATCATAGCTTAAACCAGTATATATTTACGCTTAGACTTAGACAGACAAATCAAGTTAATGGGCAGGTTGTTAAATAAACAACTGTATAAGTGAGCACTACGAACCTAGAAATATCCAGTTACGGATTATATTTTTTTATAAGGTTATGATTACCGGTATTTATTATACACACAAAATGCACCCAAGAAAAACCCAAATTCAGCACTTGTCGCTAGAAGACGTAGTCAGTATGCATATAATAGTCACGTAGAAACAACATAAAAATAACACAACATAAATATCATACGACACAGTTCGGTGGACCAGCACGTGTAAATGTTATGATGTCATTAAGAATAAATTCGCTAGATCGAAGAAGATCATCTCTTTCTGGGATTGAAATTCCCATGAACAGGATCAATAACATTACAGACAACGTTGTCACGCCATAAAATATTTCGTATAACACTCCAATAATTGTGCATCTAGTTCTCCGCCCAAAGCTGTGCTCCCATAACCTGTAAGTATTTGATGATATGGTATAGAGTCTTATACGAAAATGCCAATCAAACAGCCACCACACACAGAACAGATTTAATCGACATTCAAATTACCAGGGCATGATTTAATTTTTTCATATGTAAAGAATAGTAAAGAGTCCATCGAGCACAGTTTATTATTTCCAGCCAGTAAAAACAAATCGTATATATATGAGAAATAAGAAAGTCACACAATCTCTCGTTTTTTTTTCATTATCAGTTTTATGAAATTTTTATACGGTTGAGTTTCTGAACAAGCCCTCAAAATTTAAAAAAACATCTTGAAAACGAATATTATTTCAAAATTAAATATTGAGGTCTCTGTAAAATTTGAGGCTCTTATCATTCAGCCCAGCCCACTTTGCCCAATGGCAAATCAGGGCGTCGTCAACATAATTCATTAGCTCAAATAGGAAAAATAATGCATGAATTCGTAGTTTACCTCTTTGTACACTTGCAAGACGAACATATAATATGTAACAACTTCGATTGCTTCAATTGACCAATTCTCGATCTCGTAGAGGAGACAAACTTCTGTATGCAATTCGTATGCATTGATGAGTGTAGGCAACTTTTATACGGTGTACTTTGTTCGCTCAATTCTTTTTTCCTGCCAATACCACGCATTTTTTCAAATTTTTCGTCTTCCTCTCGATTCAGAGATTGTAGATCCAAGCGTGGTACCACCGGCATAGTTGTACCTAAAGAAATTCAAAAGGTGATTAATCTCTTTCCGAATTATATTTTAAATAAACATGTTCAAATATTCGACAAAATTACTTATGATCCAAAAGAAGATGAGTACATAATTGAAGTTCAGCTAGAACAATTGGCTTCGAATCTTGTCTTGCCAAAGTTATGAATATTCTCTTACCGTTTGTAGTAAACCAACCACTTCTGCCAAAAAATCTAATCTGAAATATTTGCTATCGAATCCTTTTATGATAATGCATTTACCTTTCGTCTCTGATTCTTTTTCTAAACTGGCGCAGGCGTCAAGAATATATCCGTCAACAAGTTTGACAATATCATGATACAGACTTGGTACTTGACTACAAAATGGATCATTGCCATCTTCTATTCGTTTTTCGAACAGATCAACTTGTTCACGTATTCTTCCCTTTGTAACTGGTACGTGGTCTGGGGATTCGAGCTTTGGTATTTCAGTATTCTTAAATTCATTTGAATATCTATGAAGTCGGTCCTTTACCAGAGAATAATCTGTGTCGAAAGATAACTCAGCAGACAATATGTCTTGTTTGGGACTAGTCATCATATTTTGGTTTTCGATTGCTGAATTTTCAATTAATTGCGTGATTTCCGATACGCTGCGGCCAGTTTTTATGTCATCTGCACCAAAAAGCGTTTCAGGAAGGTCACTTTCGGAATGCACTAGAGACGGAGAAGAAATACATTGTATGTCGTTGTTATCGTACTGATTGGTGTCATGGTTCTCAATCTCTTTCGCGGTGCTGCTGCTCCCCCGTGGAGATACTATTCTTTCTCTGTATGAACTGCCTGGATCTGATTCGTAAATTTCATCGGCAGCATCTCGGTTTATCCACCTCCAAGTTGCACTTGCGCTACTGTCGTCGCTTCTTCCTGTAGTTACCTCATATCCTTCGTCAACTCTAGAAATTTCACTCCCAAAACCTGTGTCGATTTCCGAAGAGTTTACTACAGTTTGCGATTCTCCATCATCGTGCGTGTCAACCAACGAATCTTCTGGTGGCCGCGGGTCATTGTGTGGTGTAGTGTTGTTATCAATTTCAGCGCTAGAGCACTGGTCCTCAAGCGAATCTAGGGCAAGCCGCGTTTCACCTCGAATGGGTGCGATGTCGGAAGAATTAACTGCAGCTTCCGATACTCCATCATATTGCGTGTCAACCATCGAACCAGTGTCGATGTCCGAAAAGTTTACTACAGTTTGGGATTCTCCATCATCGTGCGTGTCAACCAACGAATCTTCCGGTGGCCGCGGGTCATTGTGTGGTGTAGTGTTGTTATCAATTTCAGCGCTAGAGCACTGGTCCTCAAGCAAATCTCGGACACGCCGCCTCCCACCTCGAATGGGTTTTGGGACATTTTCTCGTTTGATTTTGTTGTGTGGTAAAGTTCTCTTGTGATCAATGAGCGACTGTTTGAGTTTAGGCGCTGGAGATGATGTCTTTGGATTGTCGTCTGTTTTTGAATCTTTTCCATGTACATCTTTTCGCAACGTTGAATGACTTTTTCTTGGTATTCGACTTCTTCGGGCAACTAGTATCGGTCGTTGGCTGTGAGTCTGTTGCATGTTTACTTCAGATTTTAGACCTTTATTCAAATAATTTTCTAGACGTCTTTCAATTCTTCCGTCTATTTTTGTTGGAATGCTTCGAGAACGAGTATGCAAAGCTACGTCAACTTTTAAATCCGCATCAGTTTGTTTTTGCAACACTGAATACCGCGGAGAATTTGTTGGGGTACTTGAGTCATCAGAATTGGTATCTTGTTTATTTATGCTATTCTCAGAACAGCGTGCATCAGTAGTAAATGTGTCATGCAATATGTCCGATGTAGTGCATGAAGAATCGCTTTCTTCATTCAAAACTTTTCTGGCAACCACCCTGCTGTATCTTCGATCACGTTTGCGATACGTTGGCCGTTTATTTGAACTTGTTGAAGATAATTTGTTTTCCGCTGCTTGGCTGAGGTAGCGTTGGTTATGTACACTTCTTGCTCGAGCTACTGGAACCGGTAACGAGCCACATCGCCTTCTGTGAAATAGTAAATTGACCAAGTTCTATAGAACCCAAGTATTAAAACTATATACGACACGTTTTGATTTATATATATTGCTTTAATTAATCGGGTGATGCTCTGTTTTAACATATTATTCACCGTGTATAGATATATACATATTACTATTGCCAACCTGCGCTCTTCTGTTCTGGGTGTTGGTAAATCCGGTTCAGAGTTGATACCCGCATCAGATTGTTTTCCTCTATTCGGTGATGGGGACTCCCTTCTTCTATCATTTCTGAGATGTTTTTCGACTGTAACGTCACCTTCTCCGGATGCCCCTCCGTGATTCTAAAAGAAATATTTGTGGATAGTGTCTAATATATCGGATTTTAGCTCACATTATTGACAGATGTTCATGATTCTAATGAATCCTGTTGCACAGCAATGTACCCGGCGAGTCATTCAAACATCCGGATTGAGTATTGATGTCCCAAAAGTTTTGATTCATCCGAATTTTAGGACTTTTATTTCATAACATTTAGTTGCCAGAAAACTTCTTGGCATTTCAGTTAACCATGAACAGGTTCAATACTTTAGTTCTAACCGTAGTAAGAAGTGCCAAACTACTATAACACGGCTCTTGTTTTATAAACGTTTTCTCGATATGCATGAACGTTAAATATTTCTCAGCAATTCCTCTGGCTTGGCTAAGCATGTTATATCCATTTCATATTCTCTAGGATCCCTAAAATCGGAGCATATTCTCCTTACCATCCTGATATTTTTACGCCATAGTTAGTAAAAATTGTGCAAGGTAAACTAGTAACGGATTTCTAATTTCGATAGCATACAGAATTTATAATTAAATTTATGAATTCCAGCTGGTCGTAACATTGAAACCAGTTCGACAACATGAGTTGTTGTCGAAATAACGATGAAAATTTTGTTTTTCTCTGTTATTGGCAAGCTACAAATTTAATGTTCCCCCAAGTTTGGATGTGCTTATTAAATTTGGTGCAATGTGTTCCGATTCACAAACCTGATCTCGATCAGCCATAGATAACGTCGCGACTTTGTTTCTGAGACGAAGTCTCCCATACGGCACAGGTATGTGACTGACATACCTTGATGAAGGCGTGTGCCTAAAAAGAAATAATTAGTTACCAATATATTATCAACAATAAGATTTAAAACAACGATATGGTAAATTTGGATCAACACTTACATAAAACTTCAATTAAATAATGAGGAGAGAAATTTTGATCATACTTTTGATTTCACAATTTAAATTTTGTTTTCGACAGTTAAAGGTTAAATAACCATTGCAATTTTTTTATATTACAGTGTCGAGTAATATATGTATTTTTGATGTACAAAGAGAAAGTGCTGTCATTTCTTCCGCCATAGACCCTTGTATATATACAAAATTTTCTACTCATAGTTCCTGCTAACAATTCAGGTTCATTTGCTCTAATTACTTAAACAGATAGTGTTATGTTTACAGCCTGATACTTTCAAAGTTTGCGTTAGTACGTTTTCGTCAGCAGTCGCTATTTCATAAAGCCTGACTGGATGATGATTTTGATTTATTCGCCTCCTTACCTGTCTTTCTCTTTATCCGTGTGATTTTCAAGTTTACCGACTCCACAAGATTGACTTCTTTGATGGTGACGTACTTTGCTTTTGATATTCGTCAAATTCAACCCCACGCGATCAAGAATTCCGTGAACTTTCTGAAAAGGGTAGATTATGGCCTAGGTGAAAAACTCAAAAATATTTGAAAATTAAATAATTGCATAACTCAGCTTATAACTTGCTTAGATTTCTATCGAGATGATCATTCTCCGTAGCATTAAATATCTTATGTTGGTGAAATGCATGACCAACCTTTATTTTTGAAATAACGTCTCCGAACTCCCGCGGATTTTCTTCGACGTTTCTCTCTTCCATCATTTCTGTTAACCTAGTAATTATTTGCGTTTCTTGGGAATAAGTTTGTCTATTGTGCATTATGACATCACACATGATTTATAATATTGTCAAGCAACTGTTCCTAATTGCTGATACTGTACTTTCTCTGTGTCTACGCGTTAGTCAGTGAAACCCCGTATGCACCGACTGCGAGAATACTATTACAATTTATTCAGTGGCTATTAATATAAAATATTAGGTATAGTTATTTGGAAACAGTTTCCATAACTAGGCCTTTTATGTACTCTTTCATTCTGATTTCATTTGTACAATATACATTTTTTTGTGATAATATGCTGATTAGGTACTCACTGTCCACCGACTCGTCATAATCACAACTAAGCCCACTATATTTCTATTAGCTTTCAATCATGCTGTTGTAAAATTTACCAGTATATTTAACTACGAGTCTTTTTCCATTCCCGAGTTAGATATACTGAATTAAAATGTTTAGTTGTATTTTCTCGGCTATAACATGCTTTCACACACATTTCAAATCGACAATTGATTGATTGAGCAGAGCCATTATATAATGGCTCTGGATTGAGTGTTACTGAGAAATGCTAGTAATTTTGTGCGTCAGGCGGTATTAGTGCCTAGTGGCGTGGTTACTTTTTGCTCTTGCTCATTCGATTCTGCGATTGCTGTTGCGTCAGGCCAGTCCTTCCTCGGTCAGTTCTCGTGGTGTTCTGATGACTGGCCATTATCGTAGATTGTTGTATAAAACCTGGCTGTAGTACTTATATACGACTAAGCGATGCCTTCAACAAAGAAAGGCAAGCCTCAAGGTGGAACTTTTGAACAAGAGAATGTTTTACAAGCTGTTGTTGTAGCAGACAGATTCGATGAAAAATTTCAACCTCTTTCTGATGACATTCCTTTGGTGAGTAGTGAGTGGTCGCCAGTATGATTACTTAATTGAAACTGCAAATTTACCACTTATAAAAACTGAAATATGTATAGCCAACAATTACATATACAGATATAATATAACTTATGAAGACAACACATCTCGAGTTCAATTAAAAATGTTTTTACGAGTCACAATTTTGCGTTCGTTTTGAATAATGGTATTTACTAATGAAAAATTAGAATATGAGGTACTCGATGTAGACGTGACACGAGAGGTTTTTCTCACTGATTTGAGGCTTGACTCAAAAAATGGAATGGGTCATCAGGTGTTCAAATATTCTGAGATTTTGTAGATTCATTATAGCGAAATTTGTGTAAACGATTATCAGGATGAGCATAATCATTTCTCACAAGTGTTTAAACATTTAGGCCCCTAAATTATCCTTTTCTATTTTAGGCATTGTTCCCCTTAGCAAACAAACCATTGTTGGATTACACGCTAGATTTTCTGTCATCAAATGGAGTTCAACAGATCTATGTTTACTGCTGTCATTGCTCTGGTCTGATAAAGGATTATATTGCAAACAGCAAATGGGGAGCCAAGTAAGAAAAGCAAAGAATTCATCTCCATTATGTGTGATGATCAAATGTCTATTATTATACAATGCCATTGCAGTATCAGTATTCAAATCACATGATAGCTTATCAATATTATTTATTGAATATGCCAATTCATTACAGTTTCACCAAATTCGTACAATAGATCAAATGAAAAAATATGGAATAAAATATATGAGCATTACTACTAGGAGAGTTCCATCCACAAAACTTTAACCCAGAAAATTTTGAACAAGTCTAAAAAATATAACACAATACAAAGAATCTATTGAAAAAAGATCGCACACTGGAGCTTTAGATAAGATTTTAATTTTGTCTACATATTTCACGAAGAAAATTTTCCATCTGAAACTTCCAGAGGGAGGAATTTTTTCTTGAAATTTTCCTAAACACCAGCGGTGCATATTTGTATTTTATTCTTTGTTTATTGTTTGATCTATTTTTTATTCAAACATATGTTGTCTTACAATTGAGCTGAAGCATGGCGTTTCTTTTGAATTATAAGAAGCTTGCATATTTTAAATAAACTATATACCGGTAATGAAATAAACAATACCTTTTTCAAATAATTCAATATATTTATTTTTTACCATTAGATTGCATTTATATATTTATATCCAAATATGGCTTATCAAAAATCTTTGACATAGTTAAGAAATTATCTACCAAGTATGACAAATATGTCTTTAGAATACCTTTTTCCAATAAATTTAATTTTCAAGTTAGTAGCTTCCTGCACATTAGTGGATGGTTCTCTAACGCCTTGTTTAGAGCAAAATTGTGGAATTTTTGTTCGAAATTACTAATCATTGACAAATTTTATTCCAGATCCTCTCAATGCCGAGTCACTCCTATTGTGTCATCAGATTTTACATCATTGGGTGATGTATTGAGAGACATCGATCAAAAATCGTTGTTTGAAACAGATTTTCTTCTTGTAGCAGGAGATCTGATATCGAATATGTCTCTTCAGCAAGCTTTAACAGAACATCGGTTGGTATTTGCGAAATATCTCGTCAATAAAGTAGGCTATGCTAATTGTGTACGTAGTCACAGACAATTGTTTAAAAGCTGATGAAATGATGAAAGATTAAACACATATTTTTGAATAAACTTCATTTGTTCAATACTGCTGTATAATTGACTTAGCTTAGAATAGTGTGTACAAATTAATATTAATATTGCCTCATTATTGTTTGGCAATTGAGATAATAACAGCAGTGTCTTCTCAGTCTTCCTAATAATGAGTAACTTGTATTTAATTCAATAAATGTGCAAGAGGAATTCTGGTCTCCTTGCTTTCATAGGGAGGTTCAAGTAACCGAAACCTGTTACAAATTTCTCCACCATAAAGTCATCTATAAAAAAAAATAGCACAAAATACACAGCATGCACTGGGAACCGGATGAAAGGCTGTGGTTCGCCATATATATATATATATATCTTATCGCCTTTCTTCTCTAGAATAAATATGAAAATCCTATCTTTCAACAGGCAAATATAACCCTTTTCACTGTTTATATTTTGCTTTCAGGGATAGAAGGACGAAAGATAAAAATAAGCCGTTGATGACACTAATTTTGCGTAGTTGTCCTCCCACTCATGAGATGAGATCAGCAGATGATGACATCGTTGTTGCTCTCGATTCTCATACTCAACAAGTTCTTTATTATCAAAAAATCGGTTTAACAAGGAAACCTAAATTTGAGTTCCCATTGGTAAGGCCACATACGTTTAGCATTCCGAATAATTTTAATGAATAGACACAGTTTTATTCTTGTGCCATTTGTTGAATCTCCATTATTATTATTATCAAATATCCTCGTTATTAAAGCACATCCAATCTTTTGTTCTGGTTACCAATTTGCCTTACTGTGAGTGAACACAGTTAAAAATATTTTGAAAAGCTTCCAATTCTGTTTCGTATTTCTATTTAATTCTGTTATGGTGGAAAACTGATGGTTGATTTAAATGTCCAATTTGTTTATACGATATAAAAAAATAAATTCGATATAAATATACAAAATAAGATACATTAGATCTAAATGACAAGAATAATAATAATATAGCAATGCTCAAGAATCAAGATCTTTACAAAGGGCGAGCGAATTGATCGAAATGCTTTGTGAATTGTGATTGCTGGAAGTTTATAAAATTTGAAATATTATATTTACACTTTACAGAAAACCCTACTGCAGAATACTTGTTCCAATTTTGAATTTCGGTATGATTTATCAGATGAAGGTGTTGCTGTCTGTTCCCCCCAAGTTCCTCAATTATTTACAGATAATTTTGATTACCAAACTAAAGAAGATTTCATTAAAGGAATTTTGATAAATGAAGAGGTATGCATCAAATTTTTTTCTTCTTCATTGTTCCAACTGTTCATTCATTTCAGTCTAGATTTAGTTTTCAGCATTTTTAGTAGCTCAAATATCATTGCGGTATAATCACATCACTACCAAAAATGTCTAATCTGTAATCATTAGAAAATTGGAGACAAAATGGCAATAATTTAACAACTAAAATTTACAGTACTTAACCCTTTCCATTCGATTTTTATTTTTTATTAAATAATCGTATTTGCTACGCCGATTTTATGCATTTGTACCCCCACAACTAATCGATCGACTGACGAAAAACTAATGATCCTCTGCTGCCCACTGACGGCTCGTTGGTAAGCTTATTTGAAGAGCTTGCAATTGGCAATTAAAAAAAGTTTTTTTAAAAGTGGTGGTCTGAGTCACAAACCGGATAGAAAAAAGGTATTTTTTTTTCTTGGGAGTTGAAACTTCAAACCGTGATAAAAAATAGAAATATTCGCCTAATCCTTTACTGTTACCGCTTCGTGGTTGGCAAACAATAGCATAATATTGCTGTAGCAATTTCGTGATATAACTCAAAATACTTTGGTAGATGGAAGGGATAATATGTCTTCTATTACCAACCAAAAAACACCGAAATTTGCATAAATTTCAAAAACACTCCCTCGTTCCGCCGCAAATAAAATTCTCGTCGTAAACGAAAGTGAGATTTACCGTCGCTTATGTTAATCTCGAAGAAGACTTCTTATCAATAAACTAAAACCCGGAAAAAGTAGACCAACAGTTTGCGACCGATTGCTAAATAAAACAGTGGAGTACATCAACGTACCCGCCGCAATCTAGCGAGTTTTGTCGTTGGTACGTATACGTGCCTACCGCACGGAAAGGGTTAAAACTAGGTGGATAACTGCAGCATAGCAATGACCTGACTTGAAATCTGGAAGGTTTTTTATCGCACCCTGTATATAATGTCTTACTAAATTTTCAGTTTTTAGGAAATCAAATCCACATTCACACAATTAAAAGAGATTTTGCAGCGAGAATATCTACCCTTCACATGTATGATACGATAAGCAAGGCAGTTACTTCAAGATGGATTTACCCTTATGTTCCTGATAACGATTTCGAATCTGGAGAAAATTCAGTTTCTGGAAAAAACAAGAAAGGTATATTTTCAGTGGAAATTGAATAAAATGGAACCGTGTTTGCAGAGACGTCAACGGAAATATAGCTCAATGGAATTTAGATTTCAGATGATTAGTTATATTAATAGGATTTATATATTAATCCCGGGGGGGGAGAAGAAAGCTGATAAGATAAGCTGATATTCAAAGGCGAACCACGGTCTCTTGTCTGGTTACCAGTCCATGTCCGGTAGGGGATTAGTTAGTCAGTTATTTGTTTCAGATGCAGGGACTTAAGAAAAATTTTTCTTAAGTTTGCCAATTTCGCAATAAATTAGATGTAAAATAGATAAATAGAAATAAATAAATGCAATAAATATATTAATTAGAATATTGAAAATTGAGATGAATTTTAGATAGGGATTTGCAGTAGTAAATTATTTGATTATGATTGTGTGAAATTGTGTCATCATAAATTCAGGATTTCCTCCAGGAATGACTATTAATTGGGCAACTCAGTTTAACAGTGCTATACTTAAAGACTGGCAATTTGCATTGCTAATCTTTAGGGAAAATTTTCTTAAAAATTCATTCAAATTAAAAATTGGTATCTAGAAAACTCTTTGAATACATACTTTAGCATACAACTCATTGCCATTTTTTACCCTGTAATTTAAGTTTTCCATCCCCATGGAGCTGACAAATGCCCCAATCATTTTATTTTGTAGATATCACTTTGGCCTCCTCTCCAAAACTGTATCACCATCTGCGACGAAATGTATATATTGGAAGCATCAAATCTTTGGGGAAAGATAGCTCAATTGAGGATAATTGTGTGATCGGACATGATACTATTATAGGAAATAACTGCCGAATAAGAAACTCTGTGATTGGAAATGGTTGTGTTATTGGTGATGATGTTTCTATTAAAGGTATGATGTACTTGTTGTTGTTAGCATTTATGATTTAAAATTTGCTGGAAGACAATATTATTGTTACTTTTTCTCATTCCATCTTTAAAAAAATTTCTCCAATAGCATGCAGTCGCATAAAATGCTTCAAATGGTGGGTCAAATGGCATGCGACCGTTGGCTATGGTTTGTCTGATAGTTAATAAAGAGGTTTCCTGTAGCAACAGCCATTGCGAGAACCATGAGGAATAACAATTTAAATTCAGTTTCGATTCTTCTGCCTCTTTTTCATGCTTCATATGGCTATTTTTCTTTACTATCCCTTACAGATTCCTATCTTTGGTCTGGTGTTACGGTGAAAGACAAATGTACAATAGACAAAAGCATTCTGTCAAATAATTCAATCATTCATGAAAATACTAAAATACCTTCTGGATGTGTATTAGCAACAAAGGTAAATTATTTTTCGTAATTTTTACTGATCAAAAGTGGGTTTTATGAATCAATTTTCTTGTAGTAAACACATTAGAACTAGAATAGAATAAACATTTGTTCATAATCACCAGTTGGTTTGGCCCCATAGAAGCCATATATGAAAAAGATAGGTTTTATCTGCAAAAGATAGGTTTACCTTTTTCTTTGATATAGCTTAAGACTTGGTTTTAATTTTTGATCTGCCTCACTTTATTATTTAATTCATTTGTAGGTTGAAATTGGTCCGAATATAACGTTGAAGGAAGACACTGTGATTCATATTGAAATTGATGATGAAACTTTTGCAGAAGGAGAAAATATGCAAAAGAAGGTAGAATTTGAGATTTATCTAGAAAAAAAGTTATGCAAAAAGTTTTCCAAGAAACTATTATTTCATAACTGTTTTCTGGATCGTATTGACTTTTACTCAAATTTCTGGTCATACTGGGCCCAATATGTTACCTCAACTTTTGCTGGATTTTATAATTCGCAGACACACCTACATATGACATTTGATACAATTATTTTAAGATCAGGCTGGATATTTGCTGTCATTGCAGTGGACATTTTAATCATATACCCTTTATTCCCATATTTTTGAAGATTACTCTCTTGTTTTTTGAAGGATATTAATCCATCTTTGGTTGGTGAAAGAGGTCGAGGAATATTATGGAGTAGAGTTGAGGATATAGATAGTGATATGGAAGATGAAGATGTTGGAATGGAATTGAATCGTGAAGGAATCTGGGGTGATTTAACTATTTTTTTTTATAGGTTTTGGTTAAACCTAAAAAACAATAATAGTCGGTCATAGGAATATATGCGTATTCGAATTGCATAATAATTGAAAGTATATTCCAATTTAGGATGTTTCATGTGCATTACCAGTTCACATTGTTAAATTTTTATTTCCTAATTATTCATTAAACCGAGCCTTGATCATTATAAGGAAGCAGTAATGTAAAAACTGGGTAATCTATGGGTATGGGATTGGTTAGCCAGTTATTCATTTTTAGATGCATGGACTTGATGGTGGAGGTAGCTGGTTAAGTGAACTACCCTATGGTGGCAAGGAGTCAGCAATCTTCTCACACACATTTATACCCCACAACCTTTGAGCTCATACATGGTTTACTAATGCTTGAACACGATAAGCCATACTGTTGAAAGATTAATAAACTGTTTAACCCTTTCCATGCGATTTTTATTTTTTATTAAATAATCGTATTTGCTACGCCGATTTTATGCATTTGTACCCCCACAACTTATCGATCGACTAACGAAAAACTAATGATCCTCTGCTGCCCACTGACGGCTCGTTGGAAAGCTTATTTAAAGGGCTTGCAATTGGCGATTAAAAAAAAAGTTTTTCTGAAAGTGGGGGTCTGAGTCACCAACCGGATAGAAAAAAGGCATTTCATTTTCTTGGGAGTTGAAACTCCAAACCGTGATAAAAAATAGAAATATTCGCTAAATCCTTTACTGTTACCGCTTGGTGGTTGGCAAACAATAGCATAATATTGCTGTAGCAATTTCGTGATCTAACTCAAAATACTTTGGTAGATAGAAGGGATAATATGTCTTCTATTACCACCCAAAAAACATTGCATAAATTTCAAAAACACTCCCTCGTTCTGCCGCAAATAAAATTCCCGTCGTAAACGAAAGCGAGATTTACCGTCGCTTATGTTAATCTCGAAGAAGACTTCTTATCAATAAACTAAAACCCGGAAAAACTAGACCAGCAGTTTGCGACCGATTGCTAAATAAAACAGTGGAGTACATCAACGTACCCGCTGCAATCTAGCGACTTTTGTCGTTCCACACGGAAAGGGTTAATGATTACCATTATCACAGATTGGAATCAATATTCTTTCTTATTTAGGAATGTCTCTCACTGAGAGAGATAAAATGTTCCCAACATATAGTGACGCGGAATCATCAGAAGATGATGATATTTCAACAGATGGAAGTGACATGGAGGATTATGAGAATGAAGAAAATTCAATAACATGTAAGTTTTCATTCCAGCAGGTAATAGAATCATACAGGGGTCAGTTTAACTAAATTTTTTTTTATATTAGTGATAGGCGTAGGTGTGTCAGGGGGCTAGACAAGGATATTTAATGATGAATCCGTGAGTTTGGGCTTACAAGAAGTGTATAAGATGGCATCAATCCATTATGGCGGTTTTGTTCATTGAATGTATTACCAATGTCAATTGTTTCTCAAAAATTTATCAATGTATTTAAAAATCAATGCACCTATCAAATTTCAATCTATATAGTTTCGATAGCATTTCAATGGTCTCTCGTAACTTTGCTCAAAGATGAGTCTCCTTTGATTTTGAATGCATGAGCTTCTTTGACCAAATTCTCTTAAAGTACAAACATATTAGCTGTATACATAAATTTTTGCATCAGCCACTTTTAATATAGGTTTTGTTTTGGTAACATAAACCTAAGCTAGTGGTTCACCTCGCTTGCTTTTCCATGTTTCTATCATGAACGTTGATTCTTGTATGCTCTATCTTTTTAGTATTTTTCAAAGAAGTCAAAGACAGTTTATCACGAGGAATAGAAGAAAGTATCAAGTGCGATAATTTAATTTTGGAAATTAACTCATCAAAATATGCTTACAATGTCACGATACAGGACGTTATTCGAAATGTTACTAAAGCCACATTTGAGATTTCTTATTTGAGATGCAATGGTGCACCATTCTTTCCAGCTTTGAAAAAGGTACTAATTTTTTCAGCATGCAATACAGTAAAATTATCGCAAATAGAATTATGATGTGCTAAACTTTTCTTACATGTACTATTTTTTGGACATGAACAACATCTAGGCAAGGATGCAAGCCGTGCTAGGGAATTGGGTGAAAATTTCAAGCAGTAACACCATCAAAACACTTGATTTGACTAAATAATTCCTCTTTTCAGGTTCTGTTATATATGTCTCCAGTTTTCATGAATTATAATAAAACAAGTCAGTCACAGATGGAATGTATTAATGAAATTGAACAATATTGCTTATGCAACAAACATGCTTATGATTGTCTTATCAAGGTATATTCTTAAGCTTTGTTCATTTTTTACATATCGTTACTACTAATCATAAAATTGTTGATGCACCGTGCTAAACGTTAGGAATACACTTGCGATCGCACGTCTGATTACCCTGTGTGGGTTTGAATCCTGTGGGTGATAATTATGTATGAGAGCCGAGAGGATTGCTGGACTCCACACCGCTGCAGGGTGTTCACGTAATCACTAATCGGTTACAACTTCCTTCACCATCAAGTTCATGCATCTGAAATAAATAATAACTAGCTAACTGATCCTGTGTGCCCGACACAGACTGGTAGATGTGGTAAATTTAACTTTATTATTTCTGACTAATGCTAATAAGATAAAAAAAATTCCTAAGTTGGATATTCGATGACTAATTTATATTAAATATTATGAAGGCTAAAATTAAAGTCTTCAGCTGTGATTTAGAAATATTACTATGTTTATAAGTATTACTGTGTTCCTATTCTAGATTTTGATGTTATTATATGAGAATGACATCTTAGCAGAAGAAGTAATTTTATCATGGCATAAAAATCCTTCTACAGTGCAAACTTCAGAAGTTTCTGACGTAACTCCCAACCAATTACGAAAATCAGTAAGTATTCTGATATTGTTATATTTCGCTCCTTAAACTCACCAGGTTATCAAGCTCTCATCATTCAACTTGAGTCCCGGTGTTTGAAAAAACATTGGCACTTTATCGTTAGGAATTGTAATAGTGGAAGTCCTAGGTAACAGCAATACTTTTTGAATTCAATTTTTTCAGGTTACCAAATTTATTGATTGGCTACAAGAGGCAGAAGAAGAGTCATCTAGCGAAGATGACAGCTCATGACAAAACTCAAAAAATTGTGCAAATAATTTCTGATAGGAGCTTAGTTGCAATTTATGTTTATTGAAGCACTGATATTTTGCTAAAAGTCGGATAAAAGTTAAAACTGTTGATATTTTTCTGCACATTACAAGATAATGTTCTTGTAGGATTGCTGGTTAAAACCAATGTGGAAACTGGTAGAGGTTTTGGGTGAAATTTTTTTGACGGCATGTATGCTGTGATATTATCATCTATAATGCTTGTGTTAACCATAGCCTAATCGGAGGTAACTCTGTGGTTTGTTTGTCGGATTTCCTTGGGCAAGAAACGGAAGAATAATGCTTTGTTTTGACCGAATATAAGATGATGGATGGAATATTTATTTTTGTTGATTTTTTTATTGGGTTTGAGTACTGTCATGTTAGCAGCGTTAGTTGGTTGTTGTGTGTGGGGAACATGACAAAGCCAGTGTATAAGGTTAATCGTGTGTTATTGATTCCTTTGTGACAGACCCTAGAATATTTGAAACCACATATGAATTTCGGAGGTTTGTAAACGCTTATGATGCAGGGCTTTGGATCCGGGGCCGTGTTTTCAAAATCTGATTCGGAATTCAGAAATCGTTAAAGGTAAGTTTGTGAGGAGATCTTAATAGTCCATTGACGAAGCCTCGCATATGTAATTTTTTTTGTTATTGAACTGTTATTTTCTTGGAGTCGGTAGTCTATAATATTTATAAATTTAGTCAAAGTCAAAATTTTTTCCAACTCGAAGTTGATTGTAAATTTTCTCCTACTCCATAGCCTTGATATGAACGGCCCAAACGATTTTGTATCCCGCCCGATAAGTATTTACACGGACAATTTTTGATAAGATTTCGGAAGTGCTCTTCTTTACTAATAATGGGTCGATCGCTTTGAGTACATAAGGATATTTGACACCGTTGTTGGCATATCACTTTTTTATATTTTGTTTTCAGTTGCTTGAAAAAAATCATACTTTAATCTTGTTGGAGCTGTTAATTCACTCAAAATTTTGCTGTTTAATTCTATTTTAAGAGAACACTTTTATACATAACATCTTGAAGCATATTGTTCCGTCATGCCTGTCTCCGAATCTTTCCATAAACTCGATGCTTATCTGGTGCGCGGCCTGCGTGTTCATATATTTCAGCTTTGCTTCGCAGACTTTTTTAATTGTCTTTGTCTTATTAATATAATACTTTATAAAACAACAAGTATGTCACAGTATTACAAACAGAATATTAACAGATACGGAGCTTGAACGACATCAAAAATACACTCCACATATATATAGCAATTTGCATGCGATGTATAGGTGAACGTCATCGTAACCTAGTGTGGCACCCCGGAAGTGTGTGAACCAATATGGAGGTGACTAATTTTGTTCGCCTACTACAAGTTGTGTAAGGGACTGGAGCCTGTGAACAGAAGGTGTATTATTCACTTGGCTGACATAGACAGTCTCCGAACTTGTAATAGAACTAAAATAAGTAAAATCGGAATAAAATTATGGCCTAACCCTAACCTAATACACACACTACGGAGATATTCTTAGTGTTGGAAGTTCCACGTCGGCATTGAAATGTAGCTGCACATAAGATATGCATTTAACGATAATGTATACAAGTTACACCAGCTGTATTCATTTAGGGTCGCTAACGCCACTTTCTGCTTCGTAATATTTACGCCCTATTCCACCAAGGTTCGGTGTCTTCGTCTTCTGTCAAGTCTGTTATTGATATTACTGACACTTGAACCTCAAAACTAGAATTTTGTTGATTCGGATCTCGATGTATTAACCAGTCTTTGTTACTAGACACGTTTTTTTCGACTGCTGGTTTCAGTGATAGCAAAGGCATTTGAATTTCGGGTTGTCTTGCAACTTGTCCGAGATCTAGAAAAGATAATTATAGTTCAACATTTTGCGTTGAGTAAAAAAGAACTTATATACAAAGCACATGGTGACAAATACACAAATCGTTTTTTTCGTTGTTGCTAGATTAGAGATTAGGAAATGACAATAACCTCAATGAAAGGAAAGATTAAGATTTGAAAGCGAATAACCTCAAAAAGTACCATCGACATGGTGACATTATACATACATAATTGTCCCAACAACGTCACTTATTTTTTTATTCATTATTGATCTAAGATACGTTCAGTTTGTCACGTATGAGTGGTAGGACTATAACTTCCCATTAAAGTTTTTTTTACATACAAATTGGCATATTATATATCTGATAATATCTTTTCGAAAGGTTAGTGCACGATGCCCGAGAAAATTGTTCAAAAAGAACATGCTTTATTGTGCAATTTTATGGCTGTGTAGGCGTTATCGCACAACTATAAAAAGGTTACAATTCATCCCACAAATACATGTATGTATACCTTCAATAATAGACTCCCTCCCTCCAACCGAAGTTGAATATTTAGCAAAACATCTCCCAACTTCTTTTCCATGCATTTTCGTCCAACAGGAGATATCAACTTCACATTTTCGTGAAGTTTTTCGTCGAATGGCATTACTGAGCCCAAGGCAAGATGATACATTTTTAATATATTCCTTGACGGCTGTAACAACAATTTTAATTTGTAAAATGAGAAAAATAATTCTCCATTACTAATATGTCCTAAATATTTCAACCTTTTTGTATTTATAAAGAAACTTTTATTTCTGAATCTTTTTTATTCAATTTTTCTCCTTTATTTTACTAGGTAAAATGCCATCCTCATGCTAATGTTTATGTGAATTTACTGAACTACTGAGACATGGCATGACTAACTAACCGCTTTAAAACGCAAGCCAGCATTAAAGGCCGCCGATTTTCATCTTTAATATCATCGGAATTTCAAATTTTACTTGTTTTCATACTATTTAGTCTAACAGTGGTTTTCTAACAGTGGCGGTCTACAAAGAGGGCGTAGACAATTTTTTGAGAAGACGTGAAGCTTATTGAAAATGAAAATATTTGTTAGATTTGATCTTGCCCGCCTTATTTAAGCTTCCTCTGTTGGACATTTACGTTCCATCCACGTATTTTCATCGTTTTTTTTTTAATAAAAACTACTTTCGTCTCATCATCTGTCATTTGTATCTTATTGTTAGCCAGTTATTTTTGAGGCGAGACTTAACAAATTCTAAAAAGGGAGCGCTGCCTAAAAAATTTGAGAATCACCGGACTCTAATATATTATACTTCGAACCTAACGTCGGAATTAATTACTGTCAATTCTTTGATATTATATTATAATAACGCATTACAGAGTTATAAATGAAAGGCCTTATTCACAACTTTAACATTACTTGAATTTGATTTGCATAATGTCATGCAGATGGATCCCAATATTCCATGCTTCTTCCGCCAACACCGAGAGTCTGTTTTGCATGTTGATCCCAAAGTTACAGTTCTTCTCCAGGATAATGCAGTGCAAGTTGAAACACATTTCATTACATACTGCATTATAGGTTGAATGAACAAGGTTGCTGCAATAGAAAAATAAAGCGCTAAAAATACGCCAATCAATTAAGACTCATCAAAAACAAGGATCGTTAATTATTCAAATATGAAGTTCAAATTGTCGGAAGGGTGGGAAAAGCGGTCTCGCGTAATTCCTCAAAACGTACAAAATCTGTGAAAAATTATCTGAAATCGCAAGACCAATTTGTGTCCTCGCGACTGTTTTAAATTGAATCCGTGAATCACCATCTAATACTTCCTGGAATTTCAATGCCGTTGCGAGCAAAATGAGAAAAAAATCGTGTTTTTATACCTGGCTGAAAACACCAATAGGAATTTTTGATTTGTTCACTATAGCAGCAACCTCTGTTCTCACAAATTACTTTTTTAATACTAGGCCATCCACAATCCACGCGGTCACTAGATGCGACAGCACAAGTCCTCAACACAGAGCCTTCGGTTTCTACCTCTGTCAAGTCCGAATCTAGAAGAAAGTATTTGTTGATTTAAAACGCAAGAAAAAAATAGAAATTCTGAACGAATACATTGTGAAGCACTATGCGATAGTTGTACAGTTAAAACAATAAATAAATCGTTATATATAAATTGTGATTTTGACTTTTTTTATTTACAGATTTACTTACTTTTATTACTACTTTTGAAAATATTTATGGAAAACGACTATTTGGCTTCCTTGGAAAATCATTTCCAAATTCCTCGACACTTGCAAATGCCATTTAAGCAATTATTTGCTCTTTCAATAATTTTTTACATTTAAAAGGGATAATATCGCGTCTTAAAAACAGATACCTATCGAATGTATGTACCACATCATTGTTCCATAAATATACAATTGGATACGGATATTTTAGTTTCTGGCACCACAAGCGATTGCTTTTGTACCAGATATAAATATACTTATAAAGTCGATATATGAGGCCAAAAGGGAAATTTGAATTTATTTCCAATTCAATATTTATTGATGCAACCAATTTCAAAATGTACCGTTATATACATTGTAATATGTATCGCTAAATAACCGAAAATTGACTTAAAAATGTACACGATTACATAAAAACGAATTAGGTTTAAAGATTACACACGCCAATCCTCTTGTAATCCACAAGTTGTGATCAGATAATATAATCAGATCATTCCGTATCGCGGGGCTCAAACATAATTATTGCTTGTGGCATTTGTTTTGGCAGTTTATGATTTAACATTTTTTCTCCCACGCATTAAAGTTTTAATCCAGTCATATTGGTTTTATATGGTATCACAATAATTGTGTTGTGTGAACTGTTTGATTTTTATGAATGCTAATCATAAAAAGTGCGAAGTGTCGTTAGAATTCAAGTACCAAAATACAATCAGAATAAATAATAATAAATATGTACATATAATATTAGTGTAATTGTGACAAAAATATGCTTGATCACAAGTACGATTCGCCACAAAACCATATTTGGTAGCATGTTTTATTGATTATTATGGTAGGCATACTTGTAGTCGCACTTCGATTCCAGAGTTTGTATATGCAATGTAAAATAACTGGTAGGTGTGAAATTTTCGGCCACTGTATATATTATATGCACTTGCAGTTGTCCTGACTGAAAAAACCCCGTCAGATGCATTTTGATTGATCTCCATCTGTCATTTTTACAGTGCACAGCTAAAGTAATCCAGCAAGTGAATTTTTGTTTACGAAAAGAATAAGCAATGATTCAGCAAAAATTTGTATACCCGAGATAACGCCGATCTCTTTTTCGCAAATTCCAGTTTTCTTTGTTCGTGACCTAATGGAAATGCGTTAGTGACAGAATGTGAGGCACTTAACTAGCTGTTATCAAATTTTCATATTTTAGGCTTGAGTTTGATTTTGACAAGTTTTGTTATATCAACTAAAACCACTCACATTTAAAATTAATATTACCCACACCCTTTTCATTTGAAGATTAATTAATACAATAAAAAAAGGATTACACTCAAAGGAATTTATGCTACTGTGCATATTTATTAATAAAATCAAAAGTATAATCCTGTCACATTACACATATTATTGAATAATTGTTCTCACATTAAATAAGAATCAGTGATGCGAGGCTTTATCATTAGGCGTAGCTGACGCATATTCAAATATATATATATAATATTCTTTAATCAAATAGTTTTAAAAAAACAGTACATTTCCGGAAAGTTCATTATAAATATGAAATTCTATTTAAATGCCAGATAAGATCCTAGATAGGTGGGCAGAATGGAAATCTGCTCAAGGCTTAAAGTATAATTAACTGTACACCGACTGACACAGTGCTGTTCTCCGCGGTGGTTTATTAAACGGTAGGTATCCGACATTTTTGTTGTTAATTCCATCAACATTTCATTTTTTGTGGTATTTATAAGTAAATATTCAGTCAGAATTCTATTTGTACTTGGAATCCCGATATAAATAGAATACTTTTTATATCGTGAGTATCTGAAATATTTTGTTATCTTTTGATACTCATTGTCTTTAACAAAAATCTAAATACATACTGTTTCATTTGATACAAATAATTATACACGGATAATTATCATGAAATTAAGTCGAGTTCTATTTTAACTCCAGCTTAGAAGACTTCGGTTTAAAAGTTCCATGATAGCCGAGTGCGTATGTGATTGAGTCTTTCTGTCTATATAAGTCTCTGCATAAAACATTTTGGATTTTTTTTTATAAAAAGTAATAAAATTCTACAATGAATTTAGAGCAACGTTGTGTACTCGATTAAAAAAAGTGTTTTAGTATTAGTTTGTCAACTGCTATACATTCAATTAATCTAATATTAGACTTAGATTTGATATATTGTTAGGATCAATAAAGTACATGTCATATTTAACTGGCACGCATTGCAGTTTTTATTATCACACTGTAATCTAAGGTCGTTGTCACGTTGACGTTTCTTGTGACAGTACGCTACGCGCACACGCCTTCCAATTCCGCGCCAAACCTAACATTCGTTTGATCAATTAAAGATAACCGCCGTGCTGGGGGTTAGGCAAAGCCGCTTTCCGGCACGTATTAGTTTTGTACCATGTTGTGTTGCTTCCAGATTTGATTTTCAGTTACTCTTAGTAGCAAGTACTGTAACTATTACAAATCGGTTAATGAAGCGATTTATTTGTTTCAGTTCGGAGCGTCCATAATTTTTTTTACGTCCAAAACAAGGTCGGGCGTAAGGGCATGACACTAGGTTTGTATATTTACGGTTGGGTTAGCTGTTCATCATTTTCCTGCTGCAACCGCGCAATGCAAACACTATTGTTGTGAACATTTGGTAAGTAGCCGCTATTATAGTAATTACATTTTCAACATTATTGTAGTCCGAAAATGTGTAGGAAACATGCCGTATGCGGAGACATACAACTGTTTGGCATACGTGTAGCATTACTTTGATTTCCATATTAGAAACCATTCCAACTGCATTTGAAGATTCCTATGTCTCTTTGGATTTATCTTTAAACTTCCAAGTTGACAAATAAGTCGAAATAAATTACAGTTTGTAACAAGACTACAAGGCCCAATAACTAACCTTAGTGCCGGTAGCCTACGCCAATTACAATGAAATACGTTACCGGATGATTCAAAGATTTCAAATCAGAATTTCAGAGTCAGAGTCCCACCGCAGCAACAATTCGTAACGGTACCGGTGAGATCGCAACAGAGCAGTGGTTACTGCGCACCAGATTGTCGGACTCAGAAGATGTCGGGCCTGTCTGACGTCATTTCAAATCAAACAAATGTCATCCCAACAACAATAGCAGTTTAGCAGAAACGATCCATGTGTACATTTCGTGCCCAATGAACCTCCATTCACTACTACTAGATAGAAAACCACGCACCACATGCCATTTAAAGAGACCTTTATCGGGTGTAAGAAAGTTGTACAATGATGGCTTTGCTTACGAGTGTAGATTGTAATCAGTAATGCTCGCTAAGCTGTAAATACACATATTGTTGTTCATCGAACTAAGTATACTTTCAATAAAAACGAGAATTAAAATAGTTTCTTTCAGTTATTCACATAAGGATACGTGACAATTTTTTTGGTAGAGTTTAAATCATGCATTAACTAATCTAATTCTGAATAAATAATTTGCGATCCGTTTTTTGTAAAGGCATTTCATTTTGTAATAAATATCATGGGGAATATAATGATTTATATAGGAATTCATTTGCGGTCACCGGAATTCACTTTAGAACGTGAAATGTAGTAAAATAATAAGCGAATTTTGTGTCCAATTGGGGCGCCCTAAAATTTTTCAAAAGGCTTAAACATGGAAATGGAAGAACGAAAATCGCTTAAGGATCGGGTCGCAAACTATCGGACATTAAAGAATCTTTCGACACAAACAAATTAAAGAAAGTAGTCTAAATATTGCTTGAAAATATTAGCAAGACCAACTGAATAACAAATCTTCGCAATCAGTTTGTTGTTTAATAGAAATTTGTTGTCAAAAGTTTTAGTTTTTTCTGTGAATTTTACACATAATATTATTCTGAGATGATGTAATAATTTCGACATTTGATATTAATAAACAAAAACAATATAAATTATTTCTCGGTATAAAATTTTAATTAAAGTTTCGCTTCCGTTCAGGGCTTTTCACAGTATGGAATAAAGTAATATATATAAATATTTATTCATAAGTTATTGTTGTGCTATGTTACTTTTACATAATATCGAAACACAAAAATGTGACAAAATGACATAATTCTTCATAAAATATGGCCACAAATTTGAGAGGATCATGTTTGATTTACGTTTGACAGAAAACATTGCTGCGATATGATTGATGAAATAAATTGTTTTCTGTTTTAACGAAGTTTCTGACACGAATAGCAACATCGTCAAGACGAAGACATCCGGTTGTAGTTTTGACATATAAAGACTGAATGTTAATTCATTCTGAACAAAGTTTCTTTCGGATTAAAACATAATATATAAGATTCCGTTCAATAAATTGTTATTGAAACCAAGAAAGTATATTTTTCTATGACGTCACGATCAGAAACGTTTAATTGCGAATAAACTAAATTAGGAGAAATATTCAATTAATCGATTACAACGCTGACGGCAACGAAGAATACTCAAGCAGTAAACATGTTTGAATAGATTACTAGGCACAGCACAATTTACGTAACTTAGTAAGTTTCAGTCATTATCATGCCATGGCAATATAGCTCAATTCACTTGGTGCCGTTAGAATGTCATTAATCTCAATTGCAACATTGAAGTGCATAAACAGGATTTCATTTTTTGTAGAATATTTCAACTCGATGACGCTTTTGGCATATAGAGAATTTTTTTATAAATGATTTATTACATCATTGGGAACCGCCTCTGAATATGGCTAACGACTCAAAAGCTAAATTTATAAGATGCAATTAAGAAAAGACGGGTTGCGAAATTTTTGTACTTGTTTTCGCCCATATTTTTATCGATGACTAACTTTTATTTAGCTAATACAAAACCGTCGTCTTTTCTCATCAACTTTTGAGTCATACTTCTCATCAACCCCCCCTAACACGTCAATGTTCATATCGATACACGTCCAGCATTTACATGTTGTGTTATGGTATCCAAACTCTAGAATTGACTTTATTCTTTCTCATTTTACCAACGCACGTCTATAGATAACCACAAATCCTGGAGGCTTTGAAAGCAACTTGTTGTTACATTAATTATTCTGAGGTTGTGATATCGAATGAATATCATTGATTAGAATTCTCGATAATTCTATTTGCATCAATTATCCCAGTGAAAAACAACAAGACCCAGTTTTCTTAGGAATTAAAAAACGAATGTGACCAATGTTTATATCCTAAATTAATATATAAAATATGCGGTCACAATATGTGAGTCATAAACAGACGAACAGATACTTCATCTCAAAGCATCATATTGATGTTTTGTATGATATGCCATTTGAAATAGGATGGAATATATTTTAAATTATAATATTATATTATAAACAATAATATATAAATTAAAATTTGAGTGAGTGGTTGCGATAGTTCACTGGAAATCGAATGGGAAATTTTAAAGCTGCCATACTAAATGAAAATCAAGAAAACACGCAATTTGTCGCTGATGCATATACATAATTTTAATTAGTGTGCAACCTTTTTATAGGCTGTACGCCCATAGAAAGACTAATTTACTTCAAATACTAGAAACTTACCTTGCGTATGTTCCTCTTTTTTAAAACACCAAAGACTTTTCATGTATCTTGAATCATAGCAACATCCTTTAGCTTCGCAAGATGCTCTTCTTATGCCTGGCCATCCACATTCAATTCGTCGCGCAGGAGGAATTTTTTTACAGGAATCTAGAAAGATAAATTTTATCAATATCAACATATAATCATTTTTATTACCTTGGCCTCAATTTTTCGAATAAAATATTTGTATGAAAATGTTTTACAACCACAGTACTAAAATTGTAAATAGGTAGATTGATTTAACACAAAATTAGTATTATATTTGAAATTATTAGTCTATCTTCCAACCCACATAACTGTGAGCGTTGATTTAAACATTGAAATTCGACAAATATTTATCAGATTTACATAAATCATTAGCTAAATTTACCTATGTTTGAATATGATGCTTCCATGACAACAATTAAGGACATGACACACAAAAGAACGGATTTCCAGAAGTATTCCATTGTTTTAAAATTATTAAAAATATCTGTGAAGTTCAAAGGTTGAAATTAAGATTTTCGCCAAGCTCATTATAGCACAGAGCCAAAGTACTAAATGCATGCAAGACGTTTCAGCGCAAAATGCGTCGAGCGTACTTACGTGAACAGTCACAATTTGCGTATATACGGAGCTAAACATTGACCTGCAACATATTTCATGTATTTATCACTTTTAAAAAAGAAAAACACGATTTTTCTTAATTTTCCGATGTTCAGTGTACGCCTGTTTCATTGAAGGATCTGTTATGAAACCTGTTCTCTAGAATGAATCATTGTTCTCACGTTATACTCGCTAAAATGTCATAAAAACAGATTATTTCAATATAATGAATTTTTTTCACGAATGTGACTAATTTGTATTCCCGTACAACATCATAATTTTTAGGTTCAAGTCCAATACTCACAGAATCTATTGAGTATATGAGTATACTACTCATAGATTCAGGTTAATTTTACTGCTGAAATTTTGCATTTTTAAATCATAGATTTGCAGAAATTTCGTTTTATTGCCCTGGATAAAAGTCAGGATTCCACTATAATTCTTTCTACTCAAAATTTACAAACTGATATCAATTCGAATTATAAACAAGTCTTACCCAAGGCGTCAAAATTACCAACAGCACTTCACTCTATTGCATTTTATATGATTCATAATATATATTTATATTTTAGTTTATTTCTTATTACATCTGTATACATATACAAAGCCTTCGGGGTATACAAGCGCGAGGAAAAGTTGTGAACGTCAAACTGAACTACATTTGTAAATATCACATAAATATGGAAAACCAGTTTTTATATCGCTTGGAATTTATATTTGTCTACTTTCATTTTTTCTGTTATTGGTAGTATCAAAAAACTCGGCGCTTCAACTGTATTTTCGGAGTAAATATGGTATTATTCCACTGCATTGATTCTGTATATCCAAGTTTACGCAATAAATTCAAATTTGTAAGTTTTATTTTTAAAACTTTTGTCAGGACATATATATATATATATATATAGGACTCGTAACTTAACTTAGTTATGTGCTTGTTAACAACCCACGCGATTACGTAATCTAGCTGGTACATTTTTAGAATTACGTAAAAATGGTGTTTATTTCACTCACTTTTTGAATTCTTCCCGTAATTGACATTAACCACTAACATCCGCGGGGGTATATTTGACCTTTTACAGCTTTACATAAAAAAAATGTACACGATACAAATGTATCACATTTGGGTAACATATAAATGCACTATAACTCGTATATGGATAATTAATAATAATAAATCTATTCTTCAGTTTACTAAGCCTTCATACATGATCACGATTTGACAATTGTATTTAATATCCCGCCGTGAGGATGACATCATTGTTAACCAGTCGATGTGTATTGAATACACGTATATCGCATATTATCCTTATAAAGATATGTTGCGGCGTGACGGTTTAAACAAACGTGGCGTGGTGTTAATGCCAACAAAGTTTCCGGTCACGTCGTTGAATTTTTCATTTCCTCCAATGGCTACATAAAAGGCGCCGAATAACATGAGCAATGCTAGGGTGCTCTCATTACCACCTTCTCAGATTCCCCATCAGTTTTTATTAACGATTTCCCGTTTCTTATTTTTCTTCACTTTTCCAATATCTTCTGTATTTGCATCTTTTTTTTTTAATTTTGAAACGTCCATTTATTTTTTGCCTGTTTTAATCTGAAAATCCCGATAAATCCGATTTAGTCATTCCTGAACGTTTTTACTTTCACTTCGGCAATGTCTAATTCGTAATATTTGTGACATAAAACCAATATTCGAATAATAAAAATACTCGGAAAAAATTAAACAGATAGCTTGGCTTTCTTTCTATTCAGAACGACGAAAGCGTGTCGTAGTAGTGTCGTCACGCAGTGAATAATAACTAATATAACAACCTGGAAGGTAAACAAGAACATTTGCAGTGGTGTTGAAAAATATACTAAAAAAAACGAAAACTAATAAAATATATGTCTCCAATGTGGGGAAGGAACTCAATTACACTATCGTATATACACACCTTCATGTTCTATCCATTGTGGAACTGATTATGAACATGGGTTGCGGATGAAAGTTTCGCATTCCGAATATATGCCGTAATTAAACTTCTTTCTTGATTTATGGAATATATATGATCGGTTCATCTATTGATTACATATTATTCGCCATTTTCCAGATCGCCTCCCGATGGGGCCCCGAATCCACTTTACTTCTTTTGTTGTTTAGCCTACTTGTCCAATGTATGAAATCAGCAATGACACATGAACACGGTGTTGTTGTTTTAATCAGATGATTGAAATTATTTTTTTTTCAATTCACAATTTGGGTTAAAAATCGTGAATTTGCTTTACAAAATAAATATTTATGAAGATGCGGATGGTACTGTGTGTGAATGAGGAGTACAACAGACATCGCTCTGCTAAATTACCCCTGTGTGGGTTGGCGGGTTCGAATTCCGTAGGAATTATTTATGTGTGAGAGGACACTGAACCGCTCGTCGACACAGGATGGCTAAATAACCCATGTTCGGTTGCTTTTCGCCACCATCCAAGCATTAAGAACTGGTAAATCAACTATTCTCACAAACGGCTCGGTAACCGGAAGAAAGAACATGGTTAAGCCATGTCAGGTCGTCTTTACTCTCACCCGTGTAAATCCTATTTCAAACTTGCTGTGTCACCTAGCCTTAACTATAGCTCTAACAATAATCAAGGATATCACCAAGATAACAGATCAAAAGTCTTTCTTTTATAAAACGCAAGATTTTCACAATTAGCAGACAAGAGGAAACCTGCTAAATGTACTTTGTAACCAGAGCGAGTCTGTAAAGAGCCTTTCACGTGTTTAAAAATCAACGCCCTGCATTACTTTACCGCAAAATGTCTTTTCCAGCCTCTCAGACTCGTGTCAACCACTTTTACTAAACAGCTTTATGAAAAATATAGAATAAAGATAAAAATACAATTTTTTTGGTAATATATATATTTTATTAGTAGACCAGGAAGATAAAAGAACCTATAAGAGAACCTTGTCGTACTACCTAAAACAAGTTCCGTATATTGTAAACTCGATTAGCTTCAAATACATACGTCACACTCTAAGATGTCACTCTCTTCAAAAATTAAAGTAATAGGCGTCATGCATTTTTGACTACAAGAGAATAGAAAATAAATCTTTGAACAAGAATAAAAACTATCATAATATATAAACAAGAAAGGACGGAGATGCATATCGCAAGTGTATAACGTGTTCAGACGCTTGATAATCTTTTTCGGTGAATGATGTAGTGTAGATATGGTTTCGATAACGAAAAGTTTAACTTCCTGGGATTGAAATTATAGACTTACTACAATCTGGTGTCCAATTTTCGATTGAAAAGAATAAGGCTGGCTAACATCAACCGCCGGCGTACGGGCAGCTAAAAATCTCCGAATCGGATTTGGAAACTAAGGTTTAAAAATTGTGCTAAAACCCGGAGCTTGATTTAGAAGTGGCCCAGGGTCCGGATAAACTTCCTCAGTCCTCACAGAAGCTCCAGTTAAACTACAACACTTTTGCTATTGCCCCCAAAAATTTATACTTTCGTGCAAAGTCGTACAGATATTATATGCTGGAAGAAAGCAAAAAATAGTTCTAAGCGCTTCTTAGTTTCTATCATGTTTGAAAAAATAAAAATAAATAAACTTGACTACAGAATAAAAATAGTTATTTCAGACTTATCACAGATAGATTACTAGACTAAAATGATCAGTTTTAGGTGAATAATGCTCATTAAAAATCATACACAAGGACCTGCTACAAGAAACATAGTTTTGACTGGGTTTGTCTAAAAAGACAACACAATGATAGGCAAAAGGAATTTATTTACTTGTACATACTCGCTTACTTCACACCATTCTCGCTAACCCCGAACGCACGTCAGAAATATCCCCGATAATTCAACAATGCGTCACGATTTTCATCGCTCAATTAAATATGGTAGCAATATGAAATACTCGTAAATCACCATGAATCACTTTTCAAGAGCCTGGTCAGATTACACGCGACGATGTAATGGTAACAGCACCATTGTACTGATTCGCAGAATACAAAGAATTTTGCCGGAAATCGGAAGTGAATAGGATGAAGCTCAATAGGTAATGTGTATATTGGTATCGAACGAATACCATTCCTGAAACTGTGAATTCCGTAGATACCAGTGAATTTGTGACAGAAATTGCGGTATGATAATTAGTTTATTAGTTATAATGGAGGGTATGATAACATTAAATACACCCCTTTTCAATACGGCATTAGATCAAACTTCCAAATCAAATGCCGTCAAACGCGATTAGTTTAAAATTGTACATATTAAAAATAGTATTTACGGAAGCTGCAAAAGAAAAACCGTTTAAAATATTTTCAATAATAATATTAATAAAAAAATTCACACTGAAACACAAAAGCATTATTTCTAATAATATGTATGGTCTATGATAGCTCCAAACTGCGTTGTAAAAGCACTAAAACAGTGACAAAAAGGAAATTCGGTTGTGCATATAAACTAAAAAAGGTAATTCCTGTTTTCACTGGGCATTTTCAAAATATTTTAGATTTTGAAACAAGCCTCGATTTTCAATCCATACTCGACTACGCATGGGCCGTTGCTAACACAAATAACTCATGTTTAGTCGAAGATGGCATTCATTCCGGCACAGGGGATGTGTCATCAAGATCCGACTTGGTTAATTTCCCATTGTTGAGTCTTAGAACCGTTGCAAGGCGACAAAAACACAGTATGTACCAATTCACCGCGATCCAAACATTTTCCTGATGGCGTGTGACGAATTGCTTTGTTCTCCTATTAAAATAGTAATAAATAATTATAAAATAATAATAAGAATGTTATAATCGACTTCTTGTTTCTTTCGGTAACATTATCCAATCAATGAGTTGGTAACGAATAAAAATTAAGTAGCCGCTAAGAATAGATACATTTCAGGCATGATTGCAAACATTGACTCATTTTAGCACTTATAGGTGTTATTTGTTAGTTTTCAATAATGTTTTTGAAGTTCCAAGTATATTTCACATAACTCGGCAGGTGCTCGACCATTTTGGGGTACAACGATAATGTTAAAATGTAAACCAAATTACAGGCACCAACTCGCGAAAACTTGCTGAAGTATAGGAAGAAATTTTCTTGCGTCAAGGAGACATCAATTATTCGAGGCCCGGAACCCTGCCCGGTCAAAACAGATAAGTCGATCATCGAAAGTAAATTCAAGTAAAGTAAATTTACAACGACGGACTGCATAATACATAAATTATCTAGTGCCGCGCAAACTTGGGTTGAATGGGTAATAATGCCTAACACGTGACGTGGTGGGTTCTGAAAACTATTTCAAGCTCAACAAAACTAACACGGTGAGTGTACTTGTTCACGACTTGTTCAGAGCCGAAATTTGTTTCCAAAACGGGATAAAAGGAGAGGTGCTCCTAACATAATAATTTAAAGTAGACCCTTAATTTATTCTCAACTTTTAAATCCATAAAAAACGTTTTGTCCCAACCAACCTCGTCGTGATCCCATTCTTTATACTCAGTTGTATCACAGTGCACCAGAGTAATCATTCCACGTTTACTGGTTACACATTGGTCATATTGCGCCAACTGATTTGCATCCGAGAGTCGAAATAGTTGATTTCCGCCCATACGATGACAGTATCCGTGTTCGACTGCACCGTCCCCGTTTTTGTGGCCCATACTGTCTAAACACTCTTTTGTGCCGATCGCACGAATCTGAAACGACGAGAAATGAGAATGAGGTTTAATGGGATGGTATTCACAATGTTACCACTTGTTCCCTCCAAATAGGACCTTGTGTACACGCGGCCCTGATATGTAATGAACTACTACTTTGGAGGACCAAAATCTTTCCTTTTCGGTACTGTCTACTGATTTTATTACACCCCGAGTGACGTGATGGGTATAATCCCAAAATATATCGGCTATGAACCAACACTCTTACCAATATGCCATCGCATTTATATACACGGTCGTTATTATTTTCAAAACAAGCAGATAGTAATATGACGTATGCCGGCGATCGATTGAAAAATTCGGCACAAAAGGGTAAAAATACCGACCATCGCTTGATAGTGCTACTTTCTGGATGGACATATTTAACAGGCAGTCCAACTTCCCTTATAAAAATAGTAGCGTCGATAGTATTAGCTGCAGCTTTGCTTATTTAGGTCGGGTAACGAATGTGCGAAATGCAAAACGTGGTCTCACCTCTCCCCATTCCTTGTTTTTAGCTGGTAATGGATAGTGTTCTGGAATATCGTAGGCGATGTTCTCGATAAACCATTTAAAACTCTTACAGTTGTGATCTCGTCTGTATTTCACCTGATTATTAAAAGAACAAGGAAAGTGTCATTATTCAATAAATATTATGAACACTTAATATTGTAGAATTTGTGTTATACAGTATGATGTGTATATATAGGGATAAACGATGAGATACTGTCATTATTGAATGAAAATTCAACGTTGTATTGTAATCATAATATAGTTTACCATTGCCACTGCAGAATGCAGGATGAGAATAGAAAATAAGCATTTCGATTTCTAAGGCGACACATTTCAAATTATAGGAGACATTATAGGAAGCGTTTGAGAGACCAAGAGCTGATGAAACAATAGAGAATTTCAACGCTGTATTGGGCGACGGAAACGGAAGGCATGTGGCATACATGGAGGAAATGGCACCGAAATTCCAAAACCTACCATCTAAACTATTATATGAAAAAGTATATTGTTAGGCAATATACGACAGGAAATGCTTATTGGAGAAAGAGTGCATAATATTGCGTAAATAAATAAGAAAAGTCGCTGCTATTTGTGAAATGTGTAATCGTTATTGGCGTTGCTACTACTCTAATAGCAAGCGAAGATTCGAACAGCCGGTTATCGTAATACTCTGCCTGTAAATATATAAGTATATAAGTTTAGGATATAAATTTTGGAGCAAAAAACATTGCTCGCATACAATTTTTTAAAATTCTTAAATTTCGAATTTTCTCCAGAATGAAATTGCCTTGCGAACTACTAAAAGTTAGTAAGTAGAGCAGTGAAGATTTTTTTATTTATATTATTCATATTTTGATTACTAATGTAATTACAAGAATTATTTCATATGAAACTCCGATTTCCCGATTTCTTTCCTAGAAATAATTCGAATTTCTAAATTTAAAGTTAATTGGAATTAAAAAAACTTACCACTCAAGCAAAAACCTCAGTAGGTGTTTAGCTGCTTTAGTAATAAATAACTTTTCCGGGTAGCAGGCTAGGTGCGGCGGATTATGTATAAATAAGAGTTTTGGAGTCTAGTTTTGTGTAACATCTGTTATTAGAATTGTAATGCGGTAGCGCTCAGGGAAACAGGTTTTTTGCAGTGGCTATGTATAATGTAGTGCGACTGTAGTGACAAGACTAACTACACTACACGTGCAACATGTAAGCGCGCGAAAAAAATCACATGGTCTTAAAAGCACGTTTATATCCCATCGCGACGCCGCTTTCTAAACATCTTTGAATTTTCATTTGTCTCGAAGCCTCAACCGAAAGCGGTAAAGCTGCATTTGAATTTGTCTTGAGGTGGTCAAGTACGCCACATTTGCGTAATTAGATATCTATTTTAATAATAACATTGGTAACTGATTTATTACTAGTGTAAATAAATGTTAAGAACTGAAATGACGAAAGGATATGTTGACGATGATACCTCGCCAGAATGTATTCACTCGACGGCCGTTTCCAAGGATTACCAAGAATGGAATTTTCGAAACAATAAAACAATTAGGACCGTGGTTGTCAGTGATGTGTACAACAACATGCACGAAGCTGTAGCGCTGGAGAATACTTCGTGTGAAGAAAAAGACAATTCAAATTTCGCGGAAATGGAAGTATCTCCAAGCCTTGAAGTGATGGACCTGGACTATATAACATACTGAATACTGATTGAACATTTCTAAGCGTGCTAATGTTAAGAAACATCTTTTCCATGCTACTTCCTGCAGTTTCGATGTTGTATGATTTTGTATCTGTTTTTCAAATTACGGTTATTTTCTAACATGGAAGAAAATTTCGAATGGAAATAAACGAATTTCTGAAGAGTGGCTGACAATCTAACCGTTAGATAGATATATTCTATGCGGATTTACCTGTTCAGAGATATCACCATACGGCATATTGATAGTTTCTGGTCGACTTGCATAGAAATATTCCTTGTATTCATCCCACCAAGTTTCCACCACACGAATGTAATTCTAAACGTAGAACAAAAAACAAAATGGCGACAACTTGTTTACGCAAAGGGGAATACAGGCACTCATTTATAGGAAGGAAATAACTGTAATGTTCTGTCTTTCTCCTGATATCTTTCATTATGCTTATCTTAGGCTACGCTAGGGAAAAATAGTATGGGAAAAATAGTAATAACCGAATAGAGATACCCAGATAAAGTAAAACAGTGGGGGACGAACAGCACGAAAATATTAATTTAAAACCACGATATGGAACTGTACTGCTTAAGCGTCGTAACTAACTCTGATCCGAGAGGAGTCTCCATTACTCCTAGTCCTAAGTGAGTATGAAACACCTTGCTTTGGGCACATTCTATTGAATATAAATACGCGATCACCATTTTAATTGCATCCGGTTTACAATAAATGAAATTTGCTTTAAGGAATATGCTTGAGAACAAAAAAATTAACTCATTTAAATTAAATTGATTTCGATTAAAATAAACTACCAACTGACTACGACTGCGAAAAAATATTCCCTTATATATTAAGTACTAAAACCGTTATTACCAAACTCGGGACTTTATTATTATCTCGGACTACGTTTGATTTCGTAATTCAGAAAGTCCAAGTACATAATACACGCGGAGCTGACGAGCGATAATTGGTCGACGCTGTATCTCGATCAAACACGATCGTTGGAGCTAAAGTAAGACGACATTCGCATATTATGCTTGGTCTGGTATGAAATCTGGCGCGTGTTAATGTGAAACAGAGCACAATTTGCCATTCCACAAGTATTATCTATTCCTGCATGTTCGTTATGGAATAAGCGAAATGTTTTATTCCTCGCTTATATCGTGCTTAGCAAATATTACATTTCTTTTAAAATGTAACAGCTGGAAGAAGACACTTACATGTTCCATCACATGTTTGCCTTCATTTCATTTACCGCCACTCAAGTGGAGGCACAGCAAATGCTAATAAAATGGATAAAATATATATTTAGGATGAAAAACATTATTGTCAATTAACATGACCGGATAATGAACTTATTTAGTAATAGTTATATACGCGAATCAAATATACCCGAAATATTTCACTCTGAACGAAGTTTAAATTAAATTTCAATCAAAATTAAATATTTTCTGCAAGTCGGTAGGTGATTCTTCATCCAATCATGCCAGGGCGTACCATAACTTAGTCGCAGCGCAGGTTTGCTGTTGCAGATTATAATTATCAAAATTGGAAAGAATTTTCAAGGATACGATCTATTTAAATTTGTGTATAAGCGTATAATAGAAACTTGGGCCATTCAGTGGAATACTGAACTGGCAATTTGAAAGAAATTACACCACACGGATGACGGCAGATCAGTAAAAGTCAATCACGAACAATTCATTCACAGTCCCGTCTCGTGATTTGGAGTGCCGCATAAACGCATTCGACAGATTTAATGCCGCCGATAACAACGATGAACAAGCGTGTTTGTTTTTCTTCGGTAAATCGCTCTCTTTTTCCGAATTGCGTGAATCTGGTTCGAATCAATTCGATTCGTAAATCTATAAGTGGCATCCGTATTTGTAACTCATTTCATTTGGCGCTTATTCGTCTTAGACCAAAACCTCAATCTTAGGCGAACTGGAGATAATACGATTTACCTATAAATATCAGTAAATTAAACGTGTTTTGTTACATTTTAAAGCTAATCTAATATCAGAAAAAAAAACAAGCTTACCCTCAGACTTGGATTTGAAGGAACATAGTCTGGAGGAGGGTTCCCACTCCAACCAGGCAATCTGTATATATGGCCCACCCTTGAACATGGTACAAAAAGTACTTCACCGCCACACATCCATATCTAAAATAAATTGCAAGTATAAGATATGACCGCTGATGCTAAAAGATATCCCATGTCGTTTTAACCTATTGTACATAGGATTTACATTGGTATTGTAAAAAAAACGATTCGAGATGATTTTAGAACTTTTATGTTTCCGGGTTTCGGAGTGATCAACGCAAAGTTAGTAAAGAATTGCAACCGAGGTGGTCGGGTTCCAGATTGTAGATTGAAGACTACACTAAATTCCGGTTCTGACTTATGGTTAACAAATTCTTTTGACTCCGACTCCGGTTCCCAACACAGGGTTTAAAGGGGTTCTGAGGAAACTTCGAATCCAAACTCCGGGGAGACCAAATTGTGATTACAAAGAATGTAGTATGCAAGGTCTACTGTAATCGTCTCTAGGGAATGTCATCTCAACTCCTTATTAGTTTCTGTCGGAAATATCGACATTCATTTCAGACTTTATTATAAATAAAAAAAAACAGTCCCGTCACTGGGTTAACTGTAAACGGTTTGATCGCATTTCTTAACCCTCATCCCGCCTAGGCTTGCATACTTAATATAAAAACGTACTATAACGTAACATAGGTAATATAAAAATTTGGTTTCAGATTTAGGTGCAGAAGAATTTTAATCATTGTGAATGCATCCCATATCAAAAAATATACGTTCACCTCATCAATGAACCTTATCATTACGAGACAAATAAACATTTATTCATACAGTATGACGATTCTTACCTTGTATGAAAGTTCAAAATTTTCTCCACCCCAGATTTCCAAACCAGGATCATAAAGGCCGATTTCGAAGAAATAATCCCGCTCGATCGCGAACAAACCTCCCGCCATCGCAGGTGATCTGATAAAAATGATGAATAATGAAACACAAGAACATATAGTATTTTTGTCTTTATGTATGCACTTTTTTTGAAAAAAAGAGGGCGCATAAAATTGTCTGGTGGCACGTTTTGCAGTGTGACAATATAGCCGGGATGCGTTTTGTGAGTAGCACGCCTGATCTATGTCGTTTTTATAATGCAGTCGTAGTCGAGCATTGAGATTTTTATTTTATGTTAGCAGATCACGTTTGAAAGGTGAAAAAAAACCTGCGGCATCCACTACTGATTTTTTTACTTTCATACAATATGTTAGCGGTGTTTTTAAAGGGGTCTCGTGATGGGGCCCAATTAGAGGTTCCAAATGGACATAAAGGTGAAGAGCATTAAATTCTATTATAGAGTATCAACTTTCTATGTTTAGAGGTAGGATCTGAGAATCTCAAATCGCATTTGGTGATAATAAAAATGCATGTGAAATATAACAGCAGCAACTTGCATGGCGGTCGACAGAACGAAAACGCGTGGGGTAAATCTAGCAAACACGGCCGTTTGCAGATTAAAACAGGACCAATTTTCAGCGCAATGGACCTTTCCCCGAGCATCTACTACCTTGTTTACTTCGTGACATTGACCAATCAGCAAGATGCAAAAAGTGACGTAACAGTGTTCCCTTTTCGCATCCGCTCAGACACTTATCTCACTCAGACAGATTTTCAAGCGTGGTCGTAAACATTACCTAGTTTTCGCGTTTTTACTCCATTCTTTAGTTTTCTGTTGTGTTTCGGAAACTTAAATATAAATCAGATAATCCAATGTCACTCGGTCGTCCTGGGAGTTTTAATTAAATTGCAGTAATAAAAAATTAGTGTAGAAATAGTTGTGATAGACTAGGCTAAAATTCTTTACCGGTACTTTTAAAAAACAGATTGTTGTATGCGATGAATCATAATGATGGTTTGAAACACATACTTCATTTTACAGGCGCCAACTCGCAAAAGTATTCTTAAAATAGCCCCGAAAATTTTGCAACGATAAATTATAGGAAGAATTTTTCGGGGGTCAAAGGTCGGGGAAAGGTCCATATGGAGATAATTTTACTACGCAAATAAGTGCTCAGCAAGCGAGTTGCTTCTTGAAACCAGACATGGTATTGTCTTCGTCAACTTCGGATTTACGAAAGTTCGACGCCAGACTGTAGGGAATTTCAAGGTAGGAATCAATTTACAGACAATTTCAATTTATATCTAAACAAGCAAGTAATACACAAATAAAGTGCGTATACAAGTTCGATGAACCATTGCAGAACTACAACAGCGCTCCCGAAACTGAAACTAATTTTATTTCTCATTTTCGTTAACGTGGCCCATGACTTATCTTCGAATCCGTGATTATAATCGTCTTGAAACTCATTTAATCCAAATACCGCATGTATGGCTTACAACCTGTCCATATCGTAATTGTGCGTATGTGTGATTTTTAGGAAAATGTACCCGCCTTAAAAAGTAATCTTTTTCGTAGCATTTTTATGGTAAAAATAATAAATAAAATAGCCCTAGTTGGGATAATTAGTAGTCAAAAATGCGCATCGTATTGTACATAATCATAGCGGGTTTCACTCAATCAAATCAAGACTTATTCGGAAGAGCAAGCGATACGCCAAAGAAGGCAATACATATAACATTGAAGGGAATACATCTCTTACCAATGAGATATCTTTATCTGAGAGCGACATCGGGCGTTTCGTCTAGTACTCCACTCAACGAGCATCGATTAATTCCCATATATGGGCATTGTTATATGCTACGCGCCGTTGACCAAGCGTTACAGAAATGTGTAAACTGTGTGCCTCCAACTCTCTATCACACACACAAACACCGCGCATTGACGTTTCAAGCATATGAGTGCGTGTGCAGTAAAAGAATTAGCTTTTGACAATAATTTTGCGAGCGCATGGCAACAGCGTATGAATGTCGTAGGCTAATAAAGATGTATGAAGTCGTTGAAAGTGTTCATCGATATGACAGAAAAGAGCTGGCAGTTGACAGCGACAGAGTAAAGTCAGAAACAACTAGTACATATCGTCAAAGCAACCTAATCCTGGCAGTAGTTTTATGTCGTCAGGACGTAAAATAGTGTATTGACGCTCAACAAACTATATGTACTAGAAAGTTGAGACCATGTATCATAAAAAGTATGTACAAAAGTGGTATAATAATATTCACTCAAGATACAACTGCAAGCAATATATATAATCGTCTTTTCAAGGTAAATACACTACAAACTGGCATAAAAAGGACTTTACAATTGGGCCAGTTTTGCTTAAAATCGATTATATCTGGTAGTACGTTTTTTGTCACCGTTAATGGTGATACATCAGTAGACAATATATGGAAACATATAGGTCAGGTCAGCCAGCGGAAGCTACAAAAATTGTGTCAAAATTTAAAACCAATTATCGCCTTATATGGCGCTTTTAAGCCATAACGCTGTTTCCGCTGGAAGTAGAAATACTAATTGTTGACGATATGTTGAAATGGACTAAAAATTAAGTTTTGAATAATTAAACGAACGCATTTGTAAAAGTCGTTTATGGACTTATCATTTTTGTTCCCAAAAATAAGAATTTTTGAGAGATAATTGAGTAAAACTTCAGCTAATAAGTGAGTTTTGAATTTTTACAAATTCATTCCCGCTTAAGACTAGTCCTAAATCCTTATATGGGTCAATGCGACTTATTCGTACAGGCGACATTCGTATATGGAACGGACTTTTATGGCAGATTGGCTTATCTATAATGACTTGCTTCAGAAAAGAATGCCAAATTTAGACAGTTAGAATGATATCCTAGAGTTTTTGAATTTGTTTTTTGGTAAATGTAAAGTCATGAACAACAATAACGAAACAAGTGACGATTGAGCCAAATGTCTTTGAAAATTTATTGTAGTTTTTTTTTAACCACGAAGACGCGCGCTGATGACTTGAATAAATACGATTAATGTAGCTGAGATAGAAAGAATAGAAAGTCGAAAATTATCAAGCAAGAACACGATGATTAAAGAGCACGATAATATGTATGAGTTTCATGCTGGGGTAATCAATTCGGTTTTGTTTCTTGTGCTGACACTTAGGTATTGTACATCGCTCAGTTTAGTTACGTCGATTAACTCTAGCTGGTTACGTACCACGTTCTGAGCAACATTATTGTGATGGTCGCACTCGCAGGTTATCTAATTCTGGCGTTTTATAAATTAAATGACAACGGTATATATTATTTAAAACAATTGGTTTCAAGCATATATTTGCTGATGGAAACCTATTCCGGGAGTATCAAGGGCAGCAAAAATTCTGTCGTCGAGTGATCAGTCATCGTATTACCTATCTGACAACCTATATTACCATATAAGGTCGATGATTTGAACAGATCGAAGGTGATCGATCACGTGATAAGGTCATTTCGTCGCCCGTAAGCCTTAATTAACAATGTCGAGTGTTTAATCGATTGTATGTTGATGAACGTTCAACCCGATGCGGCCTCATAAAATAGATTAGTTGTCATATTTGAAAAAACAAGAACTACAATTTTGTCTATAGTGGATAAGATAAAATCAAATGAAGATTATCGGAATTAAGAAAACAGAATAACGCGATTATTTGGCTTGAACGTTATCATCCAGGGTGTACATCCTTTTACTATTTGCACTTAATCAATCGAATGCGTCCCACCCGCCAAATTTGGAAGTGTTTACAAACGGATCGCGAATGAATCTTGCCTCAATTGGCGGCCAAGCTTGCTTGATTGTAACTACTGGTAAGGACAAAAATTTTACTAATATGGTTGAATGAAAGAATCCCAACAGGCCGATGAGTCATCGATTACGAATTCATTGAAGACAATTCTCAATTCATAAATATCTGGAGGTGGGCACAAGTTGGTAATCGCCGTGTCATTCCTTTAATATACGGACAATACTGTTTATGCTTGTATGTTAAGTCAAATGGGAAACCTAACATCTTTGATATTAAATTGGATGCTAACTTATTAAACGTAATCAGGATATAAAATAAGTCGGCCACATAGAAGTAATTATTTAAATATTTTTTTTCTGCAGTTATAATAGAATAGTAAATAATTATGGCCGGGGACACGGGAAGTCCTCAATGCCAACCTACAGATTTAAGCATGAAGTCGAATCGTGACAACAGCATACGTGAGTCTGAAAAATTAAAAGCGTACGATTACGTCACCGAGAACATACACAAATCCCGCTTTAAGTTCAAGACTGATATGGCGGCGTATTACGCAACATTTGATAAGCCTTTCGACTTAACAAATAACAAATCCGTCATCACGAAAACACCTACAGCTGAAATGAACGATCAAGCTATTAGAAATGCAATTACAGCGATAACTCAAAGTTTAACCCCGACGAGTGCGTCTTGTTTAACTAAAGAAGGTGGTATTTCTGGCAGAACGCCTTCGGATGAAGAAGTATTTGTATATTCTGGTAACCTTAGAACTACGGGTGTCGTTCGCACTGGCGGTGCGTCATCCTCTCGAAGCCCAGATGTCGAAATCGTGGAAAGAGACCGGGTGTTTCGTCGAACAGTCTTGACGCCAACAACACCAAGCGATTCTGGAAGTACGTCTTCAAATTTAGATGCAACTCGTTGGCGACTACCAACGACTGACCGCCCTCAGTATTTGGATTTACGAGACGTTGTCGAAATCCGGGAGACGTCACCAGATAGTGGGTTGGGATCCGCCACGCCAGTTTATTCAACGGCGGGCTCGACCACGTCACCCGAAACACCTAGCGGTATACCGAAAAATGGAAAACGACGTAAAAGAAAACTTGGGCCCGGGAGAGGATGGAAATTCCACGATTTGTCAACCGATGGCGGATCTAGTAGAAAACGTACCTATGCCCAAAACAAGTTGGAAATCGGAATACTACAGGTATGCATACATACAACACATATTTTGATGCCATAATACAGACTACACATTTACATAGCCCCTTGCAAATTCTCCATTCCATGAATGAATTTTAAACAGAGGCTTTACCATAAAGTTTAGCGATTACTGATATAATAGTTTTCAACTGACATGGTAAGCTGGTATCAGAGCTGCAGCCAGAGACAAAATTGAATTCCTCTGAATTAAGAGTTTATTTTCTAATTACAACAAAATGCTAATAGCCAATAACCAACTATTTAATTGAATTTTTTAGAGATTTCAGGATCATGTCTGTGTGAAATCAGTGCCAACACCAGATGGAAGTAAAGATAAACTAATAATTGTCGAACCGAGTGAAATAACTGATAGTGATTTGGTTCGTTGCGGGACTTCATTGAGATTATTGTTTGACAAAGATGCAGGAATATATAAGTTACAGGTAAGGGCTTATTTCCAAATGATATTAACAGTTATTGTTGAAAATGAATACCATTTTCAAGCTTTGCAATGATCGAATTTAAACCTTTTTCACAATACTCAAAAATCTGCAAAGAAAGAGGCTAAAACCTAATTATCTATATCCAAAAACATTCTTAATAATGGAATATATTTCAGATAGTGATTAAATTGTATTTAGAGATTAAGTGAAAGCTTTTTCAGTCACTGTATCTGTAAGACTACCATTGTTCAAAATGCTAATTTTGATAAATGTTGTTAAATTACTCCTATAAGCAAGAATTCAAAATATTGCATATAATCAATTCCCAATTGGTTCATACATTTGTTTCCATTTTAGATATCCCTGAACAACTAACTAGTAGTCCAATTTGCCATAATGATACTGATCAGCTTCGCAATATCTAGCCTATCTTATATATTTCTATTATTTATTGCAGCTTTTACCATACACACTCGAAGAAGGTCCGCTCAGTGACCACGAAAGAGTACTTCAAGCAGTATCAAAGATGCTGGGATTTAACAATGAAGTTTTATGTCCAAGCGCCTTCAATGCATTGTACAAAGTAGGAAACAACATTATTTTTGGGGACAGCAGTGGCGAAAGTGAACAATATCCAAGGGAATTACAAAACCAAGTAGGAAGGACGCTTTCATTAGGGGCAGCCGATGCCAATTCTGTAAAACTTTCTGTTCCATTGAATTTAAAGCAACAAGTTGCCAAATCTCCAGCTCACCAGAGAGACGCGTTGTTATGGTCATTGAACAGTGAATTGACAAGATATAACAAAGTGATCGCGGGTGCAGTTGCTGCAGGAAGAAAAACTTGTTTGATGTGGCACACACCAAACAGAGGGAATGTAAGCGGAAGACCTCCCAAAAAATTTACTCCAGTAACTAAATGGTGTGTAAACTGCAGACCGAACCCACCATCACAATCTTTGCCAAAGACTACATGACAAGAGCAGTGTTGGTAGGTGCCAAATTATAAAAACCAACGGTACATTTTACTTTTCCCACAAATGAGCATGGCTGAAATCTATTTATCATGATTTTCACATTTCAGTTTCGTATTAAAAATTATTCAAATAAAGCTGTAGATTTTTGTTAGTAACACCAAATGCACAGGTTCGCAATCGGCCAGGCCATAGGTTTTACGGTAATAACTATGCTGCAGCGGGACAATCATATAAGATAATCATGTTTTGTTTAATTCGTGAATCACATCCCATAAAATTACTGTCTCACAGTTAGGGCACAGGCTTTATTTTCCTTCAAGAACGAAGTGGTAATGAAATTTTATTCGCACAATTTTATGATAGAATATCAGAGGTCACCCGAATCATTCCTAAGCAGGATATTCGAAAAGACTTGATGGCATGCATTACTGTCATTTTCAGAGAGAAATATTCCAAAAATAATATATACAGAAAAGCAGTGTCCTTGCAAGTTTACACTTTTAAATATGCAGAAAATAATCATGGGTTATTCAAGAAGCCAGTTGCTGATTATTTTCTGTTCTGAAGAAATGGTCGATCCAGTATACCCAATTTCCATGTGCCTAAAACCTTGATTAAATTGCTAAATAAAACAAAACCTCACCTGTAGGGATCAGTTTTGTGTTCCCTCCTTTTAATTTCTTCTTTTGTGATTGGTGTGCGTTTCCACAACATACTCCAGTCCCATGCACCTCTGGCAAAACCATCCAAGTTACCACCAGCTTGACCAGTGAAGGTGTAGTCTCTCCCGCTAATTACATCAATGAGAGGTACAGTTGTAACCATTCTAAAAGACAACACAAAATGTTAAATGTAATGGACATTGATTTAATCGTATAAGGTGACTCAAAACAAAACAGAGTTCCAATGAATTTAAAAAAAAATGATGCGTCGTGTTTTTTTGGGGCTACCCTGCTGTATTATCTCTATACTCATTCATATGAAATGTTCTGGGAGTCATGCTGCACACCAACAAATCGCCTACAATAGTTATCTTCACTCTTGCTATGGCTTTTTTGCATTATATGCCTACGGATCTACCAGCACAAAAATATAGAAGAAGGATAAGTAGTTAGTCCCGGAGAAACCAAATAATCAGCGCATATGAAACATTCTTTTGAAAATATTCACGATGGATGTTGTAAACTAAAAGTGAAACCAAAATTGCAAAATGCATGAGAACAGTCAGCCATGAATACTTGGAATATCAAAATTAATGAAGCATATATAATTACCAGTATGCACTATAAAGTGGGCTAGAATAATAGTAAAGCATGGCAAATCTCATTTGTCATTTCTGTATGTGGCAGAAATCCTGAAGTTTTTACACTTGATGCAATACATATTTGAGTTCAATGAGGTTGAACATAGCTAGTTTCTCAGATTTGAGAGGTTCTAAGCATACATATTTCCAATTTAATTCATCGCGCATGCTCAAAATAAATTCAATTCAAATAAGTGTGTCAAAAATTACTGCAATCAAATTTCAAAGAGAGTACTTGTTTATAAATATTTTCTAAAATTAATCCCATTTTAACATTTGTGTGCTTCAATTGTGAAAGAGGTGTTGAAATACAAAGTGATATAGTTGTTTTAAAATATCAATGACATATTGGACATTGGGAGTGATATTGATTCAGATGTCCAAAAAAATTTCGCATGGAGTAATTTAAAAATAAAGCAATTTTACTGTAAACATTGACATTCTGATAGACTAGAAAACCGCGATCACCTACCTGTTCATTGCTATAGGAGTAATGAGTGGTGGTAACCAATTATACCCACATTCACAGTGTGCATCAAGATAAACTAAAACTTTGCCAGCCGATGCTTTTTTGGCTCCTATACTTCTTGCACGAATCAAACCTTCTCTTCTTTCATTTCTGAATAGTTTGACAAGACCATCCCACCTCTGAATGTAATCTTCAAGTCTTTTCTTAAGGTGTTCTAAAAATAGGAGTTGAAGAATTGGGCAAATGCAATTGGTTATGGGCAAAGATATGGTATAGTCAAACTATCAAAGTTTTTTATTAGGTATTGAACCTGTCAGGAATTCCAAAACAATGTCTGCATCTAGGTTTGACAGTATACAGACTCCTTTACAAGACAAGGCACATTGACATTTAAATATCAATGTTTACATCTCATTTCTGATGAGTCTTTTAATAATAAAATAATTTCATTCAATTGAATTATTTTCGAAACTGTGAACATGTAATAACTGAAATGATGTTGATTGTGGGATTACAAGGATTCTGCGACCAAGGTTCAAATATTCGTTAGCCAGGAGTCATTTTCAATGACCTGGAGTTTGGTCTCGCATGTGGCTTTTCTCTGATTCCAAATTGATAAATAAAATGTTGTAAAAATATTTCTCTTGCATCTGCTTCCTGCTGCACATTTGAGAACAATATAATTCAAAATATATCTCATTTTTACTTTTTCCACTCAAATAAATCACTCATCCCGTTATTCAATTTTGTTCACCCCCTATCAATTCTCACCTTTATTGCTGCGATCATCAATCATCACAACTTCAGCTAGTAATTCTTTAGGAGTAAAATTCACCACAGAATGAATTGTTCTCATAAGTGTTGACCAACCTTCATTATGAAATACAATTACGACACTGACTGTCGGCAAATCTTTTGCTGGTGCATAATTCCAATGTTTACATCTGCAACAAAAAAGAAAATATTATCAAGTTTGTGTTTCTTTTTTTCTATTTATAACTCCAAAACAATCCCCCATGCCGCTTATGAATGATTGTGGTAACAGCACCCCAAAATAGAGATTTCAGGTCCATGGGTTGTCATATTCTCAAACGGGACATATTAAAATAGGTAGGATATGTGGACATGGGAGAATTTGTTACACACCAGAAGTAAATTCTTTGAGCAAAGTTAAGATGGACCATTGAAATATCAGGAGGTGGAATTTGCATGAAAGTTACCGTAAGTCATTATTATCAGAATATGTCCAAGTTGATAACCATATAGTTTTCTGTTTGAAGGAAATTTGTAAGTGATATAATATAATACAGTAATAATATCCTTTTCGAGAAAAAATGGTCATATCCAGTATATAAAAGTTGATTTTAAAAAAAGATCATATATCAAGTAAACTCATTTTACTTATATGATTATTGACGCAGCTGTGTAAGCTTATAATTGTATTAGTAGTAATAGTACTCACTCTTGATGCCTTAGATCTTTAGGATATCTGTCCATTGATATTTTGTCACTGTTGACCATATTGAAACCAAATTCTTTAATAGCTGCATCAACAGCATCTTTTTCTTCACTTGTGTGACTAACAGCCACACCATATTCCCCTGGTCCCCTATGAGTTGGCAATTCTAATTCATAATTTCCAGGCACTCGCCAATTGAGTGTAGGTCTTAGATGTGAAACGTCCACTTTTTTGCGATCCTCTGGATCTTTTGCAATAGGCACTATTTGCTGTTGAATATCTTTTTCAAATGTTTTTACTCCGCCGTGTTTAACGTCAACTTCCATTCCAGGAATATGAGGAAAATTGATTTCATCACCAAATTTACTTTTTCTACCCTGATTTGAGTCCAAAAGGCTATCTGGTAACAGTCCACTTCTTGATTTTGACATCTGAATAAAAATGAAAAATTTATGAAGCAGGACATAACGAACGAGACAAACTACTACTGTATTATAAAATGTTTATAGATGATTCACATCCACCATCAACCTTATGCATTCAAACGTTACAGCCGGCAGGGACTTTCAGCCCACAGACCTTTTAGATAACAAGGTGGCATTGGACGATTTGAGTAAGGAGTTCGATTTTCAGTCGGCTTGGGAGTTGTTTAAAATAATAACATAATATATAAGTTAAGTGTAACACAAATAACAAGGAAGTAGTTAATTCTGCAATTGTTGTAGGTTTAAAATTCATTTTAGACTCCTGGCTGTGCTGGTTTGTAGGAAGAAAAGGGTGAGTTATGGCAGAATACTCATGCTTAAGTACTTACAGACTCACCTTTGAAAATAAAAATGAATAGTAGAAAAAACTCACCTGCGATATTTCATCCCAATAAAGATGATAAACAGCAAAAAAGCAAACACATACAATAACGACTTTGACAACGTTAGATCCTCTAATCCTCATAGTTGTAGGATATTGTATTATTTGTTTTCACAAAGTTTTTATTCTTTTTAAATGTGAACTCTGGATTCTTGGGATCTGCGTATACAGAGCCGGGGTGTAGGCTAATGTGACAAGACTACAAGAGCGAGAAAACCGTCTTGAATGCATGAAAAATGTAATACCGGTAGTGAAAGGTTTGAATAAACATAAGCACAAACAAGTTGAGAACGGACAAAAGCCCAAAAAACAAACCAAAACTGCCGATAACGTCTCTATCTTTATATCCGGTTCTTCGTGGCAGGCTGGCAGTGGCATGTATGTCATGCTTGAGACGTGGTTCGGAATAGGCGTCACAAAGGTCCGACCAAAATTGCAAGAATCAATATAAAGCAAAAATACAAATACTATTAATTTTGACATTGTTAAAACAAGATACTGAATGAAACAAACAAAACATACAAAAGAAATGCCTGGAAAACCAGGTGAGTTCAATTGCGAGATGAACAAATGAACTTCCGAGAAAATTCTGAATATTGAGTTGACCCCGACAAAAGTCGATACTAACAACCATGTAGAACCAGCGAATCCACATGTAGTAGAGGGAGGAACATCTCGTAATTAACCCATTGAGGCCTCATGATACACTTGAACAGCGCAGAATTACGATAATTTCAAGTCGAAGGAGCTTTGAGTCCATTTAACTTAAACATATCAGAATCGGTGTTTCTGTTTCTCAAATATTTGGGTCAGAGGTTCGACCGTAAACACGTGTACAAGAGGTGAGAAGGTGAGCGTTGTAGATATCTTTGCAATCAGTCAGTAGTTTATTTTATCACAAACCGAAAGTAAATAATGGACAAACATAATCAAGAAAGACAAAAAATTGCATTTCATAAACCAGAAATGATAACTCCGCGTTGGCCCGCAGGTGCGAATCCCGCGGGGGATAATTACGGTACGTGCGAGAGGATATCTTTTCACCTCGCCGCCGTATGGTGGTTTACGTAACCGCTGGATAGTTGCTTCCATTTCTTAAAGAATCACGAGATTTTTGTAGTCAATTGATCAAAAATTACAACACAGTTTTATTGTAAATGTATAAGGAATAATACGTATAAGGAAACCATGCATTTTTTTGGTAAGAAGTATCCAGAAAACGCTAGTATACAGCGAAGTCAAAGTCCGCTGAAAGTCGATAGCAATATTCCAGATTCCAGAACCCAAGAAGGAGGATATCGCAAACAAATGAGGAAGAAAAAAAAGAAATGGGAATCTACTCTCCAGCGGCGAAAACATTCAAACTGTGTAGGCCAGAAGCTAGAGGTTACAGAAGAGCGGGATTTATTACTGTTTCTACAATGAACTCCCCGTGAAACACAACGAATCAATTGTGGAGTCGTGTTCACACGTTTCGCATTTTGCCCTCTCGACATTTCTTGATCTAAGAAAGTAGTTCAACACAAAATGGCCACTTTTAAAGCGCTTGAATTCCACTTTAATGGCTTTTAAATTTAGTCGGTTAAAATACATAAACCTGACTCAGATAAAAAGATTTATTTCGGTTCAAATATCTATACGCAAAAGGGTTCAGTTTCTTACTGAAAACATGCACAGAACTTATTTTTAGTTTCAGGTGGTACATTGCCCCAGACCTGTACACCCATATACTTCAAAGATGTTTTGTCCACCTCAGTGAACACTTGTGGAGTAAAGAAAACCTTGTTTCTTTGGGACCTGGTGCAGTAATTGTGCACTTTTTTTAATGGGGTGAAATAATGTTTAAAAACAGGAGGGACAAGGTCATTTTCATACCGATGCATGAACTTTGCTATTTCTAGCGTATGCATATCAGACAGCTGTAGGAATTAATACTGGTAGTAGAGCTGCAAATTAGTTACACGAACTTTCTCTGCAAATGCCATACTTCGTAAAACTTTATTTTGCAAAACATGGACTGGCTGTAAGGAAGACCTTGATGCTGAGCCTCAACTTAGCAGACCATATTGCAGACGTGAGTGAAATAGACTAAAATATACTAATTTAAGTGTTTTAGATTTCAAAATATGCCCTAACCTGTAAAATATTCCAAGAGTTTGCGATAATTTCTTGGATAACTCGGCAATATGTGGCTTCCAACTCAGTTCGTCATCAATTGTAATTCCCAAATATTTAATGGATTTTGTTTGTTCTATAACGTTGCTGCCAATGCCAACTCTAAATGTGGAAATACCATGCTTTTTATCACAGAACAACATAAATTTTGTTTTAGAATAATTTGTTCGCTTTAATCCAATAATCGACCTTCTGGAGTTCATGATTCACCACAGTTTGGAGTTCTAAACCACAGGATGCTGATTTAAGCAGAGAAGTATCATCGGCAAATAATGTCGAATAAAAAGTAGATGCCAAAGGTAGATCGTTTATGTAGCATAGAAATAACAGCGGGCCAATCGTGGAACCCTGGGGGACCCCACATTCAATAAGGCCCATTTCAGAGATACAATCCCCATATTGGACATATTGTTTGCGGCCACTTAACTATGATGCAATAAGATGATATGCCTTTCCTCGAATGCCCTAATGATATAACTTATCTAGTAAAATTAGGTGGTTAACAGTATCAAAAGCTTCCGCAAGATCCAAAAAGATGGCACATGTGATCTTGTTATTGGTCTTATTTTCTATCATCATTTCTTTGAGCCGCGCTATGGCTAGCTCAGTTGAATAGTTGTTTCGGAAACCAAACTGGGAAAGGCTCAAAGTTCCATGTTTATCGAAATAATATTTGAGACGATGATATAAAATATTTTCATAAATCTTGGCAATTTATGATAGCAGGGAGATAGGCCTATAATTATTCGGATCATGCTTAGACCCTTTCTTATGGAGCGGTATCACCTTAGCTATTTTCAGTATATCTGGATACACATGATCTGTAAAACTTTGATTAAAAAGAGAGGATAAAATTGGCGATAAAACAAGCTTGGCGATTTTGAACATTTTCACTGGTATATCATCACTACCTACAGCTTTATTACTATCTAATTTATCTATTTGTTTTTCAATTTCCAGTGGTATGGTATCACGAAGAAAAAAGGATTCACTGATGCTTGGTCCAAGAGTATGCATGTGGCTGTTCACAGCTGGACTTTTTTTTGACGCATTGGACAAACTCTTAGGAAATGATGATTCAGGGCAGCACAAATGCCAGTACCATCAGAAATTTGCTTACCATCACTTATAATATAAGGTGGTAGTTTGTTAACCTTGGAATAATTACCAATTATTTTGCGACGTAGCGTCGTATTACGTCAAAACCTCCAACATCCAAATTTTGGGATGGCTACGCTCTTGTGCACGTATCATGGAGAATATTTCATATCAATTATGGGGAAAGGAGTCCAACAATCCTCTCCCGCTATATTTGCGTCTGTGGAACCACACAACTTTTCTGTCGAGAAAAATTGTTACGAATGAGAAGGAAACAAACAATAACACAGCAAATATGACAAAATTCAATAATTTATTTAAAAAAAAAAATAAAACATCAAAATACAGGCGCGAACAAAGATTTCATTCCAAGAGAAGAACGAAAATAACGTACATTCGACATATAGATGGAGACCAGGGTTTTGAAGAGACCAATAGGTTCCCATATTTATCAACATCAATTTGGGTGCCACCCTGTTATGAACCACATCTACACCGAATGCCTATTTTTTAATTAACCTAAACAGTGACTGTAAGGAATAATTTGAAGGAGTTTAACGAGGCTAATAGGTGGTAAGCCGAACAAAAAACTAATATTGTACAAAATCACTCTACAATCAGAGGTACAGCAGGAGGAATTTTACTTGAGTTAACGATACTTTAACAGAGGTTATTTCTCGAATTTCAATTATGAGTATTGGCAAAGGTATCAAAATTGTGTCAAACAGAAGAATATAAATGCAGACGAGAGAGACCAATATAAACAAATGAAGTAAACAGGACCAGAAAAGAAAATGATCAAAATAGTAATTCGCACGCCTTCAGTTTTGTAATAAGCAATCCGGAAGATGAAAGCAGAGTTTTTATCATAGTGCTATAGGAAATCCACTCACAGAAAACCAACCAAAAAATATGTCATGGAAGGTTCCGCACATATAAAAATTTACCCTATTAAATTTATCATCCAGACAAAATTAGACTCTGACCATCCATTGTCTTTTTTTGGGAGGGGGGGGGGGGTGATTTTGTGAGTATGATTTCTTCTCAGCAATTGAAATACATAAAATTGGTCAAAGGTTTATGAAGGGACAAATCATTGTAACAATCTTTGTAAAGTGGGCATATCAAAAGTTTATTACGCTCGTTATTGATGTTACTGTTATGATTTATTTTTGAGAACACAAAGACACGAAAACTCCATTGAGTGTCTTCACGCTTCACAGCATTAAAACAATTATATGTGAATAATAAAATACTAATCTAACAACCTTAACCTTTTTAATTTTGTATGTAACTTAATGAAATCTTGAATTGATTTAGTCAGGTAGGCAAATGAAAAAGTACTTATTAGTTCAGCGGTAACAGTTTGTTTTAGAAATTACCACTACCAGTAAGCCAAATTTTCTGAGTTATTTCTAAAATTACAAAATAATGTTATTTCAGGATATGGAGTTAGTTCTTAATACAAAATATTAAGGATTTTTACTTCGTTCAAATAAACATGATACTTGTGTACCATAAAAACAGTGATGATGGGATGGAGATGAGTAAGCACAGTGTCCTAAGGTTATATCTTTTAAGCAATATTCATTAAACAATGTTAGCTGTTATACGAGATCTACGCAACATTTCCGCTTGGATTAAATTTTGTGCCGTTAGAAGCAAAATGTCTTCTTAGGAATTCAAATTATTAAAATTTCCTTTCTATTTTTGCTAAGAAATCATAATTTATGCCAAACCTCATAGTAAAAAATTAATTACGAATTTACGATCAACACAAATTATTAAAATTTGGTACAATAGTGGGTACTCATGGTGAAGAGTACACCCAACAAAGATGCCAACTGAGATACAAACCATATTCATGTAAAAAAAATTTGCAACAAAAATGGCTGACATCTTTTAATGAATTTTAGTACTTGAATCTAGTGAACACAGATATGCAGACAGAGCATAAATCTATTGGAGACAAAGTTTGGTATTAAATCCCATTTCAATTACTAGCAAATGTTGGTGAATTTTCCGCAGGTTCAGTAAAGGATAAAAATAAAATTCAAGCATATTCCAGAAAATAGAATTGAAAGAAATCTATCTCTACCAACCTACAGGACAGAAAAAAAAGGAAAATTCTCTTACCAAGCATTTAGGTGGACTTAATCCAGGAGATATTATAGTAAAATAATGCTGGATATTAAAGGTATTTTCACTTTGACAAAGTCACGATAAACTCAATTGAAACCTGTGAAACTTATAGTTGAAATTCCCATCAAAAACATAATGAAGATGAAAAAAATAATGAGAAAGGAGGTGCCACGGCAATATTAATAAGTTCAAATTAAAGAAAGAGGTTAAAATTTAATTATGAAAATAAACAAATGAGGAAAACAGTTTAATAATTCAGAAAACTGTAGCGAGATGATCTATCTAACTATGCAAGAGGAACAACTTTTTCTTCTTTTTAGAATCAGTTACATGATTGTCATATAAGCGATCGAATTTCGAAATGACTGTTTTTTAGTTTTATTAATTTTATCTGCCGTTACTGAAATGAATACAAGAAAAAAATTGACATTGGCCACAATTTTGCTTCTCAATGTTCTACCCCGATTACTCGAAATAAATTTTGAACATTTAGATATAGAAACTCCTCCTACTAAATTTGCTTCTTGCAGGATATATTAGAATTAGAGTACTATTAATAAGTATTAATCAAAATGAGAAAAATTTGAAACATAAAATATCAATATATGCAGATATGCAATCAATCTTCATCATAATGAACAACCAAGAATTTCACTGTGCCAAATGAAAAGAATGAATGTAACTAATAGCAACAGAGTTCAATGACATAAAGATAACTCAAGAATTTTAGTTCAGATAACCACACCAAGCTTTCACAGACGCTACAATATAATAAAACAAAAATAAGACGAAAATGAGGACGTAGTAAACATAAACAAAGTATAACATTGGGCGCTCAAGGAATGTGTGTACCATTATGGAGGTAACTAATTTTGCTCGCCTATTTTAGATCAAGTTGTGTAAAGGGACTGAAACCTATGGGCAGGGGGTATAATCATTGGCTAACACAGACAGTACCCGAAACTCGTAATAGAACTAAAACAAGGTAAATCGGAATAAAATTATGGCCTAACCCTAACCTGGTACACACACTACGAGAGTACCCAACATTGTGTGTGTAAGATAGTTCCTTCTTATTGTATCTTTACGTATTGTATCTTATCCATCATCCTTACTTTATCCACTATGATTTTTATGGAATTTCATTCCTCTGTCATTTTCAATGTCATTAGGTAAGCTTCTTACAAAAGTACAGATTGCAAATGGACTTAGTCTGGACGATAAACTGGAATCTTAGGTATAAATTCTATCAATAGAACCTGTAACAAAGTGAATAAAAAAGATTAATTGAATTTCCATTTAGACATTTATGTTCATTCTAGTGGTGAGTGCCTTGATCTCGATATGTTGACATTTAAATTAAATAAAACTAATTTCCATCAACTCAACTAGAGTGTTATATAAATTGAGATGTCTAATTCCAAACTGAAAAAAATTCAGTATTACTAAAAGCATAGTGGAATGAATCTCTGTGCATCAATGGCTGATAACTGACATTGCTTATATATTTATGAGATATGCAAATACAATTCTCTGGGGACAACACCATAAATTAAAAACTCTTGGCATTTCCAAACATTCATTAAACTTGTGATTAAAAAGTTATATTAGCAATAAAGATAAGATATGATTTCTGTCATTATCTCTATTCTCTAGTGAGGGGAAAGATGAAAGGATTAGACAGGTCGCAAGTCGAGGAGGGAATACTTAATCTACCAGTTTATAGTGCATGGACTTGGGCGGGGGAGAAAGCCATAACTAATCAGTGGGAGCATAAACAACCCTGCAGTGATGAAGAGGAGTACAGCAACACTCGAGTCTAGCATATTTTCTCCTCTACAATATTTCAACCAGTGCTTACTCCTCTTGTACATAAACCAGTGGTGAGACGAAAAGCACAATTGTAACATCTAGCTTATTGTGCTATTAGGCCTCGTTGTATTGTCTTATATCAGTCATACTGGCCATAAAACTAAAATAAAGAAACCATTTTTTTCACCACTGGTTAATTTTTGTACAAAACTTCTAGAAAAGGGGTAAAAAAGTTTTCACACATTTATAATATTAATTACTTACATATTCTAACATTGCAGTGTTACTATGTCTTTCCTTTGATAATTTCCAATGAAGACCAAGCTAAAGTATAAAAAATAAAGTGAAAAATGAGGAAACACAGCAACAAAACAAAATATCAAACAGGGAAATTTTCACATTTGGTCTATCTAACTAATTAGATTGAAAAAAAAAAAAAAATCATTGAATACTATAAGCAATAAGGTGCATAAATTCATGTATGGATGTCCTAAACAAACAAATTCTTAAGTTCAGGAACATCTAAGAATAGTTTTATTCGAAAATTTAGCATTTTGAGCAGTTAAAGTCTCACAGTGTGAGCAAGACAGCGTTTATTCAATTTTTGAAATCTGAAAAAAATTCAATCAAATCAGTGTTGATCGTCAAGTTTCATGCTATTCAAATTTACACTCATTGAATAAACATTGACGAAGAATATTTTCGATACTCTCTTTTCAAAAAAAATGCTATAGAATCGATTCGAAACAGTAGATTATTTGATTTTAGCCATTCCTGTTTCATCTTATACTGATTTTATCAAATCATAATGATAGGCCTAGCTTACAAAGGATTTGTGGTAAATAACAGAGACTATACTTGGAAAAACACATGCAAGCAATAAGCAAATTCTACCTGAAAAACTAACTAATCAATCACAAATTTCTATTTCTACAAATATTCTGCACGTTACATAAATATTGTCATATCATGTTTGTGTAAAATTAGAATTCATTTGCATATCATTTTCATTTGGATTAACAACTCTAATAACAGAAATTAAATTTAGATAATTCAATAAGCAGAAATCCATATACCCTTATAGCCTACTGTCTACCATAATCAAGAATAGTTATTGGTGTATAATATTATGAATTTCATTTAATGTTACCAATTGCAAATGGAATGTTTTTATACAATAGACAATAGTACTGGTATGCATTTAGATGAAAATGGTGCTTCTGTTGTGATTCTTGTGAATAATGTGTTATATTAACCCTTTCCATGCGATTTTTATTTTTTATTAAATAATTGTATTTGCTACGCCGACTTTATGGATTTGTACCCCCACAACTAATCGATCGACTAACGAAAAAGTAATGATCCTCTACTGCCCACTGACGGCTCGTTGGAAAGCTTATTTAAAGAGCTTGCAATTGGCAATTAAAAAATTTTTTTTTTTAAAGGGGTGGTCTGAGTTACAAACCGGATAGAAAAAAGGCATATTTTTTTCTTGGGTGTTGATACTTCAAACCGTGATAAAAAATAGAAATATTCGCTAAATCCTTTACTGTTACCGCTTCTTGGTTGGCAAACAATAGCATAATATTGCTGTAGCAATTTCGTTATCTAACTCAAAATACTTTGGTAGATGGAAGGGATAATACCTGTATGTCTTCTATTCCCACCCAAAAAACACAGAAATTTGCATAAATTTCAAAAACACTCCCTCGTTCCGCCACAAATAAAATTCCCATGGTAAACGAAAGCGAGATTTACCGTCGCTTATGTTAATCTCGAAGAAGACTTCTTATTAATAAACTAAAACCCGGAAAAACTAGACCAACAGTTTGCGACCGATTGCTAAATAAAACAGTGGAGTACATCAACGTACCCGCCGCAATCTAGCGAGTTTTGTCGTGGGTACGTATACGTGCCCACCGCACGGAAAGGGTTAAAGTTAGGCTATCTAGGTATCACACGACCCATATGATATAATACTAGTGTCACCAATCCTTACCATTGCCAACCATAATTGTAAAATTCGAAATTCTAGAATTATGTTTCGTAATAATTTTCACATTAATCCATATTTCAGTTTGGAAATAACTAATTTACTAAAAATTCATTACTTCAACCCTTAATTTTTTATTAATTAATGAAATATCATTACTTTGAATCTTGTTTTAACTAAATTCTTTCACCAAACTTAAGATGCATAAAAGAACCAGCATAATCTATCCCAATCATAGTAATTATTAATGGGACAAAATCATCACAGAAAATCTAAATTCGATCAATCTACTTTACAGGATTATAAGCACAGAACATAATGATCAATAAGTTCAATATTATTACATAATCAATACTGAAAAGTCATGAGTATTTGTATATTTAATTACAATATTGGGAAGGTGTTGATAAATGAATAATAATATTGGGATTCCATATCTCTTTACACAACTTTTATTAATGAATTAGAAAGTACTGATTTTTGGCTAATTGTCTCTATCTGAAGTGTAACTCGTAATTCGAATGTATAATTTCAGGAATGGGACATTTGATTACTAGAGGGTATTAGATCGCATGTCATATGGGATGAAAAGTGTATAGGGAATATAGCTGTTGACATATAGAAACCATTGTGATGGATATATTTAAAAATAATATATTGGAATATGGCATATCATAGTAATGCATGGTTTGATTAATATTCTATTTTTTATAATTTACAAGGTAAAACGAAAGGCTTTTCGATCTTGGACAACTGCCTGAATTTAATAATATTTAATCCAATGGTCCAAGTACTCGCTTTAGGCTTCCACCCGACCTATTGCAATTGAGCTCTGTACATTGCTGATCATTGATCCATGCTTGGAAAGCACATTTAATACAGCTTAGTTGGAGCCATATAAAAAATGATCCCCTAATCAAAGGTGTAATTTATCAAGTAAGCAATGTGGAACATGCAAATTCATGGCCCTTCCAAAAATAACAGATATAAAGTAAAAAAGTCTCATAATTACAAAATCAAGTTAAAAATGATATGAACATATATTTCATCAATAACTTATATAGCTGAAGTACAGATGGGTCTATGAGTAATATTTCAAGCCAACCCACCTTATGATATAATTGCCTATTTTCATGATCTAATGCTTTTCTGATGACAAGTTTTGATCGTTTATTCAAGAAGACGACAGGACAAACAGAACATCCTAGGGTACAACAGCAGCATAGACATCCTATAATCAACCATTTGAAATTTAGAGGAACCATTTTCTTTAATATTGAGTTTATTCTGTTGACTGTGGCCCGGAATTCTTCTGGAGCAATCTGTCAAAAAAATGTTGAAAGAGTTCGCTGCTAATGTTTTTGAATCTCTAAATACAAAGTAAACAAATAGAAGTAAGGTTATTTTAAAAAAACATTGCTTCACTTGGTTATTAAACAAATTGCTTTCAAATTTTAGAAGTTAATAAAGATTGATAGTTTATTATGTTTTTAAATTTTCTTTGGGTTATCGAGACTCAGAGGCACTATGACTACACATTGATTATAACAGTGGTTCTTAAACTTTTTCGAGCGCGACCCAAATCTGAGTTTTATGAATACTCGCGACCCAATCCTAAATAACGCAAAATGTGTTTTTAATGTTAGTACAGTTTGACTCAAATACAGACAACTATTTATTAGAAACAGTCCATTGACTCAGTGAGATTGATGAAACTGAAATTTCCTTTTCATTATATCTTCAATACACAGCTCTATTTTACTTAACGCAATACGCAAGTTGTCACGGGTATCGAGGCAATTGCGAGCTTAGTTTTGATAACCGTCAGTGCCAAATATCCTCGCTCGCACAAGTGCCTTGTCGCGAATAGTAGCAGAAAAGACGTCCGCTGTCTGTCGCAAACACGACATCCTAGCTGGCCTTCGGTATCTCTTGCAATATACAACTTTTTACTCACCAAATGTGCACACACTGCTTCGTTCGCAGTAAATGGTGCCTCGAAATGAAGTCACATTTTCTCTAGATATTGAATAATCCAATGTCGAGAAGCGAGCTTTTTCATTGCGTCGTCTATTACAATTTACATAAACCAAAAAGACACCCATTTTTGGTTATTTTAATCCAATAAGACGACATTCCTTGCGGTCAACACAACGACAAGCGACGTGCATGGTTACCGATACCATAAAAATAATACACGTGACTGGCATATCAGAATTGTGATGTAACAATGAGCTCAAGACAGTTCTTCCCGTGAATGAAATTTTTTATTTCATTATTTTTAAATACCAGAGTTTAGAAGCTAAATTGAAACATTGGGAAAGCTGAAAATTCCTCCTTCTTCTCTTAGATCAGGGGTCACCAAACTACGGCCCGCGGGCCGGATCCGGCCCGCGTCGTCGTTTTATCCGGCCCGCAATAACACGCAAAAATGGCCAAATATTTTCCCAAGAAATATTTTCTCGAGCATCGTCTTCCTAGTTTATTTCGTAACATTGGCCAATCAGCAAGATGCAAAAAAGACGTAATAATGGTCCTTTTCGCATTTTCAATGCTATTCGTTAGTTTCTGGTTGTGTTTGGGAAATCTAAGTATGAATCAAATAAGTCAATCATCATTTTCCTCTTTAGGAGTTGTAGTTTTAATAGTAGTAATGAAAAATTAGTCTAAGAAATAGCTGTGACAAAATAGGCTAAAATTTTCTACAGGGAGGCAACGTTTTCTGCGAAAGATGCACTCGTGGCGCGTGCATTCGACGAAACTGTTTACGTCTTTGTGCTAAAATGAACGTCGAATGTGCATTTTAGTGCATGTGCATGTTAGTTTGACAGTGGTTCATTGTGGGTAATAATTAACGATGTTCTGATTGTACAAACTTCATAAAAATTGGTACGTATCAAGTTAGGAAAGAAATACACACGTCCACATAAATCCGTCGTCCGTCCGTAGTCGTGCAACGTTTTGATAACAGCTAAACTCAGGATTGTCGTCTATATATAGAAATCTTGTATATTTGTTTTCCTAGGATGTTCTCGATCTATATTCTGCGATATATATAGAATTTAATATTCTAGTCTTCAGAAATGTAGAATATATATTGTTGAATAAATTGAATGGATTTCCCAACTTTTGTGAATTTATTGTATTGCATTGACAAAAATATTTGTCCGGCCCGTTTCAACTCAGTTTGAGTCATGTCCGGCCCGCGGTCAAAAAAGTTTGGTGACCCCTGTCTTAGATTGACGACCTTGTCGCGACCCATTTTTAAACCTTCCGCGACCCATGTTTAGGTCGCGACCCATACTTTAAGAACCACTGGATTATAAGCTGATTCCTTCAAGAGAGCTATTTCATACATTGTTAATGTCATCTTGAATTAAAGGTAATGGCGGTTCCTGTCCTATATTTAACATACTGTAGTTTACCAATACACAAAATTAGAAATCTTTATTAAATTAAATCCAATTAAATTAAATCCAATATTTTGTATTAATGTGATTAATATTACGATGTGTGTTCGGAGCAATAGTCGTCAATCATTATATCAACAAGGATGTACATGTACAATGTCCAAAGAATACACTATGAAATACGGATCGGGAATCACCATGTTAATATGCTATCAATTATATTAAGAGTTTATAGTTGGAACTATGAAGAGTACATATACAATGAAAGTACAAAGTACACAAGATATCTTCTTGTTTGCATTGCTGTGTGTGTATATAATTCTGACTATTGGAAAGTTGAATGTTCAATATCAATCAATTATTATTTCACTCAAATCTTTAAAAGGTTTAATACCAACACTGTAAAGAAATGATGGGAATCATGGCATAGTTTTGAACAAACCACAAAAAACTACTCTATGTAAAGGTGACTCACTCTTCCTATCAAAGCTCCAGGAAACTCATTCTCAAATCGATTGCTGAGACCAAATCTGTCAATATAAATATATACTTTTGTAAGTTCATACAAATTTAATTACAATCTCGAAATCTTGGTGAAGGTTGGACACATTGCACAAAAATCAGTAATTATTACTGTCAATTTTCAATTACCGTAATTCAAATACTTACACTGTCAAGTGACCAGAACCTTTCACAACAATTGGATCAGGAACAGTAATGAGTGATTCCTCTGAAATATCTGAATCACCAGCATCTTCTGCAATTTCAATATCATCAAAATCCACTCGTACATCCATTGCAGGTAACCACTACACTACCTCCCAATTGAAGCTAATTGATGTAAGCAATATAGGACTATTAAGAAAAATGTGGATTTTTATCATGAAAAAAATGGGCATAAAATATGACTGTAAAAATATGGTAGCGTGTTAAGATTCTCAACAACCGATTTTTCTTGTTCCTAATCTAAGTCTGGATTTTAAAATTTTACCTGCCATTGGTTTTCAATTTGCTGCCGCAGTAACGACAGCCTGTCATTGGTTTGTGGCAGCTAAAAAGTCAGTCGCCATAGGGTTGGCCGTAGCGGCCATGGTATCGAAATACCGTCATGGTTTTGCGGCAGCTGCAGATGTCCTAGAATACTTAAAACTGCACTTGAAATATATAGTTTAAATTGTATAGCGAAAAATTTCACAATTTTAAAGCAAAATAAATTTATTCAAATAAAAGGGGAAATTTACAAAAAGTAATTTAAAGCATCTAAATATGACTGACATTTTCAAACCAAACTATTACTTCATTACATACAGACATGTGAAGCTTTTTTTCAAGTAAGTTAATTATTCCATTAGTTGACTCAACCAGGAGTCAGAACCATAATCCTATATTCAGATCTGCAGATTTTAGAAAATCAGATATAGGATAGAAATATAAAACAGTAAAAGAATTTATATGATTCACTATAAATTACCGGTATGCTCATTGCTGCATTGTTATGTTGGGGGCTCATGTAGTTTTGTAACTAACGTACTTCTAGTGGGCGTAGCATAACAGCATAACAATTTTTTCACCCGTCAATCCTAACCCCCACCTGACTACGCCATCAAAAAATTACGTCACTACGACGTCACAGTGATGCAATAGAGCCCTTCAAACTACCGTATACGAACTGTCATCAGGGTTGCCAGACCCCAGCGATCAAAAAAAGCCAAATCAAGACATAAAAAAGCCAGAAAAAGCCAACAATTTTACTAAGTACAAAAGCCCCATGATTTGCCAGATTTTAAGCCCTTGGCAACGTACTGATGATGATGTAGAGCCATCAGTTCATTCAGTGAGGCACACAAATTGAACTGTAGAAAGTAAAATAAATATCAAGCGGGCAGCATTATTTTACCATTCAATATATACAATACAGGGTGCCGCTTCAGTCTGTCAGTATGTAATATACCTACAATATGTTTCTACTTAAACTTGTGATACATCTTAAAAAATTCTCCCTATATCGTACTTTACTATTGAAATTTTTTTCACTTTTAAAATTTATAAACCATCAATTTTATTAAAAAATTATCTGACCCCCTGCCGCTCACAGGTGGACCACTGATATCTAATTCAGTAATTTTAGCGTAGTTAATCACATCGTTATTGCAATTGCAGAATTAAACTAAAGCTGAAAGCTCACATAAACCATATCAGGCATAATGAAAATTGAGTTATACAACTATTTTTTGGAAACAGAACGTAAACTGACAGCTGACGAATAACACGCAAAACTATAAAAACGAGGCAATGTTTACAACCCTGCTTGAACATCTGTCTGAGCAGCTGCAGAAACTGCACTTATTTCTTATTGGGTATGGGTAAGAGTTAATGTAACTAACAAGGAAATCGACTACAGGAGTGGTGACTCCTCTACGGCCCATGGGCCGGGGCCACGGCCCATCTAATTGGGCCACATTGGCCCCCATCAAGCTATGGGCCACGGCCCCATCAGGAAAAATTCAATTATCTTAACAAAATTTTCAATTTTTACCAAATTGTCAATATTCGAACCAAAAAAATATACTCCTGTAGTATGTGTACCAGGTTAGGGTTAGGACAAAAAAAAATTCAGATTTTTTACATTATAGTTCTATTATGAGTTCGGGGACTGTCTGTGTTAGCCAAGTGAATAGTTTCTTTACACAACTTGATGGGCCGCAGCCCATAGCCTGATGGGCCGAGGCCCAATTCGATGGGCCGTGGCCCCGGCCCATGGGCCGCAGAGGAGTCACCACTCCCACTCGAAATCGATGCTCCAGGAAATCCTAATGTTAAGTAGCTAAGTACAGGTAATAGGCTATTGTTCAGTTGTTACACACTAAATATTCTATTTCATATGATTTTAATAATAGACACTAGAATAGACATGAAAAAAGCCAAAAAAACGCCAAAAAGCCAAACGGAAATTCTGACGCCAAACGCGTTTAAAAAAAGCCAAAAATGGCAACCCTGACTGTCATCCAAGAACCACTGTCAACTATCCCGATAGGAGAAAGAATCGCTGACGTTGGTCAGTCCTTTATCGTCAAAGTGGAGGCGCAGTTCTTACCACTTCATGGCAGCTCCTGCCACGAACGAACCGCGGCAGCTCTTGCCATGGTTTTATAGCGCTATTCAGTATTCAGTAATCAGTATTAACGGTATATTCATAAATTAATGTACCAGATTTTAATTGATCATGTGGAAATATATCTACTTAACCCTAACCCTAACCCCAAATCAATCAAAACTGTATCCATAAGAAAAACGTTCCAACTTACCCAATATTTGTCACCATAATAGATAGCCCTGTCTTTACGGCCCACCTGCCGCGGTTACGGCAGCAAAATTTTACCTGCCATTGGTCTTCAATTTGCTGCCGCGGTAACGGCAGCTCGACCATTGAGGTGTATGAGCTCGACATTGGTTTGTGGTAGCTAAAAAGTCAGTTGCCATGAGTTTGGCCGTAGCGGCCATGGTATGGAAATACCGCCATGGTTTTGCGGCAGCTGCAGATGCCACAGAATACTTAAAACTGCACTTGTCAAAGTGAGTAACACTTCATGGTCACTTTGTTTATCGTCGGCGCCGTCCTAACCCCCATCTGACTACGCCAGTGGTTCCCAAACTTTTTCAAAAAAATTGTCCGACGGACCCCTTGCAATTTTGTTTTTGTTTCGCGGCCCTGGGCACTAGTTGACTAAAATAAAACATTATCGAAGAAAGACAGAAAGATATCACATAAAACAAGGTCACAACAAAAATAAATGCTCCACACGGTGTAGTGCAAAACATATCTTCACCTGCGTTTATCATGATAAAATTACATACGATTATCTCAATTTAAATTTTAGAAGACATTTTGAAATTGATAATACAGAGTTGAAAATGTAAAAATATATGCCTACCGTTACCGTGTGTCAAAGACTAAATTTGACATCTAAAAACCAAAACGTAGTGCCTTTCTGACTGCGCTATACTTAACGCTATCTACCTTTCAAATCAAAAGCGTAAAACAGCATATAGAAACGGAGTGGCATACTTTATCAACTACCTACTGTAATTCTCTCCTATAACAACAAGCATGCAAAAAGGCAGCGTCGTCTACACCTCCCAGTGCAGTTTTAAGTATTTAGCGGGATTTCCAAACAATGGCCGCTATGGCTGAACGACGCTCCAGAAGCATATGTACCAAGATGTCGCACGACCTGAACCCTAACCGGTACACAATACCATGTTCAGGTTGTGCGCCATCTTGGTGCACATAGATTACCTCTGGAGCTCCGGTCAAACCACGGCGACTGACTTTTTAGCTGCCCCAAACCGGTACCACGGCAGCAAAATAAAAAATCATGTCGGGTAAAATTTTGATGCCGTAACCAAGGCATGTCGAATGTATTGGCAGGGCTGCCCCTGTTGGTGACAACCAATGAGTAGGTTGGTACTTTTTTTTTTATAGATACAGTTTTAATGGATTTGATGTTTGGTTCCAGATTTAAGTAGATATAATTCTGTATATTAAACAAAAATACGGCACATGACTTTGTTAATATGCCGATAATACTGATTACTAAATTATAGCGCCATTAACATGGCATGAGACGCCGCGGTTTGTTCGTGGCAGGAGCTGCCACAGCTTTGTGACGTCACAATCGGGAAAACCTAATCGAAACAGAAAGTGAAGAATCAGTGTCCTTAGCAGAGATTGTATGTAAAGCATCATAATGCGATAAATGTGTCTTTCCAAATTTAAGCAGTTAATTTTTGCATTATCAAACTTTGAGCCATCCAACAGATTTCTTTCGCGGACCCTCGGAAAGTACTTCACGGACCCCAAAAGGTCCGCGGACCCTAGTTTGGGAACCACTGGACTACGCCATCCAAAAATTACCGTACGTCACTACGCTACGACATTACAATCACATTATAAGGCTTGCCAAATATACGTACAATCGCCCGAAATGGAATTGGCGCCGACGATAAAGAACTGACTGACGTTATCGATCTCTCTCCTATTGGAATCGTTGGGACGAGAAAACGAGAGAAATAATTGTTCGATTTCGGGTGCTCGTTTGCGCGTCTTGGATGGCAGTTCCTATAGTTTAAAGGGCTCTAATACGTCACTGTGACGTCGTGTTGACGTAATTTTCAGATGGTGTAGTCAGGTGGGGGTTAAGATTGATAAGTGGAAAAAATTGTCATGCTACGCCCACTAGAAGTATGTTAGGTACGAAACTACATGAGACCCCGGTACTAAACTAGAGAGCCCACGGCTTCACCACAGCTGGCTCTTTTGAATTTAAGGTTGCACACCACTCGATTAGATGGATGTTGAACGCGGAATCGCCACAAAGTGCACAAATTTTCTATTTTGATGACGTTATCGCGCACAAGAATAAATCACTTAGAGCCCACAAACAAATAAAAGTGATAGCAAAAAATACGATCTTTAACCACTGAAAATTTCAAAGTAATTGATCTAATATTTATGAGAAAAGCGATTTTTTTTCATAACAACAAGAATACAAAATGACAAAACTATCAATAGCTTCATTTCGTGTCCAATAAATCTAATGTTTTTTTGTCATTCAAACCACAAAACGAGATAATGTTTACAACTGGTCAAAATCCGATCAATTTGCGAAGATGAGTTACGGCGTGATCTCTTGTCTACGCCAGGGATCGGCAACCTACGGCCCGCGGAGCAATATAATCCGGCCCGCGACGCTTCACTGAATTATAGTAACAAATTATAGCTGTTTTGTCGATTATATTCTTTACGCAAAAAAATTTACGTTTTTACTAAATTGTATTATAACGTAACAAGTATATAATTCACAATTACTCGTTTAGTGAGCCTATAATTTAACAAGAGAGATATGCTCAAATATATGGACACGTAGCGCCACCCAGTGGGAATAATTTTGATGACGTCATAGCGAAAAAAAAGTAATAGCCTTCTGGAGAAAAATTTTATCTTCAACCCCTGAAAATTTCAAAGCAATTGGTCCAGTATTCGAAGAGAAAAGCGATTTCTTCAAAACGTGTCAAAGAACAAGGACACTAAGAACAACAATAAGAACAACAACAACATAATATTGAAACGATCGCTATGTCCACTATGTGTCCAATTATAATTTAGACAAATGACAACAAGACTCAGAAAAGTTGATGCTAAGTGCAAATGGTTTAATGGCGCAAAAAATATTCAAATGGTCAGTCTTTGCGCGATGCTTAAAATTTAACTTCTGATCTGCGTGATAAAATGTGATTCATCGGTCATCCATTCGATTTTTAACATTCTAAAAATATGCGCGCCCCGCCAATGACTTGCAACCTTTAATTTTGACCCGCGAGCGACAAAAGTTTGCCGACCCATGGTCTACGCTTTTGCATCTGGGACCTTTTCATCCTTAAAATGTGACTTTTATTCGACAGCTGCTGCACATCAACTTCAAAAATAGACAGCGCAGGCCTGGAATAACGAAACCTAGCAGGTTGGATACAATGTCAGATACATGTACGATGGCGTTTCAACTCATCGTCTTACACTCCAGTGAAGTCATATTTCTATACCATGACAGCAATCGATAGGAAAACAAGACTAATGGTGTCAAAACAACTAGTGGAAATTGGGCGCTCTTGTAGTATGTGAACCAAGATGGCGGACACCTAAACATAGTATGTGTACCAGGTTGGGGGTTAGGCAATAATTTTATTCCAATTTTCCTTATTTTTTTAGTTCTATTACGAGTTCGGGGACTAGTCAAGTAACCTCGTAGTATTTGTACCTGCAATTATGGCCTAACCCGGTACACATACTACGTTCCGATGTCCGCCATCTTGGTTCACATACTACGGGAGTACTGGAAATTGTTGACAAATGTACATTATGTCGCATATATTGTACACTTATTGGACACGTAGTGGACATAACGATCGTTTCAATATTATGTTGTTGTTGTTCTTTGACACGTTTTTAAAAAGTCGCTTTTCTCTTCGAATACTGGACCAATTGCTTTGAAATTTTCAGTGGTTGAAGATAAAAATTTTCTCCAGAAGGCTATTACTTTTTTTTTCGCTATGACGTCATCAAAATTATGTGACTCTACGTGTTCATATATTTGAGCATAGCTCTCTTGTTTATATATGTTTTATCTATCAAAAGTTCATTTTGCCTTGTTTTCATGTCCACCTTCATGCACTTGCTGTTGGCGGCCATAATTCAACTTCTCACAATGCCATATTAATTAAACTGAAGTATGTGTGTACATTGTCATATATGGCAAACAAATAAACCCCGTGATGACGAGTTGTCTTATTATTATCTTTGTCATATATCTATCATATAAAATAAATATAAAAAAAAATAATTTCATATTACGCATTTAGAACTGTGAACAATCTCGATGAATTTTCAATATTGATTACTTCATTTAGCCTTTGTGTTTTAAATTTTAAGATTTCCATCTCTCATTATCTTTTTTTACATAAACCCGGATTTGTACTGTACTGCAACATAAAAGTTCAACGCAATACATAACACGTGTTTTATCCTGTCCGGAAATTATGTTTGTCTTTTAATCTTTATCGGAATGACAAATAAAAAACGATTTGATTGATTGATTGAAAAATCCACATTTTTGGTTATACACTTCGTACGCTATCAATTTGTAACCCATTACTCCACTTGTTTACAGACGTACTGTATTATATAGCCTATCACAAGTGAGAGGAAGATTAAATATACATTGTTACGTTGTAGTTTTATGGGCTGTACGTTTTAGCAAGATGACCCCAGTCTAGTAAGTTACAACGCTGAGTTACGACTACACACAAAAAGGTTCTTGTTTTGAAACTTCTGCTAGCTGCTAGTCGCAGAGGTGGGCAACTTCACTAGTCGGCGGGCCAGATGTGAAAAAATAAAGCCCTCGGCGGGTCGGATTATTACAAAAAATACTTCGGTATCCAATGTTTGGTAAATGCTCGACACTCTCTGTCAACTTTACGTTTCTTGGGATATTCCATGGTTAATAAAACTTAATATAAAATCTAATTTCTTGGGTTCCAAATATAACTGATAACAGTAGTGGGGAATGTTTACAACGCTCTCTGCTCTGACCTTATATTGATTGCTTAACAAGTGTGCTAACGCAATTGTTTGTTCACTAAGGCAATTGTTTATTTCACCAGCTCGCACTGACAGTGCGGTGAGAGTGGAGCGATCGGCAACTTTCATGAATGATGCGTCGGACCCAACTACTAACATACCGGGTCGGACCACATTACAGAGTGTGGTTGGATACAGTCAGCGGGCCGGTCAAAATCTCGTCGCGGGCCGTATGTTGCCCACCCATGTTAGCAGGTAACATAAATTAATGAATAAAATTAGAACGTGGCAAGTGTAATCTTAATGTAAGAAATCTTTCCTGCTCTTATCAGTATAAGTCCGCTGTGTTTCAATTTTCTGTTACACGATAGAGTCTTTTGTTATATGGTATAAATACCGGAAGTTGTTTAAAGTAACTGTAAATAACATATTATGTGTTTGTTCTCATAGAAATGGTATTAAAAGAATACAACAGACTTACTTATTTTTGAATATCCTGTTTGAAATTTACCTCCATTTTCAGATAGCAGGTTTCAGACATGGATTTTTCTTGTTTTTATAGGCAATTACCTCTCAATTAGATGAAATAGATTGATATATCTACACAAGTAATATGATGAGGTTTTGCCCTCTCCAGTGCTGCAAATCAGCTAAAAACAATGCTGAAAAAATCGCAGTCACCATTTTAAACATGGACACAGGATGTGATATTTCGCAGTCTATATTTCACCGGTTGTGGGATCAGGCAATCTTTCGAGCTTGTATTGATGGTGGAGCAAACTTCGTGCATGACATTATACATAAAGATACAACTTGTGGCTTCACAAGACATATGCCTGATTTTGTGTGTGGCGATTTTGATTCCATCCGCCCTGAGGTGAAACAGTTCTATGAAAGTCAAAGCGAGACAGTAGTAACGCAAACACCTGATCAGGATGCAACTGATTTTACGAAAGGCTTGCGTTTGATAGCAGAGAGACTTCATCAAAAAAACCTTGATATTGATGTTATTGTAGCATTAGGCGGGAAACAGGATAAACTCGACCACAGTATGGCAAATATTGACTCTTTATACGCGGCAATGAAATTTTTACCACGATGTGTTCGAACTTGTTTGATATATGATTCGTGTTATATATGCTTGTTACCTATGGGGAAAAGTGCAATTGAAGTAAATACTGGTATGGAAGGCGATTGGTGTGGGCTAGTACCGATTCGTCGTCGAGTTACATTGACAACAACAGGATTACAAAAAAACTTCAATAATGATAAACTTGAATTTGGAGGAGTTGAAAACGTGTCCAATAAATTAGATGGATCAGAAGAAGTAATTGTTGAAACCGACCACCCACTTGTGTGGACAATGCATTTTAAAGCATAAAAATATTTTTTTCGTTATATTAGTTTATTTATATGTTTTTGTGTAAACTTTCAGTTTCTTTTTGTAAACCTCTTATCTTATCCTAAATGTGTTAAGTAACTGTGTATTCTAAATCAGTGACTCTCCTTTTCTTCGTCTGATTTGCATTTGGAAATTTTTGTGTACGTGAATATTTTTAAATATTTCACTTTTAGACAATCTTTAGGTTAATTTCATTATTATTATAGATATACAATGTTCAAAAATGGTTAAAGTGATCATGTGATGTCAGATTCATATTATGCTATGGGTTAGAAGGTCAGAATACTTATATTACTTTGGCTATAATACAGAAGATTAGAGTAATCATATACATTGAGATTGATTGATTCGACTAGAATTCGATATTTTATTTCAACATAAGCCAGTGTCGAAAATTTTTTTCCCAAAGCAGTGGAAGCAAAAGGATAAAGAGTAAGTATGAGAATTTAAATCGCTAAGTTATGCAACACCTTAACATTTTTATTGCCAAGTTATTCGTCCAAAACTGCAACCTATTATAAATATTAACTTATCTACGTTTCAACCGCCATTATTAGAATAATTACTGTTACACTGCACACAACCCAGTTACTACTAACTACTTAGTTAGATTTAACTTTCCTCATTACCCGGTAGCCTATATTTCGTTAGCATGTTCTTTAAACATGTTGTGACGTCACAATATATATATCACGCATTTTATGACTCATCTACGTTGGATTTTATTCTGACTAGGTGAGGCTTTTATTCTTTTCGTTTTTCTAGGCCGCAGGGGTCACCAAACTACGGGCCAGATTCGGTCCGTGGCGTCCTTTCACCCGGCCCGCAATAACACGAATAATGGCGAATTTTTTTCCAACGGTTGTTTCCGCGAACATCGACTTCCTTGTTCATTTCGTAACATTGGCCAATCAGCACGATACGAAAGGTGACGTAACAATATATCCTTTTGCATCCGATCAGAAACTTTTGTTTTTGTTCAGAGATATGTCACATGAAAGCATTTTTGCGAAACTCGGATTGCGTTGCATTCAGATATTTGTGATGTCACATATGACCTGAATTGCCAGCATTTTGTAATAGGTATTTTGTTCGTACTATCTGTACTTTATTCCGTGCCAGGTTTTAGTCACCAGTGCTAAAGATTAAGCAACAATTTGGCTCCTTTCGGTTTGTTCTGTATTTATTCTATTCTCACGAGAAAGCGACGACAACTTGTACCTTTGGTCCGCTTTGGATACATCGTGCATTTATACCATAATATAAGTTTTCTCAGTCCATTCAGTGCGTAACGTCAAGCTTCGTCACGTCAAGATCTGTTTGGAACGTTGTCCTGTCAATACTTTAATAATGTTCTTGAAAATACCACGACTCTCATTGATCTCTTCTGCAACCCAGCGAAGAGTCGGTACCTTCCAGTTTAAAAAGCCCTTGGAAGCCCTCCCTTGGATGAAAAAATATCTGATGACCGCGTAATCTTTAATTCAAAATATTCGGTTTGACTTTTTTATAGTTTCAACTTCAAGACATTGTTACTGTAGTTCTCAAACTTTTGTCGCTCGGACGGATTTTCAGTCACGGTTTTTAAACAATGCCTCGTTTTCGCGATTCGGAATTCTATTCGATAGTTTTTGGTGGTGATTCTCAAATTCAGTATGAATCGAATAAGTCAATCGTCATTTTGCCTTAGGAGCTGTAGTTTAATTGCAGTAATCAAAAATTGTCTAAAAATAGCTGTGATGAAACGTAACGTTTTCTGCGAGGGATGCGCTCGTACACTCGTGGCGCGTGCCTTCGGCGAACCTGTTGCTGTGTACGTTTCTCGTGCTAAAATGAACGTCTAACGTGCATTTTGCGCTAATAGTACAAGTCACGTAAACTTTTTTACTGCTCACATGCGGATATTCAGGACAGCGGCTGTTTTGCTAACAGCTAACCTCAGGATAGCTGTCTAGAAATCTTGTATATTTGTTTTGCTATGATGTTCTTGATCTACATTCTGCGATATAGAATTTAATATTCAAATCTTGAGAAATGTAGAATTTATATTATTGAATAAATTCAACGTATTTCCCAACTTTGGGGAATTTATTGTATTACATTGACAAAAATATTTGTCCGGGCTGTTTTCAACACAGTTTGAGTCATATCTGGCCCGCGGTCAAAAAAGTTTGGTGACCCCTGCTCTAGGGCCCAAGGGTTGCCATACGCCAGATTTTTCCCTGACATGTCCGAGATTTTAGTGGTCAAATTTGAGTCAGGGAGAAATTAAAGTGCTGAAAGGTCATGGATTTTCTAATACAGTGAATCCATGATACAAATCCTCGAGTTTTTAGATATTGCACATCCACGAAATCTAATTTTCAGAGATATGTCACATGAAAGCATTTTTGCGAAACTCGGATTGCGTTGCATTCAGATATTTGTGATGTCACATATGACCTGAATTGCCAGCATTTTGTAATAGGTATTTTGTTCGTACTATCTGTACTTTATTCCGTGCCAGGTTTTAGTCACCAGTGCTAAAGATTAAGCAACAATTTGGCTCCTTTCGGTTTGTTCTGTATTTATTCTATTCTCACGAGAAAGCGACGACAACTTGTACCTTTGGTCCGCTTTGGATACATCGTGCATTTATACCATAATATAAGTGTTTTGGTTGCAAAATTGGTCAACGTGGTACTTTTGTCTTTCCAGATATGGTAACCCTACTCTAGGCAAAGTTTTCTCAGTCCATTCAGTGCGTAACGTCAAGCTTCGTCACGTCAAGATCTGTTTGGAACGTTGTCCTGTCAATACTTTAATAATGTTCTTGAAAATACCACGACTCTCATTGATCTCTTCTGCAACCCAGCGAAGAGTCGGTACCTTCCAGTTTAAAAAGCCCTTGGAAGCCCTCCCTTGGATGAAAAAATATCTGATGACCGCGTAATCTTTAATTCAAAATATTCGGTTTGACTTTTTTATAGTTTCAACTTCAAGACATTGTTACTGTAGTTCTCAAACTTTTTTGCTCGCGGCGCACTAAGCAAAAAAAATAATTTGCGGCACACTTGTAAAAAATAAAGTTAGCTTTGAACAAATTATTCAGCAAATGTTAATGCGATGTGTGACAACAACCCTCGTACTACAACGATAAGGCAAATGCAATAATATTTTCAGTCTAATACTGGTCTCACAAGCTTGCCCGTTACATGCATGTCATGTGTAATGCGAATATCTTATTTTCTAAAATTCCAAAAAGCTCCGCGGTACACCTGAGAATCACTTGCAGCACACGAAGACGAAATCCTTGCTTTGCTAAGATTTGAGGAATGGCGAATAGTGCCGTACTTGACTTGGTGTTATATTACAGAAGTGACTCGGATCGTTGCTGTTACTGCAGTTGTGAGTCGGACCATTTTTCAATTTCAATTCACGCTGTCACAAGACAGGAACTTCTAATAGGGCAGTTCCGGTATCGTAAAACAGCGCGGTGACACTGAACTAACTCGTAACTGTCTCGTAAAAGCGGGGTTTGCAGTCACTGTTATAACTGCTGTCTTTAAATGTTGGTGCTTTTTTGGAATCGGTAAACGTGTTCATATATTTGAGCATAGCTCTCTTGTTAATATTCAATTACAATCAATTGAAAAAAATTACAAAACAATAAGTAAAATTGGTACTCCTGAAGTATGCGCACCAAGATGTCGCATAACCTGAACCCTAACCTGGTATACAACCTGAGTTCAGGTTGTGCGCCATCTTGGTGCGCATACTCCAGGAGGTCCGTGAAATTTCTAAATATTGATAAATTTTTAAAACGCAGAATTAACACAACTATATAAACTATAAAATTATTAAGACATATGGAGCAAATTGCAAAACATTTGTCATGGTATACATTTCACGCGGCACCACGTTTTGTAACTCGTTGAATATATCGAATTTAAATTTTTTTCATAAATAATTTTGACGCGAAACAAAAAAATATACTTGTTACAAACTGATCAATCATGAGGTATTTGGAAATGTTAATAGAAGAAGTACAAAAGGCCTGATAAATTGTCGATTACCTTTTAGCATTGACGATAAAATACATCGAAATTAGATTAGATTCAAATTGTGGTGAATTCTCTATTATAGCATATTCGCTTTTAATTTTGCAGTGATTAGTACAGAAAAACCATTAATATGTATTACAGTTATGAAATTGTTGCTTCTACAACTAAATTAAAGTAAAATAATAGATAGAAATATCTGTGCAAAAAGTAGTGAAATTTGAGAAAGGGTGGCTTCCGGTTGAATGGCGCTTCCGGTTGTTGTTGACTCTATTTCTAAAAATAAATTTGTTCATTATGATATGCATTTTTACTATCAGGCATTGATATCAAGTGGTCTTTGTGTGTATTCAATATTGAAAATGCTGCCATTTCACGTCAATTATTTTTATGTAAGAGCATGGTATTTGTGAGGACAGTATTTTTTATTCGAAAATATGTAGCAGTTATTTTGTACCTAAAATGTACATAATTTTACTCTTTTCGAACTTAACAGATATATCGTACCAAGGTTTGTTTGGAAAAAATATCAATAGCAAACCTAAACTTTTTCAAAAATAAAGCTTATTCCAAGTACATCAAAACCTATTCATACTAAGAAGTGTGAAAGGATGTAATTGGGACTAAATTCTACAAAGTTAAATTAAAGAGGAATAAAATGTGATGTGTACTGGCGTATTGTAGACGAGAAAGAAAACTATTTTATATAACTTTTTCTAAAAGCTTCAAATCACACAGTTTTGACAGTTTAAATTGTGATAAATCAACTACCTTCTTCAGGTTCCTCTGTTGGGATTGGCGTCGTAATGATTTTCGGAGATGTTTTTATTGTGGTTGATTCAATAGAAGAACTTGAAGTAATCACTGTTATGCAAAAACCTACGGCCCGCGGAGCAATATAATCCGGCCCGCGACGCTTCACTGAATTATAGTAACAAATTATAGCTGTTTTGTCGATTATATTCTTTACGCAAAAAAATTTACGTTTTTACTAAATTGTATTATAACGTAACAAGTATATAATTCACAATTACTCGTTTAGTGAGCCTATAATTTAACAAGAGAGATATGCTCAAATATATGGACACGTAGCGCCACCCAGTGGGAATAATTTTGATGACGACATAGCGAAAAAAAAGTAATAGCCTTCTGGAGAAAAATTTTATCTTCAACCCCTGAAAATTTCAAAGCAATTGGTCCAGTATTCGAAGAGAAAAGCGATTTCTTCAAAACGTGTCAAAGAACAAGGACACTAAGAACAACGATAAGAACAACAACAACATAATATTGAAACGATCGCTATGTCCACTATGTGTCCAATTATAATTTAGACAAATGACAACAAGACTCAGAAAAGTTGATGCTAAGTGCAAATGGTTTAATGGCGCAAAAAATATTCAAATGGTCAGTCTTTGCGCGATGCTTAAAATTTAACTTCTGATCTGCGTGATAAAATGTGATTCATCGGTCATCCATTCGATTTTTAACATTCTAAAAATATGCGCGCCCCGCCAATGACTTGCAACCTTTAATTTTGACCCGCGAGCGACAAAAGTTTGCCGACCCATGGTCTACGCTTTTGCATCTGGGACCTTTTCATCCTTAAAATGTGACTTTTATTCGACAGCTGCTGCACATCAACTTCAAAAATAGACAGCGCAGGCCTGGAATAACGAAACCTAGCAGGTTGGATACAATGTCAGATACATGTACGATGGCGTTTCAACTCATCGTCTTACACTCCAGTGAAGTCATATTTCTATACCATGACAGCAATCGATAGGAAAACAAGACTAATGGTGTCAAAACAACTAGTGGAAATTGGGCGCTCTTGTAGTATGTGAACCAAGATGGCGGACACCTAAACATAGTATGTGTACCAGGTTGGGGGTTAGGCAATAATTTTATTCCAATTTTCCTTATTTTTTTAGTTCTATTACGAGTTCGGGGACTAGTCAAGTAACCTCGTAGTATTTGTACCTGCAATTATGGCCTAACCCGGTACACATACTACGTTCCGATGTCCGCCATCTTGGTTCACATACTACGGGAGTACTGGAAATCGTTGACAAATGTACATTATGTCGCATATATTGTACACTTATTGGACACGTAGTGGACATAACGATCGTTTCAATATTATGTTGTTGTTGTTCTTTGACACGTTTTTAAAAAGTCGCTTTTCTCTTCGAATACTGGACCAATTGCTTTGAAATTTTCAGTGGTTGAAGATAAAAATTTTCTCCAGAAGGCTATTACTTTTTTTTTCGCTATGACGTCATCAAAATTATGTGACTCTACGTGTTCATATATTTGAGCATAGCTCTCTTGTTTATATATGTTTTATCTATCAAAAGTTCATTTTGCCTTGTTTTCATGTCCACCTTCATGCACTTGCTGTTGGCGGCCATAATTCAACTTCTCACAATGCCATATTAATTAAACTGAAGTATGTGTGTACATTGTCATATATGGCAAACAAATAAACCCCGTGATGACGAGTTGTCTTATTATTATCTTTGTCATATATCTATCATATAAAATAAATATAAAAAAAAATAATTTCATATTACGCATTTAGAACTGTGAACAATCTCGATGAATTTTCAATATTGATTACTTCATTTAGCCTTTGTGTTTTAAATTTTAAGATTTCCATCTCTCATTATCTTTTTTTACATAAACCCGGATTTGTACTGTACTGCAACATAAAAGTTCAACGCAATACATAACACGTGTTTTATCCTGTCCGGAAATTATGTTTGTCTTTTAATCTTTATCGGAATGACAAATAAAAAACGATTTGATTGATTGATTGAAAAATCCACATTTTTGGTTATACACTTCGTACGCTATCAATTTGTAACCCATTACTCCACTTGTTTACAGACGTACTGTATTATATAGCCTATCACAAGTGAGAGGAAGATTAAATATACATTGTTACGTTGTAGTTTTATGGGCTGTACGTTTTAGCAAGATGACCCCAGTCTAGTAAGTTACAACGCTGAGTTACGACTACACACAAAAAGGTTCTTGTTTTGAAACTTCTGCTAGCTGCTAGTCGCAGAGGTGGGCAACTTCTCTAGTCGGCGGGCCAGATGTGAAAAAATAAAGCCCTCGGCGGGTCGGATTATTACAAAAAATACTTCGGTATCCAATGTTTGGTAAATGCTCGACACTCTCTGTCAACTTTACGTTTCTTGGGATATTCCATGGTTAATAAAACTTAATATAAAATCTAATTTCTTGGGTTCCAAATATAACTGATAACAGTAGTGGGGAATGTTTACAACGCTCTCTGCTCTGACCTTATATTGATTGCTTAACAAGTGTGCTAACGCAATTGTTTGTTCACTAAGTCAATTGTTTATTTCACCAGCTCGCACTGACAGTGCGGTGAGAGTGGAGCGATCGGCAACTTTCATGAATGATGCGTCGGACCCAACTACTAACATACCGGGTCGGACCACATTACAGAGTGTGGTTGGATACAGTCAGCGGGCCGGTCAAAATCTCGTCGCGGGCCGTATGTTGCCCACCCATGTTAGCAGGTAACATAAATTAATGAATAAAATTAGAACGTGGCAAGTGTAATCTTAATGTAAGAAATCTTTCCTGCTCTTATCAGTATAAGTCCGCTGTGTTTCAATTTTCTGTTACACGATAGATTCTTTTGTTATATGGTATAAATACCGGAAGTTGTTTAAAGTAACTGTAAATAACATATTATGTGTTTGTTCTCATAGAAATGGTATTAAAAGAATACAACAGACTTACTTATTTTTGAATATCCTGTTTGAAATTTACCTCCATTTTCAGATAGCAGGTTTCAGACATGGATTTTTCTTGTTTTTATAGGCAATTACCTCTCAATTAGATGAAATAGATTGATATATCTACACAAGTAATATGATGAGGTTTTGCCCTCTCCAGTGCTGCAAATCAGCTAAAAACAATGCTGAAAAAATCGCAGTCACCATTTTAAACATGGACACAGGATGTGATATTTCGCAGTCTATATTTCACCGGTTGTGGGATCAGGCAATCTTTCGAGCTTGTATTGATGGTGGAGCAAACTTCGTGCATGACATTATACATAAAGATACAACTTGTGGCTTCACAAGACATATGCCTGATTTTGTGTGTGGCGATTTTGATTCCATCCGCCCTGAGGTGAAACAGTTCTATGAAAGTCAAAGCGAGACAGTAGTAACGCAAACACCTGATCAGGATGCAACTGATTTTACGAAAGGCTTGCGTTTGATAGCAGAGAGACTTCATCAAAAAAACCTTGATATTGATGTTATTGTAGCATTAGGCAGGAAACAGGATAAACTCGACCACAGTATGGCAAATATTGACTCTTTATACGCGGCAATGAAATTTTTACCACGATGTGTTCGAACTTGTTTGATATATGATTCGTGTTATATATGCTTGTTACCTATGGGGAAAAGTGCAATTGAAGTAAATACTGGTATGGAAGGCGATTGGTGTGGGCTAGTACCGATTCGTCGTCGAGTTACATTGACAACAACAGGATTACAAAAAAACTTCAATAATGATAAACTCGAATTTGGAGGAGTTGAAAACGTGTCCAATAAATTAGATGGATCAGAAGAAGTAATTGTTGAAACCGACCACCCACTTGTGTGGACAATGCATTTTAAAGCATAAAAATATTTTTTTCGTTATATTAGTTTATTTATATGTTTTTGTGTAAACTTTCAGTTTCTTTTTGTAAACCTCTTATCTTATCCTAAATGTGTTAAGTAACTGTGTATTCTAAATCAGCGACTCTCCTTTTCTTCGTCTGATTTGCATTTGGAAATTTTTGTGTACGTGAGTATTTTTAAATATTCCACTTTTAGACAATCTTTAGGTTAATTTCATTATTATTATAGATATACAATGTTCAAAAATGGTTAAAGTGATCATGTGATGTCAGATTCATATTATGCTATGGGTTAGAAGGTCAGAATACTTATATTACTTTGGCTATAATACAGAAGATTAGAGTAATCATATACATTGAGATTGATTGATTCGACTAGAATTCGATATTTTATTTCAACATAAGCCAGTGTCGAAAATTTTTTTCACAAAGCAGTGGAAGCAAAAGGATAAAGAGTAAGTATGAGAATTTAAATCGCTAAGTTATGCAACACTTTAACATTTTTATTGCCAAGTTATTCGTCCAAAACTGCAACCTATTATAAATATTAACTTATCTACGTTTCAACCGCCATTATTAGAATAATTACTGTTACACTGCACACAACCCAGTTACTACTAACTACTTAGAATATTCAGTCACGGTTTTTAAACAATGCCTCGTTTTCGCGATTCGGAATTCTATTCGATAGTTTTTGGTGGTGATTCTCAAATTCAGTATGAATCGAATAAGTCAATCGTCATTTTGCCTTAGGAGCTGTAGTTTAATTGCAGTAATCAAAAATTGTCTAAAAATAGCTGTGATGAAACGTAACGTTTTCTGCGAGGGATGCGCTCGTACACTCGTGGCGCGTGCCTTCGGCGAACCTGTTGCTGTGTACGTTTCTCGTGCTAAAATGAACGTCGAACGTGCATTTTGCGCTAATAGTACCAGTCACGTAAACTTTTTTACTGCTCACATGCGGATATTCAGGACAGCGGCTGTTTTGCTAACAGCTAACCTCAGGATAGCTGTCTAGAAATCTTGTATATTTGTTTTGCTATGATGTTCTTGATCTACATACTGCGATATAGAATTTAATATTCAAATCTTGAGAAATGTAGAATTTATATTATTGAATAAATTCAACGTATTTCCCAACTTTTGGGAATTTATTGTATTACATTGACAAAAATATTTGTCCGGGCTGTTTTCAACACAGTTTGAGTCATATCTGGCCCGCGGTCAAAAAAGTTTGGTGACCCCTGCTCTAGGGCCCAAGGGTTGCCATACGCCAGATTTTTCCCTGACATGTCCGAGATTTTAGTGGTCAAATTTGAGTCAGGGAGAAATTAAAGTGCTGAAAGGTCATGGATTTTCTAATACAGTGAATCCCTGATACAAATCCTCGAGTTTTTAGATATTGCACATCCACGAAATCTAATTTTCAGAGATATGTCACATGAAAGCATTTTTGCGAAACTCGGATTGCGTTGCATTCAGATATTTGTGATGTCACATATGACCTGAATTGCCAGCATTTTGTAATAGGTATTTTGTTCGTACTATCTGTACTTTATTCCGTGCCAGGTTTTAGTCACCAGTGCTAAAGATTAAGCAACAATTTGGCTCCTTTCGATTTGTTCTGTATTTATTCTATTCTCACGAGAAAGCGACGACAACTTGTACCTTTGGTCCGCTTTGGATACATCGTGCATTTATACCATATTATAAGTGTTTTGGTTGCAAAATTGGTCAACGTGGTACTTTTGTCTTTCCAGATATGGTAACCCTACTCTAGGCAAAGTTTTCTCAGTCCATTCAGTGCGTAACGTCAAGCTTCGTCACGTCAAGATCTGTTTGGAACGTTGTCCTGTCAATACTTTAATAATGTTCTTGAAAATACCACGACTCTCATTGATCTCTTCTGCAACCCAGCGAAGAGTCGGTACCCTCCAGTTTAAAAAGCCCTTGGAATGCTCCCTTGGATGAAAAAATATCTGATGACCGCGTAATCTTTAATTCAAAATATTCGGTTTGACTTTTTTATAGTTTCAACTTCAAGACATTGTTACTGTAGTTCTCAAACTTTTTTGCTCGCGGCGCACTAAGCAAAAAAAATAATTTGCGGCACACTTGTAAAAAATAAAGTTAGCTTTGAACAAATTATTCAGCAAATGTTAATGCGATGTGTGACAACAACCCTCGTACTACAACGATAAGGCAAATGCAATAATATTTTCAGTCGAATACTGGTCTCACAAGCTTGCCCGTTACATGCATGTCATGTGTAATGCGAATATCTTATTTTCTAAAATTCCAAAAAGCTCCGCGGTACACCTGAGAATCACTTGCAGCACACGAAGACGAAATCCTTGCTTTGCTAAGATTTGAGGAATGGCGAATAGTGCCGTACTTGACTTGGTGTTATATTACAGAAGTGACTCGGATCGTTGCTGTTACTGCAGTTGTGAGTCGGACCATTTTTCAATTTCAATTCACGCTGTCACAAGACAGGAACTTCTAATAGGGCAGTTCCGGTAAAACAGCGCGGTGACACTGAACTAACTCGTAACTGTCTCGTAAAAGCGGGGTTTGCAGTCACTGTTATAACTGCTGTCTTTAAATGTTGGTGCTTTTTTGGAATCGGTAAACGTGTTCATATATTTGAGCATAGCTCTCTTGTTAATATTCAATTACAATCAATTGAAAAAAATTACAAAACAATAAGTAAAATTGGTACTCCTGAAGTATGTGCACCAAGATGTCGCATAACCTGAACCCTAACCTGGTATACAACCTGAGTTCAGGTTGTGCGCCATCTTGGTGCGCATACTCCAGGAGGTCCGTAAAATTTCTAAATATTGATAAATTTTTAAAACGCAGAAATAACACAACTATATAAACTATAAAATTATTAAGACATATGGAGCAAATTGCAAAACATTTGTCATGGTATACATTTCACGCGGCACCACGTTTTGTAACTCGTTGGATATATCGAATTTAAATTTTTTTCATAAATAATTTTGACGCGAAACAAAAAAATATACTTGTTACAAACTGATCAATCATGAGGTATTTGGAAATGTTAATAGAAGAAGTACAAAAGGCCTGATGAATTGTCGATTACCTTTTAGCATTGACGATAAAATACATCGAAATTAGATTAGATTCAAATTGTGGTGAATTCTCTATTATAGCATATTCGCTTTTAATTTTGCAGTGATTAGTACAGAAAAACCATTAATATGTATTACAGTTATGAAATTGTTGCTTCTACAACTAAATTAAAGTAAAATAATAGATAGAAATATCTGTGCAGAAAGTAGTGAAATTTGAGAAAGGGTGGCTTCCGGTTGAATGGCGCTTCCGGTTGTTGTTGACTCTATTTCTAAAAATAAATTTGTTTATTATGATATGCATTTTTACTATCAGGCATTGATATCAAGTGGTCTTTGTGTGTATTCAATATTGAAAATACTGCCATTTCACGTCAATTATTTTTATGTAAGAGCATGGTATTTGTGAGGACAGTATTTTTTATTCGAAAATATGTAGCAGTTATTTTGTACCTAAAATGTACATATTTTTACTCTTTTCGAACTTAACAGATATATCGTACCAAGGTTTGTTTGAAAAAAATATCAATAGCGAACCTAAACTTTTTCAAAAATAAAGCTTATTCCAAGTACATCAAAACCTATTCATACTAAGAAGTGTAAAAGGATGTAATTGGGACTAAATTCTACAAAGTTAAATTAAAGTAGAATAAAATGTGATGTGTACTGGCGTATTGTAGACGAGAAAGAAAACTATTTTATATAACTTTTTCTAAATGCTTCAAATCACACAGTTTTGACAGCTAAATTGTGATAAATCAACTACCTTCTTCAGGCTCCTCTGTTGGGATTGGCGTCGTAATGATTTTCGGAGATGTTTTTATTGTGGTTGATTCAATAGAAGAACTTGAAGTAATCACTGTTATGCAAAATGGGTGAAATTATAATATGATTTTCTCAAATCGTGATTACCAGCAGGAAACTTTTACACAGAGTTGAATCAGTAAAGCGATTGTCAAACCGGTCCAGCCTGTAATTTTGTTTGCCATTTTATAAATAAGCCCAGCTGGTTCACGCATACATGAGTATGTATATATATATAATCATTCAACAATTTTTTACAGTACGTGTCGTTCATATTAAACTGTTTAATTTGTTTATATGTATACATAAAAAACATAACAAAAAAAATGTAAATAAGAGTAAAGTAAGCCAAGAAATGTTTGGAAATATTATGAAATCCCATATCAGACATACCACTGTCTTTTAATTTTACATAAACTTATCTGCATTATTTTCTATGTAACGTACCTTGATCGCATATAGTCCCATTATACCCGTTGACGCAAGTGCAAAAGTATGCATTGACACCATCAGTACAAATGCCATCATTCTGACATGGATTCGGAGAACAGTCATTGATGTCTAAACGCGAATAATCATAAATGCTATTTTTTTGAATTACGGGAAGTGTATTTAAACATACCTATTTCTTTCCATCCCTTCTAACTCATTTAGTCCGCCGTATTACACACATATATATATATATCATATCGAATACATTTTCACAAATTTTATTTTAGTGTGATTACTAGTTACGGCTCAAATTTACTATTACTGTTAGTTAGACAGTAAGCCGAGCGTCTATATAGATTAAATATCGAGATTAACTACTTTCACATGTAAATAACCCTCATAACTAGAAATGCAACCACTAGACAAGAACAAGAAAAGGAATTAAATTCATCTGAGCAAATCCTATTCTTTTGACATGAATTCGAAAAATAATCATCATTGTCTGAATGTCAACAACAGAATTTCGTTATTGACCAATTGAAATTATCAGTCTTCAAGGGACTTGGATGATTGAAATAATTCCCTCAGTAAGATAATTATCCTATTCGATTTAGAAAATGTTTGAAATTACAACGTCACAATATCCCTGATAAAATCAAGCAGAATATTTAGGCAAGGCCTTTCAGGAGAACTATTATTTCCATATTAGTTATTGATTATAAATAAACTTATGCCAAATCTGTCTACTTTACGAAGAACCGAAATCCAAACTGTTGGATATATTCTTGCTTGAATCATTTACTTACTTTGTTCACAGGTTACTCCTGAATAACCTTCTAAGCATAAGCACGAAAAAGAACCAACTCCGTCTGTGCAGTTCCCACTATTCTGGCACGTGTTTGGTGAACAGTCGTTTATGTCTAAATAAAGATGTTTAATAAAGATGTTCATGGAAGCCTGGGAATTTCATGGTTTGATAGTAATGGGATTTAGACAGTATTGAGGGTGAACAGTATTACAATATGATTGCAATCGCTTTTTACCTTCTTCGCATATCTCTCCCGAATATCCTTCCGCACAATTGCACGTAAATGCGTTGATTCCATCTAAACATTCACCTCCATTTTGACATGGATTTTCACTGCAGTCGTTAATATCTGTTAAAATATATCCCGTGGATTAGGGTGAACCTTTTTTTATAATTGGTTCACAGTAAGCCTGTAGCACTGTGTGATACACGGAGCCGGCCAGAATTGATTATTATGAAAATAAATTGAATATTTTTTTCGAATCCACTAAAAACGAATATGAACCTTTGTAATTTAAAAAACTAACTAAACAAGCCATTAGCGAACTATAAATTATTACGGCTAATACGGCCTGTATGACGTGGCCGCGTGATCATTGTTTTTAAGCCCCAAAAAATTCAAACGTATAACGTTTTTTGTTAAAAGAGGATGGAAAAGGGGCAAAAAAATATTTATTCGAAAACAAAAATTATATTCAACCTTTTTCACATAATTCTCCTGTGTAACCTTCAATACATTCGCATATGAAAGAAGCTACGCCATCAACACAATTGCCTTCATTTTGACAAGGATTCGAAGAACAATCATCAATATCTTAACACAAAATACAAGCAATAAAATTACAATTACCATTCATAAATTGCCATACTGATATGTACCAGTATCCAATTTGTTTTCTGACTTATTAATTGAACAATGATTTTTATGTTTGGATGTTTTTCGCCAGTCAGGCATTGATATACATATATTTATTCCCAGAAAAGAGGATATAATGAGAATATTAATAATACTGTTAGTAGGATGACAATTTGTGACTTTTGCAGGGAACATACTGAAAATGAAAATGTCATTAATTTCAAACTATCACACCAATCGCCAATCTTGGGTATAAATTGAATTTGGCGTCATTACAGATAGGCGACACCCTTTTGTGACTCACACGGATTTGGTGTACATTCGTCAATATCTATCGCACACCAATGGATTATTATGATATATAACTGAACATGAATATTGATAGTTTGGAAAAAGAATTAATGCACAAAGTGAAATTGTAGAAAATCTGTATACTCCGTTGATTGAAATTACTATTCGTCGGATTTGAACTACGTTCTAAAATTTGAATCTTTTGTCGTTGAATTTTGATGGAACTCGCGACTCTTACAACAACAACACAAATAATTTTTGAATGAATATTTTGAAGATATGATTAAACTATTTTGTAAATTCGTAAAAGGAAAGTTGAATCAATAAAAGTTGAGTATCGACTCGTCCCGATGTTGTGTATACGAGTGTAATATTTAGTCAGTAGCACTTTAATTTATTATCATTTGTGCTGCATGTGCGGCCCTACAGCCAGTTTTCATTTTATTATGAAGATTTTATTAGGGCAATGCAATGACTACAAACATTGAGCACACATACGAGTGGATGATCTAAAAAACAAAGTTCAATACTCTAAAGAAGCTTTGGATGCAGATTAACCCACTCAACTCAAAGTGCGCTAATGCAGTGCGTATAAAATGTTAGTAAATGTTACCCTGGTCGCAGACAGTTCCAGTGTACCCATCTTGACAAGTGCATGTAAAGCCACCAACATCATCGTTACAAGTCGCCCCATTCTGGCATGGGTTAGGAGAACAATCATCTATATCTAAATCATATAAATAAAGGTGAGTTAGCTATTAAATACATGTTCCAAAAACACTTTACTTTTTACGGCATCGTTGGTTGTAGAAGGCTCCTCTTGATGGTCGTTGTAGAAAACCAGAATTTGACTCGGAATATTTTACACTTGTCATTCTTACTCACCTTGTTCGCATGTTTCTCCCGAATATTCCTCTGAGCATGAGCACGAAAATGAATTCACTCCGTCAGAGCAGTTTCCTCCATTTTGACAAGGATTTGGTGAACAATCGTTTATATCTGAACGATAAGGCTGAGTTATTTCACCAATCGTCTCGTTTTGAAAAATATCATTTTTCACAAAGTAATCTGTTTTTTCACAGGTTAACAGAATTTTTATAATTGCACATATATTTATTAACAAAAGAAAACTTGAGTGAACGGTACTAAAAGTAAGATTTGCAAACGCTTTTTACCTTCTTCGCAATTCTCTCCAGAATATCCATCCGCACAATTACAGATAAAAGCGTTGATTCCATCTATACATTCACCACCATTTTGACATGGATTCTCACTGCAGTCATCAATATCTGTTAAAATGTAACCCATGGATAAGGGTACGCCTTTCCATAATAGGTATACAAGGAGTCTGCAGCATTGTCTGGTACCAAAATCGATTGTTATTGGATTATAAAATCAAATTGAATAATTTTCGAATCGAATCAAATGCTCAAATTTTTTTATCAGCTCCAATTTCAAAATTAAACCAAATAATACGTCATTGTTAAAATTACAATTCAATGAGCATATTTCATAAAAGCTTTAGCATAATATGACATTAAGATTAAAACATTAACTGTCATGGACAATAAGCATCAATTTTACTTTACGAGTTCAAAATACTTCTCTAAAAATAATTTGATCAAATAATAATTTTCGTACAAAAAACACATATAAAAGTTTTCACGGCCGAGTTTACAAGTCCGATATAATGGTTCAAATGAGTACAAAGAAATTGTTATGTAGTTATTGTGTGCTATGGGTCTTGATAACACATGGGAATATTTGATATTGAAAAATATTTAGTTTTACATACTTTGTTCGCAGTTGATTCCAGAATATCCAACAACGCATGAACAAGTATAGTCGTTAACTTCGTCTGTACATGTTCCACCATTTTGACACGGATTCGGTAAGCAATCGTCAATATCTAAAGAAATGTGTTATCATGCTAAACAACTGCATTTACTGAACTACACACAACAAATTTTACACATTGGGGCACATCTTCAAACTTTTCAAAAAACGTTGATCTCAGTTTTCTCCGGAATATCCCGGAATACATTAACAAGTGTAACTGTTATTTCATTTACACAAGAGCCAACGTCTTTACATGGATCTGGAGAACAATCATCAATATCTGGTAAAGGAGGTGAAGAATTGAATAAATTATTATCAATGTTCGGTAAAGGAGGTGAAAAATTGAATAAAATTTTCACCACTGTCCGGTAATGGGGGTGAAAGGGTGAAGTGCAACATTTTATTATTTTAATCTAATGCGTCGTGATCTGTGTTAACCAATCCAAATGGGTTGAAAGATTTGCAAGTTCTAGCGATTTATATCCATTTTCACTGTATATTATTATTGCGTTCCACTGGTCATGATAAAATATGGTAATATTTCGAAAAGAGAAATAGTTAAACCAACATACCCTGTTCACAGTTAGTTCCAGAATATCCAAGAACGCATGAACAAGTGTAGTCGTTAACTTCGTCTGCACACGTTCCACCATTTTGACACGGATTCGGTAAGCAATCATCAATATCTAAAGAAATGTGTTATCATGCTAAAACACTGCATTCACTGAAATACACACAACAAGTTTTACACATTAGGGCTCAACTTCAAACTTTTTGAAAAACGTTGATCCAAATTTTCTCCGGAATATCTCAAAATACATTACAAGTGTAACTATTATTTCATTTACACATGAGCCAATGTCTTTACATGGATCTGGAGAACAATCATCAATGTCTGGTAAAGGAGGTGAAGAATTGAATAAAATTATCATCAATGTCTGGTAAAGAAGGTGAAGAATTGAATAAAATTATCATCAATGTCTGGTAAAGAAGTTGACGAGCTGAATAAAATTATCATCAATGTCCGGTAAAGTACACGAATAAATGAATGAAAATCTCATCAATGTCTGGTAGAGGAGATGAAGAATTGAATAAAATTATCATCAATGTCTGGTAAAGAAGTTGACGAGCTGAATACACGTACATACGACGACGTACGAAATCGAAAAAAAAATAGTTTGACATACTTTGTTCGCAGTTGGTTCCAGAATATCCAGGAACGCATGAACAAGTATAGTCGTTAAGTTCATCTGTACACGTTCCACCATTTTGACATGGATTCAACAAGCAATCATCAATATCTAAAGAAATGTGTTACCATGATAAACGACTGCATTTACTGAAATACACACAACAAATATTACTCGTTGGGGCACGTCTTCAGAAAATTTTCGAATAACGTTGATCACGGTTTATTCCGGAATATCCAGGAATACAATCACAAGTGTAAGTGTTGACATCATCTACACATGAACCAACGTTTTTACATAGATTTGTAGAACAATCATCAATGTCTGATAAAGGAAATGAAAAATTGAATAAAATTATCATCAATGTCTGGTAAAGGAAATGAAAAATTGAATAAAATTATCTTCAATGTCCGGTAAATTATACGAATAATTGAATGGAATTCTCATCAATGTATGGTAAAGGAGATGAAGAATTGAACGAAATTGTCATCAATGTCTGGAAAATGAGATGGAGAATTGAACGAACGTCGTACATACACGTACGTACAACGTACAAAATTGAAAAAAAAAAAAAATTACTTTAACATACTTTGTTCGCAATTGGTTCCTGAATATCCAGGAACGCATGAACAAGTATAGTCGTTAACTTCATCTGTACACGTTCCACCATTTTGACATGGATTCAACAAGCAATCATCAATATCTAAAGAATTGTGTTATCATGAAAAACGACTGCATTTACTGAAATACATACAAGAAATTTCACACATCTGGGCTCATTTTCAAACTTTTTTGAAATATTTTTTGAAATACCATTCTGACATAGATTCAGAGAACAATCAGCACTGTCTGGTTAAGAAGTTACAGAACTGATTGAAATTTATATACAATGAACGTAATTGCCTATAATTATTGTGTATCACTAGTCCTAATAACATATGGAAATATTTAAAAATGACAAAGAGTTAAATTAACCAACCTTGTTCACAGTTGATTCCAGAATATCCAACAACGCATGAACAAGTATAGTCGTTAACTTCATCTATACACGTCCCACCATTTTGACACGGTTTCAGCACACAGTCGTCAATATCTGAAAATAAATGTTCAAATTCAATTTAACATGAGTAGTAAGTGCAATATAGTAAACGAATAGTAAGTTTTAATCTAATGCGTCGTGATCTGTGTTATCCAATGCAAATGGGTTAAAAGATTTGCAAGTTCTAGCGATTCATATCCATTTTCACTGTATATTATTATTGCATTCCACTGGTCATGATAAAATAGGATAATATTTCGAAAAGAGAAATAGTTAGACCAACATACCCTGTTCACAGTTGGTTCCAGAATATCCAACAACGCACGAACAAGTGTAGTCGTTAACTTTGTCTGTACACGTTCCACCATTTTGACACGGATTCGGTAAGCAATCATCAATATCTAAAGGAATGTGTTATCATCCTAAAACACTGCATTCACTGAATTACATACAACAAATTTTACACAATGGGTCACATCTTCTAACTTTTCCAAAAGCGTTGATCCCAGTTTTACATGAATCTGGAGAACAATCATCAATATCTGGTAAAGGAGGTGAAGAGTTGAATAAAATTATCGTCAATGTCTGGTAAAGAAGGTGGAGAATTGAATAAAATGATCATCATAGTCTGATAAAGAAGGTGACGAGTTGAAAAAAATTATCATGAATGTCCGGTAAAGTAAACGAATAATCGAATAAAATTGTCATCAATGTCTGGTGAAGGAGGTGAAGAATTGAATAAAATCACACCAATGTCCGGTTAAAGTAGTCGAATAATTGAATAAAATTTGTATCAATGTTTGGTAAAGGAGGTGAAATATTGAATAAGATTGCCACCACTGTCTGGTAATGGGGGTGAAGGAATGAAGTGCAATGCAATATTTTAAATTTTAAATCTAATGCGTCGTGATCTGTGTTATCTAATGCAAATGGGTTATAAGATTTGCAAATTCTAGCGGTTTATATCCATTTTCACTGTATGGTATTATTGCGTTCCACTGGTCATGATAAAATATGGTAATATTTCGAAAAGAGAAAGTCTAACATACCCTGTTCACAGTTGGTTCCAGAATATCCAACAAGGCATGAACAAGTGTAGTCGTTAACTTCGTCTGTACACATTCCTCCATTTTGACACGGTGTTGGCAAGCAATCATCAATATCTAAAGAAATGTGCTATCATGATAGACGACTGCATTTACTGAAATACACACAACAAATTTTACACGTTGGGGCACGTCTTCACAAAATTTTCGAATAACGTTGATCACGGTTTATTCCGGAATATCCAGAAATACAATCACAAGTGTAAGTGTTGACTTCATCTACATATGAACCAACGTTTTTACATAGATTTGTAGAACAATCATCAATGTCTGGTAAAGGAGTAACGAATTGAATAAAATTATCATCAATGTCCGGTAAAGGAGATGAAGAATTGAATGAAATTGACATGAATGTCTGCTAAATGAGATGGAGAATTGAACGAACGTCGTACATACACGTACGTACAACGTACAAAATTGAAAAAAAAAATTAGTTTAACATACTTTGTTCGCAATTGGTTCCAGAATATCCAGGAACGCATGAACAAGTATAGTCGTTAACTTCATCTGTACACGTTCCACCATTTTGACATGGATTCAACAAGCAATCATCAATATCTAAAAAAATGTGTTATCATGATAAACGACTGCATTTACAGAAATACACACAAAAAATTTCACACATCTGGGCTCATTTTCAAACTTTTTTGAAATATTTTTTAAATACCATTCTGACATAGATTCGGAAACCAATCAGCATTGTCTGGTTAAGGAGTTAAAGAATTGATTGAAATTTATATACAAATAACCTAATTGCTTATAATTATTGTGTATCACACGTACTAATAACATATGGAAATATTTAAAAATGACAAAGAGTTAATTTAACCAACCTTGTTCACAGTTGATTCCAGAATATCCAACAACGCATGAACAAGTATAATCGTTAACTTCATCTATACACGTCCCACCATTTTGACACGGATTCAGCACACAGTCGTCAATATCTGAAAATAAATGTTCAAATTCAATTTAACATGAATAGTAAGTGCAATATAGTAAACGAATAGTACCGGTAAGTTTTTATCTAATGCGTCGTGGTCTGTGTTATCCAATGCAAATGGGTTAAAAGATTTGCAAGTTCTAGCGATTTTTATCCATTTTCACTGTATATTATTATTGCGTTCCACTGGGCATGATAAAATATGGTAATATTTCAAAAAGAGAAAGCCTAACATACCCTGTTCACAGTTGATTCCAGAATATCCAACAACGCATGAACAACTGTAGTCGTTAACTTCGTCTATACACGTTCCACCATTTTGACACGGATTCGGTAAGCAATCATCAATATCTAAAGAAATGTGTTATCATGCTAAACAACCGCATTTACTGAAATTCACACAACAAATTTTACACGTTGGGGCACGTTTTCATAAACTTTTCCAAAAACGTTGATCCCAGTTTTCTCCGGAATATCACGAAATACAGTAACAAGTGTAACTGTTATTTCATTTACACCTGAGCCAATGATCTGGAGAACAATCATCAATGTCTGGTAAAGGAAGTGAAGAATTGAATAAAATTATCACCAATGTCCGGTAAAGTAAGCGAAGAATTGAATAAAATTATAATCAATGTTTGGTAAAGGAGGTGAAGGGGTGAAGTGCAATATTTTAAGGTTTTAATCTGATGCGTCGTGATCTGTGTTATCTAATGCAAATGGGTTAGAAAATTTACAAAGTCTGACGATTTAAATTCATTTTCACTGTATATTATTATTGCGTTCCACTGGTCATGATTAAAATATGGTAATATTTCGAAAAGAGAGACATACCCTGTTCACAGTTGGTTCCAGAATATCCAACAACGCATGAACAAGTATAGTCGTTAACTTCATATATACACGTCCCACCATTTTGACACGGATTCAGCACACAGTCGTCAATATCTGAAAATTAATGTTCAAATTTAATTTAACATGAATAGTAAGTGCAATATAGTAAACGAATAGTAAGTTTTAATCTAATACGTCGTGATTTGTGTTATCCAATGCAAATGGATTAAAAGATTTGCAAGTTCTAGCGATTTATAACCATTTTCACTGTATATTACTATTCCGTTTCACTGGTCATGATAAAATATGGTAATATTTCGAAAAGAGGAAGTCTAACATACCCTGTTCACAGTTGGTTCCAGAATATCCAACAACGCATGAACAAGTGTAGTCGTTAACTTCGTCTGTACACGTTCCTCCATTTTGACACGGTGTTGGCAAGCAATCATCAATATCTAAAGAAATGTGTTATCATGCTAAACAGCTGCATTTACTGAAATTCGCACAACAAATTTTACACGTTGGGGTACGTCTTCACAAACTTTTTTAAAAGCGTTGATCCCAGTTTTCTCCGGAATATCACGAAATACATTAACAAGTGTAACTGTTATTTCATTTACACATGAGCCAATGTCTTTACATGGATCTGGAGAACAATCATAAATGTCTGGTAAAGAAGGTGAAAAATTGAATAAAACTGAATAAAACTATCTTCAATGTCTGGTAAAGAAAGTGACGAGCTGAATAAAATTATTATCAATGTCCGGTAAAGTACACGAATAATTGAATGAAACTCTCATCAATGTCTGGTAAGAGAGATAGAGAATTGAACGAACGTCGTAAATACACGTACATACGACGTACGAAATTAAAAAAAAATTAGTTTAACATACTTTGTTCGCAGTTGGTTCCAGAATATCCAGGAACGCATGAACAAGTATAGTCGTTAACTTCATCTGTACACGTTCCACCATTTTGACATGGATTCAACAAGCAATCATCAATATCTAAAGGAATGTGTTATCATTTTAAACGACTGCATTTACTGAGATACACACAAGAAATTTCACACATCTAAGCTCAAACTTTTTTGAAATACCTTTCTGACATAGATGCGGAGAACAACAATCACTGTCTGGTTAAGGAGTTAAAGAATCGATTGAAATTTACATACAATAAACCTAACTGTTTATAATTGTTGTGTATCACTAGTCCTAATAACATATGGAAATATCTAATAATGAAAAGAGTTTATTTTAACCAACCTTGTTCACAGTTGATTCCAGAATATCCAACAACGCATGAACAAGTATAGTCGTTAACTTTATCTATACACGTCCCACCATTTTGACACGGATTCAACACACAGTCGTCAATATCTGAAAATAAATGTTCAAATTCAATTTAACATGAATATTAAGTGCAATATAGTCAACGAATAGTAAGTTTTAAACTAATGCGTCGTGATCTGTGTTATCTAACACAAATTTGTTAAAAGATTTACAAATTCTGACGATTTATATCCATTTTCACTCTATAATATTATTGTGTTCCACTGGTCATGATAACATAATGGTAATATTTCGAAAAGAGAAAAAGTTAGACCCACATACCCTGTTCACAGTTGGTTCCAGAATATCCAACAACGCATGAACAAGTGTAGTCGTTAACTTCGTCTGTACACGTTCCTCCATTTTGACACGGTGTTGGCAAGCAATCATCAATATCTAAAGAAATGTGTTATCATCCTTAAACACTGCATTCACTGAACTACAGACAACAAATTTTACACATTGGGTCACATCTTCTAACTTTTCCAAAAACGTTGATCCCAGTTTTCTCCGGAATATCACGAAATACAGTAACAAGTGTAACTGTTATTTCATTTACACATGAGCCAATGTCTTTACTTGGATCTGGAGAACAATCATTAATGTCTGATAAAGGAGGTGAAGAGTTGAATAAAATTATCATCATTGTCTGGTAAAGGAGATGAAGAATTGAATGAAATTATCATCAATGTCTGGTAAAGGAGATGAAGAATTGAATGAAATTGTCATCAATGTCTGGTAAATGAGATGAAAAATTGAACGAAGGTCTTACATACACGTACGTACAACGTACAGAATTAAAAAAAAATTAGTTTAACATACTTTGTTCGCAATTGGTTCCAGAATATCCAGGAACGCATGAACAAGTATAGTCGTTAACTTCATCTGTACACGTTCCACCATTTTGACATAGATTCAGCAAGCAATCATCAATATCTAAAGAAATGTGTTATCACGATAAACGACTGCATTTACTGAAATGCACACACTAAATTTCACACATCTGAGCTCAAACTTTTTTCAAATACCATTCTGACATAGATGCGGAGAACAACCATCATTGTCTGGTTAAGGAGTTAAAGAATCGATTGAAATTTATATACAATGAATCCAATTGCTTATAATTATTGTGTATCACTAGTCCTAATAACATATGGAAAAGTCTAAAAATAACAAAGAGGTAATTTAATCAACCTTGTTCACAGTTGATTCCAGAATATCCAACAACGCATGAACAAGTATAGTCGTTAACTTCATCTATACACGTCCCACCATTTTGACACGGATTCAGCACACAGTCGTCAATATCTGAAAATAAATGTTCAAATTCTATTTAACATGAATATTAAGTGCAATATAGTAAACGCATAGTAAGTTTTAAACTAATGCGTCGTGATTTGTGTTATCCAATGCAAATGGGTTATAGGATTTGCATATTATAGAGATTTATATCCATTTTCACTGCATATTTTTATTGCGTTCCACCGGTCATGATAAAATATGGTAATATTTCGAAAAGAGAAATAGTTAGACCAACATACCCTGTTCACAGTTGATTCCAGAATATCCAACAACGCACGAACAAGTGTGGTCGTTAACTTCGTCTGTACACGTTCCACCATTTTGACACGGATTCGGTAAGCAATCATCAATATCTAAAGAAATGTGTTATCATCCTTAAACACCGCCTTCACTGAACTACAGATAACAATTTTTACACATTGGGTCACATCTTCTAACTTTTTCAAAATCGTTGATCCCAGTTTTCTCCGGAATATCACGAAATACAGTAACAAGTATATATAACTGTTATTTCATCTACACATGAGCCAATATCTTTACTTGGATCTGGTGAACAATCATTAATGTCTGATAAAGGAGGTGAAGAGTTGAATAAAATTATCATCATTGTCTGGTAAAGTAAACGAATAATCGAATAAAATTGTCATCAATGTCCGATAACGGAGATGAAGAATTGAATGAAATTGTCATCAATGTCTGGTAAATGAGATGGAGAATTGAACGAACGTCGTACATACACGTACGTACAACGTACAAAATTGAAAAAAAAAAAAAAGGTTCACATACTTTGTTCGCAATTGGTTCCAGAATATCCAGGAACGCATGAACAAGTATAGTCGTTAACTTCATCTGCACACGTTCCACCATTTTTACATGGATTCAACAAGCAATCATCAATATCTAAAGAATTGTGTTATCATGAAAAACGACTGCATTTACTGAAATACATACAAGAAATGTCATAGATCTGGGCTCATTTTCAAACTTTATTGAAATATTTTTTGAAATACCTTTCTGACATAGATTCGGAGAACAATCAGCACTGTCTGGTTAAGGAGTTACAGAATTGATTGAAATTTTTATACAATGAACCTAATTGCTTATAATAATTGTGTATCACTAGTCCTAATAACATATGGAAATATTTTAAAATGACAAAGAGTTAATTTAACCAACCTTGTTCACAGTTGATTCCAGAATATCCAACAACGCATGAACAAGTATAGTCGTTAACTTCATCTATACACGTCCCACCATTTTGACACGGATTCGGTAAGCAATCGTCAATATCTAAAGAAATGTGTTATCATGCTAAAACACTGCATTCACAGAAACACTCACACCAATTTTTACACATTGGGGCACAACTTCAAACTTTTCGAAAAACGTTGATCCAAGGTTTCTCCGGAATATATCGAAATACATTACAAGTGTAACTGTTATTTCATTTACACATGAGCCAATGTCTTTACATAGATCTGGAAAACAATCATCAATGTATGTATGGTGAAGGAGGTAGAAAATTGAATAAAATTGTTATCAATGTCTGGTAAAGAAGGTGAAGAACTAAATAAAATTAATATCAATGAACGGTAAAGTAAACGAATAATTGAATAAAGTTGTCATCAATGTTTGGTAAAGGAGGTGAAGAATTGAATAAAATTATCATGAATGTCCGATAAAGTAGGCGAAGAATTGAATAAAATTATCATCAATGTTCGGTAAAGGTATGGAAAAATTGAATAAAATTGTCACCACTGCCTGGTAATGGGGGTGAAGAATTGAATAAAAATCTCATCAATGTCTGTCAAAGGAGGTGGAAATTGAATATAATCAATATACAACGATCTTCACTGGACATATATATTGCGAGCCATCGGTCTTGAATGCTGATAACATATAGGACTATTTGAAAGTGAAACGAACGTCGTACATACACGTACGTACAACGTACAGAATTAAAAAAAAATTAGTTTAACATACTTTGTTCGCAATTGGTTCCAGAATATCCAGGAACGCATGAACAAGTATAGTCGTTAACTTCATCTGTACATGTTCCACCATTTTGACATGGATTCAACAAGCAATCATCAATGTCTAAAGAAATGTGTTATCATGATAAACGACTGCATTTACTGAAATACACACAAGAAATTTCACACATCTGGGCTCATTTTCAAACTTTTTTGAAATATTTTTTTTAAATACCATTCTGACATAGATTCGGAAACCAATCAGCATTGTCTGGTTAAGGAGTTACAGAATTGATTGAAATTTATATACAATGAACGTAATTGCCTATAATTATTGTGTATCACTAGTCCTAATAACATATGGAAATATTTAAAAATGACAAAGAGTTAATTTAACCAACCTTGTTCACAGTTGATTCCAGAATATCCAACAACGCATGAACAAGTATAGTCGTTAACTTCATCTATACACGTCCCACCATTTTGACACGGTTTCAGCACACAGTCGTCAATATCTGAAAATAAATGTTCAAATTCAATTTAACATGAGTAGTAAGTGCAATATAGTAAACGAATAGTAACTTTTAATCTAATGCATCGTGATCTGTGTTATCCAATGGAAATGGGTTAAAAGATTTGCAAGTTCTAGCGATTTATATCCATTTTCACTGTATATTATTATTGCGTTCCACTGGTCATGATAAAATATGATAATATTTCGAAAAGAGAAATAGTTAGACCAACATACCCTGTTCACAGTTGGTTCCAGAATATCCAACAACGCACGAACAAGTGTAGTCGTTAACTTCGTCCGTACACGTTCCGCCATTTTGACACGGATTCGGTAAGCAATCGTCAATATCTAAAGAAATGTGTTATCAAGCTAAAACACTGCATTCACTGAAATACACACAACAAATTTTACACATTGGGGCACAACTTCAAACTTTTCGAAAAAAGTTGATCCAAGGTTTCTCCGGAATATATCGAAATACATTACAAGTGTAGCTGTTATTTCATTTACACATGAGCCAATGTCTTTTCATGGATCTGGAGAACAATCATAAATGTCTGGTAAAGGAGGTGAAGAATTGAATAAAATTATCGTCAATGTCTGGTAAAGAAGGTGACAAGCTGAATAAAATTATCATCAATGTCCGGTAACGTACACGAGTAATTGAATGAAATTGTCATCAATGTCTCGTAAATGAGATAGAGAATTAAACGAACGAACGTACATACACGTACGTACAACGTACAAAATTGAAAAAAAAATTAGTTTAACATACTTTGTTCGCAATTGGTTCCAGAATATCCAGGAACGCATGTACAAGTATAGTCGTTAACTTCATCTGTACACGTTCCACCATTTTGACATGGATTCAACAAGCAATCATCGATATCTAAAGAATTGTGTTATCATGAAAAACGACTGCATTTACTGAAATACATACAAGAAATTTCACACATCTGGGCTCACTTTCAAACTTTTTTGACATATTTTTTGAAATACCATTCTGACATAGATTCGGTGAACAATCAGCACTGTCTGGTTAAGGAGTTACAGAATTGATTGAAATTTATATACAATGAACGTAATTGCCTATAATTATTGTGTATCACTAGACCTAATAACATATGGAAATATTTAAAAATGACAAAGAGTTAATTTAACCAACCTTGTTCACAGTTGATTCCAGAATATCCAACAACGCATGAACAAGTATAGTCGTTAACTTCATCAATACACGTCCCACCATTTTGACACGGATTCGGTAAGCAATCGTCAATATCTAAAGAAATGTGTTGTCATGCTAAAACACTGCATTCACAGAAACACTCACACCAATTTTTACACATTGGGGCACAACTTCAAACTTTTCGAAAAACGTTGATCCAAGGTTTCTCCGGAATATATCGAAATACATTACAAGTGTAACTGTTATTTCATTTACACATGAGCCAATGTCTTTACATGGATCTGGAGAACAATCATAAATGTCTGGTAAAGAAGGTGAAGAATTAAATAAAATTATCATCAATGTCTGGTAAAAAAGTTGGCAAGCTGAATAAAATTATCATCAATGTCCGGTAACGTACACGAATAATTGAATGAAAATCTCATCAATGTCTGGTAAAGGAGATGAAGAATTGAATGAAATTGTCATCAATGTCTGGTAAGTGAGATAGAGAATTAAACGAACGTCATACATACACGTACATACGACGTACGAAATCGAAAAAAAAATTAGTTTGACATACTTTGTTCGCAGTTGGTTCCAGAATATCCAGGAACGCATGAACAAGTATAGTCGTTTACTTCATCTGTACACGTTCCACCATTTTGACATGGATTCAACAAGCAATCATCAATATCTAAAGAATTGTGTTATTATGAGAATCGACTGCATTTACTGAAATACATACAAGAAATTCCACACATCTGGCTCATTTTCAAACTTTTTTGAAATACCATTCTGACATAGATTCGGAGAACAATCAGCACTGTCTGGTCAAGGAGTTACCGAATTTATTGAAATTTATATACAATAAACCTAATTGAACAAGTGTAGTCGTTAACTTCGTCTGTACACGTTCCACCATTTTCACACGGATTCGGTAAGCAATCATCAATATCTAAAGGAATGTGTTATCATCCTAAAACACTGCATTCACTGAACTACATACAACAAATTTTACACAATGGGTCACATCTTCTAACTTTTCCAAAAGCGTTGATCCCTGTTTTACATGGATCTGGAGAACAATCATCAATATCTGGTAAAGGAGGTGAAGAGTTGAATAAAATTATCGTCAATGTCTGGTAAAGAAGGTGGAGAATTGAATAAAATGATCATCATAGTCTGATAAAGAAGGTGACGAGTTGAATAAAATTATCATGAATGTCCGGTAAAGTAAACGAATAATCGAATAAAATTGTCATCAATGTCTGGTGAAGGAGGTGAAAAATTGAATGATATTATCAACAATGTCCGGTTAAAGTAGTCGAAGAATTGAATAAAATTTGTATCAATGTTTGGTAAAGGAGGTGAAAAATTGAATAAGATTGCCACCACTGTCTGGTAATGGGGGTGAAGGAATGAAGTGCAATATTTTAAAGTTTCAATCTAATGCGTCGTGATCTGTGTTATCTAATGCAAATGGGTTAAAAGATTTGCAAATTCTAGCGGTTTATATCCATTTTCACTGTATGGTATTATTGCGTCCACTGGTCATGATAAAATATGGTAATATTTCGAAAAGAGAAAGTCTAACATACCCTGTTCACAGTTGGCTCCAGAATATCCAACAACGCATGAACAAGTGTAGTCGTTAACTTCGTCTGTACACGTTCCTCCATTTTGACACGGTGTTGGCAAGCAATCATCAATATCTAAAGAAATGTGTTATCATGATAGACGACTGCATTTACTGAAATACACACAACAAAGTTTACACGTTGGGGCACGTCTTCACAAAATTTTCGAATAACGTTGATCACGGTTTATTCCGGAATATCCAGAAATACAATCACAAGTGTAAGTGTTGACTTCATCTACACATGAACCAACGTTTTTACATAGAAATGTAGAACAATCACCAATGTCTGGTAAAGGTGTAACGAATTGAATAAAATTATTATTAAAGTCTAGTAAAGAAATGAAAAATTGAATAAAATTATCATCCATGCCCGGTAAAGTATACGAATAATTGAATGAAACTCTCATCAATGTCTGGTAAATGAGATGGAGAATTGAACGAACGTCGTACATACACGTACGTACAATGTACAAAATTGAAAAAAAAATTTGTTTAACATACTTTGTTCGCAATTGGTTCCAGAATATCCAGGAACGCATGAACAAGTATAGTCGTTAACTTCATCTGTACACGCTCCACCATTTTGACATGGATTCAACAAGCAATCATCAATATCTAAAGAATTGTGTTATCATGAAAAACGACTGCATTTACTGAAATACATACAAGAAATTTCACACATCTGGGCTCACTTTCAAACTTTTTCGACATATTTTTTGAAATACCATTCTGACATAGATTCGGAGAACAATCAGCACTGTCTGGTTAAGGAGTTACAGAATTGATTGAAATTTATATACAATGAACGTAATTGCCTATAATTATTGTGTATCACTAGTCCTGATAACATATGGAAATATTTAAAAATGACAAAGAGTTAATTTAACCAACCTTGTTCACAGTTGATTCCAGAATATCCAACAACGCATGAACAAGTATAGTCGTTAACTTCATCTATACACGTCCCACCATTTTGACACGGATTCGGTAAGCAATCGTCAATATCTAAAGAAATGTGTTGTCATGCTAAAACACTGCATTCACAGAAACACTCACACCAATTTTTACACATTGGGGCACAACTTCAAACTTTTCGAAAAACGTTGATCCAAGGTTTCTCCGGAATATATCGAAATACATTACAAGTGTAACTGTTATTTCATTTACACATGAGCCAATGTCTTTACATGGATCTGGAGAACAATCATAAATGTCTGGTAAAGAAGGTGAAGAATTAAATAAAATTATCATCAATGTCTGGTAAAAAAGTTGGCAAGCTGAATAAAATTATCATCAATGTCCGGTAACGTACACGAATAATTGAATGAAAATCTCATCAATGTCTGGTAAAGGAGATGAAGAATTGAATGAAATTGTCATCAATGTCTGGTAAGTGAGATAGAGAATTAAACGAACGTCATACATACACGTACATACGACGTACGAAATCGAAAAAAAAAAATAGTTTGACATACTTTGTTCGCAGTTGGTTCCAGAATATCCAGGAACGCATGAACAAGTATAGTCGTTTACTTCATCTGTACACGTTCCACCATTTTGACATGGATTCAACAAGCAATCATCAATATCTAAAGAATTGTGTTATTATGAGAATCGACTGCATTTACTGAAATACATACAAGAAATTCCACACATCTGGCTCATTTTCAAACTTTTTTGAAATACCATTCTGACATAGATTCGGAGAACAATCAGCACTGTCTGGTCAAGGAGTTACCGAATTTATTGAAATTTATATACAATAAACCTAATTGAACAAGTGTAGTCGTTAACTTCGTCTGTACACGTTCCACCATTTTCACACGGATTCGGTAAGCAATCATCAATATCTAAAGGAATGTGTTATCATCCTAAAACATTGCATTCACTGAACTACATACAACAAATTTTACACAATGGGTCACATCTTCTAACTTTTCCAAAAGCGTCGATCCCTGTTTTACATGGATCTGGAGAACAATCATCAATATCTGGTAAAGGAGGTGAAGAGTTGAATAAAATTATCGTCAATGTCTGGTAAAGAAGGTGGAGAATTGAATAAAATGATCATCATAGTCTGATAAAGAAGGTGACGAGTTGAATAAAATTATCATGAATGTCCGGTAAAGTAAACGAATAATCGAATAAAATTGTCATCAATGTCTGGTGAAGGAGGTGAAAAATTGAATGATATTATCAACAATGTCCGGTTAAAGTAGTCGAAGAATTGAATAAAATTTGTATCAATGTTTGGTAAAGGAGGTGAAAAATTGAATAAGATTGCCACCACTGTCTGGTGATGGGGGTGAAGGAATGAAGTGCAATATTTTAAAGTTTCAATCTAATGCGTCGTGATCTGTGCTATCTAATGCAAATGGGTTAAAAGATTTGCAAATTCTAGCGGTTTATATCCATTTTCACTGTATGGTATTATTGCGTCCACTGGTCATGATAAAATATGGTAATATTTCGAAAAGAGAAAGTCTAACATACCCTGTTCACAGTTGGCTCCAGAATATCCAACAACGCATGAACAAGTGTAGTCGTTAACTTCGTCTGTACACGTTCCTCCATTTTGACACGGTGTTGGCAAGCAATCATCAATATCTAAAGAAATGTGTTATCATGATAGACGACTGCATTTACTGAAATACACACAACAAAGTTTCACGTTGGGGCACGTCTTCACAAAATTTTCGAATAACGTTGATCACGGTTTATTCCGGAATATCCAGAAATACAATCACAAGTGTAAGTGTTGACTTCATCTACACATGAACCAACGTTTTTACATAGAAATGTAGAACAATCACCAATGTCTGGTAAAGGTGTAACGAATTGAATAAAATTATTATTAAAGTCTAGTAAAGAAATGAAAAATTGAATAAAATTATCATCCATGCCCGGTAAAGTATACGAATAATTGAATGAAACTCTCATCAATGTCTGGTAAATGAGATGGAGAATTGAACGAACGTCGTACATACACGTACGTACAACGTACAAAATTGAAAAAAAAATTAGTTTAACATACTTTGTTCGCAATTGGTTCCAGAATATCCAGGAACGCATGAACAAGTATAGTCGTTAACTTCATCTGTACACGTTCCACCATTTTGACATGGATTCAACAAGCAATCATCAATATCTAAAGAATTGTGTTATCATGAAAAACGACTGCATTTACTGAAATACATACAAGAAATTTCACACATCTGGGCTCACTTTCAAACTTTTTCGACATATTTTTTGAAATACCATTCTGACATAGATTCGGAGAACAATCAGCACTGTCTGGTTAAGGAGTTACAGAATTGATTGAAATTTATATACAATGAACGTAATTGCCTATAATTATTGTGTATCACTAGTCCTGATAACATATGGAAATATTTAAAAATGACAAAGAGTTAATTTAACCAACCTTGTTCACAGTTGATTCCAGAATATCCAACAACGCATGAACAAGTATAGTCGTTAACTTCATCTATACACGTCCCACCATTTTGACACGGTTTCAGCACACAGTCGTCAATATCTGAAAATAAATGTTCAAATTCAATTTAACATGAGTAGTAAGTGCAATATAGTAAACGAATAGTAAGTTTTAATCTAATGCGTTGTGATCTGTGTTATCCAATGCAAATGGGTTGAAAAATTGGCAAGTTCTAGCGATTTATATCCATTTTCACTGTATATTATTATTGCTTTCCACTGGTCATGATAAAATATGAAAATATTTCGAAAAGAGAAATAGTTAGACCAACATACCCTGTTCACAGTTGGTTCCAGAATATCCAACAACGCACGAACAAGTGTAGTCGTTATCTTCGTCTGTACACGTTCCACCATTTTGACACGGATTCGGTAAGCAATCGTCAATATCTAAAGAAATGTGTTATCATGCTAAAACACTGCATTCACTGAAATACACACAACAAATTTTACACATTGGGGCACAACTTCAAACTTTTCGAAAAAAGTTGATCCAAGGTTTCTCCGGAATATATCGAAATACATTACAAGTGTAACTGTTATTTCATTTACACATGAGCCAATGTCTTTACATGGATCTGGATAACAATCATAAATGTCTGGTAAAGGAGGTGCAGAATTGAATAAAATTATCGTCAATGTCTGGTAAAGAAGTTGGCAAGCTGAATAAAATTATCATCAATGTCCGGTAAAGAAGTCGGCAAGCTGAATGAAATTATCATCAATGTCCGGTAACGTACACGAATAATTGAATGAAAATCTCATCAATGTCTGGTAAAGAAGATGAAGAATTGAATGAAATTGTCATCAATGTCTAGTAAGTAAGATAGAGAATTAAACGAACGTCGTACATACACGTACATATGACGTACGAAATCGAAAAAAAAAATAGTTTGACATACTTTGTTCGCAGTTGGTTCCAGAATATCCAGGAACGCATGAACAAGTATAGTCGTTAACTTCATCTGTACACGTTCCACCATTTTGACATGGATTCAACAAGCAATCATCAATATCTAAAGAAATGTGTTATCACGATAAACGACTGCATTTACTGAAATACACACACACGTTGGGGCACGTCTTCACAAAATTTTCGAATAACGTTGATCACGGTTTATTCCGGAATATCTTGAAATACAATCACACGTGTAAGTGTTGACATCATCTACACATGAACTATCGTTTTTACATAGATTTGTAGAACAATCATCAATGTCTGGTAAAGGAGTAACGAATTGAATAAAATCATCATCAATGTCCGGTAAAGTATACGAATAATTGAATGAAATTGTCATCAATGTCTGGTAAATGAGATGGAGAATTGAACGAACGTCGTACATACACGTACGTACAACGTACAAAATTGAAAAAAAAAAAAAAATTACTTTAACATACTTTGTTCGCAATTGGTTCCTGAATATCCAGGAACGCATGAACAAGTATAGTCGTTAACTTCATCTGTACACGTTCCACCATTTTGACATGGATTCAACAAGCAATCATCAATATCTAAAGAATTGTGTTATCATGAGAAACGACTGCATTTACTGAAATACATACAAGAAATTTCACACATCAGGGCTCATTTTCAAACTTTTTCGAAATATTTTTGGAAATACCATTCTGACATAGATTCGGAGAACAATCAGCACTGTCTGGTTAAGGAGTTACAGAATTGATAGAAATTTATATACAATGAACTTAATTGCTTATAATTATTGTGTATCACTAGTCCTAATAACATATGGAAATATTTAAAAATGACAAAGAGTTAATTTAACCAACCTTGTTCACAGTTGATTCCAGAATATCCAACAACGCATGAACAAGTATAGTCGTTAACTTCATCTATACACGTCCCACCATTTTGACACGGTTTCAGCACACAGTCGTCAATATCTGAAAATAAATGTTCAAATTCAATTTAACATGAGTAGTAAGTGCAATATAGTAAACGAATAGTAACTTTTAATTTAATGCGTCGTGATCTTTGTTATCCAATGCAAATGGGCTAAAAGATTTGCAAGTTATAGCGATTTATATCCATTTTCACTGTACATTATTATTGCGTTCCACTGATCATGATGAAATATGATAATATTTCGAAAAGAGAAATAGTTAGACCAACATACCCTGTTCACAGTTGGTTCCAGAATATCCAACAACGCACGAACAAGTGTAGTTGTTAACTTCGTCTGTACACGTTCCACCATTTTGACACGGATTCGGTAAGCAATCGTCAATATCTAAATAAATGTGTTATCATGCTAAAACACTGCATTCACTGAAATACACACAACAAATTTTACACATTGGGGCACAACTTCAAACTTTTCGAAAAACGTAAATCCAAGGTTTCTCCGGAATATATAGAAATACATTACAAGTGTAACTGTTATTTCATTTACACATGAGCCAATGTCTTTACATGGATCTGGAGAACAAACATAAATGGGGTGAAGAATTGAATAAAATTATCATCAATGTCTCGTAAAGAAAGTGAAGAATTGAATAAAATTATCTTGAATGTCTGGTAAAGGAAGTGAAGATTTGAATAGAATTATCATCAATGTCTGGTCAAGGAAGTGAAGAATTGAATAAAATTATCATCAATCTCTGGTCAAGGAAATGAAGAATTGAATGAAATTATCATCAATGTCTGGTCAAGGAAGCGAAGAATTGAATAAAATCGCATCAATGTCTGGTAAAAGAGGTGAAGAATTGAATAAAATTATCATCAATGTCTGGTAAAGTAAACAAATAATCGAATAAAATCGCATCAATGTCTGGTAAAAGAGGTGAAGAATTGAATAAAAATATCACCAATTTCTGGCAAAGTAAACAAAAATAATCGAATAAAATTGTCATCAATGTCTGATAAAGTAGGCGAAGAATTGAATAAAATTATTATCAATGTTTGGTAAAGGAGGTTTAAAATTGAATAAAATTGTCAGCACTGTCTGGTAATGGGGGTGACGGTGTGAAGTGCAATTTTTTAAAGTTTTATTCTAATGCGTCGTGATCTGTGTTATCTAATGCAAATGAGTCGAAAGATTTGCATATTCTATCGATTTATATCTATTTTCACTGTATATTATTATTGTGTTCCACTGGCCATGAGAAAATATGGTAAAATTTCGAAAAGATAAATAGTTAGACCAACATACCCTGTTCACAGTTGGTTCCAAAATATCCAACAACGCATAAACAAGTGTAGTCGTTAACTTCGTCTGTACACGATCCACCATTTTGACACGGTGTTGGCAAGCAATCATCAATATCTAAAGGAATGTGTTATCATGCTAAAAAAACTGCATTTACTGAAATTCACACAACAAATTTTACACGTAGGGGCACGTCTTCACAAACTTTTTGGAAAAACGTTGATAACGGTTTACTCCGGAATATCGAGAAATACAATCACAAGTGTAAGTGTTGACTTCAACTACACATGAACCAACGTTTTTACATAGATTTGGAGAACAATCATCAATGTCTGGTAAAGGAGTAACGAATTGAATAAAATCATCATCAAAGTTTGAAAAAAAGGTGGAAAATTAAGTATAGTTGTCATCAATATCTGGTGAGGGTAATTAGGAATTGAAAAAATTATCATCAATGTTTGGATGTTTGGTAAAAGAGGTGGAAAATTAAATATAGTTGTCATCAATGTCTGGAAAAGGTAATAAAGAATTGAATAATGTTATCATCAATGTCCGGTAAAGTAAACGAATAATTGAATGAAATTGTCATCAATGTCTGGTAAAGGAGATGAATAATTGTTTGAAATTGTCATCAATGTCTGGTAAATAAGATGGAGAATTGAACGAACGTCGTACATACACGTACATACAACCTGCAAAATTGAAAAAAAAATAGTTTAATATACTTTGTTCGCAGTTGGTTCCAGAATATCCAACAACGCATGAACAAGTATAGTCGTTAACTTCATCTATACAGGTTCCTCCATTTTGACATAGATTCAGCACACAGTCGTCAATATCTGAAAATAAATGTTCAAATTCAATTTAACATGAATAGTAAGTGCAATATAGTAGACGAACAGTAAGTTTCAATCTAATGCGTAGTGACCTGTTTTATCCAATGCAAATGGGTTAAAAGATTTGCAAATTCTAGCGATTTATGTCCATTTTCACTCTATATCATTATTGCGTTCCACTGGTCATAATAAAATATGATAATATTTCGAAAAAAGGAATAGTTAGACCAACATACCCTGTTCACAGTTGATTCCAGAATATCCAACAACGCATGAACAAGTGTAGTCGTTAACTTCGTCAGAACATGTTCCACCATTTTGACACGGATTTGGTAAGCAATCATCTATATCTAAAGAAATGTGTTACCATGCTAGAACACTGCATTTACTGAAGTACACACAACAAATTTTATACATTGGGGCCCATCTTTTAACTTTTTGAAAAACGGGATATCCCGATATACAGTATCAAGTGTAACTGTTATTTCATTTACACCTGAGCCAATGTCTATACATGGATCTGGATAACAATCATCAATGTCTGGCAAAGCAGTAACGAATTGAATAGAAATATCATCAATGCCTGGTAAAGGAGGTGAAGAATTGAATAAAATTTTCATCAAAGTCTGGTACAGGAGTAACGAATTGAATATAAAAATTATCAAAGCCTGGTAAAGGAAGTGAAGAGTTGAAAAAAAATATCATCAATGTTTGGTAAAAGAGGTGGAAAATTGAATATAATTCTCATCAATGTCTGGTGAAGAATTGAATAAAATTATCATTAATGTCTGATACAGGAGTAACGAATTGAATAGAAATATTATCCAAGCCTGGTAAAGAAGTGAAGAATTGAGTAAATTTATCATCAAGGTTTGGTAAGAGAGGTGGAAAATTGAATATAATTTTCATCAATGTCGGGTAAGGGAAGTGAAGAATTGAATAAAATTATCATCAATGTCTGGTGAAGGAAGTGAAGAATTGAGTAAAATTATCATCAATGTCTGGTAAAGAGGGTGAAGAATTGAATAAAATTATCATGAATGTCTCGTAAAGAAAGGGAAGAATTGAGCAAAATTATCATCAATGTCTTGTAGAGAAAGTGAAGAATTGAATAAAATTATCATCAATGTCTCGTAAAGAAAGTGAAGAATTGAATAAAATTATCATGAATGTCTGGTAAAGGAAGTGAAGAATTGAATAGAATTATCATCAATGTCTGATCAAGGAAGTGAAGAATTGAATAAAATTATCATCAATGTCTGGTCAAGGAAATGAAGAATTGAATAAAAATATCATCAATGTCTGGTCAAGAAAGCGAAGAATTGAATACAATTATCATCAATGTCTGGTAAAGGAAGTGAAGAATAGAATAAAAATATCATCAATGTCTGGTAAAGGAAGTGAAGAATTGAGTAAAATTATCATCAATGTCTGGTAAAGAAGGTGAAGAATTGAGCAAAATTATCTTCAATGTCCCCTAAAGGAAGTGAAGAATTGAATAAAATTATCATGAATGTCTGGTAAAGGAAGTGATGAATTGAATAGAATCATCATCAATGTCTGGTAAAGGAAGTGAAGAATTGAATAAAAATATCATCAATGTCTGGTAAAGGAAGTGAAGAATTGAGTAGAATCATCATTAATGTCTGGTCAAGGAAGTGATGAATTGAATAGAATCATCATCAATGTCTGGTAAAGGAAGTGAAGAATTGAATAAAAATATCATCAATGTCTGGTAAAGGAAGTGAAGAATTGAGTAGAATCATCATTAATGTCTGGTCAAGGAAGTGATGAATTGAATAGAATCATCATCAATGTCTGGTCAAGGAAGTGAAGAATTGAATAGAATTATCATCAATGTCTGGTCAAGGAAGTGAAGAATTGAATAAAATTATCATCAATGCCTGGTCAAGGAAGTGAAGAATTGAATAGAATTATTATCAGTGTCAGGTCAAGGAAGTGAAGAATTATCATCAATGTCTGGTAAAGGAGTAACGCATGGAATATAATTGTCATCAATGTCTGGTCAAGGAAGTGAAGAATTATCATCAATGTCTCTGGTAAAGGAGTAACGCATGGAATATAATTGTCATCAATGTCTGGTAAAGAAGTGAGGAATTGAATAAAATCACCATTAATGTCTGGCAAAGGAGGCGAAGAATTGAATAAAATTATTAATAATGTCTGGTAAAGGACGTGAGGAATTGAATGAAATTGTCATCAATGTCTAGTAAAGGAGGTGGAAAATTTAATATAATTAATTTACAACGATCTTCACTGGAGATATTTATTGCGTGCCATCGGTCTTGAATACTGATAACATATCGGACTATTTGAAAGTGGAACGAACAAAAGTGCGAAGGTGAAAAGTAATTAGTTTAACCTACTTTGTTCGCAGTTGGTTCCAGAATATCCAACAACGCATGAACAATTATAGTCGTTAACTTCGTCTGTACACGTTCCACCATTTTGACATGGATTCGGTATGCAATCATCAATATCTAAAGGAATGTGTCTTTATTATAAACGACTGCATTTTGTGAAATTTACATAACAAGTTTCACACATTGGGTCGCATGCTCAAATATTTAAAAAAAATTTGATTACATTTTTTTCGGAATATTCATAAATACATATACAATTGTAGGTGATGATTTCATCTGCGCAGAAACTACCATTCTTACATAGATTCGGAGAACAATCATTGATATTTGGTTAAGGAGTTAAAGAATTGTATGAAATTTATATACAATGAACCTTATTGGGTATAGGTATTGTTTATCACTAGTCTTGATAACATATGGGAATGTATGGAATTGACAACTAGTCATTTTAACATACCTTGTTCACAGTTGACTCCAGAATATCCAGCAACGCATGAACAAGTATAGTCGTTAACTTCATCTATACACGTTCCACCATTTTGACACGGATTCAGCGCACAGTCGTCAATATCTGGAAACAATTGTTCAAATTTTATTCAAAATGAAAAGTAAATGCAATATTTTGAAGTTTTAATCTAATGCGTCATGATTTGTTTTATATCGAATGCAAATGGTTTTTCAAATCCTAGATCTAACAACCCGTTTAAAAATTTCCATTGCTAGATAAAATTTCCAGTTGCGAGACATTTGGCCACACACTTGTCTTTAATGCAGAGAAACGTCTTTGAATAGACAATTCCTTTATTTGATTGTATTTTGTAATAAATGTTTGTATTCTGACTTTTATATGCTGAGGAATATTCACCAACATATTAGAGCTACAATTCCATTTCAGATATGTTATTGTTTTACTGAATTTGAATAATGATCTCGATAAAACAAAGTAAGGAAAACATCTTTTACCTATATCACAGTTTTCTCCAGAATAACCAGTAACGCATGAACACGTGTATTTATTTATTCCATCAGTGCAAGAGCCACCATTCACACACGGATTCGGCGAACAATCGTCAATATCTAAAATAAGTATGGTAATTACATGATCACTTGAGAAGTCTGCTACAGAATACATTACTCTTGATGTAACAAATTTGACTACGTTCCACTTTTAATACAATATCAAACATCCAATAGAGATTTCATTGCAGAAATATGTTTGCGCGTGATTTTTCTTTTTAAATATATATTTTTTATGCAGCTTCTCAGGATAGAAGACTATACCATAATTTATTTTTATTGATAAAATTTATTACTGTTAGATAAATACTAGTTACGTGACAATTTCCTTTATAGTTATCTTTAATGCGTACAGGGCGAAGCCGAGTTTGATTTGTTTATTCAGCTTCAAATGTGATATGATTGTGTCGCTGTGGGAGATGGGGCAGGTTGTGTGCTCTGCTATTTGTTCATTTGGCGATGCTTGCTGTTCACACATAGCGGATGTCCGGAATGGAGAATCGACTGCGATATGGCATTGTAATCTTTGAAACATAATAATCCTCGCTAATAAATTTAAACTGTGGTGAAATGATATGTGATTATATAAATTGACAGTGGTCTCGACTACAAAGTCTAACCAAAGACTTAAAAAATAATCATTACAGTTGTAGTGTGAGAGTGTGCAGTGTTTCGAACGAACCAAAATTAAATTTTCTTGTCACACTATGGATATTATGACAGTTAATGTGATAACAAATTTTCAAAATAAACAACTTTCTCTGCACCTAAAGATGTAAATGTAAGAGAAAACTGAAAAAAAAAAAAAAATACAATGTATTCCACGCTAACATTCAGGGCATTATCAAATTCAAATTTTAAGATATAAATTTTCATTTCTCAAACTCGAGCTCCCGTTTTTCTCTAGAAAAACTGTTTACCCTTTCTTTTTATGGTGTACGGTCCCATTCTGTGAATGTGATAAAACTCATTGTATAGTACCTAGTGAGGCATTAATTTAAGATGAAGGTTTCCATTAACGGCGACTACTTTTATCTTTCATGAATTTTCTCTCGGGTATCTAACCTACGTTTCTTACGTACCAATGTTTTTCGATTCGACTCGTGTCAATATGTAGATTTTCCGCTTATCAATTTCTAACAGGTAACGCACTACAAATTGCGGCGGTCAATCTCGTCAAATGTGTCATAACTGTATTTAATGACCGTATATGTATAAAATTTTCTCTCCTGCTATATAAAAATTGATAGCGCCAAAATTAAATTCCCCATACTTTAAAGATAACTACTGTCTAATCTAATATAATGTGATAGCAGGAAAAAAAGGCTTTATACATGCAACTCAATCAAAAGAAACAGTATTGCCAACAAATACTTTACGAACCTGTGGTACAATCTAAGCCAGTAAATCCATCTTTGCATGTGCAAAGGTAAGAACTATTCCCGTTTTCACAAATTCCTTCATTTTTACACGGATTTATGTTACAGTAATCAACTGAAATTCAGCAGACGAACGATAAAAAAAAATAATTTATTATTTTTACAAGGTTAATGTATAAAAGATTGTAATATGTTACATTCAAACTTTATAAGCAAGAATCATAATGTCTAAATTACGAATACATTTTGCTTCTCTCTCCCTTGTTTGAAGATAAATTATATATCCCTTAAATAAACTTTGTATTTTACTGGTAAATCAATCACACATTAAGAAAATTTAAAAATGAGGTTTTTTATATAAAATATGAGAATAAATTAAATAAACTGAACAAAGTAAATTACGTTCGTGATAACAGTCGTAGAAAACTCGATAAATTTTTGATTATGTTCATCTTCATTCATCCACTGTACCGAACGATTTTCAATTGTTAGTAGAATTAATGATCGATGCTTATTATTTTTATATTTTATACATTTCTCTTGAGCCCATGTGGTCCCGTTGTGTTGCCCCAGTTTTTTCATATAGTCAAACGAGTACCATCTACCTTCGCGCTTAACAAATGGTGTATGTTTATCTCGTAAAGAAGTGAACTAACTGCATTGAGAGTTTGTATTTATTGAGATATCACTGTTTAGAGACGTAATACACATCAATTAATCAACAGAGCAATTTTTACAATTATGTATATTGGTAATAAATAGTTTACAAACCTGTAGCACAATTTACTCCAGTAAATCCATCTTTGCACGTACAGGTGTAAAAACTATCACCGTTGACACAAGTTTCTACATTGCTGCACGGATACGGGTAGCAGTAATCAACTGAAATTCGGCAGATAAGAGGGTTAATAAAAGTAGTAATTACTGTAGTAAGTAATAGTAATTACTACGAAAATGTTGATTAAGGAAAATATTTTTATTTTCTATGTGAAAATAATAATGTTAGTTTAAAAAAAATTCAAATTTTGTTTAAAAAGCGATCAAAATTATACTAATAGAAAAAATGAACAATCTTTCATTGGGTTACTGTATTTGTATTTTTAAATATCTAGACTCTAGATATTTAAAAATACAAATACAGTGACCCAATACAATCTTGCAGTAGGAGTATACAAATCTGTTTCGTTTTCTTGTCAAATAGTCATCACGAAAGGTTCGGAGAATCCCCATATAAGGTATTTTAATGGTTAAGTTTATATCAAGTCAATCAAAATACGGAATGGCACATTTCAATGACATAGATTTAGGTTGATATATGTATTAAATATTATTGGTTCTAGAATTCTCGATCTAACGACAATGTATGTGAACAATGCTATCTGAAAATTGACACACTAGGCAACATTTGGATGAATACCTGTGACTACAACAAATTCTACTACATTTTTATATATTAAAATCATATTTACTTAATTCACAATTAGTTCCAACGAATCCGTCGCTACATACGCATGTATATGAATCTCCATTAGCTCCACACAATGCTCCATTTTGACACGGAAACGACAGACACGGATTGTCTATTGAAAATATAAATTTTAGGAAATTTATGTCATGGATAGAATGAATGTCCATATATGGAAATCAGATGCACTCGATCATGAAGCACATAACAGTAGACGTGCGTATTCAGCAGATCAGATGGTAAAATTTCAATATTATTGTAAACATGTAAAGGAATTTATGTTATAAATGTAAATACATATATATGAAATGTTTTACATTCTTCCACAATTATGGAATAACAAGTGTACCTAATAATTTTGCTCTTTATTCAGGGGGAACCTTTTTATAACATTTTGTATAAACAGAACTATTAAGAATACTTAGTATCGGTCTGTATCCAACGCTTTAGTATATTCGTATACGTTGCAATTACAAAAACAAAAACCTTTTGAAAATTTACCAGCTGATTCCAGTAGAAGATTACTGTGATCTCTTTTAATGCCGCCTCTTGCTGATACTTTGCAACTAATTGTCAATAAGCTTACGACGAAGAGCTTTCAAATGAAGTAATAAGTTATGATATACGCATAAGTGGCTATTCTATGGAAGCATACTCTGAACGAGACTTTTATTCGATATTATACTATTAGAAACTGTTTTTCTCTGAATTTACATCTGTTTTAATTCGAGAAGTGTACGATTCAATTTGGAATAGAATCTTAGAATAGATTTCTCATTACTTCTACGGGGGATGTGGTCGAATACTGTATACTATGTATAGCTATCTACATGGACTGCATATGAACAAAAATGCATAACCTTAAAACTAAAGTCATATTATGTCATTACAAATTGGAAACGTTTTGACTCTAAACAAATTGCTACACAATTGCATTAAAAATGAAAAACTTTTTATTATTCTCACCGTATATGCCATAGGCATACATACATGCTAATTGCATACACTTTTACAATATTTGATTAAGAATGCATTTCTCTGCATAGTTCAAAAACTTACCGCAATTGCTGCTTCTCGATCCATCCCAGCTAAAGTTTAAAACAATCTGGAAAGATTTGATTTTCATTTGTACTATTTCAATCTTATACCAACTAATATACCGATAAAAATGACGTTGAATAAATAGACAAATTGAATACCCAGTTTTAAATTTTTTCAAATGTTTTTATATAGTTGGGCTTATTAAAACAAGCCTATTTTCCATTCCAGGGCGAGGATATTTGTTTTGCGATAAAAAACGACATATTATTACAATTGTCTTATACAAATATGCCAATATTTAATATACCTGTGATAACTCGGATAATGTGTAAATAAATGTACAAATGTATAAATAACACAAAATAATAAAACATAATGTGGATACACAATGTGGAGACACACCTAGTCCTCAATCGCACATAATATTGATAAGATATTCTCTGCAAGCTTGTGAAAACTAGAATATATTTGAGTTAAGATATTTTAAAAATGATGTTTCGTGCCCATGACAATCTAACCTGTCAGGTTATGAATAGTACAATAAAGGTACAACTTATGGCGTTCCAAAAGTGTGTGTACCAATATGGAGGTAACTAATTTTGTTCGCCTACCTTACATCATGTTGTATAAAGGTACTAAAACCTATACGCAGGGTGTATATTCACTTGGCTAACACAGACAGTCCTCGAACTCGTAATAGTGATAAAATAAGAAAAATCGGAATAAAATTATGGCCTAACCCTAACCTGATACACACACTACGGGAGTACCCAACTTATATCGTGTCACATGAATAGAAAGAATTCAATTCCATCGGTTGTATATGCGTATAGAATTGGCTGTTTATACACATTGAATTCGGTATAGTGCCTATTTATATATGTTATTGGCTGTATAAGCACAGTAGATCACAGTCTAAGACAAGGGTGGGTAAACTACGGCCCCATTTGTCCGCCAAAGCATTTTGTTCGGTCCCTTGCTCCAGAAAGTTTTGAAACTTCACTGGTAATGAGTTACTTCATTTTTTTATTTTGTATTTTGTAAGTTGATGTTTTCACTCAATCATTCAATATATTTCTTTAAAAATCTTCAATTTATTTTTAAATATTTTTCTTATTATCATATTAATATATATACTATTCAGGGTAATCCGTTTTGAAAAAATTGCATAGAATATTTCATGAATGCGGCTTTTGCAAAAAAAAAAAAAATCTTTGCCCAGTCTGGTCTTAGAGGTTTATCGTAGTTGGCCAATAACTCCACCCACACCTTTCGCTCGCTTTGAATATCGTCATAGTGTCAAGTGGAACTAATCGGAAATTGAGTAAATATATTTTATATATAAATGTGGTTGAATTTATTGTAACTTGGCCCAACTCCCTCCTCCCAGATAGAGAAACAAGGACAAAGTCGTTAAAATTTTAGAACCGCCGAAATTAAAAAAATTCGATGTCTGGCAATTTATCTCATTTCGATGTTGCATTCCTGTTATTGAAATTGGTGGTTTTATATTTTGGGTGACTTGATATTAGCTGCACCATTCAAGAACGGATGATGCGGCTTTTTCAATTTTTTTGTGATGGCTTTTTGAGATTTCAAAAATAAATCGTAACAGATTTGTATACTCCAGTGTATTTATTCACTGTAAGATTGTCTAAAAATTAAAAAAAAAATACATATAATCCAATGATAAATTTTCCGGTCAAAGATTTTGAATTATGATTTGTTTATCAAAGTTTTTGCTTATATTTCTTAACTGAAAAATATAGCTAAGATTACAATATGCTATTTTGACATTACAAAATTGCGTGGGTGTTTATGCGTAATGTTTATTTTCGAGTTCTTACTTGCAATTTGTTGCCGAGTCTTCGGTCAATTTTTCAACTCCATACATGATACCACAGATTGCATCTATCGGGGAGTATTGTGGTCGAAAGAACCGTTCATCTTCCGAACAGAGATGTTTATTTACAAACTTTAAAACAAAGCTTCTAAAATCATATTGAGCATTATTTCGACAGAAAACGCCAATGACTTTAGGCTTTAAAGATTTCTTTTCAGCTATTAGGAGTATATTGCGTAACTCACATTAAAATTCCATCAAGAGACAAACTCAACAGTTTTCGTTTAATGTTTAAACTATAATATCGCATTCGATTCTCTACACCGGACATCCGCAGTGTGTGATCAGTAGGCATTGTCAAATAAACAGAGCAGCATAGCACGCAGCCTCACCCCTCTCCCACAAAGACACAATCATACCACATTAAAAACTAAATAAACACATCAAAATCGGCTTATCATCATCGCGCTGTACTCGATGGGCACTTCGGTCATTTGGTGAAATAAAACGGCGTAACAAACGAGTAAACTCATCCGAACGACGAAGCAGGTCTCATGCCAGAATCGTGGTCCTTATGTATATAAGGTTAACGGCTATACTTGTTCGTGTATTGTTACCATAATGCCATCATGACCAATGGCACGCAATAAATAAATCCATGTAGTTTGTTGTAGATAAATTTAAATCAATTCTTCAACTAATAAACACTGCTTCATAAGACATTGATGGTTGTTCTCAGAATCCATGTTAGAATGTTGGTTCCTGTGTAAATAAAGTCATCAACTATACTTATTCATGCATTTCTGGATATTCCGGAAAACTGTGATCCAACTAAGGGGCGATGTATTTCAACACTTCTTAGTGTATATCTAGCATTAATTGCTAATATCATTCTCAATAATGCTTGAATCTTTGATTTAAAGACGTGAAATGTATATGTGTTTTCTCGTTTGATAAGTGAAATGAGTTTATCCGAATAGAAAAATCACGAGTTAACGTATAAATGTCATATGAACAAATTTGTTACAGTAATAGTTATGTATATCAATTTGTATGGCGTAGAAGACTAAGCTTTTCTAACGATTATGAGAGAACCTTTTTAATTATCGAAGTATAAGTATGTTGATAGGTATTTGTTTGGGTGTCTGTTTGTTTGTCTGTTAGATGCACGCGATATCTCACGAGAGCGATATTGAATCTGCTCCAGATTTTGCATGTGCATTCATTTTATCTTATGAACGAGAAGCCTATTGATTTTGGGCGAATTATCTCGTATAATTAGCGCGTTATTAAATAATTAGTGATGTGACACTCGGTGTCACTATGGAGTGAGAGCGGATGAATCGAAACTCCAGTTTTTGTTTTGGGGGATCCCCTAACTTTCGATCGATAAGTCCTCGGTCTCTGACCGATAATCTCGTTTAGATATTGATGACTATTCGCCAAATTCGTGTCATAATGTAGGCTCTTGACAGGTTGAAATAAATAGCTACACTTGCGCATGCGGTTCTGGGTATTGCGGAGATAACGGTGATAAAGGTAAAAGACGTTTTACAAAGTTCGCTTGAAGCTTTTATATATTGGTGTTTTCTTTTTCTTTTTTTTTAACATATGAAAGATCATAATACATACGGAGTGATAACAAATAAGTAGTTAACTATATTATCCAGTTCATTCCGAGGTCAATAATATCGAAACTAAGCTGTCCATGAAACGAAAAAATTCCTTCAGCATGCAAAATAAATTTATTTAGATATTGATGATTGTCCACCGAATCTGTGTCAAAATTGTGGTTCGTGTGTGGATGAAAGTAATGGCTATAAGTGCTCATGTATTTCTGTATATTTCGGCGTTGGATGTGAACGAAGTAAGAGTCTTTTTGCAATATTCGATTAGAATGAAGAGTGCTTGTTTACTTTGACTCAACAACCGTGATGTAATGAATCGAATGAATACTCATATCTTATATATAGTCATTATTTGACTTAGAAGTTTCGATCAAATTTCGTTTTTAGATGACAATGACTGTAACCATAACTAATGTCAAAATGGAGCCACATATGATGATGATGTTGTCGACGATTTCATATGTAAAAAGATAATTATGAAAATTACTATTGGAACCTCTTTTTCATAAAGTTATGAGCAATTCCTGGCGAGTATAATACTTATGTATTTGAAATCTTTCACTATTTCGTATCACCCTAAAATGATGATCTCAACAAATTCGAAATTTTATGAATCGAATGTAACTGTATCATATTACTTAAATTGCTGACGGACGAGCCATGCATTTTAATATTAAGAATTGTATTTTATTCGGAATTATAATATTTTAAATTTATCGATTTTTCACTAAATGCTGATCGACCATTGAATTCCCGTTATAATTGTCAATTTGTCAGGCACCAATTTTTAAAATTTTAATCATCTCGAATATGCGAATGATCAAAATACACTACTCTGCAACGTACAACCCGCCTATGTAGGTTTTCCTACATTGTCGTGGGCGCGAGAGAGAATATACGCAATAATAAATAAATATAGGCTTTTTATCATCCAAGGTGCGTGAGAGAATGTACGCATAATAGAGCTGCTTATCTATCATCTAAGATTATCTGACGTGAACTCAGAAAGTAGTTCGGGTGTTTCACGTTTGAGTTCGCACTTTCTTTAACGCTTTTAGTCTTCATGTCGATCCTGTCTAAATTATAATATACGTTATTAGAATGAATACATGAAAATAAAACACGAACTTTTTTAGGCCCATAACCGTCAAAAAATGAGACAATTTCAGCAGATTTACCCAGAAATTCTTTTACGTTTCGTATTTTTGTGCAATAAAATTTTGAAACAAGAGCTTGCATCCCTAGGGCGCATATATATATTAAAATTTGTTTTTATTTTGAGCTATTAGAATTCATGTTTATGGTACTATGCAGCCCCAGGCGAAAATGACTTTCTTAAATTTACCAAGTAAAATAAGAAGCCCGAAAATCGACTTGCATTTTGCAGTAATAAATTTTAGACGTACGTGCATTATTTTAAACATGTCTTTGCAATTTTAAATCAAAGTCGTACATATATGTTTCTTCATGTTGAATAGGGTCATTATTCAAGAAAACGGTGCATTAACTAAGAAATTTGAACCTAATTCATTTCGAAATTGTTAAATATCTATACACATTTTTTATGTAGTATTGTATGACTTTAGGAACGGTGTCGTAACTATCAACTATAAGTACTAACAGAAAAGTTTATTCAGATGAGATTATTTTTTTGTTGAATGTTGGACGTAGGAGAGAGGATTTGAGATTTGCAATACAGAGGTTATAACTAAGTATGGACGATTAGCGCATTATTATTGTAGTCAATATTGAAATAAATTATTGCCAGGTACTTGTCGCTAATTTTGGTGAAAATAAATACGGCTAATGGGATTTTTGGAGATCAAAACAATCACTCCATGATAATTATATGTTTGGACCGGCGAAGTTAGCCTTCAATTAAGATAAATGTAGATTATCATTTTGGTAGCCATATTCAGTATACGCACTATCACTTTATAGTTCCCCCACTGGATTTTCTGGTGTTACCTTTTGATTTTGTTCTTCTCATATCCATTTGGGATAAGTCAGAAGGCGGAGCAACAACTCAAATCAAAATATTAAATATATCAATATAATAATATCAATAACCCAATCGAAAACAGGTCAGTAATTTAGCTGGATAGTGATAATGGGATAGTACCTATGTCCTATAGCATACTCAACTATTTTCACCAAAGATCCGTTTACGAAGCTTCAAAATTACTGGGGTCCGGACATTACAGAAAATCTATTTCATTAAATGAACGAAACTTCAATTGCAATATTAAATACAAGAGCAATAGATGGCTCGCAAATATGAACACAAATGTCGCACATCGGTACCAGTACGACAAACTGTGTAGCTGTGTATTTAAATAGTATCAAAATTATCTATACTATAAAACGATGCTTATGCTGCCAAAATAAACAAGCAGACGCGGTCCAAAGTTTATGGTCGAAAGGTCCGGATTCGGACCGCGGTCCGTCAGTTGAGTAGCCCTGTCCTATAGTAGTGTTACCCAAGCTATGGGTCGCGACCCAAGGCTGGGTCGCCTGTGAATTTACTTGGGTCGCTTGCTATTTCAACAATAACTTAAAAGTTACTAATGTTATGTTCTACCAAATTTTTTGTTTTTTATTTTATTCGGTAATGGTTTCATTCAGCAACTTTTGTGACACAAAAAGTTTTGTTTTTTATGACCACAACACCTAGCATTCAAAAATAAATGAAAGCCCATTTAAACGTACATGCAAAATATAGAACATTTATGTGATTCTGAAGTAGAAAGCAATTTTTTAATAAAGAAAAGGAAATTTATAAGAAAATGTTCAATTAGTAGAGTGCCAAGGTTATACCTTCTTGATTGAAATTTCTTTTTCAGGTTAATTATGTCTGATGAAAATGGATTAGTAACACATATTCGAAACATAGTCTTTTTCCTGATTGTGTTTGGAGCTTTTTTGTTTATAAGATATGAAGATTTGTCTGAGAAAATTTATGCAAATTCTGGAACATTTTTAAGCAAGCGATGGAATAATTCGCCCAACTTTTTACGACATGTTTTGCCAAACAGTGAAGATAAAAAATGTTCGGTACAATGGGGGAATGATCTAATAAACTCAACTTTATACGAATTGAAATATTTCGAAAAGGTTTCTATATCTAATAAAAATGAGAAATATTATCCGATGCCACTGTATCCGGATCCAGTTTTTAAAATGAATCCGGATAAATTCATTTTACCATTACTTCAAAATGGGCCCAACAATCAACTGATGGGGTTCAGAGAAGCGATATTTGTTGGTTTAAAGCTAAATCGCACTATCGTAATACCTAAGTTCATCAAACACCACTCAGACAAGTAAGATTTTCCGCTTTTTTCACATATTTTCATCCACCTTCTTTGCATTCCACGCATAAAAATGCTTTTGTTTTAGTCAAAGCACACTTCCGTACGTATCACCAGTCCATCGTATCCAGGTCGCTGATTTATGCAAATTCATCTCTTGTATTTCGTTCGACGACTTCAGAGAAGCTTGTGATTATAAGATCGATGCTGTATTTCACATCAGGTACAAAATGTATTCCAGTTTGAATAACTTTATACAAGTCAAGTCAAAACCAAAACTGTGAAAACCTATTATAGAGCACAATGAGCTAATTCATGTCTCCGAATGTGATGTGTAGGGTAAAATTCATATACAGTCAGCTTATATACATATGCGGTCATCTGAATGTAAATATACACATGCTTAATTATTTTTACTGGCTCCAAAACCCGTTTTTAAACATTCCAATGCTGTTGTGGGTGTTTCAATAAAATATGTAAGACACAGAATTTAAACATTCCCCCTGTTCAAAAGCAGGGATATGTTTAAAATCTAATAACGAATCCTTGAAAATATCCATTTGCACACAGAAACTGATGTTTCTAAGTAAACCGAATCGTTAAATCTGCTTAATCATTACGCTATGTCCAATTGGCATTAATTAATTATTTGAACTCATCAGACATTTTCATGAATGTTTAGGAAATTCTCAGTTAGGAGTATACGAAGGCACGAAAAGTTTATGGACATGAAAGTGCGTGAGATCAACAAAAATAATGAAGGTAACGATGGTCCGAAATATAAATTCATACCACCAACTCCAATTCCAGATGGTAGAGAATCACGAAATTTCCATGACAGGGATATTATTGGTCTTTTTGATTCGATGGTGAGTATAAAATGAATTTTATACTAAATTTTACCGAACTAAAAACAACAACTGTTTTAAAATTATTCCATTTACTATAAATTATTTTTATTTCATTGTAGATATAAAATGAATGAAACTTTACCAATCTTCAAGAGTTCTTTACATCTCATCCGGATTTTAATAATTATAGGTGCTCTGAACATAATATATTTTTAAACACATCAATCCTAGGATGCCTTCTAGCTATTTTTTGCAGTGCAAATCATTTCATTAAAAATTAACACAACAATTACACGTTTCGAATTAGCAACAACCGTGTCATTATGCCTAATACTCATTTTTCAGGAAAGATGTGTAATTTATCCTCGTCCCTTGTTTAACCTTCATTTGCCACCGCTTGGGAAAAAAGAGTATGGTAAAAATCTTGAATTGGTAAAGAACGCCGAAGGTGGGTTGACTACAGGGTGGTCCAAGGTTGTCGGCTCCGCGGGCCACAAAATTATTTTTGCATCATGCGTGGGCCACAATAGTGCCAAGAATAGGTAAACAGTGCAATATAAAACAAACACTTTTATTGTGCAATCACATAGTTATTAGGCATAGCCATTCTAGGCTAATAGAATCCGCATTTGATTTTTAGTTTTCTTTGATGCCTATATTGTTAGCATATATTCCTGACCAAAATGTTAGAAAGCCAAGTTAGAAAGCCATTAATTTAAACTGCCAAGCACATCATTCAACTTTGCTAGTTTTCCCAGCTAGCCATAAAACTATTAAATTCAGTGACATTAATGATGACAATATGTCAAAGGTTTTTTTTTTGATTTATTTTATGACGAAACAACACGTAATGCGATTTTTTGATTACTCTCCGAATGTGACGCGGGCCACAGATAATGAAGCAGCGGGCCACATATGGCCCGCGGGCCGGGTTTGGACCACCCTGTTCCAGTACATCAGTTTTCAACCAGTGGTCCACGGTCTACTGCTAAGCCACAGAAACGTTTTCAGGTGGAACCCAACCCTATTAAAAATTGCTAGAGTTATTGATTGATAAATTAATTTTTGCTGTACTGAGTGGTAATTTACATTTAAATTATTAAAGCGAAAATGTCTATCTTCACGGAACGAATTTTTTGTTTTTCTTGTTGTTTCCCCCTTTCATGAGAAAGTTAACGGATCACAGAACTTTCGGGCAACAAAAATGGGCCACGAAAAGAAAAGGCTGAAATCCTAAATAGTTCCTTTGCAGTAACAAAAAAAAGCAGTGTCGAATATTATTTGAAATTTTTTTCCAAATGAGTACTTCGAATTTGTTTCAAACCGACTGAAAAATAAATTCAAAACAATTTAGATTTGCGAAGACTTTCGGAAAAACGTTTATTTCTCACCATAGCTCATGTAGCTAAAAACCCAAAATATATTACCAAGCTTGCTGAAGATTTCTGGCGAAGTACTATGAAGGGAAGACCTTATATCAGTTTGCATTGGCGGTATCAAAAAGAAGAATTTATGCTGAGGTATGAGGAATTAGTTAAATTTAGTCAATATTAATCTGGTGGTTACAAGTGGGAAGGCAGGAATTTGCTTGACAACGTAGTTAACATAATATGCTCAAACCCGACTTAAACAGCATATTTTAAACGAACCATCTCCAGGTTGGTACCACACCATCTAAATATCGTGTGCGTACGTGATATCCGCGTGTTTATAAACAATAAGCAAATCGTTCGCCAAATGGTACTAACGTAAACGGATCTGCTTGTCGAGTAAAAAACCAATTCACGTCTCTACATTGCTTCACATAATCTTTTGTTTAAGTAACATATCGACGTTACTTGCAATGATAATTACCCTGAGTGGATTTGAAAGTTCGAATTTCGTGGGCGATAATTATATGCGGAAAGCCTCACTATCGGAGTTAAACACTTAATAATCACTTTTTTATGGATTCCTCCAACATCCAAGTTCCAGCGATATACATATACAGCCAACTGAATATGCATGTACAGCCAATGTCATGTGTATATACAACCCACTCACTATACATATAGTGCTATTCAAGTGATATATATAGACAGTTAATATATTTTATGTGCCTGTATACTCTGTATGCATGCCGTACATGGTATGTGCATAATGATAAATACAGATATAACCGTTCGTAGTGGATGAATTTATACAGGGCTTTGCAATTTATGATTTCACTACTGTTGATTGCTCATATTACGAGGAGTGCGCTGAAACAGCTAGGATTTTGAATTTTTTTTTATAAGTAAACCATTGTTTGGCCATAAACATTGATAATTTGATAATAAACTCGCGACAAACTTAGCTTGCGCTAACTCACTTTACATTTTTTTTTTCAGAGAACCGCCAGATTATCACAAATGTAAAATAGAATTCATAATTTTCTATGGTCATTAGCGCTCGGAATATACAATTAAGCGCGCATATCGATATATTCAGCCGCTCGTAAATACTAAATATGTACAGTAGCCGACATCTGTTGAGTCATAATGCCCCGCGGCAGATGATAACCTGAAGAATATGATAATGACAATAACGAAATCAAAATTATCTCGCGAATAAACTATTAGATGGCCATTCGAAATAAACTGGAAACTAACTACTTCAAATAGAGAGTAATTTTTTCGTTCAGAATTCACCTGTCTATAGATAGGCTGCTGGTTGAACACTAGACCTAAAAATTGATCAGCTGTAAATCCACATTGATCATGGGATCAGTTGAAATAGTGATAGATCATGTGAAAATATAAATAGTGACGTCAGTTTTTTAAATCAACAAAATTTTATAGCTGAACTAAAATATAAAACTAATAGCCTTCTGATAAAACTTCCATCTTCAACTGCCACGTATTTGAGATTTATTTCTACCGAGGAAAGAAACTCTTAACAATAATAGCAACAAGCATACCATATTAGTTGCGGAGTAAATCAATTTATTTAAAAACGATCAAACCAAAACGAAAAAAACAAGAATTTAAGTAAATAATCAATATGTTTACACTTCATTTTAATAACATCAATTTAGCAAAACCACACACTGCTTCTTTTTCAATGGCGTGTTGTAAACCTAGGTCTATGTCAGCGGTTCCCAAACTTTTTGTTCGTACGCAACCAAATTATCAGGGAGAAAACTCACGGCGTACTAGAACGATAAAAGAAACCCAATTTTGTTCTTGTTAATATGTACTTTATGCCTTTCAAAATTTGTAAACATGTAACCCTAATGAAGGAAGGCAAAAGGTCAACTCGTCATCCCATCTCATCTCCTGATTTTCCTCGGAAATACTAAAAAAAAACTCATTTTCGCTCAACTCGGTTCAGCAAATGAATAAACTCCAACTTGCAAAATTGCAGAAAGTAGTTTCTACCTGTATAGTTACGTAACAGTTTTGTAACAATAGAAGCAGACACTACGTAGCAGAAAGTGAACGATATATAGAAGGTAAAATGAGAAGGTCAAATCAAAAAACAATAAAACATTTAGAATAAATACAATGTGTAAAATATTTATTCATATATTGATTATGTTTAAAACAATTCTTTTGATTTCCGAGTGCACCGTGGCGCCGCCTTTAGGAACCGCTGGTCTAAGCAATCCAAATATTCCACCCATTTCATATATCCAGGTGCAACAAGCCTATAACGAACATTGTGAAGAAAAACATATGTTACAATGCAATGGCGATAACTGCTAATGACATTGCTATTTCCATCGAGCAAAGAGTTATCTGGATACGAAAAGCTAAATTGTTCAACATTCGAGACATCTACATTGCTTCTCCACCTAGTGAAAGAAACCTAATTGCCGAAGTTGCCAAAATTTTGTACGAAGAACATGTGAGTAAAGCACGGATTTTCGACATTAGGCCTAATATCAGTATTGATATATTGTGCAGGTACAAGTTATGAGATCCAGACAATTTTATGATACCGTCACATGTCCACATACAATCTTTCTTACACTGGGCGGGCCGTTATTTCTGTTTCAATTTAAAAACCATACGCCATTTGAACCCTTTATTTTCAGGGATGGCTGACGTTTACTTCTCTCAGTTTAACGGATTATCTTAATGATGCGTTCAAGCCTTGTCCGGTGCTACAAGGTCATTACAATGATATTTTGTCCACGACTGAGATGGAAATATGTTCCCTTTCTGTTGCGTTTTTGGGGTGAGTGATATTGATGATCTTCTGGTGATTAGGATTGACAAACCATGTAATGCTTTCGTTTCAAGTTATCAATTAGTAAAATAGGATCAATGGTTGGCAGTCCGACTAAGGTTGTCGCCTGAACTATTCTCTGAGCGCCGGATTTTAATTAGGAAGTTCAAAAATTCGTGTTTTTAGTTTCTGTTTAACCTGCTAAATTAAACGATATATAAAAATCTTTTACTATGCAATGAATGCAGTGAATGCATGAAAATTATTTGGTTCTATTTTCGAAGAAGTTGCAAAACAATTCATCAATTTTGATATTTGACTCTTCATTGCGTTAGTTTCAAACTTAGGTATCGGATCTTAGTATCGCTATGCAGAATGTTGTCCGAATATTTGATGATCGCTGGAAAATTGATCGAGGTATCTCAAATACTATTTGTAGTAATAGTCTACCAATTGACGTACATTCAATTTTATTTTCTGAGCATTAAAACTGTTAAAAATTTCTTTTTGAAACTATGACATGTTATAATTGAACAAAAAAAATTGTTTTGCATAGAACTTTCATTTTTAATATTTGATAATACGATGTACATGTGAAAGTGTTTCTTACTTTATGATTATTAGCTTCCTTCATTTTTTTCACACAATATTGAACGGCCAACATCTTCCTTCCATTCAATAATATTTGTTTTATTGGCAGATCACAAAGATCATCGTGGTCAGATGTAGTACACACCGATCGAAAGGCGCCCAAACATGATCACATTTCGGTACAATTTGACGGTGATATTTTCAAAATGGCACTCAAAATTATAGAAGAGAGGAACGAAACAGAAAAAAAGAAGGAGCAAGACGAAACTGACTCTAATCATTTTGTTATCGAAGCGCAACCATAACTTGCAATCTGTTTTGATATAACTGTTATGTGAGTTTATCAAAATATCGTGATTGTATATGCTCTCTTCAAATGCTATCCACATCTTGTGAACACAATTTTCATATGCAACAAGGAAATACAAACAGAGCAAGGAGGCAACTGTCTAGAGATTTTTTACTGCATTTGAACATCTTGTGAACATAATTTTCATATGCAACAAGGAAATACAAACAGAGCAAGCAGGCAACTGTCTAGAGATTTTTTACTGCATTTGAACAAAAGTGGATTATATTTCAACGTAGTCTAAAGTTGAAAAAATAAACTAAAATTATTAATGGAAAATATTTTTTTAACCTGAAAATCGGATATTAGGTTAGATTTTACAAAAAATCGAAGTCTCAGAACTCCGAGTGCAAACTCGTGCATATAAATTGTTTCCAGTTAATTCCTATAATAATATATAAATTATTCCAGTCTTCCATTATCCACAGTCTCAAATCTCGTTTGCTTTTGTTATTGATCCATATATAATGTCAACGTTTAATTAACAAATATGGTCAGTGTTGAATATATATTGTAACATTCCGGAATGTTTGTCAAATCGAAGTGTCGTCTCGCATGGTTTTTTATTCCAAACAACTTGCTATTATGAATAATATTCGCTATTTTAATAACATTATCTTAACGCAGTAATAAAACTATGTCATTCATTTTAACGCTGTTTGAAGTCAAATTTGTAACATTGGCCCTCCTCAAGAGTGTATTCCAGTGAATCATGGGAGCATACATATTACATAGATCTATTTTTGAATCCACGTGCCTTCTCGATAGAGTTTAATGTTTAAACTTTATGTTAGATTTACGATAGTCAATGCACAATAGTCTTTTCAGCCCACATGGAAAACAGGAACATTATCAAGTATAGTGTATTTATTTTTTCAGGGGCGGCCAACCTATTTTCGACCGCGATCGACTAAAATCCTCGAATAACTCGCGATCGCCTGATCGGTAATAAGGTCATACAACACAAAAACGAATGAGTACTGAGTATGCAAATAACTACACACACGCATACGAAAAAAATTGTACCGCTGCTAATAAGCTCGGCTCTGTGGGCGCATTCTTTGCGTAATCGCCACAAAAAGTTCCATTTAATTTGGCAATTTGGCTATGTAATTGTACCTGGAGTAAAGGTTTTATCATTTATTTAAGATGTATTCGAATCATATATACGATTCTGACCTGAGGCCTGCCTAATTTTCATTCGTAAGTGTCGAAAATTCTTCAAAAAACCTTGCCAAGTATCCATAGTACTGTAGTGTAATCGTCATGTATTAAAACACAAATCAGGCGCTGCATGAAACTGGTTTAAGATAATTTTTTGGGGTATGTTATTAAATTTACTCAACATCGGACGCGATCGACTACTCAAGACGTCTTGATCGACCAGTCGACAGCGATTGACGTGTTGGCCACCCCTGGTATACTCATTGAAACATTTATATTTCATTTCTATTTTTATTAGATCTATGAAGAAATTCCTGTTCAAGTCGCATTATATATTAAAGTGGGGGGATGGAGAGAGAGAGAGCTCTTTGCTATCAGCCGGGATCTATTTTAACTAATGGGATGAGGATCATGATTGATTGATTGCAATGCCATGGTTGGTTTGTGACGCAATAATGACACAACGCCGAGTTAGCCTACTTCAATTGACACAAATGAAGTTGAGTCGTATGTTTGATATTCGATCTGCTTTTAACAGTGAGGAATAGTAATAGTTTTAATAGTAATTCTGTGAGCCTAAGAATACTATGTTATTTATATTCAAACTGATCTGTTCAAATTATCGCTTTGTTGACAAAGCTTTAAACTTATCAATATCTATCTATAATTTTATATCCATGTTAGCTATGTACTCTCCATTATCTGCATCTGCACTGTGTAACAAAAACAACTTAAAACGTGTTGAACTTTAATGCACTACGATCACAGCACTGATAAAAACGGTTAGTAGTGCGAAAAAGATAAAAGGTACAGATTAGCACAATACAATTATGAAATTGCCAACATAATAGCAAAAACAAAATGTGTCTGTGTATTGTAATAGGATCTTTGAAATTACCGCGTTACCGGTAGCGTTACATCGACTCGTTAACTGAATGAATTCTGCAAATTAATTGAGGGTGTAATTGTATCTGTATATACATAATACACTCATGTATTATAAGTTCATTTTGGTATTCTCGGCATTACATTTATGGTGACAATAGAAATCATGTATTTGATGGTGCATGTTGAACTTGTACCTATAATAATAGATAATATGAGAAAGAAAAATTATTAATATCACAATCTTGTTCGTGAAAATGCAATGGTGAAACCATGGAATAATCTCAACAATTTGTGATAACAAAATAGTGGTATTGGTCGGTGCAAAATTGTGAGACGGCTTTATTCTTTAGGACACAAATTTGTGTCAATGATAAAACACAAAATAAGACTAAACAAAAATATATTTGAAGGACTATAAACCCAAAGTTTCTGAAGCATTATCTTTTTATCTTCTGTCATTATGGGGCTGTTTTTTTTAATATATATTCTAGTTTTAAATTTGATGGGTGAAATAGTATGATACTAGCAGATAATTGATGGTGGAAATCTAGGTAGTATGCCCCAATTTTAGCATTTTAACCTTGAAATATTTTTTGAAACTAAGTAGCTTATGTTCAAAATGGGTTTAAAAATATATATAGGCGTGTGCTTCAGGTATCCTGACACACATAATGTTAGGTGCCATATTGATATTTGTGAGGGATATCAGTAACTCGTAAGAGTTTAGAACACTCATTAATTTAAGATCTGATAATTACAAAAAATACGATTTTCCTAAAACCTTGAAATCTAACATAAACTAATTTGGTTTAATTGCGGCGTTGTAGGCTTAGAATATTTTTTAAGTACTTAGTTATTATCATATTAAAATTCAGCATTGTATATTATTGAGAAAACATATTTCTTCCCATGCTCAAATTAAGATACGTTGACTTTCAAGGCAATACTTTTGTACCGATCGTTCATGAACTTGGGAACATGTATTGAAATGAAATTATTGATGAACTATGTAATCTCAAACCTGGAACACTTACACATAATGATTTACACACAAAACTAAAATAGACAAAATGACTATAATGGTACACGTTTTATGCATAGTGTTGCTACAGTGAAATAAACTCGTAGTATTATCTAGCAGTTGACTTAGCGTGGTCACGGTTAGAAAATTACATTTTGGCGACTTGACAAAAATTACTACAAAAAACTAGCAGTAAAATACTAGAAGTGCAATCTAAAATAGAAAAAGGGTGTTCTAAAAACATTTGCATGTGGTGGATTGAACCACATAAAACTAAGTGTGAACTAAAATATTATTTTAGAAAGAAAAAACTGCAGTGCACAGAGTACTGTGATCTGCAGCAAGAACGTCTCCGGTCGGTTAGCACTTCCAGTTGTTGTTGATATCGGATCTGAATCTGGAAACAATAAAATGTGATAGATTCTTACATTTGCTTTATTGGACACGAAATGAACCTATAGATCGTTTTGGTGTTATGTTGATGTTGTTAGAATTCTCTTTCTTGTTCTTGTTTTAACAAAAAATCGTTTTTCTCTTTGACCAATTTCTTTAAAATTTTCAACGAGAAAGATTGTTCTTGTCGCTAGAAAGTTATTACTTTTATTTATTTCAAAAATTTCTGTGGGATCCATAAGATTCGTTTTTTTAGTGCGATGACGTCATCAAAATTTAAAATCGCGCACCTTAAGGCGGTTCTGCGTTCGCGATTATCGCTAACTGAAATATACTGTAAACGATTAAATACTACTTCGTCTTGGTTTTCGTGCCTTACATTAGTCGTACTTACTACCTTATTACTTGGTTTTGGCTTCCCTGTCCATATATTTGAACATTGCTCTCTTGTTATGCTTACAATATGTTACAAGCAATCAGTTTAAAGAAGGTACATCGATGAATCGCATTACGTTGTTCGTAAACGTGGCGCGATGACCTAGTGATGGTTAAAGCGCTGGACTTGGTTACATTGACACAAACGGTTAAAATTTAGAATTCAAACCCCATACCAACCAACTCACTCAGGGTGTAATAAATTGGTCAGGCAATGACGGAGCGGAAAGATTCGGTTCGTGCCTTGTTGGGATTGAAAGATAAAAAAAAATAAGCGAGCATACTTCTATGCGTTTCCAATCAAGGTGTGCATTTTGTAGAATAGATTACCAAGCACTACTGCAATAAGTAACGTATTGTTACAAGTTTACATGTCTAGAAACCGGTGATTATAATGACCAATTTATTATTGTTTCAATACTGTGCATGTCCGTAAAATTTTGCGCGAAAAACTTGATTACTGTTGACATTGGGGTGAAAGTATGACATTTCGGAGGAAAATATTCGAGTAAATATTTTTACCTTTTTCAGATTTCTCCGTTGTGGTTGTCGTTGTAATGATTTTTGGAGAAGTTTGTATTGTGGTTAATTGAACTGGCGTAGTAGTAATTTCTGAAAAAATAATACAATTGGAGTTAAAATTATGGAACCGACATACATGTACTGCGAGTGCTAGTTCGAACTTTCTGAAGAGATAAATCAATAACATTTGATGATAAGAAATTTTGAGTTTGCGTTTTCACAACTTAGGGTTTTTAAAGTAAAGCTAATTCGTTCTGCAAACGGCTAAATGCATTCATAACTCAACTTATCGTTACGTTCAAAACTAGGGTTACAAAAACGAAACGACATGTTTTAAACCTTGTTCACAGTAGGGTCCTTCATAACCAGCTGTACAATTACATGTGAAAGATCCCAAACCGTCTATACAAATTCCTCCGTTTTGACAAGGACTCAGAATGCAGTCGTCAATGTCTAAACCAAAACAGTTAGTAGTAAGTTTGTGGTATCAAGTTATTTTGTGTCAAAGTTGATTCAACTCTTTGAGCTGAACACTTACTTTGGTCGCAATTCATTCCTGTATATCCAAATCCACAACTACATGTGTACGAATTGATACCATCGCTACAATTACCGCCATTTTCGCATGGATTTGGAGAACAATCATCAAAGTCTGGGGGAAACAAATATGCTCATAATATGATAATATCGTTTAAATTTCACCATATATACAATATCTTACCTTCATCACACAATGCTCCGATAAAACCGGGAACACAACTGCACGAAAATGAGTTCACTTGATCTGTACAGATTCCACCATTGAGGCACGGATTCGGGGAACAGTCGTTAATGTCTTAATAATAAAAACCTAACGTTATATAATGATCAAATAATATACGGCACTACTGAGGGGCGTCTATTTATTCTGGCAACGATTACAAATAATATAATTCTCGTTAAAGGGGAAAGCATTATAAGAACTCACAAACGTATCATTTTCAATGGAAAAACGAGGCTGATAGCAGAATTTTAGTTTGCGAAATGTTGTACAATCTATTTATTGTTTAACGGAATGTATAGAATTTGAATTCCTATGCACATTGTCTTTCATGCAAACAAACCTTGCTCGCAATTCGTTCCGTTGTAACCAGTCATACAGGTGCAAGTGTAAGAGTTAATGCCATCAGTACAACTTCCTCCATTCTGGCAAGGATTCGGATAACAGTCATTAATATCTAAATCGAATACACACGTATGCAAATAATCACCACGAGATGAGATTTGATAAGGTACATGCTTCATGTAATTTCACTTCAATTATTTTAGGATGAAACTGTTCTTCGTTTAGGTTGAACAGTGGATAGATGAGAGAAATAAAAACTAACTGGGAGAAGGAGGCATAATAAATTTTCCGATGGATTAGAAAGTTTTCCATCTGTTGAAGGTCATTAAAATAAAACCTTGCATTTACCTTGTTCGCAGCATGATCCATTGAAACCTGGTAAGCAACCGCACGAGAACGAACCAACTTGATCGGTACAAATTCCACCATTTTGACACGGATTTGGATTGCAATCGTCAATATCTTAAGAAATTTGATTGATATTTTGTAAAATACTCAGAAATACGAATTATTCATAATTTTTTTGTATTAACGTAATATACGATTTACGTTTTTTGTGAAACGGTTATTTCTACTACTCTCTATTTTATGATGGCGTCGTTTATTTTATATATCACATAATGAACAAACTCAATAAAGATGTATGTTGCATGGTACTGGTCTCGCAACATCAATACAATTGTCACCAAGCATATTTTGAATAAATAAGTAGGCTTTCTAGATTTCTACATATTTAAATTATAAAAATTACAATATATATTGCACCTTCATCACATGTTGATCCGTTGAAACCTGGTTTGCAACCACAGGAAAATGAATCCACTTTATCGGTACAAATTCCACCATTCTGACACGGATTCGGTGAGCAATCATCAATATCTGATAAGTTATCATTAATGTGAAAAAAACAAAGTATACTGTCCAGGAAAGGTATTAATAGCGTTGGTATTTTAAAAATACTAATATACAATTCAACTAACCATTTTCGCATAACGTTCCGTCGTAACCAGACATACAATCACATGAATACGAGTTAACTCCATCTGTGCATGTTCCGCCATTTTTGCAGGGATTTGGTAAACAATCGTTAACATCTATAAAAAAATATCTTATGATAAAAGCATTCATTATCGTATCATATCATGATAGAAAATATAGAGGCCCATTATCACTGCAAAAATTTTGCCACTACACGAAATTATATATATATAGTATTTATCTTCTATTTGTTCTAAAAACATCTTTAGCTGTTGTACGGATTATATAAGTAAAATATATACTAATATATTAAAATGACTAGATATACAATTATTTTGCAAATTACAAAAAAGAACAAATGTTTAACTTATCGTGCGATTGAATTATACAGATTGTCGGTATCATAAAGTGGAAAATTATAAATCAATTAGGCCTATCTTTTTTACTTCTTATTAAATCATTGAAGCATGATAGAAATATATTTTACTCAGTCGGGCTGCGATCTACTTGGATTTTAAATTTCTCTGCTATACAACAAGTTTATACCGTTATTCATGTTGAAATATTGTATACAAATATATTTTTACACAATATTTTACCTTGGTCGCACAGTGATCCATTGAATCCAGGCTTGCAACTACACGAAAACGAATTTACTTCATCGATGCAAATTCCACCATTTTTGCAGGGATTCGGTGAACAGTCATCAATATCTATAAGCAAATAAGATATCGCAAAATTTAAAACAAATTTAGGAACGTGAAGCCGTTCCTACACAACTTCATTGCGGTTAAGAACAGACTTGACCAAACTCACCAATTTCGCATGATTCTCCTGCGTAGCCAGGCATGCAGTCACATGAATACGAGTTGACTCCATCTTTGCAAGTTCCACCATTCAAGCAAGTATTTGGTGAACAATCATTCACATCTGTGAATATGGTGTTTGATTGGTCACGACTATTTAAAGACTTTGAAACTGACTGAATTGTGGAGTAGGACACAGTTCCATAATTGATTCATATAAAACACTTATTCTCCTGGTGTTAAAATCGTTTTTTAATATCCCAATTCTCAGTAATATAGTTCAGTGACATTTCTAACGGTTTTATTGCAATCACTACATTAATAAAAAGTTCACCTCCATCGCAAAGCGCTCCAATAAAACCTGGAAGACAGGAACATGAAAATGAATTGACTTCATCTGAGCAATTTCCCCTATTCTGACATGGATTTGGAGAACAATCATCAATGTCTGAATAATTTATAAGTCGTGATGAAAAAAAAAGGTGCTCCAAAATAAAAAATATATGCATGGAATATTAAAGAATACAAAAAAGTGAGAACCTCGAAATTGTGTTGAATAAAATTTACTGCAACTTGAGACAATGAATGTTGACAAGCACTTGTAATTGAATCAATAAGAATAAAGTTATACACGATGAACATCAGTACTGTTATCATTATCAAAAAGGCAAAATTTATATAATTTTGTCACTTGAGCTCCATGTTTTGTCACTAATATCAATATCAGCCAATTTGCTGTTTCATTGAATGTTTTCAAAACAATTTTACCATTTTGGCATGTTGTTCCATTGTATCCGGGAAGACAGCTGCAAGTAAACGAATTCACACCATCCTTACATACTCCGCCATTTTGACAGGGATTATTCGGATAACAATCGTCAATATCTTTCAAAACAATAAAGAAATGAAAACAATAATGAATGGACAATTGTATCTGATAATTGCATTATCAATTTGATATAACAGACCAAAATATTACATATGTCATTCGACTGTGCTACGTTGTATTTCGAATTGTTTACATATTTATTTATTCATGTCATGTCTCAGGTAGTAAATTTATCTAGTGATACCTTACCAGAACCATATTAAATACAAAGAACTAGAAATTCATTCCAAATATTTGACAGACAGCAAACATTCTGTTCTATGTTGGAAATGCAATCATCAACTTACCTTCTTCGCAATACAACCCACTATATCCAGAAACACAGCCACAAGTGAATGAGCCTACTTGGTCAGTGCAGACTCCATTATTTTGACAGGGATTCGGCGAACAATCATCAATATCTGTTATAGAAAAAGATAAATAAGAACACAAAATGGACTGAATGTATGTGTAGTTGTTGTTGGTGGAACCAGGCTCGAACCTGAATATTTAAGCCAACTCTATCCAGGTTTTGTTATTTTTAATATTTATTTTTGTCCCTAATGCATGCTCAAATCCTGAGTTGGTATTTCAATGCTTTAGTTCAGGGGTCGGCAACCTTTTGAACTTGGCGTGCCAGTTTATGAATAATGAGCACCTTCGCGTGCCAACATTTTCATGTGTATGCTATGCATAGCCAACTACCTGAATTGAATAGTAAGCGGATGAGAAACAAATTCATTTCATTGGATAACGTACATGGAAACTAGCTTACGTGAGATTACGGCGTACGGCATTCATATGGCTAGTCCCCAAACTCGTAATAGAACTGAAATAAGGAAAATTGGAATAATATTATGCCCTAACCCAAACCTGGTACTTATTCTACGTTCCGGTGTCCGCTATCTTGGTGCACATACTACCGAGCGGCTTTATTCCATCGTTTTTTATAGGAATACATGTAGCGCACGGTGAAATGATGAAAATCGTCAAGGCGCGCAGTCAGGATTTCCGAAAGGGGGGGGTTTCAAATTTCAAAACCAAAAATTTCCATTTCCTTATGAAACAGTCGCCGCGATTACGCGCTCTTGAAAAAGACTTTTTCAGCGTATACCAACTTTTCTGTCCAGTAAAATATTCATTTCATGACAGCTACGAAAATCTAAAACTTTTTTCTATATCGATATAATTTTGTGTCCAACGTAACTCGCGTTTACGTCTTCTTTTGAGTCAAAATATGAACATTATTAGTCTGAAAATACCACTCAATCTTTTGATGTAAAAATATGAGATAAACATGCCTAATTGTATTTAGTTTCGACTGATTGTATCCCAGCGCCATTGTACCTCTCAGCGCATTCCTATTCTGGGCAAAAATAAAGTAATTATTATCGTTGTCATGGAATAATTGTTGTGATTCAGGGAGAATAAACACCAACTAAAACTGTTTACGGCCTAAATAACACGTCACGCTGATGAAAACAATCAGGAATTTTAGCAAAAAGCAATCGCACGCAATTTTGGGTACAGATTTCGGCCTCTCGTCGATTGCAGTTAAATATTGCATGTTTTTTCAATGAATTTGTCGATTTGTTATTTTTTGTTCAATTGCAGAATGTTTGTCGCTCTACGAAAATAAATATCTGAATATGGTTCAAATCGCTTGGCGTGCCACTAGAAATCCTCTCGCGTGCCACAATTGGCACGCGTGCCAGGGGTTGCCGACCCCTGCTTTAGTTAGTTTTCGTGACATGCCTTTGTCGACCACTCATGAATTTTTTTATCACTATTGACACAATGATAAAATGGATGAAGCAGCAATGAAGATGGTATATAAAGATGTTTGTAAAATAACATGGCTATATGATCACAGCGTATAGTCGTATAAAGTACCGAGTATGATATTTATAACTATAAATGTTAATGGTTTAATTCATTCTACCTTCGTCGCAAGTTGTTCCATTGAATCCAGCCACACATGAACAAGTAAATGAATCAACTCCATCGGTGCAGGTCGCACCGTTTTTACACGGATTTGGAACGCAATCATCAATATCTAAAATCAAATGGTGATTATTATCAGTGGTAATACATATAACAAACAAAATTCAAAATTAAACGCGATATATCGATATTGCAAATTTTTTCTTCAAGCGGTAGAGATTTTTCTATTTCCGTACATTTCAGAGATCATATTTTGGTCGGTAGTATACTTTGTTTTTTAAAATGAACAATGGTTTATCCACATCTAGATTAAATTATTGCCAAGTAGCTAAGAAATTAGTAAAACTATTTGCTGTAAATACGCTAGCCAGTTTTACCTTTGTCGCACATAGTTCCATTATATCCCTCTTCACAATTGCATGTAAAGCCACCTACATGGTCGTTACACGTCGCCCCATTTTGGCAAGGATTAGGAGAACAGTCATCTATATCTAAATGTCAAAATTTAAAAATAAAATTGTAATCTCACTAATCAAACTCCCAACGCTACTGCATATAGACAAAGTTATTATCTCTATGAAAAGATAACTTTCGTCTTCGTTCGAAAATTGCCTTTCAGTATACCCTAGGCTTGATATGCTATACGATTGCATTATTGCCGCTTTTATTGAAGTCTCTATGCGATTCTTAGTTATTTTAATTTATTACATGAAATATGATTTAATACCGAACTAATAATCATCGTTTGCGATGTGATGATAAGTACAACAAATTAAGGATCCAGAATACTAATGTGTGAAATAAATCGATTACTGATCGCAGAAGCATAGCTTGGCTTGAAATGTGAGATCGACTAATGAATCTTTCTTGATCTCTTTCTAATCTACTCCTAATTATATATATATATATGTTTTTAATCAAACTATTAGAGAGCTGCGATCGAAATACCTTGTTCGCAGGTTTCTCCAGAATATCCTTCTAAGCATGAGCACGTAAACGAATCAACACCATCTGTACAATTTGCTCCATTCTTACAAGGATTTGGTGAACAGTCGTTTATATCTAAACACAATTTGCAAGTTTGTTAAAATTGAAAAGATTTCTACGACTTTTGCTTTTCAATGTCAAATCAATTCGGCCTATAGTCTACCCAATTTATTAGAACTTTGTCGATTCGATATAACATTTGAATCCTATTTTTTGATGTGCGATTTCGCGACTCTGTGTCCAATGCGTTAACCGCTTGCTTGGTGAGTAAGGTAATATATTATAATTAAGACCCAATTCTTTGCTTTAACGATGAAAGGCTATATATGTTTATCAAACTTACAAATAAGCACTGTCTGGTCAGTGAAAAATGAGATATAAACGATATTGAAAGAATGGACTAAAAGTTATAGTTCGAAATTCTACTGTCATGTAGATGGTTTACTGTTTGTTACTGTATTTCTTATATTGATGATATTTACCCTGGCTGCACAAAACGCCGGTATAACCGGCACTGCAGTTGCATGAAAATGAACCTATTTGATCATTACACAATCCGCCGTTCTTGCAAGGGTTTGTGGCGCAGTCGTCAACATCTGAATAAAATTTCAATAGATCACATTTAACCTTTTAAATTGATCTTCAGGTTACTTTTTTGATCATAAAATAAATTTAGATTTCGAGTTTACATATGCAATTGAGAAGTTTATAACTGAACAAAATGGATGTTTGTTTGTACTTCGACGTGGATATACCTTTTTACTAACGTTTAGCACTCGTCCGAATGCAATTTTCGATTATATCAAATGAGATGATCTATATATATATATTACGGTGACCGTACATTTGAACCCACGTACATTTGAACCCATGTGTATATCCGCGGGTTCAATCTATATGCGGGTGCTAAAACCATGGGTTAGGGTTAGTATGGGTTCAAATATTCGTAAAACAAAAAAAATTTCCATAGGTGCAATAGTATACAGGTGCAAATTTCATGGGTTCAAATGTACATGGGTTCAAATGTAATGGAACCATATATTACAAATCCTATACGGACAGTCAGTCGTTACTGCTCAACTGTGAAAGTTTCTAATGGTACGAAATTAGTACATAGAAAATAAAAACATTACTGAACATTTAAATCTACACTATTTTGTACATTACATATAAATACATCTTGAATTACTATATGTCTACGACCTGCTGTACACAAAGTTCCGTTGTAGCCATCAATACAACTGCATGTAAATGAATTAATTCCGTCAGTGCAGGTACCGCCGTTCTGACAAGGATTTGGTGAACAATCGTTAATGTCTAAAATAGAACAACACATTTTTAGTTTGGGCAATAAGTGTTGCATACAAATTAGATAAATCGTAGAGATTTATACGGTTACATATTGTAATTCTTTACGAACAAACACATTTCCATGTAAATGTTTAATTAATTATATATATGTGACATATATATAAGGTTAGTTATCTTGTGGTGGGCACGACTAGATTTTATATAAAACAATGTCTTAAGATTGAGAGATAGAAATGTTTCTTTATTCAGTTCAAACTCAAACTAGCATAACCAAAATATGCGAAACGCATGAGAGGTATTTTTTAAAGCTTTAACCCTGGCAATAGTTTATAATTCATACTTTCATCACATAAAGTGCCAGTGTATCCAGTTGAACAATCACAAATAAAGTTGTTCACTCCATCTTCACATGACGCTCCATTTTGGCACGGGTTTGGGCTGCAGTCATCGATGTCTAAAACACATTTTAGAACATCATGTTAAAGTTGATACAAGAGAATTTATATTGCATTAGAGACTGCTGTAAGATTGGAACTTAATTTTGATGTAAAAGCTATGCATTAATGAATATAAAAAGTAGATGGCATAATATAGATTATAGAGTGCCAAACTTGATACATAACATACAGGATTGACAATACGTACAACTGGCTGAAAATAAAATTTAAAAAACTTTTATGTTCTCATAGGAAAGGAGATAAAGAAATGTGATGATAGAAAATGATAAACCAACCCAAATATATAAGTCTGTTCAGAACTTGAAAAAAAAAAAATATATATAGAAAATTAATTATTACCGTTTTCGCAATTTGCCCCATCAAATCCGAGCGCGCAATCGCATGTGTAAGAATTAATTTCATCTGTGCAAGAACCTCCATTCTGACATGGGTTTGGTAAACAATCATCAATATCTGAATAAACGTAATTAGATTGTAATAAAAATATCATACATGATTCCACTGAAATGGTTCCATTACATTTGAACCCACGTACATTTGAACCCATGACAATTGCACCTGTATGCTATTGCACCTATGGAATTTTTTTTGTTTTCCGGATAGTTGAACTCATACTAACCCTAACCCATGGATTTTAGCACCCGCATATAGATTGAACCCGTGGATATAAACATGGGTTCAAATGTACGTGGGTTCAAATGTACGGTCACTCACTGGAATATTATATAAAATTTCATACTTTGGTCACAAGTCATTCCATTGTATCCTGGTATGCAAGAACATGAAAAAGTGTCGACTCCGTCAGTACAATTCCCCTCATTCTGACATGGGTTTGGAGAACAATTGTCAATGTCTGCACAGTATAAAATCATCAAATAAATAATTAAACATGAACCAAAAACAGTATGCTATTGCCAATTTTATACGTATTTTTTTCAGTTTGAACCATGAGAAATGTAAATGCAGGCTATATAAAATCACCAAAAACTATTATTTATTGCTCTTTTTGTATTTTTGTAACATTTTGTCTGACCGAGGTCGCTTTTCTTGTTATAGTTGAAATATACTTGAAATAAAATGAAGAACTCTGCCATGGGGAGACGTTTTTGTTTTATTTGTGTGCAGCAAGACTCTTGAATCAAAAAGAATGGTCATCTTTATGCTTGTTGTACTTGTAGCATCGTTGCATTGTACGCATACGGATCTACTTTCACAAAAGCTTAGAGAAAGGGACGGGTAGCTAGTCTCGCATAACCCCAGCTAATAATTATATGTTTTGTACTACCTTCTTCGCAATTCACTCCCGAATATCCAGCGACACATGTACAGGTGAACGTATTCACTCCATCGAAGCATTCTCCGCCATTTTGACATGGATTAGGATTGCAGTCGTTAATATCTGAATAAATTATTTCGAATCATTCGTCATATGTATATGTTGCTAGTTTACTCCCATTTTGGAATATATAAGCTGATCAATGAGTAATTAAAAACAATATTGTGCATTACCTTCTTCACATGTTTCTCCAGTGTAACCTTCATTACATTCACAACTGAATGAGTCAACGTCATCAACACAATTTCCATCATTCTGACAGGGATTCGGAGAGCAATCGTCTATATCTTAAAACATAAAAGAATAAATAATGTGGATGTATATGAGATAGATCCGAGAGCACTATAATACTTGTTGCAAAACTAAATATAGAATCAGTTAGTGCTTCTTTCATGAATGTTAAAATGCTATTTTTCTCGTACCTTCTTGACAGGTGCCTCCAGAATATCCAGCTTGACAAGTGCAAGTGAAGCTATTGATTCCATCTTGACAAGTTCCTTCATTTGTACACGGATTTGGAGAACAGTCATCAATATCTATGCCGAAATAAGCATAAAAAAGTGAATTAATCAGAAAATAAATGTATCTAGATTGCTTTGTTGTATTATATTGCTGTGAGTATAGAATCGTAGCACACTGATCTAAAGTTTGATATTCAAGTCCACTATTCAGTGTTTATGAAGACAATATTTCTCAAAAGCGAATATTTTTGAAAATAACGTTTTGGGGAAAGAGATGCATAGTATAGTATAGTGCACTGCATTGGTGTACTTATACCAAGTTTGTGAGTAACTTTGTTGAGAATTTGTGCAGTTGTCTTTTTACTAAATGTATCATTCTGTAATTAAAAACATTCATACAAATTGAAGAAATGAAAAAGGATATGTCAAGAATGAATAAAACTGTGGATATACATGCTACTAATAGATAAGTATCAATATGCTTAATCGGTGGGTCTTGTAAGTTGGAATTTTTCCTTGTGTAATAAAGATGTTAAAACGCACCATCAATGATAGCAGTTAAGTGGTACAGATATTCGTTCAATTTTAAGCAAAATTAAAACTTTGATATTATTCACCAATTAATAATGTGAGCTTACTCTGATCGCAGTTGATGCCTGAATATCCAGCAAGGCAGGAACAATTATAGGAATCGACTCCATCCAAGCAAGTAGCGCCATTTGTACAAGGGTTGGGTAAACAGTCATCAATATCTAGAAAATCAATATGATTTCTATTCATACAATTTACATAAACAATGAGTTATGACTTATTTACTGTCATCATTGGTATTTGGTATTATGGCTATAACTAAGAAAAATTATTAGTCGCGTAGATGGATGTCAAGAATTACCTGTTTCGCAAGATGGGCCAGAATATCCGGATACACAAGAACATGTATAACTATTGATTCCGTCGGTGCACGTTCCGTCATTCTTACAAGGGTTTGGCACACAATCGTCGATATCTAAATCCAATGTAATTTATTTGTTCTTTCTTTTAATGCTGTTTGTACATTTCATTTTCCACTAAATGTTGAGTTTACTCGATACTATAAACTTATATTCTTCATGTGTGTTTGTGTTAGGGAACGTTGGCAAATATAAACCTAATGAAATACCTCACGTTTATCTCAACAGAGTTAACATTAAAGAAAAAATTGACTGTGGAGAAATGCAAAAAATTTTTATTCAAAAAATAACATATATATCATACTTTGAGCACAGTCAACTCCGGAATATCCGACATCACATGAACAGTTATAGCTATCAATTCCATCAGAGCAAGAACCACCATTCTGGCAAGGATTTGGTGAGCAATCATCAATATCTAAATAGGATTCATATTGATGACCGATTAAAGATGCATTGCAGAACCCTTTCAGAATACGCATCACGTATTCAATAACAGATAAATAAACTTCAACACAATGAATACCAAAATGTGCCCGGGTTAGATTTTGGCAATAAAAGTCTTTTAATATTAATCTTAGTGCTGGAAGTCCTATAAAAAGAATCGTTCGTTTGAAAAATTTAAAAATTATTAGAATCCATATTTCACAGCCCGAATAATATACCTGTTTCACACGTTGAGCCCGTATAACCAGATGCACAAGAACATGTATAATCATTGACTCCATCAGTGCACGAACCACCATTTTGACAAGGGTTTGGAGAGCAATCATTAATATCTGAAAACCAAATTCACAGAAAGTTATCAATTGAAGTAAATTTAATAAGGTTACTTGGCTTGGGCAGCAATCATCAACATCTAACTGAAGAATCGTCATTCTGTCGCATTTAACTTTTACAGATTTAAAAACTAGATATCTTAATATTTTACCACGGACGTGTATATGCTCCAGTTGGTACTAACCTTTTCATGCCACTGAAATATCTATGCGAGTTTTAAAAAAGAAAAAGTGAAACGGCGGAAGATGTTAAGGTTCGGGTGTTCGCAGATACCTCTCTCTTGTTACGGAGGTGGAAATGCATGTCTTAGTAATGGTTAATGAATCGCATCATTCGAATAATACTGCGATGGAAGTATCGTCTGTCATGTACTAAACTATCAGCTTGTACTGGCCAATGTACAAATAAACCGTATGATTAATGGGGAAATTATGCTGAGACCGATTGAAGCCACCATACCTGTTTCACACGTTAAGCCCGTATAACCAGATGCACAAGAACATGTATAATCATTGACTCCATCAGTGCACGAACCACCATTTAGACAAGGGTTTGGAGAACAATCATCAATATCTGGAAGCCAAATTCACACAAAAGTTGTCAATTAAGTAAATTTAATAAAGTAACATGTTCGGGCAGAAATTATCAATATCTAAAGAATCGTCACTCCGTCGCATTTAGTACAGATTTAAAATTTAAGATATATCTCAATATTTTACCACGGACGTATGTATACGTTATTTGGCAAGAACCTTTGAATGCCACGGGAGTATCTATGTGTATTTTAAAAAAGAAAAAGTGAAACGGCAGAAGAAGTTCAAGTTCAGGTGTTCGCCTATTCTTCCTCCTATGTTACAGAAGTGGAAGAGCATGTCTTAGGAATGGTTAATGAATCGCCTCATTCGAATAATACTGCGATGGGAGTAGCCTCTGCCATGAACTAAAATATAAACTATCAGCTTGTACTAGCCAATGTACATATTAACTGTATATTTAATAAGAATGAAATATGCTGAGACCGATTGAAGCCACCATACCTGTTTCACACGTTAAGCCCGTAAAACCAGATGCACAAGAACATGTATAATCATTGACTCCATCAGTGCACGAACCACCATTTAGACAAGGGTTTGGAGAACAATCATCAATATCTGAAAACCAAATTCACACTTTTTCGCATAAAAATATAGCAATTAAAGTAAATTTAATAAGGTAATAGGTTTGGCCAGCAATCATCAATATCTAAAGAATCGTCACTCCGTCACATTTATCATAGATATAAAATTTAAGATATATCTCAATATTTTACCACATTAGGTGTCACGGACGTACGAATACGTTATTTGGCACTAATCTTTTTATGCACCTGAAATATCTATGCGAGTTTTAGAAAAGAAAAAGTAAAACGGCAAAAGATGTTAAGGTTCGGGTGTTCGCATATTCCTCTCCCATGTTACGGAGGTGGAAGGGCATATCTTAGGAATGGTCAATGAATCAAATGATTCGAATAATACTGCGATGGAAGTATCGTCTGTCATGTACTAAACTAAACTATCAGCTTGTACACCCCAATGTACAGATTAACCTTATGGTTAATGGGAAAAAATTATGCTGAGACCGATTGAAGCCATCATACCTGTTTCACACGTTGAGCCCGTATAACCAGATGCACAAGAACATGTATAATCATTGACTCCATCAGTGCACGAACCACCATTTAGACAAGGGTTTGGGGAGCAATCATCAATATCTGAAAGCCAAATTCACACAAAAGTTAGCAATTAAGTAAATTTAATAAGGTAATATGTTTGGGCAGAAATTATCAATATCTAAAGCAGGGGTCGGCAACCTTTTGTCGCTCGCGGGCCAATATTAAGGTTGCAAGTCATTGGCGGGCCTCACATATTTTTAGGGATGGGACGAGTCCGGCATTACAAAGATTCGACGAATCCGAGTAATAGGTCAAGGACTCGAATCGAATCTGCCGAGTCCGTGACGTCATAATGGAATAGCACAAAAACGTGTTTTAGACCAGGGGTGTCAAACTCGTGGGCGTTCCAGGGCCGCATTGCATTTTCGGAATTGTGAAAAGAGCCACAAACAGTTTTTGATATGTTTTGATAATGTATACTTGAAGGCGTTGAAGCATATTTTTAGATAGGTGTAGTTTGTGACATATATTGGGATGTAATCAAACAGTTGAATGAAGTTGTTATTTTCTTAAATTTTAAATGCCATTTACATATTAGTTTTTGCATTTCACTATTATTGCAATTTACTGTAGTTATTACAAAAAATCATAAATTTTCATGTACAACTACCAAAAAAATATTTTTGAACAAATGAAACATTTGATAAGAAAACAATAATACTTAAACTAAAAATGACTTAATTTAAATATATAGACCTAAAATATACAAAAATACTACAGACAATGTTTTTTTATTACATATGTCCTTACTAATATCAGGCTGAAATGATTTTACATTACCGACTCTAATTAACGAGGTCACGTGATCATCGGTTCATTTGGATCGTTGAGAATATTTGATTAGGTTCAGTAGGCCTAATGCAAAAATATTATGTTTATTATTTCATGTATAGATGTGTGCATGTGCCTTAGAATTTTGAGAAATGCAGAGTTATTGCAACTCCCATTTTTTTTTTCAAAAATGCCATCTTCTTCATGTACTTTGCGTTTTATTTAATCCCTGAAGTGTTTCACAATTATTCTTTTGCTAGCTTTGAGGTGTATCCATAATCGGTCCAAATTGAAAACAAAAAAAATTCAATTTTCCAAATTACTTTTAGCAACTTCACTTCGAAAGATGTAAAAAAACGTATTAAATTTAGAAAAAAAAAACTCACAAAACAACACAATTATTGTTGAGTGTTTGCGGGCCGCATTGGAAGTTCTCTGGGGCCGCAAGTTTGACACCCCTGTTTTAGACCATGCTACAGCATCGTGCGCTCACAAACATACGTCGTAGCTCATATTTTTTGCCTAATGGTTCCGCAGATAGCTGTTGAGTCATTTTAAATATATATTTTTTCTCTTTTTAGGCGGCCATAATACAAACGTAAACGTGGTCAATGTGCGCCTTGGCTGTGAACTGGATTTCCAGCCCACCTTGCGTCAATTCTGGGCAGCTATTCAGAAATTCTTACATGTCAACATGAACAATAAAAAGCGTTCGACTACAATGCTTTCCCATAATTCCAAATATTTCTAGCCGTAAATTTACTATGTCATGTGCGCATATGGTAGAGAAATACCACTCGTCGTCAATACAATGTAGTACATCTACTTGCAATTTAGTAGTTCATGTAAACGTTCTAAAACTCTCCATCCTTTCCATTGCCTTTTTAGCGAAAGGATTCCACGCAATAAACTCGATTTAAAAGAGGTATTGATGAGATTCCCTATTGGGTAGATCCAGAACATGTTTCATTTTTACGCAAATCAAAAACTCAAAAATATTGCAATACCACATATTTTATTGTGTACCACATGTATACCAAAAAGAATAGATAGTTTGAAGGCGACTGGCGCAACATCATTGCTATGAGCGATCAATAATTTTCAACTATCATTATATTATCTGGATATCTGTCGTCGTTTTATTAGGAGTGTTTATATTGCACACGAAGGATATTGTTACAGATCTAACCTTGAATTTTACTAGTTAAGGTATGTAGTGGGATTTATAGAGGCAAAAGTACAAACATAGGCGTAAATTAGTAAAAACAGAATTGAATATGGACTCGGTAAAAACGACGTGGACTCGAAATCGAATCCGATTCCAAAAAATGCCTGGATTCGACTCGAATCCGAGTCCGGATCCGAATCCCGGCCCATCCCTATATATTTTTAGAAAGTTGAAAAACCGAACGGATGGTACTTTTTATAATAAAAATAAAGCAGTGATACATCTATCGAATAGAATATAGATTTATTTTTTCATTGCATCTCATAAAATTCCATTTGAATATTTTCAGCGCCATTGAACCCCTTGCACTTAGCATCAACTTTTCTGCGTTTTGTTGCCATTTGCCTAATTATAATTAAATTATATGCTCATTAAACGAGTAATTGTGAAATATATAATTGTTAGGTTATAATGTAATTTAGTCTAAAGAATATATTCGTCAAAACGAATGTTTTGTTACTATAATTTAGTGAAGCGTCGCGGGCCGGATTATAGTGCTCCGCGGGCCTGATCGGGCCGTAGGTTGCCGACCCCTGATCTAAAGAATCGTCACTCCGACGCATTTAGTACAGATTTAAAATTTAAGATATATTTCAATATTTTACCACGGACGTATATATACGGTATTTGGCACAAACCTTTGAATGCCACGGGGATATCTATGTGTATTTTAAAAAAGAAAAAATGAAACGGCAGAAGAATTTCAAGTTCAGGTGTTCGCCTATTCTTGCTCCTATGTTACAGAAGTGGAAAGGCATGTCTTAGGAATGATTAATGAATCGCCTCCTTCGAATAATACTGCGATAGGAGTAGCCTCTGCCATGTTCTAAACTATCAGCTTGTACTGGCCAATGTACATATTACCTGTATAATTAATAAGAAGAAATTATGCTGAGACCGTTTGAAGTCATCCTACCTGTTTCACACGTTAAGCCCGTATAACCAGATGCACAAGAACATGTATAATCATTGACTCCGTCAGCGCATGAACCACCATTTTGACAAGGATTCGGAGTGCAATCATCAATATCTGAAAACCAAATTCACATTTTTTCGCAATAAAAATAGCAATTATATACAGTAAATTTAATAAGGTAATAAGTTTGGCCAGCAATCATCAATATCTAACAAATCGTCACTCCGTCACATTTATTATAAATATAAATTTAAGATATATCTCAATATTTTACCACATTCAGTGTCACGGACGTACATACGTTATTTGGCACCTACCTTCCAATGCTACGGGAATATCAATGTGTAATTTAAAAAGGAAAAGGTGAAACAGCAGAAGATGTTCAAGTTCAGTTGTTCGCATATTCCTCTCTTTGGTACGGAGGTGGAAATGCATGTCTTAGTAATGGTTAATGAATCGCATCATTTGAATAATACTGCGATGGAAGGATTGTCCGTCATGTACTAAACTATCAGCTTGTATTGGCCAATGTACAAATAAACCGTAAGATTAATGGGGAAATAATGCTCAGACCAATTGAAGCCACCATACCTGTTTCACACGTTAAGCCCGTATAACCAGATACACAAGAACATGAATAATCATTGACTCCGTCAGCGCATGAACCACCATTTTGACAAGGATTCGGAGTGCAATCATCAATATCTGAAAACCAAATTCACATTTTTGCGCACTAAAAATAGCAATTACAGTAAATTTATTAAGGTAATATGTTTGGGCAGCAATTATCAATATCTAAAACATCGCCACTCCGTCGCATTTATTACTGATTGAAATTCAAGGTATCGCAATATTTTAACAGCATTAATTAAGATGATTAAGCTGTTGTTGAATGCGGTTGGAACACATCAAAATTATTGTTCTCATTTTCATATGCACGTGTTGTTGAAACACACAGATATATTTTTTAATAGGGCTACGACTGGTGTTAATTTTAAAGATTGTATCAGAATCTCGAAATCATAATAGCGTATCGATTGCAGAATATATTCTATGTAAACAAGATCTAATATTAGAATTACGACACATCTCTGTTAAAATATTCATTAAAAATGTTTAAAAAATATCCACATAAAGTGAAAGATAAACTGCAGTTGACGTACGATAAATATTAAATAAATAGATCTTACTTTCATTACAATTGTTTCCAGTGTATCCGGCAACACATGTGCAAGTATACATGTTGACTCCATCCACACATGAACCTCCATTCTGACAAGGATTCAGTAAACAATCGTCAATATCTGAAGATAAAGACTTGAAATATTGCAATGAAAAACTTATATACACGCTAAAGTTGATGTAACTTTTACATTAAAAGAAATGCTATAAAGACATATGGAAAAAAAAGTTGCCACAGAGAATAACCTGAAAATAGAAAGCTTATGAAATTATAACCACAAAATAGGTTATAAAATGGGTTTGAAACATAGGAAAGTATTCAGTGTTCGGTCACAAGATATGGAATAACTCGTGTATGTACATGCTCTTACATGCTGCCAATTCAAAACCCAAAGCATACCTGTTTCACATGTTAAGCCTGTATAACCAGATGCACAAGAACATGTATAATCATTGATTCCATCAGTGCATGAACCACCATTCTGACAAGGGTTCGGAGTGCAATCATCAATGTCTGAAACCAAATGCTTACTCAATTAGACGATAATAATGACAATCGATTTCAGTTATAGCGGAAACAAGTTTGTTTATACATTTGACATATATCATCAATATGTAGGCTTTTCTTACGTCTAATTCGTACTTCTTCAATATAAACACGCGAATTGAAGCATTTAATAACACACCAGCAAGTTTTCGAATTGATATGGCAGTTTGGTTGACATGAAGTTGGAACTTCAAAGTGAAATAACATGAATTGCCTTAATTTTCATGCAACATCGATAGAACTTAATAATATTTACTTGTTTCACAAGTTGTTCCAGTATATCCTGTCCCACATGTGCAAGAATACATATTTACTCCATCTTCACACATTCCTGCATTTTGGCATGGGTTTGGGCTGCATTCGTCGATATCTATATAGTGTAATGAATGTATGAATCCATTTTTATTTACTTTATTAACTTATTTTTTCGTTTTTTGAAGTTTATATCACAGTAATATGCACTTTTATAAACAAACAGTGGCAACGTTATCCTTCCCCTGTATCTACAACTCTTTATCCTATCTCTACCTGAGCTAACGAGAATCAAAAACTGACCGAAGCCGGGTAAAACGTTAGGAGTAGACTGCCCGAATTTCACACAATAGCTTGTGCAATTTCAATTTATAATAGGTAGATTTGGTAATATTTTATTTGTGATAAAACCTTGGCAAATAATAACTACTTTCTAATACCTGTTTCACATGATGGGCCTGTGTAACCCGGTACACAATCACATGTATAACTATTAACTTGATCATGACATGTCCCACCATTCTGGCAGGGGTTTGACGCGCAGTCATTAATATCTAAAAATAATAAACAGGCAAGAGATAACGATTCTGCTGAGCCACAATAGTAAAAATTATCTGGAGAATGTAAATCAGGATGATAAAACTTCAGTCTACTTTCGTAATAGAAACGCAGTTTCAGTTAACGTTATGATAGTCGCTAAATATTTTCAGTATCGCCCGGTAAAAGACGATATATTATTAGAGACATTGATAAACAACCAACAGCAACAATAATATAAACAATATATATGTTTATTTACCTCGTTTACAAAAAATGTTCAATGCCAATGTTCGGCAATATTCAAAAATAATACGCAATATTGTGTATAGTGTAGAAACTCTGATAATTTTATATATCTTTTTTTAAATAAATATTTAATTCACTTACTTGTATCACATTTCGATCCAGTATACCCTGCTTTACATTGACAATATGCATCATCTTCATTTTTGCATTCGCAAGTTCCGCCATTTTTACAATGAAGGTCATCGCAATCTAAAAATGTTCGTGAATGTTCGTATCTTACTCTGGGATTCCATGCTAGATAAATAAAGTTTACCTCAAAAGCCAAATCAGTATATGACTAGTAAAAGACTGCAACCGAGTTTAGAAAGGTTTAGAAGCAATATATTATTGTAGTAATGAATTGTGTACTCGGTGTAGAGTATCCTTATTGAATGCAGTAATTTGACCATTGAAACGTTTGCGAATATTATGCATATATATAGGCTATTTAATATTCTTTATACATGCGTAAAAAATTTGAAACATTTTTACTATAAAATTTTAATGAACATACCGCAGTCATCATCACCCAATGACACATGGCTAATCGCAAGTAGGGTGAAGACCAAAATCTGAGAAATAAAAATGCATGTTTATGTATTTTTCCTTGTTTTATTTTCAACCCACCAGCGCCAACAGAAAGAAAAAAATCATTCGACAACAATTTGTCAAAACGATTCAAATTGTGTCTAAAAATATAAACAAATGTGCAAAAAGTACACAATATTGCAGATCTATTTGATGAAATTGATGTAAAAAAGTAAACAAGGACAATTGCTTCGAAATTAACGATTCTTTG